>NC_141183.1:46265000-46890000 GCF_055505025.1 Bos grunniens | reverse complement strand
AGGGCGACCTTGGAAGCCACCTGGTTTGTAGACCCTTTATCAGCCTGGGTTCCTGAATCCTTCATTTTTCCTACCATCAGTAGTGCTAACTGAGCTTTATGCAGAGTGAGGAGTAAACTTCTATTGGGTCAAATCATTGAGACTTGAAAGTTTACCTTTTATAGCAGCTAACATTCCTTAAACTAACGTATCCCCCAAGTAACCAGGGCAACCCTTTATCCCAGGGGCAGGATCTAGACTGGCGTGGGTTCTTATTGAAACTGATCCTGGCAGTTAACCACGGCCACATCTGGGTTCAGCCATAGGAGTGTCCCTGTCTCCTCACTTGTCTATGCATTTCTTGTCTGTATCTCCCTCTGTTGGCTCTTCTAAGTGCTAGCTCAGATCAGTCAAGTCCCTGGCAGAGGAAGGAAGGGAGCCTGTCCCTGTTGGGCTGTGCTATAGAGCGAATGTTTCCTGGGGGCTGCCACTGGCCCCATGCAGGTGACCCTGCAGTTAACGTGCCTTCCTGTTAAGGTCAAGCTCCTTCTAAGCAATGTGTGGTCACATACCTGCTGCAGTCCCAGAGGCTCTGTCAGGGTCATAAGCAGGGGGCGAAGGTGGGGGTGGTGAGGGGATGGGGAGGAGGTGACTGGCAGCTCCCCATTTCTGGATGCCTGCTTCAAGGAACCCTTGCAGGCAACCTGACCAGCCCACCACCATCACCACCAGCAGCACTTCCGTTGCCACCACCACCTTGCTAAACTCCCGATGCACGCTGACCAGGGGCTCTGTGGATGTCTGTTTTCCTGTTGCCATGACAATCAGTCACAGTGAATGTCACAGAGAGTGACTTGATTCCTGCCGAGAGGCAGAGAAAAGCATGCCACCTGGAGGAAGAAGGGGTTCCTGGAGAGGGTGGAGAAGTGTGGAGCCAGAGAAGGGGCCAGCAGGGGAATTCTGAAAATGAAGTTCACACCCTATGCCTTCAGGCTCTGACTCTGCCACACAATGGGGTCCTGAGAAAGGGCTCAGGGCATCCCCCTGGGGCCCCCGGGAGGCTTCCAGGGTGTACCTTAGAGGAGAAAACACCGAGGAGGAAGGTGCAGGGTAAAAGGTACAGTGAGGAGTGGAGGCAAAGGGCATTCAGCAGGCATTTCCGGAACCCTGGTCCAGCCTTGCAGCCCAGTGGGTCTGTAGCAATGAGCCAAATGCATCACGTTCCCGCCCTGCCCTGGGGGAGGTGATGCTCTCACGGGGCTTCCTGAATGCCCCCTGGCTTTGTACACTGCAGGGGCCAGAAATTAACAGTGCCTCTGTATATCAGGTGGAGATAAGACCTAAAGAAATACAAAATAATAGAGAGGGCTTAGTGGGAGGGATAGAGGATAGAGGGAGAATTAACCATTTCGTATGAGAACAGGGAAGGTAATTTTGAAAAAGTGACACATAAGCAGGGACCCGAAGGGAGTGAGAGCCTTAGCCGTATGGATACATGGCGTCGGGGGTGGGGGGGGGGGTGGGGGCGCTGCGGGGGGCAGCGGGAAGAGCATCGTGGCAGAGGGACCAGCCTGTGCCAAGACCCTGAGGCAGGAAAGACCCATGTGGCTGAAGTGCACTGAGCATGCATGGGTGGGGAATCGTAAGTGGTGAAATCAAAGCTGCCTTTTGCTGGGAGATGCCAATCCTGGAGGGCCTTGTGCTTTGAGCGCACGGGATCTGTGAGGGAGTTTCCCTCAGAAGGGAGACGTGATCTGACTGATACATGAACAGGGGCTCCCTGGCCGCTGTGCCGAGATGAGAGGACACGGCAGCAAGGGTGGAAGCAGGAGGGGCAGGAGACCAGCGGCGAGACGGTGGGGACTGGACGGGCAGTAGCACTGAAGGTGATGAGAACTGGCCCGATTCTGGACGTATTTCAAAAGAAGAGCTGTTTAAAGGGTTGCATAAAGGATTCGAGCTTGAGCAAACGAATAAAGGAGTAGTGAGTCTGAGCTGTCTTTTCTGGGAGAGTGGCAGAGCTCACCCAACCTTCCTTGGAAAAGAAAGGAAGTCATCAGGGGTCCAGAAACTTCTCCACCCAGGGCAAGGCTGCCCCTTTCCTTGGGCTGGAAGCTTCCTAGGTGCAGATTGCCCTTCTCCCTTCCCCCACCTTGGTTTGTGATGCTGGGAGGAGCAGTCCTGAGCTTGGAGCCATAATGGCCTGGGTTCGATCCTGCATTGCAACACAACCCACCACGTGGCTTCAGCTGAATGCCCTTCCCCCAGCCTCTTTCCTCACCACGTGCTGCTTCTCACCAGCCAGCTATAGTCTAGGAACACTGACACTCAAGTCTGGGCAGCTCTGAGCCCTAGACCTGATGGCCCGCAGCACCTTGGCACCCTCAAGTGAGAATCTTCAGTTATTAGGAAACCTTGCCCAAGCTCTGGATCAGGGCCACTGCTCTTGTCCACGCCCACCTCCCTCTCATCAGTGAACCTCGCCGTGCCCCTTCCTTTCCTTCTCTGCTAGCTTATGTCCTGTCCAAACTTCAGCTCTGTGTATACTGGGGTAGGGCTCCCAGGGGGTCTGGAGAAAGATGTTTCCCTCTACCCTTCATTGCTCTCCGTTCCCTGTGCCCCAAAGCAGCTCTGTCCTTCATGATCCCAGCATCCCCCACTTTTGGACCTAATCCCATGCACACTGGAGTTTCGTTGATGATTTCAAACTTTTTTTTTAAAGCAAATTTATATTCATGATCTTATTGACCCTCTCCACACCTCTGTGAGGCAAACAGGGCAGATATCCTGGGTCCCACTTTACAGATAAAGATGCTGTTCAGGGGCTTCTGTTTCTTCCTCTATGAAACAAGAGGGTTCATCGAGGTGATCCTTCTTGTGCTTTCATCTCTGACTCCTTAAGACTTTCACATGCACACATACAGGAGAGACCCCTCCTACACACACACAAGCACCCCCACACACACACACATACACACGCACTGGAGCAGATGGGCACATATACACACGGGCATGTACACGTACCCTCACACAGTCCAAATACTGCTGTTTCTTTGCAGGAAACTGCATTTTTGAGTACCCTCTAGATAGACTTAGCCTTTCAGACAAAGCACTCAAGGGCCTTCAATTAGATAATTTCCAAAATTGCTGAATTAGGTTCTCCAGATTCTGACATTTCCTCCTGCCTTGGCCTGGAGGCACCCAGGCCGTTCCCTGTCTCACTCTGGTATCCATCAAATGCTGAAATTTCAGCATCTGTAATATGCTCTAAGCATGCAAGGAGAAATGAGATGGAAAGTCCCTGAGCCAGCTGGGAAGGGGAAAATGGAACAGAAAACTGATGGAAAATTGTCTGTCTGTTTGCTTCTTTTTCCTGGGGGGTCGGCAGGGGGGACGCGCAGATTTTAAATTCCCCTTTGTTGCCAACCCTTGAATGACCATATCTGTTTTTATCCTGGAAATACTCTTTTAGAAACACATTTCACCTGCATCCACACTCATTGGGAAACTACTGGATGGAACTCCTGAAGATACAGAAAGAGGCTGAAACTGCATCCTTGACCCAGAGAAGAGGCAGGAACCTGAAAACCACTCCATGCTGTCAACTAGCCCTGATGGAGGTCAGGCCAGCGGAAATGTTTCAGCACCATTGGTCAGGGATCCGTAGCCCACAGGGTAGAGCAATGAGCAAACAGAAGGAAACAAGCCAGAGGTTCAATCAATGAGGTGAGAGAGTTAGGATGGCTCAACAGGACAAGTCCCCAGCACCAGAAGAAGAGGCCTATCAACAGGCAATCTGGATAAAATAGCCAAAGGCCTGCCCTGGAACTCAAAATTCCATTAATAGTCATTCCTCTTCTTTTGAGGTCTGCAGCGGCTTCTATTGAAATGAAAAATGGTCCCCAGGTGGAGGGCCACAGTTGGATGCCATGGTTTCTTCTTTGTATCCTTTCAGAATGGATTTGTTAATCAAATTTTTTTAAAGCTACATCACAGGATCTTGAGTTAATGGGACTCAGGCTAGATATATTTAGACAAAGGAAAAGATGTGGATAAAGAGCATTTGGAAGGCAATTCGCCCAAATTGAATTTTGAGGAAGAAAAGGAAAGAGGGGAAGATCAAGGAAAGAAAACCAGAGGTGATGAATAGCATCTAGAAGGAGGTGAGCCAGGAGCCCAGGTCCTGAGACCACCCATCCCCGTGACCTGCAGTGGACCGGACTATTGCATTCCCAGCGACAAAAGAGTTACTTCATGTATATACAAACCTTGTAGTGTATGAAACGTGCTCACACTCATTATCCCACATGATTTTTACAGAAACAAGACTTAAGTCATGTGTGTAGAAGTGAGAGGGTTTTCCAGGTAGCCCAGTGGTAAAGAATCCACCTGTCAAAACAGGAGATGCGAGTTGGATCCCAGGGAAGGCAAGATCCCCTGGAGTAGGAAATAGCAACCCACTTTAGTATTCTTGCTGGGAAATCCCATGGACAGAGGAGCCTAACCGGCTACAGTCCATGGGGTCATGAAGAGTTGGACACGACTTAGTGACTTGCATGCCTGTAGAACTGAGAAGCCTATTTTACCTAGCAGAAACATGTCACCTGCATAGGGGCCAGGGCACTTATCTGTGCATATGCTCAGAATACTTTTAGATCCAACCCTGTTGATAGACTGTAGTGTATGAGCTGACAGCTTTTGGAGTCTCTAGGAGAAAGAGACTTGGAGTCCACAGTAAGTAAAAACACTGGCTGCTGTCAAGTCATTTCTTCCAGCCAACCATCTTGCTTCTGTCCCTGCAGGACCCTCTGGGCAGCCTCTGCAACTGTGAGATGTCCTTGGGGACTTTGGTGATAACAAAGATGCATGTGACCTGGTTTGCTGGGTCAGGCACTGTCCTCAGGTACCTCTGGGTTGATGACAGCAAGGCTCCAGGATGACAGAAGAGTCTGGCTTCACTGGCAGCCTTGCGTTAAGCCTTTGGCCATGTTCATCTGATCCTTTAACCTGTAGTGAGACCACTCATTCATTCGACAGAGGTCTTAGAGCACAGACTATGACCAACAGACCAGCAGTCCTGGGTCTTTTTTGAGAGCCTGTTGTTCCTGAGCAGTAGGACTTTTCGTAAGTTGCTGTACCTCTCTGGGCTTTATTTTTCTCATCTATCAAATGCAGCCATGGTACCTGTCCTGGCCCCACACAGGGCTGTTGTGTGAATCCATTGAGACCAGGGATATGAGCGGGCTTTCAAGAGTCCAAGGTAGACTATGAGGATGAAAGATGCCTGGGGACCATGAATCTGATATAGATGGAGGGGAGGAGAAGACAAAAGGAGGAGGAAGGAGTAGAGAAAGGAGAGGAGAGAGGCAGGTAAAAAAAAAAAAGAGAGAGAGAGAGAGAAAACAGAGGAGAGGAAGTGGACGACAAATACTGGGTTAGCCAAAATGTTCGTTTGGGTCAACCGAATAGAAGACAGTAAGGAGGAGAAGAAAGGGAGGTGGCGGGGAGGAAGAGAAAGGAGCAGGAGGAATAGCGCTCCTTTATATCTGCTTCCTGGGCATCAGGTGGGCCCTAATTGCTTGACACAGACACTGCAGGGTCTTTATATTAGAAGCAACAACTGCTGGAGGCTGATGCTTTAATGAGTGCAAACCAGCAAAGTGGGATGGTGAAAAGAAACGGAACAGACCTCACTCCATTCAAGCCCCCAGCTCCTTACCTCCGCTCCCCTGCTGCTTCAAAGTGGTTTTGTTTCCTCTGTGCAGCTTCCAGAACTTAAAAAGAATTTGTGCATTCAATTAATCCCCTCTTTAATTCTCTACCATTACTTTCCTGGAAGTTTAAACAAGAAAAACTGTGTTCTAAGTGTGAACCTGCACTAAGCAAACACATCAGGTCACAGAGTCATTGCTTGCCTTTGTGTTCATGATTAGGAAAAAAAGAGAGAAAAAGGAAGGAAGAAATGGAGGTAGGGAGAGAAAAGGGGAGGGAGGGCAGAAGGAAAGAAAGAAGGAAGAAAGAGAAATATCCCTGAAGTCTACCCCAAAGGCACGCAAGCCTTACGGTTGGCTAGAGCAGAAAAGCTCAGAGTTCCAAGATTTGGCACTTGAGTCTAAATTTAGAACCGATTTGTAGACAAGTTGGAGGGAGTTCAGAGAAAAGCCACAAAACAATTAGAGGAATGCAGCTTAATTGGCCCAGCTTGGCTGAGCAACTGCTAAGCAGGGAGCATTATAGAGTCTGTAGCCGGAGGAAGCAACAGCCACGTCAGTGAGGGGGGCGGGACTGTTTAGCTTGTCACAGAAGGGGATCCAGAAAAGAAATGGAGCCCAGAGAAGGCAGGACACGGTTCGGCCTGGCCTGGCATCCCACTAAGAGACTTCCTGGGTCTCTCTGACCATGTGGCTAATCCTCTTCACGGGCCGTTACTCCCCACCAATACGACTGACAGCAGTGCATCCATTATCTCATTGAATCTTCACAGCCACCCTGCAAAGGCAGATGTGTTCATTGCATTTTTGCAGATGGAGAAACAAGCTCAGGGATGCTATGTTACTTGCCCAAAATCTCTCAGTAGTAAAATAAAGATTTAAATCCAGGTCTGATTGGTTTTTAAGGTCAAACTCCTTCCTGAGACACAGGATCACCTCCTGGGAGCTGGGATGGAAAACAAAGAGACAGGGATAGGACCTATGGCTGAGGCTCCCAGGGCTGCTCAGCTGGCCACAGGCAATGGTGGGAAACAGAGATGCCAGACTCATTAAGGGGCAGACTGTGCTGTGGGCAGACAGCCTGGGCTCCCGTCCTCTGACCCCTTGTCTCCTGAGGACCCCACCCCTCTCCCCTATCTTGCTAACCTCTTCCCACTTACTATGGGCTTTATAACCCTCTGAGGCCCCAGTTGGGTGTAGCAGGAAGAGTACTGGGTTTCAGGTCAGACAGATATGATTTTTAATTTTACCTTTAAAAACAATTCTCTGCCCTTAGGCAAATTACTTAATTTTTCCAGGCCTGAGCCTACAAACCACTTAAACAGAGATCAAACCTGTTTTATCAGATTGCTATAGGAGCATAAGTGTGCTTTGTAAATTGCAAAGTGCTGAATGCAGGAGGAAGTTATTAGTAACAGTCATGTAAATTGCATTCTAACTTACAGCAGACCCCGGCTCTGGTTTTCTCTTACTTCGGGCTTCCACCTGCACACCCATTTCCAAATTCACATGTGCCCCTGCTGTAAAATGGGGCTGGTCTGACAGGAGAGCTGATCCAGAGAAGGCTCTGGAACCAAGCAGCTGGTGAACAGCAAGGTTAAGACTGAGTCAAGTGTGTGCCTGGGAGCACGTAGAAGATGACCTGCATCAACATATGGTAGAATGCCAACACTGTGAATATATAGCTGATGGCCAATGGCAGCCTGGAATCCAGAGACACAAGGAACGGATCATGGAAACCCTGTAGGGAAAAATGATCTGAAATCTAGCAATATAAGGCTAAGCAGGATCTTCCTGATGGGGCGAGAGCCCAGAGATGGGGCGCTGGGACTTGGCAGAGGCAGAGATGGGAATGTGAGTCAAAAATAACAGCTTCCAGGTGCTTTTTGGTCCTTAGAGGTATCTTCCAACCTCCCTGATTGTTGGGGCATCAGCAGGCTCAGGAGATGGGCTTTCTTGAGGCTGCGGTCCTGCTGATGACGAGAAACCATGCAATCTACGACAAGCACATATAGCAGGCAGGGAGGTGGTGGGAAAAGCCCAGATGATGATGCAAGAATACCGGGGAGAGTTCTGCCTCCCTTTACCAATGTCCTGAAGCTCAGCCCTTACTTTCATGTTCCGTCTTCTGAACACCTTACAAGTACCTACTGTGTGCCAGGCTCTGGTTACAAGCACGTCACATGCTTGACTATCTTGTTCCTCAAAGCCATCCTCTGGGGAGATGTCATTATTATTCATTATTATTGCTATTCCCAAGGGGCCCCTAGAGGAAGCCTACCCAAATGGCAAAGCTGAGATCCAAACTAGGTTTTATAGCTCGGGAGCCCTACGCTTACCCACTGCTCTCTGCAGCCTTTTAATCAGAGCCTGAAATAGATGGTTTCTGAGGTTCTTCACAAAAATCACAGAAAAATCAATGATGGGCCAGACCTTGAAGATACTATATAACACAATGGCACCCTACTCCAGTGCTCTTGCCTGGAAAATCCCATGGATGGAGGAGCCTGGTGGGCTACAGTCCATGGGGTCGCTAAGAGTCGGACACGACTGAGCGACTTCACTTTCACTTTTCACTTTCATGCATTGGAGAAAGAAATGGCAACCCACTCCAGTGTTCTTGCCTGGAGAATCCCGGGGATGATGGAGCCTGGTGGGCTGCCATCTATGGGGTTGCACAGAGTCAGACATGACTGATGTGACTTAGCAGTAGCAGCAGCAGCCCATTTTACCAATGAGGAGACCCACAGAGACAATCAGGTGCAGTGAGCAGGCGTCCAGCCCCCAAACACAATCACAGTATAACTCAAAGCCATCAGAAAGAGGAAAATTCATTTATCAGTCAGATGATCCACTGACATCACAACAGGGCTGGCACACACAGTTGTGGCATCATCAGTGGGTGTTTTTGATATTATCAAAACCCTCTCTGTCTTTGTCTCAAGACCTTTGGGTATCCTGGCCACAAAAGCTGAGCAGTGATTCTTGACTTTGGTGGTTCACAGATGCCTTGGGGAATCTGGTGGAGGGGATGGATCATTTTGAAAAAAAGAAGATATGCATTTCAATTTGTGGGGATGGGATTATGAGCCCTCTGAAGCTCTTCTATGAATCTTGAGGGGTCTGTGAGCCACAAGTTATAAAACTCCTGCTGTAGGTAATGAAAAAACCTGAGCGTAATAGTTGCCTCTGAGCCTGTCCCTTGAGAGAAGAATCTCTCAGTCTCTTCTTTCCAGTCTACCCTCTTCCTTCTTCTGCTTGGTCTGAGTTAGAAAGTCTCTGCTCCTAGTATCATCATATCTACAGCCATCCCATTGGAACGGAAGTTCCATGAGGACAGGGACCACCTAGATCATGGGTGCCATCATTGTCTCCCATGCCCAACAGGAGTCCAAGGCTCAAAGCCACATCTGTGGGCTGAGTGTCGAGTGATTTCACTGAAGAAAGAGAACACAAAGCTTTGCACCTTCCCTCAAGTTATCCCTGTTTTTGGTTGTTCTTTCCTGGATATAGGGCCAGAGGCAGGTATGACCAATGACCTGGCTTATAGCTCAGGTTCCCTAGACTTGAAATGGGGATTCTTGTGTGAAGGTTTATGAAAAGTGTGCTTTCAGATGTAATCTGTAAGGGTGGAGGGAAGCCAGATAAAGCAAGGGGAGAAACCAGGCAAAGCTTCATCCCAAGGATATGTCTGTGTATCAGTAGCAAGGGGACCAGGCTTTTGAACCCCTCTATCAGTCAAAGAATGACATCAGATACATTTCCTGGCAAAGTGTCTCTACTGAAGTCAGCAGAGGGCAGTTCTTAGACTAAAGGTGTGATCGTGGGCTGTTATGGCCAATACTTTCAGTAGCTGGGGGCTGAGGACATGGGTTATGGACAGTGTCTGTTATATACTGTGACCTCCAACTTGAATCAGTTGAAGGCAGCTGCCTAGAGCAGGGGTCCCAAACTTCCAAAATCTAATGCCTGATGATCTGAGGTGGAACTGATGTAATAATATTAGAAATAAAGTACACAATAAATGTAATGCATTCGAACCATCCCCAAACCCCCACCCTCCACCCCTGGGTCTGTGGAAAAGCTGTCTTCCACGAAATCAGTCCCTGGTGCCAAAAAGGCTGGGGACCACTGTCCTAGAGCATTGCACTGAGACCAGGCTCTGGCTTGGCCTAAAAGCTCCATGATGGATAAGTCATGCCTGCCGGGGGCTAAGGAGGGGCAGTGCAGATGATGTCTCTTTGCCATTCTGAGCCTAAGGGGAAACCATAGCTGTGTTTATTAGCAGAGGTCTAGAGTAGTTTAGGAACTCTGGGGCAATTTTATGTGTCATACAATTTAGAATCTTATCATACACTGTGTCAGATAGGTGCCTCTGTTTTCATTGACTCCAGGTGAAAACCAGACAGGCTGGCAGTAACTAACAGCTTCCCCAGGCTAAAGCAAAGGAATTACTTAAATGGACAGTCTTTAGCAGGGAAGACGATCACACAGAGCCCAGACCAGCAGTATATACTCGGAACTGAGGTGTCAGAAGAAAATAGGTACCGAGCATTTGAAGACCTTAGAATAAATGCAATGACTGGGCTGAAGGCTAAGACCCCACCTCTTAGGCTTCTGTCCCCCCACAGGGCCTCGGAAAGTGCCAAGCACACCATTGACTCTCAATACTATGGTTCAGCTGTTTGAAATCAAACAAACCATGCCTGGGGGCAGGGGGAGGGGCTGGGATTAATTCTTTGACGTAGGAGGCTGCTGCTCTGGAATTTCTAGGCAGATTCTCCTAGACAGATCAGTCAGCCCTGTGGGTGAGAAAAGCAGCCAGGCTTCCTTTGTACTTCTCAGGGTGGGGCGGGGGGATTTCCACTCCTCTCTGTTGTTATCACAGATGTTGCTGTCAGGAAGGACTGGGGGGTAGTACAGAGACACAGTAATTTAAGGTGTCATATTTGGGCTTTGTCTCCATGGGCCCAGCAGACCTGGCTGGGAATGAAGGAATTCTGTTGTTCACCTGATGCAGGACCAGTGAGGGGCCGTGGAGACCACCCCTCAGGTTCCCTCAGGCCAGGGGAGGCCAGTGGGAGGCCCGCAAGGACTCTAATGCAAACGTCTGGACCACTGCTTTACAGGTTTTAAAGGCACTTTTTCACGCTCACACCATCCTTCCCCCCTGACACACACGTTTTTAACATACCAAATTGGCTATGATTTTTTTTTTTAATTTTTATTTTATATTGGAATATCGGTGATTAACAACATTGTCAGTTTCAGTTGTACAGCAAAATGCTTCGGTTATACATATACACGTATCTGTTCTTGTTCGGGTTCTTTCAAACACAGTGAGGTAGGCAGAGGAATACTGACCAACCTTTGGAAAGACCTCGGATGTTCTGGGCTGGGGAAGGAGATGGGAAAGGGGTGCATACCATAAAGGGTAGCACAGCATCACTCTTCTAGGGAAGCCAGAAATCCATCCATGTGATTGTCACCTTGGTGGGACACACAGCGCTGTCCTTGAGAGGAGGGCAAGTGAGGCATCATGTAATTGGTGGCTTGCCTCGCAGAAGCGTGACCTCCTTTGTCATCCATCCACAGAGTGTGTTTGCTTCCGCCTGCTCAGTCACTCTCAAGTTCAGTTCAAACAGAATTACCATATGATCTGGCAGTTCCACTCCTGGGTATATACCACAAAGACTTGAAAACAGAGACTCAGATACTTGTATCAGTTCAGTTCAGTTCAGTCACTCAGTCGTGTCCGACTCTCTGTGACCCCATGAATCGCAGCACACCAGGCCTCCCTGTCCATCACCAACTCCCGGAGTTCACTCAAACTCATGTCCATCGAGTCAGTGATGCCATCCAGCCATCTCATCCTCTGTCGTCCCCTTCTCCTCCTGCCCCCAATCCCTCCCAGCATCAGAGTCTTTTCCAATGAGTCAACTCTTCTCATGAGGTAGCCAAAGTACTGGAGTTTCAGCTTTAGCATCTTTCCGTCCAAAGAAATCCCAGGGCTGATCTCCTTCAGAATGGACTGGTTGGATCTCCTTGCAGTCCCAGGGACTCTCAAGAGTCTTCTCCAACACCACAGTTCAAAAGCATCAATTCTTCGATGCTCAGCCTTCTTCACAGTCCAACTCTCACATCCATACATGACCACAGGAAAAACCATAGCCTTGACTAGACGAACCTTTGTTGGCAAAGTAATGTCTCTGCTTTTGAATATGCTATCTAGGTTGGTCATAACTTTCATTCCAAGGAGTAAGCATCTTTTAATTTCATGGCTGCAGTCACCATCTGCAGTGATTTTGGAGCCCCCCAAAATAAAATCTGACACTGTTTCCACTGTTTCCCCATCTATTTCCCATGAAGTGATGGGACCAGATGCCATGATCTTTGTTTTCTGAATGTTGAGCTTTAAGCCAACTTTTTCACTCTCCACTTTCACTTTCATCAAGAGGCTTTTTGGTTCCTCTTCACTTTCTGCCATAAGGGTGGTGTCATCTGCACATCTGAGGTTATTGATATTTCTCCAGGCAATCTTGATTCCAGCTTGTGTTTCTTCCAGTCCAGCGTTTCTCATGATGTACTCTGCATATAAGTAAAATAAGCAGGGTGACAATATACAGCCTTGACGTATTCCTTTTCCTATTTGGAACCAGTCTGTTGTTCCATGTCCAGTTCTAACTGTTGCTTCCTGACCTGCATACAAATTTCTCAAGAGGCAGATAAAGTGTTCTGGTATTCCCATCTCTTTCAGAATTTTCCACAGTTTATTGTGATCCACACAGTCAAAGGCTTTGGCATGGTCAATAAAGCAGAAATAGATGTTTTTCTGGAACTCTCTTGCTTTTTCCATGATCCAGCTGATATTGGCAATTTGATCTCTGGTTCCTCTGCCTTTTCTAAAACCAGCTTGAACATCAGGAAGTTCACGGTTCATATATTGCTGAAGCCTGGCTTGGAGAATTTTGAGATACTTGTATACCAATGGTCATATGAGCATTATTCACCAGAGGGTGGAAACAACCCAAATATCAACCAAAAGATGAATGGATAAACCAAACAGGGTATATCCATAGAGTGGAATATGATTCAACCCTAGAAAGGAATAAAATACTAATCCATGCTACGACATGGATGAGTCTTGAAGCTGGGTGAAATGAATGAACAAAAACCATGTGATTCCACTTACAGGAGGCATCTGGAGTCAGCAAGTTCATAGAGACAAAGCAGAGTGGAGGTCACCAGGCCCTGGGAGGGAGGGGGATGGAGAGATATTGTTTAATGGGCATAGAGTTTCTGTTTGGGACGATGAGAGGTTTCTGGAGATGGTGAGTGGATGGATTTAATGTCTCTGAATTGTGCACTTAAAATGATTAAAATGTGTATTTTATGTTATGTGTATTGTACTGCCATTAAAAATAGATGAATGGATGGATAATTGAATGAGCAAGAAAACGTCTTCAGTTCAAGGCTCATGGCCTACGGAAAGCTTTCCTTGATCCAGCCTTATTAGAACAGCGTCCTCTGTGCGCCTGGGACATACTGTACTCTGATTATTAGTGCACTCAGCTGTCGCCACCCTATGCCCCGAGCTCCTGGCGAGCATGGGCCATGTCCTTTTCTGCTTATCTCTGGCTCTAGCCAAATGCCTAGTGCATTGTGACAGTTTGATAAGCCTATTTTAAATTAATGGGTCTGATATACATGACATCTTTGAAATGCATGTCATAGGTTTTTATTTATTTATTTGGCTGTGTCGGGTGTTAGTTTCGGAACTCAGGATCTTTTTTGCATCAGGCAGGATCTTTACTTTCTGCTTGCAGTCTTAGCTGCCCTGGGGCATGTGGGATTTTAGTTCTCTCACCAGGGATTGACCCTGCACCCCCTGCATTGCAAGGTGGATTCTTAACCACCGGCCACCAGGGAAGTCCCTCATAGGTTTTTTTAAAATAATAAATGAAACAGGCATCACCTGTCATAATGGTGGTTGGTTGGATCAACTTGATTCAGGTCCTTTTTAAACTTATCTGGGTGTTCTTTCCACCATGATTTTAAATAAGCAATAGTAAGTGGATTGATTGGGGGAAAATAACCTGAACCTTAGATATGGAATAAATTGTTATTAAGTTCTTAACATGTGCTGATATTCCGATCAGGGAAATTCTTCTTCCTTTCCTTCTCTATGGTTTGGTTAACTCAGACTCCTCCTTCAGGTCTTAATGTAGACATCACCATCTCTGGGAAGACACCTAGACCTGTTGTACCAGGTAACATCCGTTCTCCCCGGCAGAGCAGAGCTGGCTTCAGCTAGCAATGAGCCGGGATCTCTCCTATCATCGCACTTGTCACACGGTGTCACATATACTTGGGTACACTTTCTGTCTTCCCCACTGGACAGTACGCTCCAAGACAGCAGGGACCACTAAAGTCCAAGCATGTAGCAGAATTCCTGGCACACGGATGTATGCAAGAAACATGGACCAAAACAGTGGTTAAAGGAATGATGAGTGAATGAATCCAGGGATGTAGGCACAAAACGCTCTTATCAAGTGCATGGCTGATGCATTCTAACTAGCCACAAGTGCCCCCCAGTATGAGTGAATCCATCTCTTTCATGGAGCAGTTGAGGAAAGTGAGGTCCAAAGAGAAAGTGAACGTTCCTAGGTGCATAGGAAGTTAAAAGACAACGGGGACCGGAATCCAGAACTGCTGGCTGAAGGTCTCATGCTATTTCTTCCTGCTCCCCTCAGGGTCAGTATTTCTGCTGTCTAAGATGATGTATGACCTCATACCTTTGGGATTAAGTCATAAACTCACCATGCATGGCCTTTTGAGAGTCTCATCCATTTTAACAGAGGCATTCTGGAGAACAGTGCATTAAACCAAAATATCTTTTATATAACTGGGTTTAAAACATTGGACTTGGCAGGTGGAGAATATAATTGGGGATATTTTACATTCCCTTTGGGTGTCCCTCAAATCTATCAGAAGACCAGGCTGTCTCTTTAGGAAAATCTGAATCAAGTGCGGTTGTCATAGTCAGTCAAAACCTGCTTGCCTGAAGTTATTACATGTCAAGGCTGGTGGCAGGTGGGCAGAACATGG
The DNA here is from genome assembly GCF_055505025.1 of Bos grunniens. Taxonomy (NCBI): domain Eukaryota; kingdom Metazoa; phylum Chordata; class Mammalia; order Artiodactyla; family Bovidae; genus Bos; species Bos grunniens. The sequence continues at coordinate 46,875,202 of NC_141183.1, read as the reverse complement.
TCCACAAAGAGCAGAGAGCAGATCTACCCGAAAACCAGAAAAGGGAAAAAGAGTAATGACATTCCCTTCTGTATTTGATTCTATCAAGGGTGGAGGACGGGCAGATTTGTCTTTAGTCACAGCCATCTCCAGGGTGAAGAAATGGGCCACACTTCATTTCCGCACGTTGGCATGCATTTCCCCCTCCTTTCTGATTGCGAAAAGAAGTGTGCGCCACCTTCAGGCAGGAATTAGGACTGGTCCTGAGCTAGGCATGGCAGCACTCTTCCCTTTTACCAGTGATTGGCTGAGCAGTGAGCATGTGATCCAGTTCTAGCCAATAAAATACAAGGAGTCCGTTGGTACCCTTGGGGGAGAAGATTTTCTCCCTGGGAGAGGAGAAAGCAAGGTTTTGCTCTCATCACACCGTTTCCGCCATGGAGCTCCAATGTACAAGGATATGATGCTCATGGTTGGGGCAGCCCTCCTAGAACCTGGAGGGAAGTTACCACTGGCTAGTAGAGGGCAGAATAGCTGGACCATGAGAACTGATCCCGAAACCTCCTGTCTCTAGTTTCTTGGCAAGTGAAGTACTAAATGTCCCTGTGGATTAAGCTATTGTTCGTTTTTTTTTTAATTAATTAATTAATTTTATTTTGGGCGTGTGTCAGGTCTCGGTTGTGGCACACGGGATCTTTCGTTGCATTGCACAGGCTTCTCTTAAGTTGTGGCACAAGCTGACTTGCCCTGTAGCATGTGGGATCTTAGTTCCCCAACCAAGGACCGACCCTGTGTACCCTGCGTTGGAAGGCAGATTTTTAACCACCAGACTACCAGGGAAGTCCCTATTATTAATGGTTTATGGTTACAGCCAGGTGTCAGCAAACTTTTTCTTTAAAGAATCAGGTAGTAAATATTTTCAGCTTCATGGGCCATATGATCTCTATCCCAGGTATTCAGTTGCTGCCACCAAAGTAGCCATAGACAATATATAAATGATGAGACTGCATTCTAATAAAACTTTGTTGACACAAACAGGCGACATGCCACCTCCTGGTTTAAGTCATGGATTATTCATCTCACAAATATTTATTAAGAACCTCACATGTTCTAGCCACAGTTTTAGGTGTTGGGATAGAGCAGGGATCAAGACATATCAGGTCTCTGCCCATGAAGCATAGGCACTGCTCAGGGAAATGTATAAAAAACAAAAGAGTAAAGAAGAGAATAATTGCAGATTGTGATAGAAGTCAAATAATGTGATGGAGAGTTTTGAGTTCAGGCAGAGTGGTGGGGATAGACCCAGGTTAAATGAGTTGGTAAGAGAAGCCATTTCTGGGAAGATGACATTTGGGACCTAAAGAATGAGAAGAAATGAAAATAAAGAAAGAGGAAGATTCTGTAACAGGCCACAGGAACTGAAGATATGAAGACTCCAGGGCAAGACTAAATTTGGCAGAATCTGAAGCCCCAGGGAGGTTGGGGAAGATGAGCAAGGGAGAGAGAAAAAAGCAGGGGCCAGATTGTGGGGTGACCAGAAGACCTAGGAAGAAACATGGGTTTATACCAAGAGCAATGTAGGACTCTACAGAAGGACATGGTGAGGTAATGATTTACACTTTTAAAAGATCAGCCTGGGGACTTCCCTAATAGTCCAGTGGCTAAGCTGCACTCCCTATGCAGGGGGCCTGGGTTCGATCCCTGGTCAGGGAGTTAGATCCCACATGCCACAGTTAAGAGTTTACATGCTTGCAACTATGACCTGGTGCACTCAATAAGTATATAAATAAATAAATATTATCAGTTCAGTTCAGTCACTCAGTCATGTCTGACTCTTTGCAACCCCATGAATCGCAGCACACCAGGCCTCCCTGTCCATCACCAACCCCCGGAGTTCACTCAAACTCATATCCATCGAGTCGGTGATGCCATCCAGCCATCTCATCCTCTGTCGTCCCCTTCTCCTCCTGCCCCCAATCCCTCCCAGCATCAGAGTCTTTTCCAGTGAGTCAACTCTTCGCATGAGGTGGCCAAAGTACTGGAGCTTCAGCTTTAGCATCATTCCCTCCAAAGAACACCCAGGGCTGATCTCCTTCAGAATGGACTGGTTGGATCTCCTTGCAGTCCAAGGGACTCTCAGGAGTCTTCTCCAACACCACAGTTCAACAGCATCAGTTCTTCGGCGCTCAGCTTTCTTTATAGTCCAACTCTCACATCCATATATGACCACTGGAAAAACCATAGCCTTGACTAGACAGACCTTTGTTGGCAAAGTAATGTCTCTGCTGAAATATTATAAACAACAACAAAAGCACAAGCACCCAAGACCCTGCATGCTGAACGAAGAGTGAAGATCCCATGTGCCACAACAAAGACTCAGCCCAGCCAAATACAAAAATATTAAAAAATAAAGTGACCAACCTGAGTGTTAACGTGGAGACGAGAGTTGGAGCAGAGGGGCCAGCTGGGAAGCTTTTCCACAGCCCAGTAGTTTTCTAAGGGGTGCCTTAACTCACTCAAGTTGTGGATATAATAGGTCCCCCTGGGTGGTAGAGATAGGCTGAGGGAAAGCAAACCTGGGAACTTAGAAGCACCTGGGAGAATGTTCCAAAAAGACTGACTGGCTTGTCTATGAAGAAATTAGGGAAACCACATCTTTTGGGTTGGCCAAAATATGTGTTTGGGTTTTTCTGTAACATCATACGGCAAACCCGAACAAACTTTTTGGCCAACCTGACGCTAACGCTCTGAGCCAGGGCTACCTGGTGAGTCAACAGCCGCGAATGAGCTGTCTCCTCTATGGCAGCTCATCGGGTCCCCCTGAGACTAAAGGGGTGGCGAGAACGAGGGGTGGCTCGCAGTGGCACCCAGGCTGGGATGGGGGCGGGTGCGGGGTGCACTCGCCTATTCCTGCCTCCCCTGTGACATCGGCTGACAGCACATCCTATCCACCCAAGATGACGGTCTTGGAAGGGCTGGTCAGATTGTATATCGATTCCTCACTTTGTCAGAGGATTTGAGGCAGCTTTCAAGAAATACATGTAATAAAATAGAAAGACGTGACTTCAATATATCAAGATTAAGGAAAATACATGTCAGATCAAAAATCAGGACCGGCAGACAGAAGAGAAAACCAAAACACAGGTTATAATATCCTACATGGTTGTCATCACAAAAAAAGGTGGGAAACCCCATCGGTTTGCTGATTCCTGTTGTATTATTTACAATCCCTCCAGGATCATACAGTTTTCCATAAATATTCATGCCAACACTTAGGCCTATCTTGCCAGCCCAGTGGCCATCTCCACGCACCTAGTGTAGGGCCCCCTCTCTCCCTATCTGGTTCTGAGATGATCTCAGGCACAGTGTTCTCCTGCTCAGGGTAAGGAGGAAAAAGTGCCGCTGGTGTTCACAGTTTCCTACTCAATTGCTTTGTTCTGGGCTCAGTTTAGCTTAATGATTTCCCCATCTGATCTGAATCCCTTCCCATTACTAAAGTCAAAATGCTAACAAGGAAGGCAAAGGGCACTAAGACCTGAGATATGGGTCCCGAAGCGACAGGGAGAGGCAGCTAAGTTCTAGGGCCAGAGGTTCTGGGAGTGGATTCGGGCAGAGTGAAGCTAACAAGGAGGCACGTGGCTGAAAGTGAGCCTGTGGTGGCCAGCCTGGCCCCTGCTCAAGGCTAAATGTTCATTAACCCAGACTGGAACGCTCCATACACATCTCTGGCTCAGGTCACTTTGGGCAAGTCACTTCCCTTCTCCTCTGTCCCCAGCCAAAAGGGAAGTGGCTAGTTTATCAGGAAGGGGTTGACTCCAGGCTGGGATGGAGAGGGGGCTACAGCCCATAAAGGAGAGAGATGCTGTGGATGATGGCTGATGGCTGGAAGACTCCAGTTGGCTCGAGCTTGTGGCTCAGTGGTAAAGCATCTGCCTGTAGTTCAGGAGCCGCAGAAAATGAGAGTTCAATCCCTGGGTTGGAAAGATCCCCTGGAGAAGGAAATGGCAATCCACTCCACTGTTCTTGCCTGGAGAATCCCATAGACAGAGGAGCCTGGTGGGCTACAGTCCATAGGATCCATAAGAGTCAGACATGACTGAAAAGACTTAGCATGCACACACATGCCTCCTATGCACCCCTCTTTCTGCCCTCTCCCTCCCTCCCACCTCTATTATCCCATCGACCCGTTGTACCTCTGCCTCATCTTAGCTTTTAAGCCACTGGTGTCTCTGTCTCAGCTCCTTCTGGCCAGGCAGGTCCTGCTGGTGTCCCCTCTCTGGGTCAACACCCTTAGGCTCTCAGAATCCTTGTCTTGTGAGCAGCTCAGCCAGAAGGGATCACTCATATGCCCAGGCTCTTCCACCTGCCCATACACACCCCCAGCCAGATCTGCCTCGGATAGATCACCTGTCAGCCGCAGGTGGCTCTTCTCCAGCCACATCATGGTACATGGTCCAGGCACAGCGTTTGCCTCACCTGTGCCAGGTGATAGGACATTTTCCTCAGTTGAACCTGGTGGGAGTGACAGGCCTCCATCACGAGAGACACCCTGGGGTCCTCAAATGGGGTGGCCAATTCTTCTCAGCTTTGCCTGGACATTCTCAGTTTTAAAGCTAAAAGTCCCAGATCCTGTGAAGCCCCTGAGTCCTGGGTCAACCTGCTCATCTGTTTACCTGACAAGAGAACTAAACTTAAGAATATAAGAACTAGCTTCAGTTCCCGCTCTGCTCCCGGCTACCTGTAACCATTGGCAACACTCGGGCTCTAAACTGACCATTGTAATCCCTTCCTGTGTATCTCACAGGACCGTTCTAAAGGGTCACATCAGATAATGGTGGTAAAAGTGCTTAGCGAACACTAAAGCACTGGACAGATGTAGAGAGGATTTTATTACCCAGTGTTTATGACCTGGAGGCTAGAGTATTAGTGATTTCAATTAATCATATAAATGGAAAAATAAATTGGTTTTATGGAAACAGATTCCCACATCTCATCAAGGGTTCAGGGCCAGGGCAAGGAAAAGGAAACAATCCAATGGACTCATGGCTCTGGCTGAGCTAAACCGAAGCAGAGGCTTGCCTGAGCCCATCTTCTGCTCCAGGAGCCCAGAACGTGCCTGTCTGGGACCTACAGGCTCAGTCCCAGGATGTGGGCTCGTCGAGATCTGTTCCCAGCCACAGAGAAATCAAATGAAGTTTACTCTTTTTTTAATATATTCTTTTTTAAAAAATGAAATGTATTTATCTATGTGGCTGTGTTGAGTCTTAGCTGCAGCACGCAGGGTCTTCATTGCGTCATGTGAGCTCTTTCGTTGCAGCACATGGACTCGAGTTGTGCTGCGTGGGCTTCAGTAGTTGCGGCTCCTGGGCTTAGCTGCTCCGTGGCATGTGGGATCTTAGTTCCCTGACCAGGGACTGAGCTGCATCCCCTTCACTGCAAGGTGGATTCTTAACCACTGGACCACCAGGGAAGTCCCACACTCTGCCGCTGCTGCTAAGTCGCTTCAGTCGTGTCCGACTCTGTGCGACCCCACAGACGGCAGCCCACCAGGCTCCCCCGTCCCTGGGATTCTCCAGGCAAGAACACCGGAGTGTGTTGCCATTTCCTTCTCCAATGCATGAAAGTGAAAAGTGAAAGTGAAGTCGCTTAGTCGTGTCCGACTTTCCAGACACCATGGAGTGCAGCCCACCAGGCTTCTCCGTCCATGGGATTTTCCAGGCAAGAGTACTGGAGTGGGGTGCCATTGCCTTCTCCGAGTCCCAAACACAGTTGATTGTTAATTGCCCGTGGCGTGATTGAATAAAACTGGCAAATGTCAGGCAAGCATCATTTCCATGATTTACATGGGGCTTCCCAAGCTGCTTGAGTGCTTACCCTCGAACTTCGGTGTGTTCAGTGCTGTGGGCTTCACAATATTCTGGCAGTGTTCAGGAAGCAGCCAGAGGAAGTGGAAACCTGAGTATTTCTAAGACAGTCAGTCCTCAGCCCTTGGTAATTTCTCCTACTGAGATTGTCCTTGGCTCTGATGCAAAGCCCCAGCTGAAACTGGACAGGCACTGACCTGAAGCTTGAGTCCTGAGGCTTAGAGCTGAATATGGGCATAGTTGTGATGAACTGGCTCCCTTCTTTCATACTGGAAGGAAGTTTGTGGTCAGGGTATAAAATGAAACTCCGTTTGAAAGATGGACAGCCAGGTGCCCACCCAAAGGAACTTGTTTTCTAGGTGGAGAGACGCCAAAGAAGCAGAGAAACAGTGCCCATAACAGTTCTAATATAGGACTGTCTATTGCATGGTAAGAAATAGGGACATTCTTGCCCAAATGGACTTAGACAGGGTAAGTGACAATCTCATCAATAATTTGGGAGCAAGGTTTTGCTGTGGACAATTTTCAATGCAAAGCATCTGTCCTTGTATAATTAAGACTAGACTGTCCCCAGTTCTGGTTTGTGAGTTATGGAATTTGAGGCCTGTGAACCCAATAAAGAAAAATAACAACATAGCCTCTCCTCCCAGTTCAGCTAATCAATGAGACCATCAAAATAATAGCTTTGCCTGGGACAGGTCAAACCAGTGCTGCCCTGGGCCTTTTCAGTTAGCCTTGCAAATCAGCCATGTCCCCATCCTCTCTCTGTCTGAGAAGTAGGGTGAGAGCCAGACAACCTTCCCTCCACCTCTCTCATGAGTTTGTCTGCTGATGACTTTGAAAAGCCAGCCGTAGTGAGAAGGAAGGGAATTTGCTTAAAGTTAAGTGTCCAATGTTCTTTAAAGTAATAGAAGGCTTTCTTTTATATTTATTTATTATTTAACTATGCTGGGTCTTAGTTGTGGCATATGGGATCATCAATCTTCAATGCAGCAGGCAGGATCTTTACTTGCGGCCTGGGGACTCTAGTTTCCTGACCAGCAAACAAACTCAGACCCCTGCATTGGGCGAGCAGAGACTTTGCCACTGGATCACCAGGGAAGTGACAGAAGTTTTAAAATTGAAGACTATTTTTAAGGTTCATGTCTTCATTTTACAGGCTTCCCCGGTGGCTCAGTGGTAGAGGATCCACCTGCCAGTGCAGGTGATACAGATTCGATCCCTGGATTGGGAAGATCCCCTGGAGGAGGAAAGGGCAACCGCCTCCAGTATTCTTGCCTGGAGAATTCCATGGACAGAGGAGCCTGGTGGACTATAATCCATGAGGTAGCAATAGAGTCAGACATGACTTAGCTACAAAACAACAACTTCATTTCTACAAAGAAGAAAAACAAGGCTTGGAGTGTGTATGAGGGATGTAGGGCAGTGGGGGCGGAGGTGGGGGGTAGTGGAGAAGAAACACACTGTGGAGAAAACAAAGATGAATTTCAAAGGATCATGACTCTATCTCTGTACCAATTCAATATTCATTGAATATTTATAATAGACAAGCTTGCTATGTATTCCCTTTTTTAACCCCGTGACAACCTATGAGGCTATTACTCTGATTATCTTCATTTTGCAGATAGGAAAATCAAGGCCCAGAGAGGGTAAGTAACTTGCCCAAGGTCACACAGCTGGCAGACTAAGCTGAGATTAGACCCCAACTTGCTTGCTCTTGTGCGTTCACTTAGCTCTCCAGCCTCTTGGTTGTGCACATCCTGGAACCTGTAGCTTTTTGAAAGTTACTTGTTCATAGACGGAGTCTGGATCCTTTGTTCATTTTTTAAAAAATGCGTCCATTAATTCATTTGTCTATAAATATTTTTTGAGCATCTACTATCTACCAGGTTCTGTGGACTCCAAATAAGTAACACCCAGTTTCTGCCTTCCAGGAGCTCAGGATCAGTTGATAACCCTACTCTAGGTGGCAGTCTTCTATTTTGTAAACTGTGTCCATTTTTTGTTGTGACATATTAAAACAAACTTTCAGGGCTTAAAATGATACCCATTTATTAGCTCCCACTTCTGTAGGTTAGAAGCCTGAGTGGTCTTGGCTGGGCTTCTTTGTTCAGAGTTTCATGAGACTGAAGTCAAGGTGTCAGCTGGCCTGACCTCTTACCTGGAGTCTCTGGGGAGGAAAAAAAAATCTGCTTCTGGGATCACTCAGGTTGTTGGGAAATAGGTGCTATCATCCCCCATTTTATAGAGAAGGAAACTGATGCTCGTAGAAGTTTATACCTTCCCCAGGACCACACTGGTGGAACTGAGGCAGTCCCAGCTTGGGTCTGTCAAACTCAAAAAGCAGGGACCTTCTCCTTTCTCAGCAGCTGCAAGGACGGTGCTTATGGGCGGTGAGAAGTAAAGACCCCTTTCCCACCTGCCATCATGTCACCACTACTAGTCCAAGAACACTGGAACACTCTGACTTCTTACCTAGGGAGTCACTAGATAAGAAGGTAAGTCACTCTGACTCACTTAACCCTCACAGCATCCTGTGAGTAGGGACCATTATTGTTCCCATTTTCTAGCGGAAGAAACTGAGGCACTTATGAGCTTACATAAGTCACCCAAAGTCACCCAGCTGGTTGGAACTAGAACAAGATTCAATGTGAGACAGTCTGGCTCCAGAGCCTGCACACTCTGTGCCATCCTACTTTTTCTGCCAGAAATTGAGAAGAAAAAGAAATGACAGATGCAAACCTTGCCCAGGATGGAGTCAGGATGCCCACTCTATGCTGGGCACACAATATGGGCTCCATATCTCAGTATGTTTAATATCTGTATTTACAGCAAGCCTTGGCAAGGACAGTGGTTTGCCTGAGGCCACACAGTTATAAAGTGCTAGAACCAGGATGTAAGCAGGGTTCTCTCTAAAGCCTGGGCTCTTTCCATTCATCAAAGATACACTGAGGTACACATGCAAGGGATCAGAGAACACGAACCAGTGGCGGCCTCGCATGTACAACAGTTAGGGGCAGAACGAGAGCCTGAAAGTTGAAGGGAATGGGGCTCAGCAAGGTGGACTAGGTGGACTTCTAGAAGGAGGTGAGAGAGAAGGTCAGTCTAGGTGGACTTCCAGGAGGAGGTGATAGAGAAGACAAGTGAGGAGATGACTTTGGAGCTCCTTGGATGCTTGGGCTTTGACGAGGCACTATGTCCAGTTTTCCTTTTTTGTTTAAAAAAATACTTGTGCTGGATTGCTATAAATAAATGATGGCTCCTGTTTCTAAATCGGCTGTTATTTCCATGTGTTAACAACTAATTACTGGCGCACTTGGCAGGCAGTCCCTCTCCGAGTCTGCAGAGCCATTAGTGTGGCAGCCCCTACTCTCTTGGCATGCATGTTTAAAGAGCCTCTCACCTCCCTCTTAGAAGGGGGACCCTGCTTACTGGTGGCCAGCCGTCTTCCCAGGAGTCTACTGAGTCCAGAGCAGCTTGACTCACTCACTTTAAATATAGATTTTATGGAAAAAAGCAAGACAGGTGTGAATTTAGAGCCCCATTCAAACCCTGTGATGCCTTGGAGCCCCTGGGTTAAAATTTATTTTTATAGAGTTTTTGCAGTTAGCACTGCCCAGCTGCCAAGGGCTGCCAGCAGATGAGAGAGGAGATATGAGATGCTCTTAGGAGACAGGACAGGCCAAAGGTAGGCTGGAATCCCTTTTCAAAATGCCATCATGGTACACACTATAAGCTTATCATCAAGCTTCTTTCTTTACCTTTCAATTGGTCAGGTTGCCTACTGGCAAAACTCTTCCTGAATATTATTATTTGCATCTAAAGGCAGTGAAATATTGTTTTTTTATATCATAATCTGCGCTTCACAGGGCTTCCCTGTCAAGACGATTTCCCAGTCTACTTATTCATAGAATTATATTGACATTCTATGGCATGTATGGAACTTTCACTGTGTTACCTGCTTTCCACGGATTATCTCATCTAACCCTCACAAAAAGTCCTGGGAGTTTGATGCTATCTGAATCTCCATTTTCAGACGAGGAAAGCAAGGCATAAAGGGGAACAGTGATAAGTCACTCATCAGGAAGTAGAAATGCCAGATTCTCACTGTGGCTGCCCCGCCTTGTGATTCTGTGCTCAACCACAGTGCTCTTTGGGTAGAATGGGCTGAACTAGTGAGGTCTGCAGGCAGCCTCATTACCATCATGAAAGAGAAAGTGTCGGTTGCTCCAACAAAGAGTCCAACTCTTTCTGAGTCCATGGACTGTAGCCTTCCAAGTTCTTCTGTCTGTGGAATTCTCCAGGCAAGAATACTGGAGTGGGTAGCCATTCCCTTCTCCAGGGGATCTTCCTAACCCAGGGACTGAACCCGGGTCTCCTGCGTTGCAGGTAGATTCTTTACCGCCTAAGCCACCAGAGAAGCCCCATTGTAGGAAACTAAACTATATACATGGAGGAAATGCCTGATCATATAACCAATCTGTGATAGAGCCAGGACTAGAAGCCATATTCTTCCTACCCTGTTTCAATTTCTTATTGGTTGAGTGCCCTTGGACAGACTACGAGGCTCGGTTTCTTCATCTGTGAAATGGGGTATTAACACATACCTTGTGAACTTGAAACAAAGATAGGAAGAGAGAGCACCCAAATTATTACTTTAGACACAATGCACAGTCTGTTTTTCCTTCCCTCCTCTAAAGCAAAGCTTCTGAAACAGAGAATAACCAGATCTACTGAGCATCCCAGAACGTCTTTGTGAAGATACATAGAAGCTGTGTAACTGACGATGGATTGATATCCATGAAAAGTAAAGTGTTCTTATGAATGAGTGACTCAGTTGAGGGTAGTTTGGGAATGGCTGGAGAAACACTTGCCACAGCTGAGATGGGAGAGGAGGATTTGCTATTGGTACAAGTTAGAAGAGGCCAGGATGTTGTTGCTAAAGATTCTATAACCCAGAACAGTTTCTGATAAGAAAGAATCATCTGGTCCAAAATGTCACTTGTGCTGCTGTTAAGAAACTCTGCCATCAGTCAACGTGAAAAAGACCAGCAATTCAGTAGGAAAATGGACAAAGGATCTGGAGAGGTAAGATAAAGAAGCAGAAACAGAAATGGTCAATAAGCATGAAACAACAGCCTGCTTCACTGGTCAACAGTGGAAAGAATACAATTCAAAGCATGCAAGAATTCATCGCTTTCCGTCTTCAAATGAACGGGAATCAAAGTCTGAGAGTAACAAGTGCTGGTTGGGTTGTATAGCAATCAGAACTCATGCTACTACAGGTACAACCACTTTGAAGTTGGCAATACCTAATTAAATTGAAGATGTGTGTGCTTGTTAAGTCACTTTGGTAGTGTCCAACTCCTTGCAACCCTGTGGACTATAGCCTGCCAGGCTCCTCTGTCCATAGGATTCTCCCAGGCAAGAATACTGGAGTGGGCAAGAATACTGGAGTGGGTTGCCATGCCCTCCTCCAGGAGATTTTCCCAACCTAGGGATCAAACCCACGTCCCTTATGTCTTCTGTATTGGCAGGTGGGTTTTTACCACTAATGCCACCTGAGAAGTCCTTAATTAAGTTGAAGATATACAGAACCAAAGGCTTCCCTGATAGCTCAGTTGGTAAAGAATCCACCTGCAATGCAGGAGAACCCAGTTCAATTCCTGGGTCAGGAGGATCCCCTGGAGAAAGGATAGGCTACCCACTTCTTGGGCTTCCCTGGTGGCTCAGCTAGTAAAGAATCCGCCTGCAATGTGGGAGACCTGGGTTCAATCCCTGGGTTGGGAATATCCCCTGGAGAAGGGAAAGGCTACCCACTCCCGTATTCTGGCCTGAAGAATTCCATGGACTGTATAGTCCATGGGGTCGCAAAGAGTCGGACACGACTGAGTGCCTTTCACCTACAGAACCAAACGGAGTGATTCCACCCTGAAGACCTTCTGCTCCAGGTGTAGGGAGAACAGTGTGAGCCAGAAAGTTAATGGCAGCCTCCTAGTAGTGAAAGATCAGAAACAATAGTCCATCAAAGGGGGACAGATGACGAAATGAGTAAACAATGTACCAACAAAGCTTGAGGAAGGGAAACGCAAGGGATAGCAAGGGATCCTGGAGACAGTATTCGTGCTTGTGTAAAGCTTTAAAACTGGCAAGCCAGGGATTTCCCTGGTGGTCCTGTGGTTAAGAATCCACCTGCTAGTGCAGAGGACATGGGTTCGATCCCTGGTCCGGGAGGATCCCCCATGCCCCAGGGCAACTAAGCCCGAGAGCTGCAACTTCTGAAGCCCACGAGCCCTAGAGCCTGTGTTCCACAACGAGAGAAGCCGCTGCGATGAGAAGCCTTGCGCTACAACCAGAGAGCAGCCCCCGTTCATCATAACTAGAGAAATCTGCGTGCAGCAACGAAGACCCAGAACAGCCAAAAATAAATTAATTAATTTTTAAAAAATTGGCAAGCCAAACTGTTGACAAAGCTGACATTTACCATCGTGTACTAGAGGCACAAAATCTAGCATGGGAATATCAATATCTGTTTCAGGATGGTGCTTATTGCTGGGAAAGGAAGGTGGGTGGGGAATACCATTTAGGAGAGTCACAGAGGGCGTCTGTTATATTTATAAATGTTTCATTTCCTAGGCTGGGTGGTGGGTGTTTGTTCTCTTATTCTCTGTACTTTTTTGTGTGTATTTATAATATAAAATCAAATGAAATGCCACAGAAAATAGCATGATAGATTAGACTATAAATAACCTAGAGGCCCCATTTAGCCCAGATTGGAGCAAACATGTGGGAGATGGGTGTTGAGGAGGAGAGTCTCCTGTCCCTCTTACTCTGAGTCCCTTATGTGACCGTGGATTTTCTGTGCAAACATGTGCCATGGAGGCCATACTTCCCCTTCACGAGGTCTCCTATGACCCCTCTGAAGACTGGTATCTGCGTGTTTCTGGAAGTCCTCAGTTTCAGACCCTGAAAGCAAACCTCTCTCTCTGGAAGAACTAAGATTCAGGATCCAAGGTCATTCCCATAGTCACCTTCAAGACCTGGGGCTTTTACTTCTTATTTTTCATGTCCGCCCAGTGCACATCTAAATGGCTAAGTTCATTGGAAGGAATTTGAACACAACAGACCACATCCTCTTGTCTTTCCAGATGTTCAAGTATCATGTTGCCAAAGAAATGACTCACTTTTAAGAACCAGAATCCTCTCAGGATACATAGGAGACTCTTAAAAGCATTTGTAAATTGGACATAAAGGAGTTGTCTGCAACCTTCAAAACCTTTCACCCTATGTATGATAAGTTAATGAATTATCCTCAAAGAACAGGTGTAAAGGGCCATCTTGCACTGACAGGAGTGGGGAGAGAGTCTATGCATGAGTTTAAGGCCTGATCACAGTCTTCAGGAGGCTTTCATTCATTCTAAAAAGTATTTACTGAGCACCTACCCTGTGATAAGTTGGCCTAGGTGCTGGTAATTTTATCAGTGAAAAATCCAAGTCCTGACACAAAGGTCTCCTTGGGATGGAAGAGACAAATGATAAACAAGTAAACAAAACCACAAATGATAACAAAAGGCAGTTCAGATAGTGATAACTGCTAGAAGAAGATACGCAATAGGAGAGTGTACAGAGTGAAAGATGAGAACCTACAGTCCTTCAAAGGGGTATAGATGATGAAATGAATAAGCCATGCACCAACAAAGCTTAAGGAAAGGAAAAGTTACAAGACATCCTGAAGATAGTATTTATGCTTATGTAAAGCTTTACAGCCAACCAGCCAGGGACTTCCCTGCTAGTGAGGGGGTGCCAGTTCAATCCCTGGTTCGGGACGCTCCCACTTTCTGTGGGGCAGCTAAAGCAGTCCCTGCCCTCCTGGACCATATTCTGTAGTTGGGAGTATCATAACGGGAAAATACTCTAGGTGATCCAGCTAGAGGGATGGCCCCGAGGTACTGTAAACCATCTCCAAAGGTGGGTAAATGCAGGCTTACTTGAATGGTGTACTACCCAGGGGAGATCATGTTGATGGGTTGGACAGGGTAGGTAAGATGGATAGATTGAAAAACCTGGTCCAGTGTCTTAGAGCTTCTCCCATCAAGACGTGAAAGCCCTTTCCCTACCCACTGAGTCTGAGCTGACCTCATGGCTTACTTTGATAGATAGCATTTAGCGGAAGAGATACTGGGTGATTCCAGAGCCAAGGCTTGGGGAAGATAGGAAGCTTTTATTTTCACACTCTTGGAATCTGGAGATTGCCATATTTCAAGACACCCAGTCTGGCCCTCCTTAAGGATGAGGCCACAGTGGAGAGAAAGAGACCACGTGGAGGATGAAAGGCCATTCCATTTACCCAGCTGAGGCCCCAGATACACGGGCAGAGTCATCCCAGGTGCCCCAACATGGATTGTCATCACCTGCATTAAGCCAGAAAAGACCAGCAGAAGAACCACCTAGCCAATCCACAGAATGATGAGAAACAATGAATTTCAAAGCAGTATATGGCAATAAGTAACAAAAGAGAGAGTAACACTCAAAGATATACACAGCAGCAGCAGCAGCAGCAGCATAATTCTCTGGGACCAGTCAGTTCACAGAATGTGCTCATCAGATTTGGGGTAAGAAAGACAGATTCCATCCCAATGCTGGGGCCCAGAAGAGTAACACCAGCATCAAGGTCAAGCAGGCTTCTAGGTGAGACCCTCCCCCAAATTCTCCTTGTGTGTACTGGTGGTCTGAGAATGGAGGATTCAGGTCAGAGCCTCACAGGTGTCCAGGAGTCAGGCTTGTAACAGTGGGCACAAGACTTGAAGCAGCAAGTCAGGAGTTCCTGACTCCTCTCTCTAGGTTCCGATGGGCCCAGGCCTAGATGGCACAAGGGCACAGGAATGTCTTCAGTAGCACTGGATAAGGGCAGGTCTCTTGGGAGAAAGATCACATTTACAAAAAAAGAGATCAATACAAGGACGCAATAGCCAAGTACCCAAAGGCCTGGGTCAGACGCTAAGAGCGTTTGGAGTTCAGAGGTGGGACAAATCACCCAGGAGACAAACAGTGCGTGAATACAGTGGAGAGTCTCCTAAGAGGGTGAAGATTTGAGTGAATGAAGAGTTGGACTGCAACCAACAAGAAGTGGATCGGAGTTACGGGGAGGGCACTTAGGCAAAAAGAAGGTGGGAGGAGAGGAGAGGCGAGAGGCAAGATCCAACTTGCTGAGGGAGATGGGCAGACCCACTTGGCCAAAGGAGAGCTCATGTAGATGTGATCAGAAAATAAGGGCCAACTGTGAATGCTAAGAGAACAACATTGCTTCTAGGCTGTGACACATGAAGGCTACTCAGAGTTTTTGAGCAAAGAAATGATATGTACTTTAAAGATTTAAATGAATCAGTGCATGGATGGATGGATAAATATGCACTAGTTAGGACAGGCAGATGCATGCTTTAAACATAAAGATATGGATGAAAGAATAAATGGATTGATGGGCACATGAATGGATGGCTGGTTGAATATGTAATGATGAAGACATACAAATACGCACTTTAAAGATAAAGATCTGCATGAGTATATGAATGACTAAATGAATGGATGCATACACGGATAGACACTTGGGTAGATGGATGAATGGATGACTCTGTGGCAGAAAGAAGAGCCCGAGAAAGTCAATTAAGTCTTCTGGTGAATAGCTTTGACACTTGCATCCATCAATGCTGCTGCCCTCCACTGCCCCACTCCCTGGGGCCCATCCCATCAGCCCAGTACTGCAGGCTCACCTGAGTGCTGGTGAAACGGTTCAGGAGAGTGTGTCATGAGGGTGACAGGCACTCATTGATCACAGCCAGGCACTAGCTCTTCTGGGAGCAGATCACGGTGGCATGGGATGAAGGCTGAAGGATGGGGAACCCAGACATGTGATGCTGGCTTCTACATGCCTTGAAGGCCCCAGTTTTGGCAAAGGGGGCTTCCAAACACCTTGCCTTATTGTCACAGCATTGAGCACAATGCCGGGCACATAGTAATGCTCAGTGAAAGTTTGATGAGATGAAAAGAAATTTCCTGACATTCCCTGGGTGTGACAAACAAGCTGTGTCTAACTGACACCATCCACACCATCCCCATGAAAGCCCTTGTTAGAGAGAAGGAGTGAGTTGAACAGTCCATAACCCGACCTTCAAGGGAAGACATAAATCAGACCTCATCAACTTTCAGGGAAATAAATTCTATCAAATGAGCCTGCCATCTGCCTTTTGTGATATAAATCAAGACTCCCTTGGATCCGTTATGCCTACAGTCTGAGGTCCATATTCCTTAGCAAAATAGGCGCAGTCCCCCACTTTGTGACCTCCAGCTTTCAAAATATCCATATGGCCCTTCATTTATTGATTGCTTATTATATGTGGGAGGATATATCAGGCATTGGGACCCTAAGACAAATGAGATACATTCCTTTCCCTCAAGGAGAATATTATCTATTAGGGAGATAGATGCTTATAAGTACCCTATACATTTCATGTGGTGTACAGCTACACATTACAGCAAAACAACTAAAAAAAAGGCACGTGACCCAAGGAACACAGAGGAAGAAGAGTGGATTGATTACCTCCGCCTGAGGGTTGGGGAAGGTATTGTTATTTAAAGATGATTCTGGAACCTCAGGTGGAAGTTTCCCAGGCCAAAAAGAAGAGCAAGAGGGAGCCGGCTTAGTGAAGACCTTTGGTTACAAAGTTCCAGAAGTTGAAATGAAATGGGAATTTAATATCTGGAGACCTGCCCTGTCAATTCAGAGGTTGGTTGCACAGTCCCACGAGAGGCTATATAAAAGTGCTTTGTTAGCTACAAAGTTTTACAAATACTAGGGCTTATTATAGAGGGTGCTCGGTACCTGAGTGGTGATTGATTGACCAATTTGGCACAAGCCAGTGGGAACAGTTCATAACACCCGCCTGAACCAAGACATGCTAATAGAAAGCCTACTGAAGTGAGTCTTTAACTTTAGGGCTCCCCTGACAGCCATTTGGATTCTGTTTGACTGTGAAAAGACTGATGGAGGGGATGGACAAGGCGGGAGGTCAGACTGACTAGGAAGCAAAGGGTGATGGTCACCGGCGCTAGTGGTAAAGAAACCCGTCTGCCGATGCAGGAAACACAGGAGACCCAGGTTCGATCCCTGGGGCAGGAAGATACCCTGGAGGAGGGCATGGCAACCCACTCTAATATTCTTGCCTGGAGAATCCGATGGACAAAGGAGCCCGGTGGGGTACTGTCAATATGGTCATAAAGAGTCAGACACAACTGAAGTGACTTAGCACTCACCAGCACAAAATGAAGATGAGCGGCTTGGTGGTAATTAAGTGAGCTAGTGAAAGGAAGGCTGTCTGGGTACCATTTGCAATTTTCAGGAATCAAAGCCTTTGCCA
Source organism: Bos grunniens (assembly GCF_055505025.1). Classification (NCBI taxonomy): domain Eukaryota; kingdom Metazoa; phylum Chordata; class Mammalia; order Artiodactyla; family Bovidae; genus Bos; species Bos grunniens. The sequence goes on along the minus strand of NC_141183.1, from coordinate 46,857,948 downwards.
ACAATGGGCTAAGTGTCTATTATTTGTGAGAACTTGTGGTTAAGTAGAATGAGGAAGACAGATGAAAAAATGCATATCCCCTTAAGGAGTCTGAGATTTGTAACAAAGTCTTGTGATATGATTGACAAGTACCAGGTCCCAAACCCAATTCCTGATTTCCACCCCCAAACTCATTCCTCCTTTTGTTTCCATATAGATCAGTGGTGCCTCCATTCACCAAATTACTCAGGCACTGGTCTGAATTTCAGTTTCACTCTTTCCCTCCCCTCCTCCCAGCGTCTAATTCATCAATGAGTCCTATTGGCTCTTCCTCCAAATGAAATCCCAGTCCTCCCATTCCTTAGACACCTGGAATGTTGTTTCCAGGCTCGCCTCCCCACAGCCCAGCAGCCAGATCAACCTTTTCAAAATGCAAATACATTATGGTTCCTACTCCTCCTAGCACCCTGCTAGGCCGTCTATGGGGTCGCACAGAGTCGGACACAACTGAAGTGACTTAGCAGCAGCAGCAGACCATCATGCTTAGACCCAAATCCAGATTCTTTGCAGTGGTCCTCCTAGGCATTATTTCACCCCTGCTTTTTTTTTAAAAGGCTGCATCATTTGAGATCTTAGTTCCCTTCAGGGTTGGTGGCGGGGGGGGATATATATATATATTTAGTCATGTTCAACTCTTTGCAACCCCATGAACTGTAGCTCTCCAGGCTCCTCTGTTCATGGGATTCTCCAGGCAAGAATACTGGAGTGGGTTACCATTTTCTTCTCCTAGGGATCTTCCTGACTCAGGGATTGAACCCAAGTCTCCTGCAGGTTCTTTCTTTACCTTCTGAGCCACTTGGGGATCAAACCCATTCCCTCTCCATTGGGAGTGCAGAGTCTTAACCACTGGACTACCAGGGACACCCAACCCCTGTCAAGTTTTAACCACGGCTCTGGCTCTCTTTCACTACACTCCATCCACACTTGCTTTATCCTCCACCAGGCTTATTCCCACCCCTAGAGTATTGCCTTTGCTGTTCTATCTGCCAGAACCACTCTTCCCCAGACTCGCGTAAGGTCACTCCCTCACCACACCCAGATTCTGCTCAGAGGTGCCTTCTCTGTTGTAGCCACCCCTCCAGCCCTATTGTCTCCTTATCCAACTCTTTTTCATAGGAATAACATAGTGCACCTATTAGGTGCTTAACAAATCATGTTTGAATGAAGGCATGCAAGAGGAATACCAGGGAAGGAGTACACATATCTTAATGAAGAGCAGGACATTCCAAGCAGAAAATATACAAATCAAGGCAGAAAGAGGTGCAAGGGTATGGCACATCGATGGCAGGGGATACAACTCAATTATGAGGTTCACGGGCACCCATGGGATGGTAGTGAGATGCCATGATGTGAGATGCCAGGCAAGGCGGATCATGGAGGGCCCTGCAGATCATGCTGGGGACCAGATCTTCAGCTGCAGGGAGGCATCTCACATCATGGAAGATGACTGCCAGGAGTAGTAAAGGGATTCCTGGAGAGGTTGACCTGGAGACGTCAACTGAGCCTGAAGCTGAAAGAACTTGGGGTTTGAAGTGGTTCGCAAGAGTTTGCAAACGTTACGGCAATGTCATGTCCATTTCCAGTTGCCCGTGCCCCACTCCTGGGTCTGTTTTGTCTGTTGCTCTACAGGTTGATGACTTTGTTCATCTTGAGTTCCAGCTCCTCAGACAGAAAGTAATTTGACTGACTCCCATTTTCTTTGTTAAAAGGGGGTCCACTTTAAAGGCCAGCTGGCAGCCAGGATGCTTCTCTCATGAGTCCAGTGTTCCTGCCTGATTCGATTAGCTGTGGCCTGGTTGGAAAGGAGATCACATGGCATGAACAAGGCTGCTTGGCTGCCCTGCACCCTGCAGGGATCATGGACAGGGCGGTTCTTTTAGCAGAGGAAGTGGGACCCACCACACCCCCGAGGCTAGCTAGTACAGTAAGCCCCCCACATATGAACTTTCCAGTTGCAAACTTGCAAAGATGTGAATGTGCATTCCATCAAGGTCAGTCGTGAATGACATTGCAGCTTGCCCTCCGTCTCCTGTTGCTGACGGTCCTTCAGCTCCACCATCTCCCACCTCCTCTCCCTCCTCCAATCAGTCACTCTTCTTGCCCGTTCACTCGATTGCAGCCCCTGTATACCAGCCATGGTACTGTATTCCAAGGTACTGTACTGTAAGATTAAAAAGCATTTCTTTGTTTTATGTATTATTTGCATGAAAAGCATTATAAACCTATTGCAGTAAGTACTAAATAGCTGATTGGGTTAGTTGGGTACCTAGGCTGACTGTGTTGGACTTGTGAGCAAATTGGACTTAACAAATGTGCTCTTGGAACAGAACTCATTCATATGTAGGAGACTTACTGTACTATATGTATATATGTTCCCCTAGACACAGGTAATCCTGAAACTAAATGTGAAATGGGAATTGTTTTAAGTCTCCCAAGTATTTGTCCTGAGCAGAGCCCCCAGGCTTTCTTTATTTCAAGTTCCTCTTTTTGTGCAACCTGGAAGGCTCCTGGCTGAGTGGCAGAGAGACATAAGGGAAGTGAGCCCTGTGTGAGGACAGCCTGATTTTACCCACAGGTACGAGGAGGACCAGGCTTCCCTGGTGGCTCAGTGGTAAAGAATCTGCCCACAATGCAGGAGACTTGGGTTCGATCCCTGGTCTGGGAAGATTCCCTGGAGAAAGAAATGGCAACCCACTCCCGTACTCTCACCTGGGAAATCCCATGGACAGAGAAGCCTGGTGGGCTACAGTCCTTGAGGGTCTCAAAAGAGTTGGGCATGACTGAGCAACTACACAACAACGAGAAGCGACAGCTGGAAGACCCTAGTCAGTAAGGACACTCCTGGCTACGAGAAAGAGAAAGCCCCCACTGGCATAAACAGTAAGGACCCTCTGGAGGTCATAGGACAAGAAGTCCAGAGTTAAGCTGGGCCCAAGATTATAACAGTCAACACCCATCATGCCACCAGGGGCCTGGGCTCTACTCCCCTCTCTGCCCATGGATTAGCAGTCCTCAGCTAGGCCGAGTCATCTTCAGCTTGGAAGATATCTGCAGCTGTCCTGAGCTCCGTGGATGGACAGAATAATATCCAGAAGAGGAAGAGGAACCCCTCCTCCTGTGACTCCCTTAGATGAGAGGAGAGATTGTTCCAGAAGTTTCTCCCAAAGTCTCTGCCTGCTCTCTCATTGGCCAGAAGTGGTTCACATGACCCTTTCCATTGTCTAGGGGAATGGGATGACACTCAGGTCAATCTAGGGGTAGGGGCCATCAGGAATGGCCCCAGAGTCCAGATTTTCAGGAATCTGAAATAGGTCTCTTTGTCGAGGAGAGATGGATGTCTGAACTGGTTCAGGTTCCCTTGGGAAGGAAGATGGGGGTGTGAACCAATTCTGGGAAGCCACCTAGGGTCTACTGCACCCTAGGGACCATTCCAGACAACAACAGAGACCAAGACACCAAGAAGGATGGGGCACAGGAAGCGTCCAGGTGGCAGTCCTGTGCAAAGACATGCATAGGTGGGGAGGCCCAAACTCTGCTTTTAAATCCCAGCTCTGCCGCCCACCAAATGACACCTCCTCCCAGAACCTCAGTTGGCCCACCTGCAAAATGCATTTGGGTATCTGTTCTGACTCTATAATGATCTCAAACACAAACAAAATAATGGAGGCAGAACAGCTTCCCAGCCTGGTGGAGAAGCCGGTTATTATTAATGAGACAGAGACAGAAAGAGAGTGTCCGCTGAATCAGAGCGAAGGGCAAGCCAGGGACGAAGGCTGGGGCTGGCTTGCTGGTGCCTTGAGGTGGGAATGGTAGGCAGTGCCATTTCACGCTGCCCCTCAGGGACACCAATGCCCTTCTCAACCTTGCAATATCCCCGTGTGCAAGAAAACACCAAATAACAAAGAAAATAAGTTCAGGAGACTCAAGCAGAATTTTGTAGTTTTAGTGACTTTCCACCATCCCAGGGACTGTGCTGGTGTCGCTGGCAGGGATCTTTATCTCTGCAATGGAGGGCTCGATCTCCTTAAATCAGTACCCTAGGAGCGTCTGGAGACGGTGGGGAAACTAGCTTAAACCGGATCCATCGCAAACCCACCAACGGATCAATGAAGCAGGGCAGGCCTCCCTAATCCAGACTTTAGTTGTGTGTGTGTGTGTGTGTGTGTGTTTTAATTTGAGGCTTTCTTCAAAAATTTCTCAGTTAATTGGACTTGGCGATGGGGACGCAGACTTTAAGAGGAGAGAAAAAGGCAGGCAGAGAAAAGCCAGCGCGACTCCGCGTCTCGGAGCGGGGTGGCTAATCCAGTTCATTTCAGCTTGCGTGACCTGAAGGTGCTTCTGCACATCAGCGCAGCAGCACTTGTCAGGAGGCTGAAGCAGCACAGCTCCCTGGGTTAGGCATGACCTTCTGCTAAGCGCTGGTGGTTGTGGCGTCAGGACTCATATCCCTGATCTGGACCTTAGCTGTCTTATCTGTTAAAGAAGATTGTGGTGCCAGGTTTAGGGCTACCTATCTGCAGCCACGGGCAGAAGCTGGTTCTCCAAATGGCAACACTGGAAGATAACCCGAGACTCCCACTGGCCAAAGCATCCAAGAGCCAAGGCAGCTGACTCGGATTGGAGGGCCTGGGCCCAGTGCCCCACCCATCACAGTTACCACGTATGACCCTGGACAAGTCACTTCCTCTGTGATCTTGATGTCCCCCTGTTCAAAGCAATGGGGTTCCTTAGATGGTCTCTGATTTCCTTTTCAGCTCAGCCCTGCACTGCTTCTTGGACTGGGAACAGTGGCTACGGGATTGGATTTTTCTAAGGGCTTTTACTCACTCATCCCGTGATTCTCTATAGAGTCAGGGCAGAAACACTCAGGAACAGACCTAGGGTCCTGAACCCACAAAGATAAAGAGCAGAAAAAGGCCAAAACGTGCCTTTAGCACTTAATGAAAAGCGCCCAGGGGATGATGGGCTGGGGGGAGAGCTACAAAATGCGTTTTTGCAGATGATTCAAATGTAGGATCCGAAGGATCCAGGATGGGGAATATGGAAGCCGAGGTCTAATTCGCAGTTCTGCTGTGAGCACTTTTTTTTTTTTTTTCAGGCCTCAATGTGGCCCACCCTAAGCCGAGAAAAATAATATCTACATCACAGGGCTACTGGGTGGATTCGATTAGGCAAGTGTGCAAAATGCTTGATACGGGGCAAATACTGAGCAAATACCATTTCTCTTCTCATCCGTGCCAGCCAGAGCACCATTATCATCCAGCTTCTCAGGAGACCTGAGTTCTGGCAAGCAGGGAAACCTCGTCATTTTGAGCAGGGAGTTTAAACTTCCCGAATGGGAGGGGCAGCTGGCTGCGCAGTCGCAGTTCATTTAGCTCCAGGGTTGGTATCTCCTTGAGCTCTCTCTCTCCCTGTTAAAGCTCTTCTTAGAGCCCACTGGCCCAGGCCTGGGCTCAGCAAACCCTTCTCCTATGAAGCAACTGGGATGGGCCAGAGTATGCAGGAGGAAGTTGGCTAAGTCCTAAGGGAGGACAGAGAGTGAACCGAGATGACAGCAACCCGGACTCTTTCTCCTCTCCTCTCAGCAGGAGAGCCATGTGCTGTTGAAGGCAGCCACCCATCCCAGACCCTTGCCCTGTACCCACCTCCCACCTTCTGGATCAACCCCAAGTAGCTGTCACTGCCTCAGGTATGAGCCTCCTTCTGAGATTTCAATGCCCTAGAGGTCAAGCTTAGAGAGCCCCATTCCTGTAAGTCAGCACCAAGGTTCACAGATGCCAGAGCTTGTCTGAGAAGCTGTTCTTCCTCCAGACAGTTGGTACCAGGAATATGTCTTCTTGCAGGCAAGACCCATCCTGACACACAGGATGCTGTGTTGCCCTCTCCTGGTTGGCGATGACCCTCCAGGACCGTAGCATTCCAGTTTCCACGCCAGTACAGCAAAGGTACCAGCAGTCCTGGACAGCAGTCCTTCTCTGCTTTCTTCCGGATGAAGGAAGACAGGACTGATGATTCGAGGTGGGGTGGGCAACTTGAAGGAGGATGGGAAGTCTCTGGGACTCTGTTTACCTGTTTAGTCATTTAATAAATGTTCCTGAGCACCTACTATATACTAGGTCTGTGCTGGGTACGGGAAAGTGACAGATAAATAAGGTTCAATTAAAAAGTCTTTTGGGGGAGATGGCACATGTGCAAATATGGCTGTCCAGGAAAATAAAAATGTGTTTTAAGAACAGATCAAATTTGGGAGTGCTGAGAAAGATGGGGAGGGGCTTTGGTCCAGCCAAGTTGGAGAAAGTTGCACAAAGGGAGCTGAGTGCTTAGAGACAGTTCTGATTCTATTAAGAACAACAACTACCCCTTTTTTATTCCCTGGAACAAAATTGTTGAAACACCCTGGGTTGGAACAGCTGCGCTGAGATAAAAATCCAGAGTCTGGCAAACCAGGAGCAACCTTCTAAAAGGGTTCCCAGGAATGTAAATCCAAACCCAGATCCAAGATTCAAAGACCTGTCTGCGGGGGATGACTGTGCACACAGCCCTGGGTCGAGCAATGTCAGTAACTAAACCAAGACCTGCATCTATTTGTAAAATGATTGTACTATTGGGAATAGTCCCAGAGGGACGTTGGTCATTGATTGCTAGGAAACCAGCAATCCCTGCTGGGCTTTCTGCTCCCTGCCACGTTTGCACATGTTTGTTTTCCCCAGGCTCCTGTCTGCTCTCCTCTCTAAACACACACGCAAACTCACCAGCATATGTTCCAGCTCTCATCCCCATGTCCTCCTAAATAAAAATACCAGTGTGTACAAGACAATGGATGATATTGCCACAAATGGCGGCTCACCACTTCTACGTTTTGTTTCTGTTTCGATGGCTGATCGTTAAAGCAAAGTATTTGCCTTGATGAGGACCCTTGGCAAGGGAAACGTGGGCTTGCCTTGCTACAGGTAGGAATGCATTTTATAAATGTTGCATCTCACAGTAGGGGACTAAGCTTAGTGAGCACTTTGAAGTGTTATCGGTTCTGTGTTAGACCAAAGCCTCTCTTTCACTGGCCTTTAAAATCCAACTGTGACAAGCCGAGCACACATATGCACACACAGATGTATGCTTATTCCTTCAGGATCCCCTAGTGCAGCCAGAAGTTGGTTATTGGTCATGACATATATGCATACATTCATAAGACATACATTCTAATGTTGATACTCAAGGGTAAGGAAATGGAGAGAATGCTTATCAGTACATGAGGGATTTTCAGTAAATTCATTTCTGAAATGACACCCATCATTATGAAGCACCTGCTTGTCCATGACACTGCATTCCATATCCTACAACTCAGGAAGAAGAAAGTCCTGATGCCTGAAAATGTAGACCTCCCTCTGATGAGCCACCTACCATATACAGTGGAGGAGGGCGTGGCAACCCACTCCAGTATTCTTGCCTGGAGAATCCCATGGACGGAGGACCCTGGGGGACTGCAGTGCACCAGGTCTCAGAGAGCTGGACAGGACTGAAGTGACTTAGCAGAGCACACACAGAAACAGCAGACCAGGGAGACAATCTGGTGTTTGGGAAGCACCACTGAGCTTTGGAATCAGACAAATCTGGATCCAAGTTACAATTCTCCTGTTTATTAGTTCTGTGACTTGAGACAGATATTTTCACTTATCTGAGGCCTCAGTTTCTTCACTTCTTAAATAGACATAATAGGACCTCCCTTATAGGGTTATTATGATGAAGACAACACAAGAACTCAAGCAAAGCCCCAAGCAATGGGTCCTCACCCTGACGGTGCTCAATGAATGTGAGTTTCTGTCCGCTTCTTCTACACTCTGTATGGAGCTCCCAGTAGCCTCTCATTCCTTTGTCATATCCACTGCTGCTTTCTCTTGGGAGTATTTGCTAGGGCACAGTTAAAATGGCATCATAGAGAACCTCTGATGCCCTTTGAGTTCTTTATTCCAGAGTCTCAAGCCACAGACTCACATGTCTCTTTCCACTAAACTTCTTTGCACTCTACCTTCCCAAGGTCTTGGGGACATTGGTGCTCAAGCCCTGTTTTTCCCTTCCCTGAATATCATAAATGCTAATTTTCTGTATTAAAAATTTGCTGTCAAATGTATTTAATCAGCGTGAGAATCCTTGGGGACCTGAGTTGGTTCCAAAGTCACAGTTCCCTTAGTCACTTCCTCTACTGTCTGAAAAAGAACTTGGTCTCCAAGGTGATTTCACTTTCTCTAATGTGAAAAGGATGTCAACGTTACACAAATGGTGTGCTTGCTATCGATCTGTTTGCTCTTTGAGGATTTCTGTGAAAAATGGGTTTGGGTTTATATTTTTAGCAAATGGATGATTCCTTCTGCCTACATACATGTCCACCTGTCTGTCTGTCTCTCCATCTGTGAGTGCAGTCACCCCAAGTCCAAGGAAATCTTTCTTTGCCTTGATTAGACAGGTCTAGTCAGCTTAAGAACTTCATGCTGAGGAAATCATTTCAGGTCTTTGGTAACTGAAAAATGACAATTCAGGGCTATGATCTTCAATCGTAATATTTTCTACACATGAAGTCATTTGAATCATTTGTAGTCAGTTTCTCGAGTTGGAATTTTACTGAATGATACACCATTTTCCATACTGTCTTATGTTTTTTTAATCTTTGCTCATGTTATTTTCTTTGCCCAAGATATCATTTCTCATTCATTCACTCATTCATTCACTTGCTCAAAAATATTTCTTATATACCTATTCTAGGGAAGGTGCCATGCTGAGTGTTGAGATTCACTGATGGGCAAAAACAGTTTCTGTCCCTTTGGTGTTATCTTAAAAGCAATAGAAATCTTTGAACCACTTTAGGGAGGGCACTGGATATGATTCAATGATTAGATGGGAAAGAGCATTTTGGCAACAGAGAGGAGACTAGATTGAAGAGGACATGTGTAGATTTAGGAATTTCTTATATTTACCATGATAGAAAAATTAGCATAGAACTAGCCCTCTGCCGTAAATAACTGTATAACTGGACAGAATATGTAAGCAAACTGCTTTCTGGCAGTGGCGATGGGCAAGACAAGACCATGATCCCTGAGAAAAGAGAAAATCATGAGGTGAGGTCTCGTGTTCTTCAGTTCTCTGTCTAGGGACAATTTTCTGTGATGTAGGAAGTCAGAGCCCATACAAAGCATGATACCCCCATTGACCTAAGGAGGTAGGATCCGACTTAGAAACTATTGAAGTGACTGGAAACTGTGGGGCAAGCCATCACAGAGGGGGTCCCCAGAACTCTGTGGTGGAAGGTCTGGGATGGGATTGCATAGGGCAAGACTGCATAAAGCTTACCAAGAAGTTGTTACAAGGTTGAGAGTAAGGGAATTCCCTGGTAGTCCAGTGGTTAAGACTTCTCCTTCCAATGTAGGGGATGCATGTTTGATGTCTGGTCATGAAGCTAAGATACCATATGCCCAGTGACCAAAAAACTAAAGCATAAAGCAGAAGCAGTGTTGTAACAAATTCAATAAAGATTTTTTTTTTTAATGGTCCACATTTTTAAAAAATCTTTTAAAAAAAGACTGAGAGTGGAGTGGAATTACAGGAGGTTGAGTGGTTCTAGAACATAAGGAAGTTCCAGCCCAGCCAGAGGGCAGAGACCTTGTTAACACCTGACAATCCTGTTAAAGGCATTGCCTTAGACGTAGGACCATGTCTTATGGCAGAGGTCAGCAAATTATGGCTCCTGTAATATATAATTGATAAGCATAGCCACCTATGTTTGTAAAGTTTTATTGGAATACTTCCATGCCTGTTTGTTTACAATGACAATTTGCTACAGAGACCATATGGCCCACAAGCCTAAAATATTTATCTGGCCCTTAAGAAAAAGTTTTCTGACCTTGGTTCTAGGGTCAGGACTATTCAAGACCTGTTCCAATAGAGCCTGAAAATAAACTTCAACAAGATCCATGAGAGATTTTGCAATTTGATTCCTATGAAGTTAGAGGAGCTTGGAAAACACCTTGTCCTTTCACAGAGCATCTCTCACCCCACAAAAAGCATAAAGCCAAGCCTCTCAAAGTTCAAGGTCATCTGCCAGAAATTGAACAGTTTGCTGGAACAAAACTGAAAATTTTCAGAGAAAGATAACGGACTCTAGCACCTCCATGACACATCATTCATATTGCTCAGAATACAATAAAAATTACTAGACATGAATAGAAATGGGAAAATCTAATCCATTAGCAAAAGAAAAATACTTAGTAGAAAGAGACTCCAAGAAGACTCAAATTTTGAATTTAGTAAAGGCTTCAAAGCTTATTTTATAAACAGTGTACCATGGAAAATATGATCTTAATGAGCTAATAGACTAGTCTTTGTAGAGAGAAGGAGGCTAAAAAGAGTGAATACAGGAAGACCAGTTAGAAATCTACTGCCAAGACACTGGTGAGAGACGGTGATAGATTACAGTGGGATGGTAGTTTTGCAATCTGGAGATAAGTAATGTATTTGAAAGAGTTTTAGGAGGAATATCTAACAGAATTTGTTGATGGGCTAGCTGTGGAGATAATGGAGTGGGATGTGTAAAGCAAAACTCTCAGGTTTTCCGCTTGAAAATGAGATTGTTGTTGACACCATCCACTGAGTTGGCAAACCCTGGAAAAGTATGTTTTAGACAAATTGTATTAAATTTTGGATATCTTCAGTTTCTCTTCTCAAGAATTTTCAATTATTATTGAAGGCTCAGCTCCAAATGCTCCTTCCGTTCTTAGCCTCAGCACTCATGCTGTCACCCAGGCAGAACTGTTCACTCTCAGTATTCCCTGAGACTCTTATTATAGCTCATCATTCCCTTTTACAACATCTATTTGCACCCAGACAGTCTAGATAATACTGTAGATCAAGAGCTCCTTGAACGGCAGGGACCACGCCATGCTCATCTTTCTGCTTTTAACTCTCGACATTGTACTTAGCACCTGGTAGGTACCGAGCTGATACTGAATAAACAAACAAATAAATGAATGAATTAATGAATGTGGTTTCTTAGATCATTCCGTGAGACTTGTGACAGGAAACTATTTCTAAGATTAAGGGCCGGGGTTTGGGAATCAGACAGAACTGAGACCAGGGCATGATTTCCCACTAACTTGCCAAGAAATTGAATAAATGACTCAGCATTTGTAAAATGGACACCAAAAGTGACCGCTGTATGTACAGTAAATGAGTTATTCTTAGAAAGTGTTTAGCAAAGTACCTATCCCACCAGAGGTGCCCAGTAAATGTTAGCTAATGTGATGAAGGGTTGGATGTTTCAAAAGCAGCTAATCAAGAAGGGTTTTAGCATAGAACACCTGGCAAAGATAATTTCAGGAAGACCCTTCAATATCCCTCCCTCCCCTGTGCTCATACAATGTGAGGACACCGCTCATGGACCAATACATGTTTGCTTATCCAACAGCATTTGCAAAGACGTGCTTATGGGAGTAACTTAGGGAAACGTGGAGACTAGATGTGTTTAGGAGAATAACTGCTCCTATTCATGTAGGTCATGAAAGGAAAGATTAAAAGACACTTGAGAGTTGCCGGTTAGCTCACATGGAAATACCAAGTGCCCACAAGTTCAGCAATGGCTCTCCCTCAAAGATGACTCTGAACAGCTTCCTAGCTCCACAGTCCACACTTCCTACAAAAATGGGGTGTTTGGTGTGGCCACAAAACTTCCAGTTAGCAGAGTATATTTTGTTGCACTTCACAAAAGTTTCAACTTTTGTTGAAGCAGATAAAAGAGGACTCTGCTTAATTTTCTGAATTTAAATGTACTTTAAATCTTTTTAGGGCTTGCCTGGTGGCTCAGTGGTAAAGCATCTGCTTGCCCATTTGTGTTTGATCCCTGGGTTGGGAAGATCCCCTGGAAAAGGAAATGGTAACCCACTCCAGTATTCTTGCCTGGAGAATTCCATGGACAGAAGAGCCTGGGGGGCTACAGTCTATGGGGTCTCAAAGAGTTGAAGGCGACTTAGCGACTAAACAACAACAACAGAAACTCTAAATAAATAATGGTATCTTCAGTGACCTCTAAATACGACAAGGTCACAGCGACCAGAAAGAAATTGGCTCTAGCCTCATTCCAACTCTCAGATCATCCCACTTAGCTCAGTGCTGGGCCAAGGTGGATGGAGAGGCAGCCAAGCCTACGCCATGTCAGTCCCACAGCATCCCTGCCCCCATGCCCTTTGCCCCTCCAGGAACTTCAGTTATTCAGTTCCTTGTGCAATTGCTTTCTGATAGTGTCCCCTCTCCCCAGGTCTCTGCTCCAAGCTCAAGACTGGATGACAGTCTTTTTTTAATTTGGCTGTGCCAATTGTTAGTTGCAGCATAGAGGATCTTAGTTGTAGCATGCAGGATCTAATTCCCTGACCAGGGATTGAACCCAGGCCCCCTGCATTGGGATCTCAGAGTTCTAACCACTGGACCACCAGCGAAGTCCCTGGGTGAGCACCTTCTAACCCCCTAACCTCTGGCTATGCCCTTTACCTTAGTTACTAAGCTTATCTATATCATGATAAAATGCCTAAAAAAACAGTGTTTCCTGTTGCTGAGACATCCCATTGCAGGAATAGGCAGCTATTAACCTCAAATTATCCAAACAAGTATCTTTCCCAGGCGCTATTTTGAACTGTAACCGAGGGATTCCTTCTTACTAGCCTTCATGAATGCCCAGAGGTTTGGTAAAGCATTATTCCTGGGTGTGTCTGTGAAGGGGTTTCTGGAAGAGATCAGCATTTGAATCAGTAGAGTGAGTAAAGATCACCCTCACCAGTGTGAGTGGGCATCCCCAACCCATTCAGGACCCTCATGGGACAAAAAGGCAAAGGAAGGGCAGATTCTGTCTTTCTCTTCTTGAGCTGGGACATCCATCTTTTCCTGCCCTTGGAAATCAGAACTCCTAGTTTATTCAGGCCTTAGGATGACAGGTCTGACACCATGCCCACCCCACCTTCAGTTCCCAGGCGTTTGACTTCAGACTGGGAGTTATGCCGCCAGTTTCCCTGGCTCTCACGCATTTGGACAAAGACTAAATTATACCATCAGTTTTCTTGGTTATCCAGCTTGCGAACGTGAGGTTTTGCACCCTCTCAGCCTCCATAACTGTGTGAGTCAGTTCCTTTGCTACATCTCTTACATCTATCTATCTGTGCATGTATGTATAAACATCCTATTTGCTCTGTTTCTTTGGGAGAACTCTGACTAATACACACCCTATATACAGTAACAAGCAAATCTTCTCCCCTTGCCTCTCAAAGAATAACTTCCTTTCCTTCCTAGTCCCTGGGCAGTCTCACTTTCCACTCCCTGAGAATATGTCATGGTATATTCCAAACTAAAAGTTTCATTCCTAAGAGAGATTTTGGTGTCAGCTTTTAATACAATGACATATATTTTCCTTACTTCACTAAGATTTGGATTATTCTCTCCAAATCAGAGAAGGGGTGCTCTCCAAACCCCATTCACCTAATCAGCAACAGACCCAAAGCATTAACAGACCTAGTTTGGGGAGAGTTCCAAGCAAAAGTTGGGGAATTATGGATTAGGTAACCAAGACCATTCTGTGCCATCACTCCCACCACCTGCAGAGACATCTGGAACTAGTGTGAAATTGTATAGGAAAGAAAAAAAGAGGATAAGTACATGAGGCATAGACATCAGAGCTAGACAGATCCAGATTTGGTCTTTAACTCTGTCTCACTGATAATCAGAAATGAAGATAGTAGCGGATAGCTCACAGAGCCATTGAGAGGATTAGGATGGAAATGCGTTGGAAGCCCCCAGCCCCTACTCGATGTGTAGTAGGTGCCTCCCCTTTCATTCAGTGTCAACAGTGTGCATTTTGGTTATGTCTCAGAGTCTCCAAAGTCCCCTTGACAGTCAGATCTGAAGGGTCACTCAGCTGTGCTTCCCAGCCAGCTCAGCCTCTGGTCAGCCTCAGCCATCAGTCCCCGCTGGTGGTGAGGAATAGATGTACCTCCTGTGATGCTTCTGGTGTTCAGCCAGGTTGGCTGTTCCTTCCTTTCAGACCCCGCTTCCATTGCCCATCAACTCCTTCCACATAAAACACAGAAGATGGAGCATCTGTGTGGAAATGATCTGCACTACAGAAACTAGAAGGATTTGATATATTAGGTTGATGGTCTCCGAACTGGCAACTGCAGGCAAGTTCACATCTCTCTATGTGCTCTTCTTGAAATATCACCTCCCTTAAGCTTCTCCTATCTCAAGGTAGATAGCCATTCGTTTTGCTTAGTCACTCCAGGCTTCCATAGTCATTCTTTTCAAATGATCCTCACCCATCGCATACACACCACCCTCCCCGTCGACACACACACATGCTAAAATAATCCTTTCCCCCTCTTTAAGCTGTAAACTTACTTAGGATGGAAACTGTGTCATTTCTGTGTAGAATCAAATTCAACTCAAATAACAGTGTCTCCAACTAAAACCATTTTCCACCCATAGGAAACTCTCCAAGGCAGTTGAAAGCATCAGCCTCCAATTTGAGAAGTATTTCCTCCAATTTGTGAAGCGTCTCATTGAGGCTTCATGGCCAACCTATATAATTCTCCCGCCGGTCCTTACTGCCTGTCAGCAGTGCTGCCCAATTTATCTATTAGATTACTGGTTGGTTCTCGTGCTTCTGGAAGCTTGCCTTGTGCTTGGAAAGAGAATTTGATTGCGGGGGAGGGTGGGGGGAAGAAGAAAGGAGAACTCAGGTTCACTCCCACCTGGTTCCTATGGAACAACAGGAAGAACCCTCTGTAGCAATGGTCCCCAGCCTTTTCGGCCCCAGGGATCGGTTTTGTGGAAGACAGTTTTTCCAGGGACGAGGCGTGGGGATGGTTTCAGGACAATTCAAGTATGTTACGATTATTGTGTGCTTGTTTATATTATTACATCAGCTCCACCTCAGATCATCAGGCATTCGGTCCCGGAGGCTGGGGACCCCTGCTCTGTCGCATCCCTCCGCTCTGCCAGGTTTTCATACACTTGTTGAAGCCTCACAGGCACATCTGAGACATGAGGAAAAGTTATTTTATCTCCTTAACCTAAGTCTCTCTATCACCAAAATAGGAATAATAATACTAGTATCTACTAGGTCGTCGTGTTATGAAAATCACTTGGCTTAAAGATATAAAAGACACGGTGCCTCACCTGGGTCATGGAAAGAACACAAAGATTAGCTGGTATCAAAGGATCTTTCTCCCCCAAAATCTCTGTATCAGCGGTGAAGAGGTTAAGAGCCTTAAAGCAGGTTTTCCTGCCTCCCTCCCTAAGTCCTGCATGGCAGGCTCACCCCTCACTAAGTTGTGACTTTGCTGTCTTGGGACCTCTGAAGGCTCTGAGACAAGAAAAGTTTTTAAGAAATGAATTTTTACATTTTTGTTTGTTTTATTTACTAATTTTTGGCTGTGCTGGGTCTTCGCTGCTGCATGCAGGCTTTCTCTAGTTGCAGTGAGCAGGGGCTACTCCTTGTTGTGCTATGCAGGCTTCTCACTACAGTGGCTTCTCTTGCTGCAGAGCATGCACTCTAGGTGCTTCGGCTTCAGTGGTTGTGGCTTGTGGGCTCTAGAGGGCCAGCTCAGTGGTTGTGGCACGTGGGCTTCATTGCCCCTATGGCATATAGGATCTTCCCAGATCAGGGATTGAACCTGTGTCCCCCGCATTGGCAGGTGGATTCTTAACCACTGGACAATGAGGGAAGCCCTCATCAGTTTTTACCATTACATCTTATTATTCCAGAGCTTGAATAAGCTGCCTATTAAGGCCTAAGCCTGCTCTTAGGCCCCCTGAGCTCTGTGTCCACATAGCCTCTCAGTGACATCCTCGCTGTCCTGAAGGAGCCCCTTGCCCTAAGGTTCCTGTACAGTGTATGTCTTGGTTGCTCAGTTGTGTCTGACCCCATGGACCATGGCCCGTCAGGCTCCTCTGTCCATGGGATTTCCCAGGCAAAATACTGGAGTGGGTTGTCATTCCCTCCTCCAGGGGATCTTCCTGACCCAGGAATGGAATCCCAGTCTCCTGCATTGCTGGCAGATTCTTTACCATCTGAGCCACCAGGGACTGCTGCATTGATTTGGGGTTCCCTGGTTGGAGCCCGAGTTCCACCTTGACTGCTGCCACTCCAGGGTAGGGGCAGGGCTGCCGATCTATAAGGATCCCATTCTTTTGAACAGCCCCAGCCCTAAAGAATAGTGACTTGATTGCCCCCGCTGCTCAGAGCTCGTCCTCTGGGGACCCTGTCCAGTGGGCTCAGGACACAAGACTGTGAGGGCAGACGAGACACGTCAAATGCATCTCCCCTCCCAGCCCTGGGGCAGCCCTTCCCTAGGGAGGCATTTCTGCAGTTGACAGCCATGCTGTCTT
The DNA here is from genome assembly GCF_055505025.1 of Bos grunniens. Classification (NCBI taxonomy): domain Eukaryota; kingdom Metazoa; phylum Chordata; class Mammalia; order Artiodactyla; family Bovidae; genus Bos; species Bos grunniens. Next base: position 46,841,499 of record NC_141183.1, on the reverse strand, counting down.
ACCTCTGGGACACCTGGTGTGGCATTCCACTGGCCACCTGGCTTCCAGCTTTGTCAAGAACTCACCAGGTGACATTTGATACATCACTGCCCTAAAATGGTCATCTAAAGCAATGAACAAATCATGCGATTGGTCTTTGGCTGAATAATCTTCTATAGGGATGTATGATGGATGAGAAGGGAATAGGACCCAATCTATGGAGGGCCAGGTGGGCCAGACACACTGCACATACACCTTACCTCTGCCGACAGGTACAAGTCTTTCTTTTCCAGATGGAGAAATGGCAGGTAAGTAAAAAGCAAGAGTTGGGCTTGGGCCCCAGGGTTGGTGGATGGCAAGCCCATGCTACCATTCTTGCACCACCCATGATACCTCCCATGCCATGGCTTGAGGAAAGAAAATCTGTGCAAGACACGTGAGCTGGTGGAAGGCCCTACGTGTCACTGAGGGGAGATGGTGCTTGACCAGCCTCCCTGCCCCCAGCGAGCACTCAACCCATCTCTCAGGCCCCTTTGCAGCTGGCACTGCCTCCTTCAGCCTGGCAGGGGGCAAATCTTCCCAATGCTGTGTAATAACAGGCTTTGGAAATTGGGTTACAAGGAAAACCATCTCTCATTTCCTCTGGTAAGAGAAAAGCTATTCCACAGAGGCCTTTTCCTTTTCAGAGACCCTCCAGATGTGTTAACTCTCTGAAAACACTGCTTATAAAATAGCACTTGAAGCGAGGCCATTGAGGCCACCAGAAAGCGGTGGGTGATGGGATTTTAATGTGGTCAACGCCGAGAGCCCATCCCGGCAGGCGGCAGAGTCTGTGCTTGGGTCCTCAATTATCCCGTCTCTCAATCTTCCTCCATCACCCACGGCACATCTCATTTCTCAGGCCAGCCTCAGGCTCTTTCGTGATAACCCTCATTTTCTGAGCACAGCTTGGCAGCGGCGGATGTACCTGGGGGTAGGAAGCTGTGAGAGGAAAAGAGCAAGGCTTCCTTGCCCGGGCTGAGGTCAGAGAGGTCAAGGGCGTGGCACCTGCTGAGTCACGGAAGCCACCAGGAAAGCTTCCTCGAGAGGAAGATATCTGGCTTTTACATCAAAAGGGGTCCTGATGCCTATATGGCATCTCAGACCAACAGTCGGCAAATCCCCTCAGCTGAATTCTTTTCTTTTTAATTTAAAATATTTAGTTAGTTATTGTTTTGCACACGCGGGGACTTAGTTGCAGCACGTGGGATTTTCACTGCAGTACACAGGCTCTTCATTGTGGAGCGGGGACTTCTTTCTAGCTGTGGCCCAAGGGTTCCAGAGCACGTGGGCTCAGTAGTTGCCCCACAGTATGTGGGGTCTTAGTTCCTCAACCAGGGATGGAACCCATGTCCCCTGCGCTGTAAAGTGGATTCTCAACCACTGGACCGCCATGGAAGTCCCTCCTCCACAGAATTCTGAAAGAGACAGAGTTGGGTTTTTTTTTGGCGGGGGGTTGGGGGGTGGGCGGGAGCGTGCAGTGAGTGAATCTGGAATTGCTGGGAGATCAATGCTATAATCAAATGTTCTAGGATGGAAGATCATGCTGCATGTCAGATTAGAAAATGAACCAGGGGCCTGGAGAGGAGGATCTTAGCAGCCTCTTACTGGTCATTGATGCAACCCTTGACCTCTGGTTTGACTTCACAAAGGTAGCATTTCCGCCTCTTAGTGTGTTTCTGCTGCTGAGACACTGGCCCTTCCTCCCTGGTCCCACTGGTCCTGCCCTGACCCAGGTCCTCCTCATCTCTCCCCTGCACCAGAGCAAGAACAAACAGCATCCTGACCTCCGGTTGCAGTCTCTGCTGGGCCTTCTCCTCCCCACGGCTACCAGCAGGATCTTTCTGGAATGCAAGCCTGACTGTGATACTCTCTAGCTCAAAAATGTTCTTTGGATGGCATTTGGGGAAAGCTAGACTAGCATATATATATATTCATCTGAAAAGTGCTGAAAAGACATACGACCGCCTGTTAAGAGCAATTATTTTTTTTTGCAGCGGGTTTACATGTGATTGTTTTTCCTTGGCACTATCTTGGTATTCAAGTTGTCGGCAACGAGCTTAAGATAAATATTGTTTACTTTTCTAGGTGTAAAAATATCACCGAGGGAAAAAAAGTCCTCCTGTGTAGGGAAAAAAAGCCCAGATTCCTTAGCCTTAAAATAAGCTCAGGCCAAGCTTCAGTATCTCCTATTCTTTAATACTCTTGTTACATGACAGTTTACAGGCCAGTCACAAAGTCTTTACATGTAGCTGTTCCCTGCCGAAAATGTAGCCCCCTCCTCCCTTTACTACAACCATTATTTTCTCAACTACCTACTTCCCCAACCTCACCGTAGCATTTTCGGCATAGCAAAATCCTACTCACACCTTGAGGCTCACTACAAATGTCCCTTTCCTAGAAACCATGATCCTTTCACTCAGAAGTTACTGCTTTCTTCACTTTGAGCTCATAGCTCTTGCTAATACTTTCCCCTCACTTTATCTCCAGTAGATTATGAGGGATGAAATCTCCCCAGTCTCTAGATGAGGGGTTACACAGTTGGCTCAGTGACATAGTTGGCTCAGTGATAAAGAATCCACCCGCCAATGCAGGAGGGGATCTTCCTGACCCAGGGATCAAACCCAGGTCTCTTGCTGGGCAAGTGGATTCTTTATCAACTAAGCCATGAGGAAAGCCCAGGGAGAACCTTGGTCTTGTTGAAATTCCATGAAATGGGTTGATGACACAGGTAACAAAGGCTTTGGGAGAAGATCAGTTTTAAAACTGATGCTTCCACAATTATCACTTTGAAAAGGTGAAGTAGACAGGGGTCATGGCCCTAGTCACAGATACTTTAGAACCCTAGAACTGCATATCCAGATGGACCCCAGGCTACAAACACTTCCTGAAAGCTCAAGGGCAAGGCTAGGGGCCAGAAGGGAGGTACACAAAGGAGTTAAAACGTTCTGTCTTCTACAACTTCTGTGTTTCTCTTGGTTCTGTGTAAGCTCAAAGCATCCTAAAATGTTGGAACTGGACAGATGCTCAAAGATCTTATTCTCCATCCTCATCTCCATACATTAAATCAACAATTATTTACTGAATGCTTACTATGTGTGGCTCAGACGGTAAAGCGTCTGTCTACAATGCGGGAGACCTGGGTTCCATTCTTGGGTCGGGAAGATCTGGAGAAGGAAATGGCAATCCACTCCAGTACTATTGCCTGGAAAATCCCATGGACAGAGGAGCCTCATAGGCCACAGTCCATGGGGTCGCAAAGAGTCGGACACGACTGAGCGACTTCACTTTCCTTTCCTTTTACTATGTGTCAGGCACTGTCCTAGGTGCTGGAATTGCAGTAAATCAAGGAGACAGATTGGTTCTAGCCTCCATAGCGTTCATAGTCAATAGAAACAGGCAATACACAAGCGAACAAATAAATGCCTAAGATAGTATGATAGTTTTTTACATCTGTGAATAAAAGAGTGTGATGAGATAGAGAATAAGGTGGGGGTACTAGATTGGGTGACCAGGGAAAGCCTCCGAGGAGTTTTTTGGACTGAGATGTGAATCATGGGCAGAAGCCCCATATGAAGGTTCAGGGAAAGAGATTCCAGGCTGGGGGAATGTCACTTTCAAAAGTTCTGTGGTAATTACAAACTTGATTTGTTCAAGGTTCAGTGAGATGGTCAGGGTGGCTTGAGTGGGATGGACAAGGCAGAGAATCATCTCGGGAAGAGAGTCAAGGGCCTGACCGTAACTTTCCAGCTGGCAGGGACTTGGAATTTATATAATGGTGCGGGGTCCATGAGCAGCTTTAAGCAGGGGAAATACGCATAGGGGATTGAGAGAAGAGTAGGAGAGGGGCTCCCAGGCTTGTAGACTCCCAGTCTAGCTCTCTGCCCACCACCCTGCTTGCTCAGGGTGAAGTGACACCCCTTGCTTGTTCGCTCTGACTTCTGCTCCAGTTTCCTAGATCTGCAACGTCATGGACTTTGTCCTTCCTTCTAATTAAATGCTGAGCCAAATGAACAGGGAGATGTGTGTCTGCATAAAGCAGTGTCTCCCCCTGAGCATATCTTTATCCCTTAAAGAGGAATGAAACATGATAATTAGTAACCAATTAATGTGCATTTCAACAAACTATATTTTAATTATTCTGTCATAGGTTGTCTGCCTGTGAAATATTCCATGTTAATTAAATCCTTTTAATAATCCAATGAAAGAGCCTCTTTTCCTTGATGTGGTGGCTAAAAGGAAGGCGATGGAAGACTTACGGCTCATGTAATTTGAGTTAATGGCATGAATCCTGCTTTGAGCTTTCATGTGCTTATTGAACTAGTGATCTTTTAATACTTGCTAGACTTTTTTATATATATAATTATCACACGATTGCCCTGTTATGTCTGAGAGTCTGCATTCTGTCAAGACAGGGCTCCAGGAAATTCGACGAGGAAAATACTTGACCCATACCTTGTTGCTGGCTGTCATCACCAGCTGGGTAGACTGCTTTCCCCTGCCATCTGTCATCCTCACCCTGTGACTTGTCCCAATTTCTTGCTCAGAATTGGTCGCCGCGGCTTTGATTTTAGACATCGAGCATCTACTCTGTGCAAGGAGTGGTGCTGGGGATGAGGAATTGGGTGCTAAGTGGGTGTAACTACTGCAGAGAGGATGGAGATTTCCAGACGCAGGAGGACGGTGGCCAGAAGCTGTCCAGGGGAGCAACCGGCGGGGATTAATCAGGACAGAGGGGACGAGCTGCTCCAGCCTGGGAGTGAATCCCTCATTGCCAAGTCCAATGGGTGGGAGGGAAGTCTAGCCTTCTGCAGGATGGATTGACTGTCCATTCGTTAGGCAGCAGAGAGCAGGAGGACTAACAGAGATGGAGACTGAGCTTCTGAGTGATGGTACAGTTGTGATGAGTGAAAATACAGGTTTTGTCCGCTACGCCAAGCTAGAGACTTCCTGTGAAACCTGTTATAAGCTGAAATAGCATAAAGAAAAGAAGCAGTTACCTTAGGACACATCTCGCTAAGGGATGCACAAAATAAATCCAGATAAAATACAGATGCTCTCAGACACAGTTCAAAACTCTGGTGGCTGGGTGCTGAGATGCTGGGTGTGGTTCCTGGGGAGGGAGCTTAGCAGGGCCTCTCCTGCTGCTTGGGGTACAAGATGCTTCTGCACAACAAATGTGAACTTTTCTTTCACTTTTCACCTTTCAGGGGTGGGGGTTGGTAAAAGCAGAAATACTCTTCAGATTGTTTTCCATTAGCAAAAACAGGTGCTAATGTAGGTCTTTCATAGAAGTGAAGTGGTGTAAAGTGAACTTTCGAAAAGCAGAGAATATTTGTGCTTGGGAGGGTGTGAGGGATTCCAAAGCTTGGTTTGGACTGGAGAGAAAGACAGCAGCCAAGCAATGGGTCTGGGCCTCAGTCCTGTGGAAATGGGAATGATGCTTTTCAGGATAGATCAACCTGCTGCAATATACAATATACATACAATATGTACTCACCAAAGTCTGTAAACCCTCAAACACACAAAAAAAGTTTACTCCTTGCTCATTTAATGTTTGCAGGCAGGTGAACCTTATTAACAGGGCTGCTCTGCCCCCTCCAAGGGTGCTTTGGTACCCAGACTCTTTCCATGTTGCAGCTCTGCCATCACCTAGAACAGTGCTTCTCAGAGCATGGTCCCCATACTAATAGCTTCTACATCATATCCTGTAACTTGTTAGAAATGCCCCTGCTCTGGCCCCCTCTCTGGGTTTGGATCACAAATGCTGAGGATACAAGCCAGCCAGCTATGTTTTAATAAGCCCTGCAGATGGTTCTGATGTTTGAGAACCACTGGTCTAAGACCTTGTTGCCATCTGCATCCAGCCTCCAAAAGCAGAAAGAGAGCATGGAGGAGGCACCTGCAGAACAAAAGCCTGGACCACAGTTGGCCCACCAGCACTGCTTTAGTAAAAACTAGTCGCATGGCTACAGTTACCTTCAACAATGGCTGGGGGTAAAGGTCCACGCTGGCCAGCGGCTTCCCAATTCTAAGTACATAATATGGAAGAGGAGAAAGGAATTTTTCCTACCACAGGGCATGAACCAGAAGCCCGAGGAGAAGAGGGGTTAGGTAGGATTGTCATTCCCCACAAGGACATGGAAAAGCACTTAGCAATTTTCCTGGCATCTTTCCATGAAGGGGAAAGGGGTTTCTATGAGGTGCTTGGGGGCTCGTATTGGCTCAGAACTGTCAGGGAACTGAAGTCAGAGAGGTCACCCTGCTTGCCCAGGATCACAGAGATCATAAGTGACAGAGCTGCAGCCTGACCCGGAATGACCGGATGCCAATTCTATGCCTAATTTAGCACACTTGGATGCCTCCAAAATGTCAGCACTCTAAGACTGTGTAACTGAATCTAATTCTTAAAATAGGCCCATGTAGCTCTCCTGTGGGCTTCTCTGGTGGCTCAGACAGTAAAGAATCTGCCTGCAATGCAGGAGACCTGGGTTCGATCCCTGGGTTGGGAAGATCCCCTGGAGAAGGGAATGGCAACCCACTCCAGTATTCTTGCCTGGAGAATTCCATGGACAGAGGAGGCTGGCAGGCTACAGTCCATGGGGTTGCAAAGAGTCAGACACATCTGAGCGACTAACACTTTCACTTTCTTTCAGCTCTCCTATATCCATTTTATACCAAAGGATAGTACAATTGAAAGTACAAGCTGGTGCTGAGAAAATATAAAGGGAGAAGGATTCTGACTAAAGAGCACAAAGAAAATTCCATAGAGATTGTGATAATTATAGAGTAGGGGGAGGGATAGACCAGGAGTTTGAGATTCACATGTACACACTTCTATATTTAAAATAGATAACCAGCAAGGACCTTCTGTATAGCACAGAGAACTCTGCTCAATGTTCTGTAATAATCTAAATAGGAAAATGATCTGGAAAAGAGTGTGTGTGTGTGAAGTCGCTCAGTCGTGTCCGACTCTTTGCGACCCCATGGACTGTAGCCCACCAGGCTCCTCCGTCCATGAGATTCTCCAGGCAAGAATACTGGAGTGGGTTGCCGTTTCCTTCTCCAGGGGATCTTCCTGACCCAGGGATTGAACCCAGGTCTCCCGCATTGCAGGCAGACGCTTTAACCTCTGAGCCACCAGGGAAGCCTAGATGCATGTATTTATATGTATAACTGAATTACTTTGCTGTACACCTGTAACTAATATTGCTAACTATGCTCCATGTAAAATTAAAAAATGAATAGAGTGAATGTGTGTATGGATGGACTGTGTGTCTATTTATGTGTGTATATGTGTATATACATACATACATTGTATATGTGTGTATGTACACATCCATGAACCCATTATGGGCGACGAAGAAAGAAGAGAGAACTTTACTCATAAATGCGCCATGCTAATATGATCAAATGAGCATTAAGCTTCTTCACTTCTATGAAGTACTGAAGTTGTCTTCAATAAGAGTGAAAAAGGAGATTCTCTAAGACAAATCATTAGCAGAATTCTATCAGGGAAAAGTCCAAGACATGTTTGGAAAACACCAAATAATCAGATGTGCCTGGAGGAAGCTACGCTGAAGAGTAAAACTGGAATGAGAGATTAGGGCTCAGAATGTAGGAGAAATTGAATGTCAGGCTAAGGCATTTATACTTTATGCTTCAAATAATGGGGCTCCAGGAAAGAGTCTTGGGAAGGAGACAATGCGTTCAGAGGTCTGTAGAGGAATGATCACACCAAGGGTAATGAATGGAATGGACTGAAGGAGAAGAAATTGCTAGAGGCAAGCAGATAAAGGAGGAGGTATTTGCTATAGCTTAAGAGAGGATAAGGCATTGGATGAAAGTGATAGAAGTAGATAAGAAGGGGAGGATCATTGTGATTGGATGTAGTTCGGGAGGAAGAGGGTGTCGAAGACGAAGCCGATGTTTCTGTGGTCTGCGGAGGACATTAAAAAATAGAGCATGGCAGAAACTGAAGTTTGGGCATCAAAAATATGCTATATGTGATTCATCCTAAGATGCACATTCTTTTTTTCAATTTTGACATTCTAATATCAGGCTCTTGAGACTTGCCTGGTGGTCCAGTGGTTAAGACTTCACCTTCACAGGGGGTATGTGTTCCATCCCTGGTCAGTGAGGTAAGATCCCACATACCTTGTGGCCAGAAGAACCAAAACATGAAACAGAAGCAAGATGGTAACAAATTTAATAATGACTTAAAAATGGTCCACATCAAATAAGATCTTTAAAAAATAAATAAAAAGAAAATAAAATCAGGCAGACTCCCACAAATGAAGGTGTCATTCAATCACTGGCTGGCAGTAAGTTATGCGAAAATCATCACAGCCCCCAGTACATGGACTCGGTGCCACGGCTATTAATAGTGTCAGAATTCCAGGCAGGGGTGCTGTGCCTTGTTTGCCATGTAGAACCATAGCTTTGGAGGGCAGGAAAAATTGTCACGTGGCTTTCAAAAAAGAAGACTGAACTTTAAAGCCATAGAGACTAATATGACTGTTTTATCCATTGCATGGGGCTATCTTGAAGGCACCAAACAGCCGTTGACTAAAAATCTTTTTAATGAATTTGAACAGAAGTTTTACTTCTGATGATACATAATTCAATGGGGTGTGGTGTGTGGTCAATTGCTCCATCATGTCCGACTCTGCGACTCCATGGACTGTAGCCCACCAGGCTCCTCTGTCCATGGGATTCTCCCGACAAGAATACTGGAGTGGGTTGCCATTGCCTTCTCCAGGGGATCTTCCTGACCCAGGGATCAAACCCGAGTCTCCTGCGTCTCCTGCATTGGCAGGCAGATTCTTTACCTCTGAGCTACCTGGAAGATTAACAGGATAGTGGGGATAAGCTATGAGTGTAGTCAAATAAGAAAGTTCAGAGCATCGAGATTTGCTTGAAAGAAAATCCTGGAGACAATAACAGAGCACTCTTTTTAGAAAGAAACTGCCTCATTCAGTAGGTGGATGGCACCTGCGGTCCATGTGGGAGAATATGGACACCTAAGGCTCAGAGTTAAATAAAGATTCAGTCTAAAAAATGATACAAACAAGCTTATTTGCCAAATGGAAACAGACTCACAGACTTAGAAAGCAAACATAATTAGGAAAGGGAAAATGTGGCAGGGGAGGGATAAATTAGGTGGTTGGGCTTAGCGCATACACACTGTGGAGTGCTTAGTGGTTCAGCTGTGTCCAACTCTTAGGGACCCGGTGGACTGCAGCCTGCGAGGCTCCTCTGTCCATATGGATTTTCCACATGAGAATACTGGAGTGGGTTGTCATTTCCTTCTCCAGGGGAATCTTCCCAACCCAGGGATCGAACGTGAGTCACCTGCACTGGCATGTGGATTGTGTACCGCTGAGCCACCTGGGAAGCCCACAGAGATTACCATTTAGCAATCAAAAGGATCAAACTAATGACCCAGGGGACAACAGTGCATTCTGATAAACGACAGAAGCCAGCTACGAAAGATTACATATGGCACGATTCCATTTATACAGCCTTCCGGAAAAGACAAAACCACACGTACAGAAAACAAATCAGTGGTTACCAGGCGCTGGGGTTGAAAGGAGCAGATTGCCTGCAAAGGGCCAAGAGGTAACCTCTGAGATTCGTGAAGTGGTCTGTAGCTTGATTCCACAGTGCTTACATTGGACTGGCCCAAAGGCTCGTTCAGGATTTTCCGTAATATCGTACAGAAGAACCCAAATGAACTCTGGGGCCAACCCAATACAACTGGATACAGTTGCTAACACTCCTTAAACTGTCTCTTTAAAAGGTGTATTAACTAGTATCCTTAGTGAAGTGTTATCGCTCAGTCGTGTCCTGAGTGACTCTTGGCGACCCCATGGACTGTGGCCCTCCAGGCTCCTCTGTCCACGGGATTCTCTAGGCAAGAATACTAGAGTGGATTGCCATTCCCTTTTCCAATATTAACTATATTGTATGTAAATTCTGCCTCAGTAAGCCTGTTTTTTTTTTTTTTAATGGGGCTGAAAAATTCAAAACAAGCAAACAAACAAAAAAAAAGCTGAGATTAAATCCCACTGCTTCCTCTTAGCAGCTGTGTGTCCTGGGCAGCTTATTTAACCTCTGTGAACTGACCCCATCGTCCCCCTACACAGAGGTCTGCTGCACAGGGCTCTGCTGAGAGAACTAAGGAAATTAATATATGTAAAGAATTCGGAGACCTTGACAAGGAGTAAATGCTCCATAATGTAGCTGGCATGCCAGCAGGAACCACAGGCAGTGTCATTACTGAAGAATTAATCAGTTGTTGGGATGACAGAATTGTACAGGCCAATCAATTGCTTGTGGCTGAAACCATCATTCTGATCAAAACAATGTTGAAATCAGGGCTCCGGGGAGACACGGCCTGAGCCATTTACAGTCTGTGCATTCAAGCCTTCACGGCCTCTGCTCACAACTATCCATCTCACTCTGAGAAACTTTGCAGAAAGGGAATGAGTGCCGGGTGAAAGTTGTTTGGAGCAGGGGTCCAAAGATGCCTGAGAGGCTGAGCATGGTCCCCAGCCTACACATCAAGGACTGATCTGAATTGACTTTTGCTCTGCACAGATATTTGAATCATACACACACGTGCAAAAAGAACCAAGTATTTTGGATCTAACAGAATTGCATTAAGCATTTTGCATTCACTGATCTTGCAGGAATCCTATGAGGTAAAAGCTAGAATTCCCCATGAAACTGACGGGGAAACAGAATTGGAGAGATAATGGGATTTGTCCAGGGTCACAGCTAGTTAGGGGCAGAGCGTGGATTCAAACCCTGAAGTCCTGATCCAGTGTGTCTTAACCATCCTATCACCCAGGTGAAGACCCAAGAACCCAGTGCAGGGGCAGAGTGTCTAGAAGCAGAGGCGTGCAGATCAGGACCTGGACGTGGGGTAACTGCAACATGGTGTGCAGAGAAAAGGCTTTTTGGTGGGGAGGAGGGCTTGGATTGGATCCCTGGGCGTAGGTAGATGCTTGGAGATGCAGCACCCAGGTTGTGCTCTGCTCTGAAACCTGGCTTTCTGTATAAGGAAATCTTTGTATTTCTTTCTTTCTCATTGAGAGCATTCTTGGGCAGTCCTATAAACTGCTCACCCTTTCCCATGATGCTTCTCAGGAGACCGGTAAGCACTAAAGCACTGAGAGAGATGACTCCTGACAGTACAGTCCTCAGCTGGCTTCAGGTAACGATGCCCTTTACATCAGTGACCTGAGCTTCCAGTGAGCATGTCCATTCTGAACCTGTTGTTACCTGTTGGCTCTGCTCAGGTGGCTCTCACTTCTCCCCTGAGCCTCTCTCACCCCATCTGCAAAACGGGCCCATCTCTGGGCTCCTTTCCAGTTTGGGAGCTGCAATATATAGCAAGTTGCTCTCTCCTTTCGCATGGCCACTGATTCGTCAGCCATTCAGTTGCTCTGTTTGGGGGAGGCATTCTGGGACTCCCGATCCCCCTTGCTTCAGAAATCTAAAGATGGTGCCAGGGCTAGAAAATCCTGCTTCTCTCTGAGTAAGCCTGGAGGAGTCCATTTTTATGAATGAGAGAGAGAGAGAGACCCAGGCAAATCTTTAATCCTAGAAGTAGATCATCAAACTTACAACCTCTAACAATGTTGATGTCGGATAAACCTCATTTTAAATGTTAACTTGTCAACCTTAAGATGGCAAACCTGTTGTTACTTCCTTCCACATTAAAGACACACACATAATTTATTGAGGCTTTTTTTTCTGAGACAAATAAAACACCCAGTCAGATCTGTTTTGCAAGCCACATATTATTAGATACAGGAGTCTAGGAAAATGAAGGATTCTAGTTTAAAGAGGAGGAGATAAACATTTCAATCTAAGAAATCAAGAACATGCATAAAGACGTACAAAAGGGATTGTGTATTATAGCAGCAGTGATGCAAATGGTATGAAAAGCATTTATAAATGAAGGACAACTCTGCACTCAGCTGGCACCAGAATTGAACTAAATTGGTTCAATTGACAAGCATCTATTAAGCACAATTCATGTACTGATCACTGTTCTGGGGGGTCACGGTGAATAAAAAGACTGGTCCCACAGGAAGGGAAGAAGAGGGTGGGACAAATTGAGAGCATAGCGTTGACATAAATACACTCCCGTGTGTAAAATGGATAACTAGTGGGAAGCTGCTGTATAGCACAGGGAGCTCAGCTTGGCGCTCTATGATGATCTGGAGGGTGGGACGGGGGTATCTGAGGGAGGTCCCAGAGGGAGGGGATATATGCATACCTGTAGCTGATTCACTTTCTTGTACAGCAGAAACTAACTAACACAAGATTGTAAAGCAACTCTCTTCCAATTAAAAAATTAATTTAAAAAATAAACTTGATCCCTTCCCTCGAAGAATTCACCACTGAGTGGGGAGACCTATACCCGCTTACCCAGGAAAGGGTTCTCTGGGCGCTATATCAGGCTCAAGGAAACCAAATGTAGTTGTTTAGTTGCTAAGTCATGTCTGACTCTTGTGACCCCATTGACTATAGCCTGCCAGGCTCCTCTGTCCATAAGATTTTCCGGACAAAATTACTGGAGTGGGTTGCCATGCCCTCCTGCAGGGAATCTTTCCGATCTAAGGATCAAACCCACGTCTCCTGCATCTCCTGCATTGCAGGCAGCTCCTTTACCGCTAAGCCACCAGGAAAGCCCGTGTGTTTTCTTGCTGGATAGAAAAAAGAATTTACGTTTGGGCCTGAGGGTGTTTGCGTTTGGAGATGCCCTGCTGGTTTCCAGTCTTCCTGCCCTCCACTTGGAATCTAGCCAGTGAGCCCTGAACGGGGCTCAGGAGGAGTCAGCTGTTAGAGTGGAAGGTGCTGGAACCATTCTAGGGCAAGGAAAGCAGGAGGCAACGAATGGCAGGAGCAGCCTTGCTTGGCCCCAGGGAAGGTCCAGAAGGCGTCTCCATCTGGCTGTCCATTTAGAAACCTGACCTCTTTGCAAGCAGTGAATATCCGGGACCCATTAAAATGCAAGGCACCTGCTGGGCGTCTGAGAAGGAATCTGCTCGTCAGAAATTAACCACTTTGGGGGCATTGCAGGCTCCATCTCCAGGTGACAGGTGTGTATAATACAGTAAGCAATAGACCCTTCTGCTCCGACTCTAGTTTAAGGCTGCATGGCTCAGCAGAGGTGGTCATTTCCCCTCTTTGCGCCTCAGTCTCCTCAATGGCAGATAGGGACAGTACCCCCACTGTTTTGTTGGGGGAAGTGAGTGAACACCTGGGTCTGAAAGGTCTCTGTAAGCTGAAAAGCTCTTTACAGGTGTAAGGAATTATCATTCTTATTTCTAGTCAATATTCATGCCAAGGCATGAATTCCATGACTCCATAGTATATACATCTACGTGAGTCCCGCCCCCCACCCACCAGTTCCTTCCTTTGGCCATTTCTTTTGTTGTTGTTTTTGTTTGTTCTGCTGCTCCGTGCAGCTTGTGGGATCTTAGTTCCCTGACCAGGGATTGAACCTGGGCCCTTGGCAGTGAAAGTGCAGAGTCCTAATCATTGGACCACCAGCATAGTCCCCCCTATGAGTCCATTGGCCATTTATATATGGAGATTTCCATCCCACCTGACCTTGTCTCATCAACCATCCCAACTTTGCCTACTGGGCCACGCGTCGGTCCCCAGACATCCAGAGTTTTCATCTCTAAGTCCCTTCTGGCTTTGACGCCTTATAGTTTCTGGTTCTAGGGCCCAGCTAAAGAATACAAACCATAAATGGATTGGTCATTCACATGCAGAAAGTCAGGGAAGGGTATGGAAATTAGCTGTTGCAGAGCACTTATTGAACACTTGCTCTGCGCTAAGCCTGTGCTGAAGGCTGCCGTACATCTGTTCTTTTAGCACTCACACCCACCACAGAAAGACAGCATTAACCCTTTTCTGCAGAGGAAACGGAGGTCCAGAGAGGTTCAGAAACCTCCCCAGTGTCACACAGCTATAGAGCTGTGAACAAGAATTGGTTTCCTCTGATGCCCTAACAAGGGGGACTTTGGTAAGTCTATCCAGATTCTGCTTCTCTCGCCCCTCCTGGGCCCACTTGTTCTGGCCCTTCATGGATGGGTGTTGACCTGAGACCCAGGTCTCACTCTTCTTCCAGGTTCCCTTCAGAATTCTCTGCTGTTTGGACTCTTCCCTTCACTCTCCCTTGCCCCAAGCTCCCAAACTACCCAGCTCTGCCAGACCCTGTCTCCTGTTTAACAGTGGACTCTGGAAGTGGGGAAATCCTTCTTTGTAGCGTTTGCCAATTCCCACGGTATAAATACTCCCACCGCGAGCTGCCTCCTGATGTCAAACAGCTTGCAGCACTCCCGTCAATTTGACCACCAGCTCTCAGGGGCTGGTCCCAGCCAGCTCCAGGACACGGCCAGTTACATTAGTAAAGTAGAGTCTACAGGACGTATTGATACTTAGAGTATAGGAGGCTGGGGAAAGGCAGAAATCCAGTCTGGCTGCCAAGCCATCAAGTAGCTGGCGGTGGCCTTTACTGAGAGGGGGAGATTAAGTGGGCCTCAGAATCATGAATGCCACTCCGATATCCTCTCCAGGCTTAACAAGGGGAAAGAATATCACCCTGCTCTTGCTCTTGGGTTTGGAAATAGGAGAAAATTCTCTACACTCTGCATAAATGAAAGCAATCTAGGACTGCTCTGTAGAGCAGAAGTGATGAGCACGCACATCTGAAACAAAATTCCTTTTTTGTCCCTGCATTAGTCTGGGTAATTCTAGCTGCTATAACAAATAAGTCCCCAAACTCGATGACTAAATCCCATTTAAGTTTACATTTCTTGTATGTAATGCACAACTGGAAGTGTGTGTTTGGGGATGGGGAGGAGCGAACTAGAGGTGGGGACTCTGTTCCACACAGTCATCCAGGGATCCAGGCTGATAGACATCCTTCCTTGTACAACGCACAGCTTCTGTAGTCAGTCTAGGGATCAGAGTCCACTGGCAGGAGGAGACAGAGAGAAAGAAGGCTGACAAGCTCTGTATCCACTTCTTCCAAGAAGTGACATCTTTATTTCTATCATATCCTTTGCTAAGAACTGGTTGACATGGCCCCATCTACCTCAGGAGAGCTGAGACATGCTGGTCTCAGGCAGGCAACCACTTCTCAACAGCAACTTCTCAATTTGGAAGGGAACATGGATCCCTGGTGGACAGCCATTCACTTCTGCCTCAGTCCCTCAGCTTGGCTCTGCCTTGGGCAAGTTCTTCAACTATTCTGAGTCTCCTTTTTCCTCCAACCTAGTACTGATCACATAGGGTTCCTGTACAGATAAAAGGAGATCATGCTTGTAAAACACTTGATCTGCTTTCTGCCGTATTGAATACATTTGAATCGGCAGGAGTATTTGTGATCAGCCAGTCCCATTCCTTTACTTCCTAATTTAATTCCCAGATATGTGTGCTTAGTCATTCAGTCGTGTCCAACTCTTTGCAACCCCATGGACTGTAGCCCACCAGGCCTCTCTGTCCATTGGGATTCTCCAGGCAAGAATACTGGAGTGGGTTGCCATGCCTTTGAACCTACCTTATAACCAACCATGTATGTTCCCTCCCTCAACCCCAACCTTTTGCCTGCAATCTATAAAGAACAAAGCCAAATAATACAAGCACTGAGAAAGAACTTCACCCTCTAGAGGTGCCCCCTGGCGCACAGCACTGGCAGACAGGGACCTTAACCCTAGTCCTCGATCAAACAGCAATACACCGGATCCTTTAGCAAAGTTGTTGGAATTCCCAGAGGCTCCCTTTACTTCTTTATAGAAGAGGGATAACAGTAAATATCCAAGTTCGTTGGGAGGATGAAGTAAGACGTCTGTGCACAAGTGAGGGAATGTCTGTCTCCTTCCCAGCATCAGAAAACAGTTCAAAGGTGACTTAGGATGTAACAAGATGAGGCACATCCATACACAGACCCATCCCCAACAGACTTGCCTCGTTTGGAAAATGATCCGTTTGGTAATCAGCGCGTACTGCCACCTCGTGAGCAGAGAGGTCTCTTCAGCAAGAAGTTGAAGCTGTTCATTTTCCAAGACTTCTCCCTCTTGTCTCAGCAGTGCACGCTCAAGGTTGTCTGGGGTCCTGGGCAATCAGAAATGATTTGTGTCAGAGAGCGCATTACAAGAATCATTTGTCATTTCTGGTTCGTGTTTGAGTTTGAAGAATGATGCTGGGGACTGGTGTGAAGGCATGATGTGAGGCGTTGTTAGGATGAGTAGCAGAACCGTTGTGTTAACCTTTGCAGGAGTTCGCTCTGGGGTTCCATTCCGACATAGGGGGATGGATTGAGGGACTGCTGCTAATGAGAATACCTTATATTGGATGACAGTCTTTTCTCGAAAAATAAAATAGACTCCGAATGGCACAGAGCTGCACAGAATGACCCGTCAAGAGCATCTGATTCAACCTCTTATTTTACAGAGAGGGGAACTGAGGTACAGAGAGGTTTCGTGTGCCCGTGGCCACAAAGCTAGCCTGCCAGTTGATTAGAGGATGCCTTCGTCTTTCAAAAGCTGGCAGGCAGGGTTAGAATATCGACCTAGGAATTTGGAGCCCCAGTTTCTGGCCCAGTTCCGTCTCCAACCGGCTGTGTGATTTCCAGCAAGACCCTCCACTTCTTTGCACCTCCATCTGCCTCCCTGGAATAAGACATCGGTCACTCCCCAGGTGTCCTATAATCTGGACATTTTGTGATTCCGTGCAATTCAAGGGACAGACGGAACTTTTGATCCTTTTTTGGCAGGATACTTATTTCTCCAAATATCTGGAGAAGCTTCTCAGAAGCGGCTTTTGATCTAGATCTTGTGACCTAAGTAGATTTTTCTTTAATCGACAGAGAAGGGAGAAGGACACCCACTGACCCCCACCAAGCAGAAAGAACGGCATAGCCAAAGGCAAGGAGGAACGGGTAGGGCACTGGGAGGGAATCCTGTGTGTTTGATTGCGGCTGTGTGATAGGATATGAGGGGAAAGACAGAGGAAGAGAGCACTGAAAGACAGTTTGATCAGAACACGGAGAGCCTTGAGTGTCCAGTTCAAGGACATAATATCTCGAAGCAGCAGGGGCTATCTCGCCTCCCGAGAATGTTTGGCAATCCTTGGACACATTTTTGGTTGTCACTGCTCACAGAGAGGCAGCTAAACGTCCAATGTCTGGACCATGCACAGGACAGCTCCAAACAACCAAGGGTTATGCAACCCACAATGTCCCTAGTGCTAAGGCGGAGAAACTCTGCTCTAGGTAGACAGAGGTTCTTTACTGCACTGTGCAGAGGCTGTGTCGTGGTGGGCAGGAGGCAAGACAAGGCAGGTGGCATCATCCAGGGACAAGGTGATGAGGGCCTGAACTGAGACGGGGCAGAGGGGCCCAGCATCAGTGACGCAGAAGAGATGGGAGGGACAGAACGTAGTTTCACATCTCTTGCGCCAGCAACTTCAGGCTTTATGCTGCCTTTTTTATAAGCGTCTTCTTCCTTTCTCTTTCCTATTCATTTACTCTGAGGTCCCAAGAGCCAGAGACTGAAAGGAGATTCAGGATTGAATTTCACCTCCAACATCCTCCACTGGTCCATCCATCCCTGTCTCACTTTTAATCAGACTCATTCCTGGAGGGAGACGGAAGGTCAGGAGACAGCACATGAAGGCATTCGCAGCACTTCTGATCTTGTAATGATTTGTATCATTATTCATTTACTGCCATTTTCTAACACATGATTGCCGGTCTGAGACCAGGGACTGTGGGGGTCATTTTCTTTGCAGCATTCGGAGAGCCCTGCACGGTGCCTGACACTTAGTAGATGCCTTTAAAAATGAGCCGGATGAATGAATGTCCTTTGGCTTAGATTTGGATCACAGGCTTGCTAGAGAGGAGCTGTGGACATCCCAGCCTGGTGGACTGGACCTCACTCCTCACCCAGGGCTGAACGGGAGGTTGGGTGTGGCTCTGGCTTCTCTCCCCGGGTCCCGGTGATGAGCACAGACCCGCCTCTCCAGAGCAAGGAGGAGCGAGGAGAAGCAGCAGGCAGATAAGATGGGATCTGACAGGGTCCTGTACGATCCCGCCACCTCTTCCTTACAGGCACCGTATTGAGCATCCCTTTCACAGGAGTGACCTTTCCTCTCCAGGCTGCCCTGACTCAGTCTTAGAGAACTGAATGAGGCTCAGGGGAGGGACAAAGGGCTGGTCATACCCTGAGATTGTTCCTGTTGGTTAGGCAGTCAGGGAAGCCCTCATCACCTTCAGCCCCCCACCGTTAGAGACCTGAGACAGGTTACCTGCATCCCCAGGTCATAGAAAAAGAAGCCGGGTTTGGGGAGAAGCAGACGATAGAGGAAAGAAGGACCTCCGTCAGTGACAAGCCCTTGGCCACCGTGGTCAGACTGTAAGTGTGTGGTCTTGTGTGCGTGTGTGTGCTAGTGATGGTGCAAAGGGGAAGTCTCTAACTCCTGGGACATACCAACCCCACAGCTCAAGGAATCAAGCCAGTCTAATTCTCAGAGACCCGAGCTGCCATCTGGCCCTCAGCCCCCAGATGGTGAGAACCGCGGACCTCTGCAAGGTCAATCATCCCTCTAGAGGCAGAGAAGGGGACTAGGATGTGTGTGCTTATTTCCCAGTGCTCTTCCTATCAAGGGATCTGTTTGCTTGAGATCAGAGGTTGGGACAGAGCAGGCAGCTCAGATCTGGTGTACTCCACTCGCTGTGCCCCCTCCCCGCCCCCGCCCAGCACTACCCAAAGCAGAGCCTCCTGCTTCTCAGAGGCACCTGGTCCTGCTGGGATGTTCTGTCACCCATGTCCTAGGCTGTTCTGGAAGTTTGTCTTAAAGGGCCAGGAGGCCATAGATGGTTGTTAGATAGCATCACCAACTCAATGGATACGAACTTGAGCAAACTCTGGGAGATGGTGGAGGACAGGGAAGCCTGGCGTGCTGCTACAGTCCGTGGGGTCACAAAGAGTCAGATATGACTGAGCAGCTAAACAACAACAAGGCCATAGCTACAATCTCCTGCTCTCCAGGCTGGATGCAGACAGTTGGAAATTCAAATTCCATCAGGTTCTTGCTGTATGATTTGGGGCTTAGTAACTTAGTTTCTTTAAGCCTCTGTTTATCTAGAGGTCAAAATGAGAAGATACAACATGATTCAGAAAGTTCTTATCTAAGTAAATAAAATAGAAACTCCAATATAAAATAAAAAGATAAATAAATTATTGCCATCAAAAAAAAAAAGAAGAAATGTAGGCTTATAACATTGCTGATTGATATGGAATATAGGCTTATAACATTGCTGATTGATATGGGATGTTTTGTGAAGGGGTTTTGAAATGCTAATAAGATTATAATGTAATAAAGGCTAATTATGGAAAAATTTTTTTTAATTTAAAAATCAAATGGAACAATTCACCAAAAAAGCACGTTGTCTACCTTATGCAGAGTAGGGACCTGAAAAGCTTTTGTCGAATGAGTGAATGCATAGATTCACAAACATGATTCACTTTTTAAAAAAGAAAAAAACGTATTTATTTTTGGCTGTGCTGGGTCTTGGTTGCTGCCCAGCCTTTCTCTAGTTGCGGTGTGTGAGCTTCTCCTTGTGGTGGTTTCTCCTTTCGTGTGGCCTGTGCCCTGAAACACACAGGCTTCAGTAGTCAGTCCCGGGCTCTAGAGCACAGACAGGCTCAGTGGTTGTAGCACACGGGCCTAGCTGCTCCACAGCATGTGCAGTCTTCCCGGACCAGGGATTGAACCCGTATTTCCTGCATTGGCTGGTGGATTCTTTACCACTGGACCGCCACAGAAACCCATGAGGTACTTTTAGAAAGCCATGAGAAGTGCTCTCTAACCCCTCGCTACCGACAAGGTTGGTCCCGGGATTCTGAGGGAGCTGGCTAATCTTGGTTCCTCAGGGAGGACCCTCCACTGTTTCTTGATATTTTCACTTCCGTCCTCTCTCCTTGGCCTCAGTAGCCACCGTCTTCCTGAGATGTGTGCTGAATGCAAGTTCAGAGGCCTCAGGCTCCCGACCCATCTCCTGCTCAAAGCAGAGCTGACCCGTTCCTTCTCCTTTGTTGAGGCCAATTAAGTGGTCTTATGAAAAGGCCTGGCACCATCTGGTTCCAGGGTGACCACATTAGGAGGGCATCACTGCCATCCACCAGGCCTCTTTCTCGCCTGTCTCGGGGTCTGACCATAGGAGGGCACTGATCTTTGTTCTGTTTTCCATCCAGAGCATGCTGAAAATGAAGGAGGAGCAGAAATGATCCCAAAATTGATTTTATTTTTCTAGACCCTCACAGTCTAATTACATCAGCAAAGTCCTTAGTTTTGTGCATTGAAATTGATCTGACACACAGAACATTCCATGGCAGTTTGTAAGTTGCTTTCTGCTCATGGGTCAAAAGGACCCTTTCCTCCTTCTTAAATTCTTCCCTCTTAAGAGTCAGATTCTCCCCAGGAGCCAAGAAATTGTAGGTCTAGGGACTCAGCAACCCCAGGCACACTGACCTCCCGACCTCTCTATTCACCAGCTAAGGGTCCTTTTATGACCTTCATATTTACTCAGTACCTATTTCCTGGACCTACTTTGTACTAGATCCTGAAAGGTGAGCTGAGTAAGACCTGGTAGATATACAGGATCCAGCGGCGTAGTGTGCTGTGTACTGAGTCGCTTCAGTCGTGTCTGACTCTGTGTGACCCCACCTGGCTCCTCTGTCCATGGGATTTTCCAGGCAAGATTACTGGAGTGGGTTGCCGTGGCCTCCTCCAGGGGATTGTCGCGACCCAGGGACTGAACCCGTGTCTCTTAAATCCCCTGTGTTGTCAGGCTCTTTCTTTACCACTAGTTCCACTTGGGAAGCTAGTATACTAAACCAGTGGGGTAGAGGGATTTATAAAAATAGCTGCTTAATATATAATGGAATATTACTCAGCCATAAGAGGAACAAAATTGGATCATGTGTAGAGATGTGGATGGACCTAGAGAATGTCATACAGAGAGAAGTAAATCAGAAGTGGAGTGAAGTGAAAGTCGCTCAGTCATGTCCGACTCTTTGCGACCCCATGGACCATACAGTCCATGGAATTCTCTAAACCAGAATACTGGAGTGTGTAGCAGGTGGATTCTTTACCAGCTGAGCTATGAGGGAAGCTCAGTAAATCAGAAAGAGAAAAACAAATATCGTATATTAACACATATATGTGGAACTGGGAGATTGGGATTAACACATATATACTATTGATGTGTGTGTGTGCATGTGTATTAGTTGCTCAGCCGTGTCTGACTCTTTGTGACCCCATGGACTGTAGCCCACCAGGCTTCTCTGTCCATGGAATTCTCCAGGCAGGAATACTGGAGTGGGTAGCCATTCCCCTCTCCAGGGGATCTTCCCAACCCAGGGATCGAAGCCAGGTCTCCTGCACTGCAGGCAGATTCTTTACCATCTGAGCCACCAGTGACGCCCATATACTATTGATACTATACAGCTGATGGGAACATATAGCACAGGGAACTCTATTCTCATGCTTTGTGGTGACCTAAATGGGAGGCATTTCTGAAATGGCGGGAATATATGTATAAGAAAAAAAAACATAACAAAAAAAGAAAAATAAAAAACTGATTAAAAATATTACAACACTCTGAGAGCTAGAAGAAATGGATGCATACAGAGCCAGAGGGACACAGAGGCTCCCTCTGTTCCCTGGGGAACCTTGAGGATTTGACTATAATGCTTAACACTTATTAAGCATTTACTGTATTCAAGCACTCTTCTAAATGTCTTGTAGGACTCATTTCATTTAACCCTCATTTAGAGGAGAAAGCAGCTGCTGTTTTATGAGAAGTTACCATGTTCTGGGGACAGGGTTAGTGCTTTGCAGAAAGGTCACTGTCTCCTCCTCCCAGTAGCCCTGCCATAGAGGTATCACGATTCTTGTTTTACATAAAGTAACAGTCTCAAAGGAGCTGAGTAACTTGCCTGGATGATGGTGTCAGAAGAGAACCCAGAATAATCTCATGGCTGAACCATGGCTTTCTGGGCTTTCCTGTGCATCTGAAGGACCCAGGGACCTTGCAGATTCCACTTTGGTAGGTCTGGGGTGGAGTCTGAGATTCCAACAATCTCCAAGATGACTGTGGTAGCTGATCTTTGTCCATGGAGCACACCTGGAGAAGAAAAGTCATTCCCAGTCCCTCCCTGGGAAATTTGGAAAACTCAACAGTGGCCACAGGACTGGAAAAGGTCAGTTTTCATTCCAATACCAAAGAAGGGCAATGCCAAAGAATGTTCAAACTACCTCACAATTGCAACCATTTCACATGCTAGCAAAGTCATGCTCAAAATCCTCCAAGCTAGGCTTCAACAGTATGTGAACTGAGCACTTCCAAATGTACAAGTTGGATTTAGAAAAGGCAGAGGAATCAGAGATCAAATTGCCATCATACATTGGATCATTAAAAAAAGCAAGAGAATTCCAGAAAAACACCTACTTCTGCTTCATTGACTACACTAAAGCCTTTGACTGTGTGGATCACAACAAACTGTGGAAAATTCTTAAAGAGATGAAAATACCAGACCACCTTACCTGCCTCCTGAGAAATCTGTATGCAGTTCAAGAAGCAACAGTTAGAACTGGACATGGAACAACGAACTGTTCCAAATTGGGAAAGGAGTACATCAAGGCTGTATAATGTCACCCTGGTTATTTAATTTATATGCAGAGTACATCATGTGAAATGCTGGGCTGGATGAAGCACAAGCTGGAATCAAGATTGCTGGGAGAAATATTGATAACCTCAGACATGAAGATGACACCACCCTTCTGGCAGAAATCAAAGAGGAACAAAGAGACTCTTGATGAATTTGAAAGAGGAGAGTGAAAAAGCTGGCTTAAAACTCAACATTCAAAAAAAGAAGATCTTGGCATCTAGTCCCATTATTGCATAGAGATGGGGAAACAATGGAAACAGTGAAAGACTTTATTTTCTTGGGCTCCAAAATCACTGCAGACTGTGACCGCAGCCATGAAATTAAAAGATGCTTGCTGCTTGGAAGGAAAGCTATGACAAACCTAGACAGTGTATAAAAAGCAGAGACGTTACTTTGCCAACAAAGGTTCGTCTAGTCAAAGCTATGGTTTTTCCAGTATGGATGTGAGAACTGGACCATAAAGAAGGCTGAGTGCTGAAGAACTGATGCTTTTGAACTGTGGTGTTGGAGAAGACTCTTGAGAGTCCCTTGGACAGCAAGGAGATCAAACCTGTAAATCTTAAAGGAAATCAACCCTGAATATTCATTGCAAGGACTGATGCTGAAGCTGAAGCGCCATACTTTGGCCACCTGATGCAAAGAACTGACTCATTGGAAAAGACCCTGATGCTGGGAAAGATTGAAGGCAGGAGGAGAAGGGACGACAGAGGATGAGATGATTGGATGGCATCGCTGACTCAATGGACAGGAGGTTGAGCAAGCTCCAGGAGATGGTGAAGGACAGGGAAGTCTGGCGTGCTGCAGTCCATGGGGTCACAAAGAGTCAGACATGACTGAATGAATGACAACAACAGTCCCCCTGGGACCAGTAGCTCAGCCCTAGTTACCCCACAGAA
Organism: Bos grunniens; assembly: GCF_055505025.1. Lineage (NCBI taxonomy): Eukaryota > Metazoa > Chordata > Mammalia > Artiodactyla > Bovidae > Bos > Bos grunniens. The sequence continues at coordinate 46,817,819 of NC_141183.1, read as the reverse complement.
CCACCCAGGGAGCTTTTCAAATGTGTCCGTGTTTGGGTCTTACCCCTTAGAGATCCTGATTTGACTGGACTTGAATGGGGCTGGGGTATGACAATGTTTTCAAAGTTTTCAGATAATTTTACTGGACTAACTTGAAAACAACTGCTATACTTTTTTTTTTTTTTTTTTTACTGTCTTTCTCAAACCAGATCTTAAAAGTTCAGCCCAACTTCCCAAATGTGTCCCCCCGACCCTGGTCGATTCCCCTGTGGGGAACCCCTCACCACAGGGACTCTGCTGTAGAGCCTGAATCATTTGGCCAGATTCTCTCTGGACTATTTTCTCCTCCTGGGTTGTCCCCAGGTTGCCAAGCCTCCCTGCTAGGCACTCCTCTCTCACCACCTCTACTACTTTAATCCCATTGATTCAGAGCCTGCCTCCATCCTCCTTTCTCCCCATTCCCTGAGCAGCAGGAGGAAGAGATGTCTTCAGAGTTATTGATTCCCAAGGAACTCACAGGGTAGCAATTTCTTACTTAATTAAGACCATCACGACAAGCCACTGGTATCGGGGCCAGTTAATCAGCTCTCCTAAAGTGAAAGGGAAGGCAGCAACAAGGAGGGGGGATGACTCAACTGTGGTTTCTCATGCCATCGGAGGCTGCAACTTAGCCAGATGTGGCTGAGAACAAGCCCTGGAGAAGAAGCACCCCTAGCCTTGTCTTTTTTCTTTTTGTTGTGATTTTTTTTTCTTTTTTTGAGTCAGATGTGCAATGACACATTTGAAAGGCAATATTTACCCAAACCTTATTCTCCAACCACCCCCCCTCACCCCCAGCTAGCCTCCTCCACCACTCTCCATTATCTGCCATTAGAGATAAGATGACAGGAGATTGTCAGCATTTCCCATTCAAGTGTTTTCTTCCATCCATTCTCTGGGGAAATTATGTTGAACATCTTTTTTATTGACTTATTTATAAGTGTAGAAAATGAATTGCTTAAAGGTTTGTGTTGGAGCGACCCTGATGCTATCAAGGTCACTGATGCTCCCTTATGGGTGGCAGCTTTGGCTGGAGGAAAGATTCCAGGGTACAGGCGGGGTATCAGTTACGTAGACTGTTCTCCCTTTCCCTATCGGGTGGTGGCCCAAAGCTTTGCCTGGAGTTGAAACAGGATCAGCCACGCAAGCCCCACTGGCTGCTCCCTGTTTCCCCCGTCCTCCAGGATCAGATGGAAGATGGTGCACACATGCAGGGGGGTAGTCGAGCCCAGGCAGGGGTCCCAGGTGCCCCCTGCTACCCCCCAGTAATGGACCCACTAGCTCCGTCACGTTCCACCTTGACTGCATTATCCAGCTGTTTGAGCATCAGCTCCTTGGCCTGTGAAGTCTAATAGGGATTCCCTCCTGGGAGGACTGAGGAATGATGAAGAAGGAGCCCTTGGCACACAGCAGAGCCTCCAGGAACGTCTGTCCTCCTCCTTCTGTTCCTGAAGAAAATGTCACAGCTGGAAGTGCCCTCAGAGACCAGCTAGTCCAGTCCTTCCCTCTGGCCACTGGGAGTCCAAGACCCAGAGAGAGAAAGAGATTTGCTGTGATCACCCCTTGGGGGAGCAGCAGAACCCATTCCCTGACTCCCCATCTGGTTCCCACCCCCTCCCCCACAGAGCCTCCCTTTGCCCTGATTGATTGACAGGTACACTTTCCTCTAAAATGTACATGTCCCTAAAATGAGTGCGCAAGTCCATCTCTGCTGACAAAGATCCATATAGTCAAGGGCTATGGTCTTCCCAGTGGTCACGTACCATTGTGAGAACTGGACTGTAAAGAAGGCAGAGAGCCAAAGAATTGATGCTTTCAAACTGTGGGGCTGGAGAAGACTCCCGAGAGTCCCTTGGGCAGCAAGGAGATGAAACCAGGGAATCTTAAGGGAAATCAACCCTGAATACTCATTGGATTGACTGATGTTGAAGCTGAAGCTCCAGTATTTTGGCCACCTGATGCAAAGAGACAATTCATTGGAAAAGTCCCTGATGCTGGGAAAGATTGAGGGCAGAAGGAGAAGAGGGTAACAGAGGAGGAGATGGCTGGATGGTATCACCGATTCAATGCACATGAACTTGGGCAAACTTCAGGAGATGGTGAGGGACAGGGAGCCCTGGTGTGCTGCAGTCCATGTGACTGCCAAGAGTTAGGCACAACTGGGCGGCTGAACAACAATAAAGTTCAATTCTTGTATCCACAGGTTATCAGGCAGGCATGGTGGGACACTCTTTAAAAGAGAGATGCTCTTGATGATGACCTGTGTTCACAGGAACCTCCTAGTCAAAGTTTATTCCTTTTGGTGTGGTTGTTGCAAATATAATTTATGTAAAATGGGACACCCACCTCCCCCACCCCTAGCCCTTTCTCATCCACTTGAACATAGTTTCCTGCCAGGGTTTACTGGCTTTCTAGCTCAGAACCAGGGTCACTTTGGCTGCTTCAGAGAGTCCAGTTTGGAACTTAAAGGCTTTGGCAGTTTGTTGGCCCTTGGATGGAGTCGGTCCTTCCTTGAAGACTCAGGTGAGAAACCCTTTTCTTGGGTCTGCTGGGTGGACAATACTGCACTGCCCATTCCCTCTCTCTGACACACACATCTGCTGAAGGACAGGATTCCTGCTTCCCTCTGCATGAGGCTATCTGCATCATCCATGGCTTTGATCCTACAGGGAGGCAGGAACGGAGGCTGCATAGGGCATGGGGGTTGTGGCTTCCATCCGCAACGCCCTAAGTCAGTCCAGTATCACCCCCGAAACAGTAAGCGACAAATTGTCTGGCTGGAAAACAGAGATAATCTGTCTCAATTATGCATGAGTTCAGCAAATTAGGGCCCAGCAGGAGAAAGCTGTCTGTGTTTTGATTAGGGAACAGATGTGTCCACGTTAAGAGATTCACACAGAAGCTTCCAGCATGAACTTCAGAATTGACCTTCCCAGCAGGCACGTCCATGGCAGTGATCACAGTGGGGAAAGGAGTTCAGTGGAAAGGAGAGGCGGTGGGCAGCCCTGGATCACCCTCAGACACTGGGCAAGCCAGACCTAGCACACCCGGCAGTGTCTCCAATACCAACCCATTGGCTGCTCCCAGGAGGGACTTCCACAGCACAGGGTCCTCGGCGGAGGACAGTCTGGCCTCTGATTTTGATTAAGTGCCAAATCTGTTTTGGACACAAGATCAGTCTAGAATGCACTGGAGAAAGAAGTAGAGAAGCAAAGGAGGAGTGGCCGAGCCTGATTCTGGGGGAATTGGCTGTGGGAGAGTCAGAGCAACAAGAAATAAGGGATTGGCAAGGGGAGGGAGCCTCCCGGGATGGTTGGCAAGGGTTCTGGGTGCTTTTGCTTCTGTGTCTTTGCCTTGACATCTTTGCTGCAAGCATTTTTGCTGCAAGCATTTTTGCAGCATTTTCATCACGTAACTAATTGGCCGTAAGGCAATTTTGCCGTAAAAGAGAAATTTTAAAAGGGACATTAAAAAGGACATAATGAAACATGAGAAATGAATAACAAAATGAAAAAGACTTTACTGTGAAATAGAACATATTTAAATACATTTTAACTGTCTGTGGAATCATAGCAATCCAACACAAATAACTGATTTTTTTTTTATGGATTGCACGCATGTACTTGTCTTCCAAGTCCTTCCTTCATAGCATTTTATACATATAATTTTTTGCTTTGTGAATTCATCCTGTTCAGCATTTGCACTTTTCCTTTTTTTGATAAAATATCTTCCTCCCTAAGAGAGTGTCCATTTCCAAACACTAGGATGCATGTTTATAACTGAGCTATATATTTGCATTGTAACCACCCTGGCACAGCTGTGTATTTTGGGGCTGATGTGTGTGCATGCATGCTCAGTAACTCAGCTGTGTCCAACTCTTTGCGGCCCCGTGGACTGTAGCCTACGAGGCTCCTCTGTCCATGGGATTTTCCAGGCAAGAATACTGGAGTGGGTAGCCATTTCATTCTCCAGGAGATCTTCCCAACCCAGGAATCGAACCCACACCTCCTGCTTTGGCAGGTAGATTCTTCACCACTGAGCCACCTGGGAAGCATTGATAGACATTCCAAAGTTCTATGGGAAATGTGAGTTCAGATCTACAAAGCCCTTAGCCTCTTTCTCCTCCAGTGTGGTGGGTTTCAAAATAAGACAGCAGTTCAATGATCTGGGCCAAATCACCATCATCTGTTGCTGGATAAAGCCATCAATCACATCGCTAACTAGAAGGATGGCTAATGTATTTCAACCAGTTGAAACCAAACCACCAAACCAAGACCAGGCAACTAGTTATTTTGTCTTTTGTGGATTAACTTGCCAATTATTTATACAACAAACATCTTCACAGCAAAGAAGCGTAGGGTGGAAATAGCAGACCTCGTGGACAAGAACAGTTCTCTTGGCGGAGGGGAGACCAAAGAAGGTTTCCAGGGGCTGGTGGAAAGTGGCAGGACAGGTCATCAACCAGGTTGGCGTCAGCTAAGTCACAAGCTGCATGAGCTGCAAAGCGGCTCTGTGTCACCTTCGCCTCCAATCCCCCACTAGGACATCTCTCCTGGGGCCCCATCTGGGATGTAGGGGGAGGGATGCTGGGAAGTGCCGTGTGGCCCAGCCCAGCTGATGTCAGCCAGGGTAATCGCACCACTCAGAGGAGAGGGGAAGAATGAGGTAGGAATGACACAGGTTTGGAGTGTGGAGCGAACAGAAGAGATTGGGGCTAATGGTTGTGGCACAGTGAGGGCTGCTTTCCAGGGGTCCATAGGACCTTCCACCTTAACCTCAGGGCTCCCTGGGTAGCACTGGTGGTAAAGAATCCACCTATTAATGCAGGAGACTCTCAGGAGACTCAGCTTCGATCCCTAGGTTGGGAAGAGCCCATGGAGTAGGAAATGGCAACCTGCTGCCATATTCTTGCCTAGAAAATTTCATGGACAGAGGAGCCTGGCAGTCTGTGGGGTTGCAAAGAGTTGGACACAGCTGAGCAACTGAACATTGCATTTCAAAAGGAGCCACTGGACTCTGAACACTGTCCATACTCTCAGGACTCATCACCAAGGTAAAAACACGTGGGAGGCAGTCAGTGGGATGGAAGTGGAGGGAGTCAAATGCGGAACCTTATTCTTGCGAGCTTGGGAGCAGCAGCCTGACCCGGCTCAGCCAATCTGCCCCTCTGACACGGCATCTCCACACTGCCCTTCTCAACACCGGGAGGGGCTGCTTAGTTGTTTGAGCCATGAATCAACTAAGAGACTCTTGACAGCCCTTATCAAGGCACACCTGTGAATGCTTTAATCCTTCACCCAGAACACAGAGAAACAGCAGCGATAAGAGATCACCTGTCTTGTTTTGGATGAATTCACATTCTATCACGTTTGTGCAGGAAGAACTCATTCTGTCATCTCAAATTAAACAAATCAGGCTTCCACTCTTTGGTCCACGGTTTGATGGCTGTGTGACCTTGGGCAAGTCACTAAATGTCTCTGAACCTTCCTTCCTTATCTGCGAAATTGGAATATTAGTACTTACTCTGAAGGTGCATTGGGAGGATGGAGAGGCGATCATATATAAAGTGCCTGTGAGTAAGGTACCCCGGGGCTTCCCAGGTGGCACCAGTGGTAAAGAACCCATCTGTCAGTGCAGGAAGAGACACGGGTTCAATCCCTGGGTCAGGAAGATTCGCTGGAGGAGGGCATGGCTAGGCTGTGGTCCATAGCGTTGCAAAGAGTTGGGTAAAACTGAAGTGACTTAGCATGCACGTAAGGTAGCCAATGATGCTCTGTTTTCAAGCATTCCCAAGACAGGGCAGAGCCCTTGGAGGAAGAGATTTGCGAGAGCAGAACAGCTCAGAGTCTGAACATAGAGCAATAAGAGGGATCCATGTGCCCAGCCTGATGGATCTGAGCCCACAGAGGTGCTGCCACCACCGTCCTCATTGGCCTTGAATGTGCAAAGTTGACCCTGCAAGTTGAAGGTCCAATGAACCCCAAGCCAAAAGGAGCTGGGGCAGTTTAAAGGTGTTCCATATGAGGAGCTGGTTGACAGAGACAAGGAGACAGAGTCACTGGACAGGTGATTTAGAGAAGGAAGGATCCGATAAATCCAAGACCTGCCAGTGGTGAGAATTATGTGGAGACAGAATTCATGGCATTACAGTAGGAACTTTGCCCCCATCTGAGCTGTTCAGGGGTGCCAGCCTGGTGGGGAGGTGAGCTCCCTATCCCTGGAGGCATATCAGTAGTGATTAGATGACTGCTTGCCAGAGTTAACCCAAAGGAGTTGCTCTAGCTCATGAGACAGCTCATGAGAGCTGAGAGGGCTTTGAGATCATCTGTAACAAGTGGAAAGTGTGACCAGGATTCAGGGCTCATGTGGGAAGGGCCCTGCTAGGAGCCTTGCACTGGAGGTCATCTGCACAGCTGCTACTGTGACCCTCTACATGACCCTCCGCAGGAGGTTTAATCACCCTCGTTTCAGAATAAAGAAATAAGGGTTTCAGAGGCCAAAGCATTTCCCAAGGTCACAGAGGCAGTAAGTCCAGAGCTAGAGGCTGACCTCTGAGCTAGTCTCAGAACTCCATTTTTCCTTAAACAAAAGAGGACCCAGAAGGCCCAGGCCCAGATCAGAAGATGGAGTGTCCAGACACGTTGTCACCCGACTTCTTGTGTAGCTCACTTCCCTGCTCTGCAACCTGGTATGAACCTTGGCGTCTATACTAAAGGCAGCCCCCTGGGTCTGCTCTTGCAGGAATTCACAACACCTGAGGAAAACAACACTTGGATTGTGGAGCAGTTCCTGATTTCCAAAGCATAGTGTCCCAGACTTCTATCCTGTGGGTCAGATAGGAATTCCTATTTCACAGATGGAGAAACTGAGGATTTCCATGAAAGAAGTAAATAGTTACCGAGTCCTATGATGGAAGATTCACTACTTCATCTCAATACTCAAGGCAACACCGGAAGATGAGAACCTTTGTTAAATATTAAAGACTTCCCCTGTGCCCTGGTGGCTGAGACAGTAAAGAATCTGCCTGCAATGCAGGAGATCTGGATTTGATTCCTGAATCAGGAAGATCCCCTGGAGAAGGGAATGGCTACCCACTCCAGTGTTCTTGCCTGGAGAGTCCCAGAGACAGAGGAGCCTGGAGGGCTACAGTCCATGGGGTCACAAAGATTCAGACCAGACTGAACGACTAACACTTTCACTTCTGCATTTTCACTAGGTATTGTTCACATTTTGCAGATGAGGAAACGGAGGGCCAGAGAGGTTCAGTGTGTTATTCAAAGTGAAAGAACCAGAGATGGGCAAGAGGCTCTGCAGAGACCCCAGGGCCTGCCCACCCGAGGGCCACACCCTCTGGGGGGAGTGGTGGCCTCTACCTTCTATTCATAGCTTTAGGGTGAGACCAGTTTCTGCAGATGTAGCCCTTCAGGATGGGGGGAAACAATCCATTTACTCAAGAAGAGGCACTGTCCTAATAGCAGGACCTGGAATGGGAAAGCACCTAGGAAATGGACTGGGAGAGAGACTTCATCACGAAATGGATGAGGGGGACAGACCCAAAGCAGGTCCTGAGCAGAGAGCCCCAGGCTACCTCGCAGGGAGCACAGTGGCAGAAGGGACTAGGGGGCGGTCACACAGGTGGCCCGGGTCCCATTTTTTGCAATTACGGATCCTGTTTAAAAGAATTGGAGAAGGCAATGGCAACCCACTCAAGTACTCTTGCCTGGAAAATCCCATGGATGGAGGAGCCTGGTAGGCTGCAGTCCATGGGGTCGCGAAGCGTTGGACACAACTTCACTTTCACTTTCACTTTTCACTTTTATTCACTGGAGAAGGATATGGCAACCCACTCCAGTGTTCGTTTAAAAGGATGCTCACCTGTGCCAGCCTCCAGGCCCCCAGCCTAGCCAGCGGGCTTCACTCAACAGCCCCCTGCATTCCCTCCTCACCCAGCGGGTCAGGCCATGGCTGCCCAGCAGAGGCCTCCTAGCCCTGGCCAAACCGCACAGCCTGCGGGGCCAACAGGCATTGCTCCCCAAAGAGGCTGCTGATGGGAGACACACAGAGCAGCAGTCTGGGTACTTCTAGGGCATCTTCATGGGCCAGGCGGCAGGGCTCCCAGGAGCTGGAATAAGATTCAGGTCTTATGAGGAGTAGTCAGGAGGTGTCCAGAGTAGGTTATGATCCTGGGGGCAAGAAAGCCGGGATCCAGCCCCAGTGATGCCATCAGCAGATGGTAGGATGTCACAGTTCCTTATCTCCCCAGATTCAGGTATCTCTGCCTGTACAATGGGGAGACAGGACTAGCAGATTCTCCAAGACCCCCTCCAGCTCTGCCTTCCTGGTCAGCCATCCTTGCCCACCTCTTCCTGTCCCGATGGGTAACCCCAGGCTCTGTGCATTCTGCTGGGCAGGCTGACTCATTGGTGGTATGTCTCCTTTGGTCTCCAGGGTGCCCCGGATCAGGTGGGGCCACGGTTCTCTTAACCACCATGGAATCGGGTCGTCCCTGTCCCTGCAGTCACCATGGCTACAGCATCACTTGTGTCCACGTGGACCTCACTCCAGGATGACTGTGTGGTTCCCAGCGGCAAAGCTCATTAGCCAGTGGCCTTTCTTACCTCATAGCTCCTTGTGCAGGGTGCAAGGAATGACTCAATTCTGCCTAATTTTTATCCTTTGAAATATATTCCTTAGCAGGTTAAGATGCTGGGGCCTCACCAAGTCCCAGAGGCTTTTGTTACCTCCCTCCTGCTCAGGAAGCAAAATGTTGTATGGACTCAGCCAGACCTAGCTCCCCGGACTCAGACCACCTCTTAGCCATGTGGCTGTGTTGATGTTATTGAATCCTAAGCCTCTCATCTGTGCTGTGCCTGCCTGCCTGGTCATGTCTGGCAAGCGTGGTGAGTATCAGCTGCCTTTATGATATTATTGTCATTATCACTATCATTCACATCCCTGGCTGACATAAGCCAGTGTGCCAATGCCAATATCAGCACCTTCTCTTTCAGTATCTCTGATGGGCTTTCCTAGCGGCTCAATGGTAAAGAATCTGCCTGCCAGTGCAGGAGACGTGGGTTTGATCCCTAATCCGGGAAGATCCTCTGGAGAAGGAAATGGCAACCCACTCCAGCGTTCTTGCCTGGAGAATCCCGTGGACAGAGGAGCCTGGTGGGCTACAGCCCATAGGATGGCAGACAGTCAGACAAGACTTGGCGACTGAACAACAGCAACAAGCTCCTACGTGAAGACTTGACTTTTCAAAAGGAGACCACTATCTTTCTGGCACCTACATACCCAAAAGTGGGGGGGAGGGGGCTAGAATCCTCCACATTCTCGGTTCCACAGGCTTATTGCCAGGACCTGAACGTCAGTTCTAAAGCACTCCTGTAATTTCTTCCTGGGGAAGGGGCAACCTTCTGGAAACAGAATTCCCTGCTGTCTCAGATTCCAAAATAAGAAGCCAAGTGAGGCCAGAAGGCATATGAGTGTGAAACAAATAAAGCTCAAGCTTCAAGGCCCCTCCCTTGCTCCTGTATCTTTCAAAGTCAAGAAAGAGCCCCCATCCATCCATCCATCTATCCGTGTGTGTGCAGGTGGAGAAGGTGCTGGAGTGGAAATAGACAGACTGTGGACTCACTGATACCCTCTAGTGGCCACTGACAAAATGCCCCCACCCCCGCCTCCCCCAGCCACCCCACCCCTACCCCAACCCCCAACCCCCGCCCGCGGAGGGTGGTTTGGCTTGTACAGGGGAACTTAGTCCTGCCCACTAATTAATTGAAGTGCTCAGGTAGTCCAAAAACTGCTGGAGGGTCACCTTCTGAGAAAATGCTAGAGCATAGCATATCTATGACTTAAATGATGTCGGTCCCATGTCGGTCGGACATTCTCCTGGTCCCAACACCAGGATGAACCCAGGAGTGACTTTAATGCCTCCCCATTCTCCCGTTCTGGCTCGTATCTCTGTTCATTCCTTTCTGCTGGGGCAGTGTCTCTTCTGTGTGGATCAGCTACGCTCATAAGCCCGACATGATTACCCTGTGTCTGCAACACATTTATTAATGACCTCCCCCAGTTCTAACAGCCAAGAAGGCCCCCAGGAGAGGCCATAAGAAGCCAGATTTCCCATCGCCAAGATAGTCTCTGCAGTCTAGCTTGTAATCAGTGCTTGGGTGGTAACAATTTCAAGGAATAACAATCATTAACACATGAACGTTGAATACCGTTTGTTTCTCTGATTCCCCGGCTGTGCTGAGCTGTAATGAAAATTGTTTTCTCTCCAAAGCATAAAAAAAAGATCTTGTGTCACCTGGTGTGTTCACAGATGTGCTGATTAATTGTAACCTAGAATTATGTCACAGCGACCAAGCCCCCAGCTTGGCTCTTGGGCAAGACGAGTTCCTTGCTCACTCTGGGTGACCACGACCCGGGCTGTGGGCCTGAGGTGGGGTCATGTCTGACAGATGGTTCATCAGTGCGTGTGCCCAGAGACCTAATCACTCAAGACCCCTGGCTGGACTGTCAGACCCTGGCCTTCCCCCTCCTTAAGGGAAATTTTTAAATCCAGGCCTTTCTAAGCCGAATGCCTGTGATCAAGCCGCCCAGCGGCACTCGTGATACAGCAATTCTTGCATGTCAGTGAGCCTGAGACCTAACTGAGTGCTTATTAACTTGGAATTCCTGGGCTCCACCTAGAGAGTCAGACCCTGGGGACCCCAACCTGGCCTTAAAATCTGTATTTTCATAAGCCTCCCAGATGGTGCGGATGCAAGTGTCTGCAGAGTGTCCTTAGAGAAATGCAGTCATAGCTCACTGGGGCTCAGACACCAAGGGAAAGCTCCCCAAACACAGGGGGTCTGTAACCCTGCTCACAGGATGCCCAGTGGGAGAAGAGGGAGCGAGAAGGGCCCAAGTGGGGCTGCCGCCAGCCTCCTCCCTCTCTGCCACTGGAACAATGTTGTTTCTGTCTGTACAGCCTGGGGACCCAGGGCACAGTCCTGGGACACCCCTACATGAGTTCAAGCCACTTACAAGCGTGTGACCTTAGGCAGGTACTTCACCTCTCTGGTCCTCAGCTTCCTCTTCTGTAAAATGGGATGAGGACAAGAAAAACAATAGTTGCTAACTCATAGGATGTCTGTGGAGATTCCACAAGTTAATGAGTGCAAAGCATATAAGAACAGCATCAAGAGCATACTAAGCGTGGAGTGCAGGGTAGCTGTTATAACATTGTCTATTTTATATGGTAATGAGACAGTTACGCTCTATTCACCTCATTAGTTATAAGCTTTAATTTAGAAAATGAAGGTGCCACTATTTTATTAATTTTTTTGTTGAAATATAGTTGATTTACAATGTTGGGTTAGTTTCTGGGGTATGGGAAAGTGATTTTATATACATATATTTTTCATATTATTTTCCATTATGGTTTATTACAGGATAGAATCCCCTTTACTATATAGCAGGGCCTTATTGTGATTCTATATATATATAATAGTTTGCATAAACTAATCCCAAACTCCCAACCGGTACCTCCCCAACCCTCCTTCCCCTTTGCAACCACAAGTCTGTTCCTCTGTGTCTGTTAGACTGTTTTTGTTTCCTAAAGAAGTTCATTTCTGTCAGTGTTTAGATTCCAGGTATAAGTGATATTGTAAGATATTTGTCTTAGTCTGACTTACTTCACTTAGTATGATAATCTCCAGGTCATCAACGCTACTGTGAATGGCATTATTTTATTCTTTTTCGTGGCTAAATAGTATTCCATTGTGTGTGTGTGTGTGTGTGTGTGTGTGTGTGTGTGTGTGTGTGCCACATCTTCTTTATCTATTCATCTCTCGATGAACGTTTAAGTTTCTTCCATGTCTTGGCTATTGTGAATGCTGCTGCTATGAACATGGCGGTGCGTGTGTCTTTTTGAATTATAGTTTTGTCCAGATGTATGCCCAGGAGTGGGATTGCTGGATCATATAGCAACTCTGTTTTCAGTTTTTTGAGGAAACCTCATACTGTTTTCCACAGTGGCTTAAAAGTACCACTGTTTTTAAAAATAGTCTAAATATTAGTCCAATGGACCCATTTTATAAGTGGAGAAACTAAGGCCCAGGGGAAAGAACAGCTGCTGGAATCACACAAAAACGGAACTGACCCAGGTGGGACTGAGCTTGGCATGCTCCTCCCCTCCTGGAGAAGTCACGGGGTTGGCCTTGGCTCCATCTTACTTCTCTGAGCCATATTTGGGGGGCCTCACAGGAGGTTGGCCACCACCAACCCACCCCCTTCCCCTCAAAGCCCCTGTGGACAGATTCCCTCTGTCTCCCCTTCACTCCCACGTTCAGTCTTGAAATATCATAACTAAAAAAATAAGCTCCCGCTCTGGAGATATGCAAAGAAGGCAATGGCACCCCTCTCCAGTACTCTTGCCTGGAAAATCCCATGGACGGAGGAGCCTGGTGGGCTGCAGCCCATGGGGTAGCTAAGAGTCAGACACGACTGAGCAACTTCACTTTCACTTTTCACTTTGATGCATTGGAGAAGGCAATGGCACCCCACTCCAGTACTCTTGGCTGGAAAATCCCATGGACGGAGGAGCCTGTTAGGCTGCAGTCCATGGGGTCGCTCAGAGTCGGACACGACTGAGCGACCTCACTTCTCATTTTCATGCATTGGAGAAGGAAATGGCAACCCACTCCAGTGTTCTTGCCTGGAGAATCCCAGGGACGGGGGAGCCTGGTGGGCTGCCGTCTCTGGGGTCACACAGAGTCAGACACGACTGAAGCGACATAGCATAGCTGGAGATATGTGGAACTTCTGGTTTACTCTTGAGCCTCCACTGACAAGTTTTCTGAGCTCAGGTGTTAATAAGAAGTTTAGGATAGAAAAGGAAGAGAGCCTTATTTTATTAGCCCTTCTCTAAAAAGATCCCCAAAAGCCAAAATGATCTTCAAAACTGTTCCCTGCACACACACTGTCTGGAGTTTCAGGCCAGTTTTCTGCATGGAGGCCGTGATGGGCATCCTTGAGAATGACCTGTAATAAGCCAGATTCCTGTGTCATTCCACCCACATTGCACCCAAGTTGTGCTGTGCTACCTACCACTTATGAAGAAGTGATGCTGTGAATATAAAGAGACTGGTTCCAGCATGGTTGGTCCCTCTCTTGCTTGTTTCTTTTGTCCCTTGGATCAGTGAGTGGCTCTTGGAGAGGCCATGTCATGGGCAGCCTTAGGGAGAGGCCACCGTTATGAGAAACTGAGGCTTCCCATCCACAGCCATGTGAGGAGCTTAGGAGTAGTAGCTCCAGCCCCAGCCAATCAGGTCTCCAAATACAGCAGCACCTGCTGACCCCCTGCCTGCATGCTCACGAGGGCCTCTGAACTGGAACCACCCAGCTTAGCTGTCCCCAATTCCTGACCCATGGAGACAGTGTGGGATAATAAATATTTATTGTTTCAGCTGCTAAATTGTGGAGTACTGTGTTCCATAGGAGGAGATAGTTAATACAGGAGCTATGAGGGCTGGAGGACCAGACTGTTTATAAAAGCCAGGAGATGCCATCGAGAAGGGACGAGGGGCTTCATCAACAACCAGGGAGACTGGGAGGAAGGGATTAGAGGTCCCCAGATCCCTGGGGTGCTGGTACGTGCTGATATGTGAAGGCTTTGATGAAGATGCCAAAGCTGAAAGCCTGGATCCCTCCCCACCCTAGGGCAGGCAGCCTTCTGTCTATTGAGAGCAGTAGAGGGGTGAACAGGAAATCAAACACAGGGGTTTCCCTGGTGGTCCAGTGGTTAAGACTCCACCTTCCAATGCAAGGCCAAAAAACCATAAGATAAAAAACAGAAGCAATCATTGTAACAAATTCAATAAAGACTTTAAAAAGAAGAAGGACATGCAGACCTGGTCCACTCAGGGGAAGGGAGGATAGCAGGCAAAGGGTCCCAAAGAGGATGACCCCTGCTCGATGGATGTGGTCTTGGGACCAACCCAGGCCCCTTGGAGGTAACAAGAATGGACAGAGCTGCATCCCTGTCTCTGAGGAACCCACACCTTATTCAGTGTCTCTCAGTACCAGCTGGACCCGAAAGTGCTATTCAAAAGTCCCTGTGTCCAGGGTCCCCTCCAGACCAATTAAAGCAGAGTGTCTGGGGATGAGTCTGAATATTGGCATTTTATGAAGTCATTCTAGGATATTCTGCTGTAGAGTTGGGTTGAGAATGACTAGTCTGACTGAAGAAACCAGCACAGCAACACACTCGCAGATACACACGCACACATGCACACACCCATCCTGTGACGAGGAACTTGGGTCATTTCCAAGTGAGTGATACAAAGGCAAGTGCTAGGTATGCTTAGAGAAGCCGACATTAAAGGGGGAGGGTGGGCTCAGGGGGCAGCTCCCAACGTAGCTCCGGGCTCCCCTCGATTGGACCCAGCTGGACACTGCCCTTGGCAGGATTCAGAATGGGGGCAGAGGTCCAGGCAGCATCAACAAGTGAGTCTCAGAGTGACAGTCGGGGGCTGTTTAAACCTCAGGGTTGGTCTTGGGAACCAAGGGCAAACTAAGCCTGCAGTGGAGAACCCCAAAGCCCCGGCTGTGAGGGAGGGAAACAGAAGCCAACGGTCAGGTAAGGCCTGAAACAGGAGAGGTTTCATTGAAAATAGATGGTGGAAGAGGGCAGCAAACTCTCCGGGCACTGAGACTCACCTAGCATTTTACGTTCTTTGTCTGGACTTATTCCATGGAAACCCATGGGTATTCTTATCTCCACTTGCAGGTGCGGAAATGGGGTTGAAAGAGGTTAAACCCATGGGCCTGAAAAAGCCCAGGACCCATGGAATAGGGTTGGTGCCAGAGCTGTGCTCAACAAACCTGGCTGGGGACATCTCTGGCTGCCTCGGGATCTGCTGCTGAGGCCTCGAGACAGCCTGCAGTTCCCCAGAGGAAGGCCCAGAAGCAGCCAAGGGCTGGTTGGGAAACCGGGCATGACCGGTGCTTCTGGGTCTTTCCTGGCAGCAGGGCATTCTCTCCTCTGCCATCCATGCCGCTACTTGAGCTAGGGCACAGCTCCAGAGCAATTTCTCTGCCCTGTGAGCGTCCCTTCTCACCACCCTCCCTCCCCGCCCATGCCGTTTAGGCAGCCACGGTCCCTTGATTTGTCTGTTCATCATTGGTTCACCCTTGTATTCAGTGTTTATGAACACCCATGGCACCCTGGACCCGAATCCACTGACCTGGGAGAGAAGAAAGCATGGCACCTACGGTGGTGATGGGCTTCCCAGATGGTGGTAGTGGTAAAGAGCCCTCCTGTCAATGCAGGAAACATAATGAGGCCTGGGTTCGATCCCTGGGTCGGGAAGATCCCCTGGAGGAGGGTACGGCAGCCCACTCCAGTATTCTTGCCTGGAGAACCCCATGGACAGGGGAGCCTGGTGAGCTCTAGTGCATAAGGTCACACAGAGTCGGACACAAGTGAAGTGACTTAGCGTACGGGTGATGCCGGGGCTGGGCACAGAGGTTGGAAGGAAGCAAGAAGGAAGGCTTGGAGAACAGACCAAGGACTTGTTCCTGGGGGAACAGAGAGTAAGACCCCAAGGGAGTAAAGGGCTTCTCCACGGCCACACAGTCACAGCATCAGATAGATGACCGAGTCAGTGAATTTGGGGAAAAGTGACGTTGCGACTCAGCGGGGAGGAGAGAGCAGTCCGTGAGATACGAGAAACACAAGGCAGCCTTTCTAAGACCACGTGACCTCTCTTGGCTTGAAAATTCCAGTTCCCAGCAGCAAGATCATAAAACTCCTTAAATGGTCTTTTGTAAATGATATGGGATCCCATTCAAAAAAAAAAAAAAAAATCCGTAATTCTTGGTCATTAAGCCAATGTCCTGGAAAGATTGATATGGGCAGTATAAAGGTCCAAGGGGTTGACAGGGAAAGACTCGGTGTGGAAGATCGCTTGGTCTTATCAGCCTCCTGTCCCCAAACAAAGCTTGCCCTCTGCTGCCCTTAATCCCTACCACACTCCTCCACACTTCTCAACTTTCCCAGTTAGGAATTCAGGGACTGGACTGAGGAAGCGGAAGATGTGAAGGGAAGCTGGGGAGATGGAGGAGAGAGCTTAGGGACACAGGGCCATGAACCACGTATTCTCTGATGGTTTTAATTAAAGCTTCACTGGGGCTCTGCTGTGTCATTCACTCACTGTGTAATTATTACCAAGGCCTTTGAAGCTGGGAGTCTCAGTATTCATCTGAAAATTCTGAGCAGTCACAGGTACAGAGGAGTGTCGAGATGGGACTAGAGTAGTATAGCATGAAGGCCAGGCTTCAGGAGCCAGAGAAAGCTTGGTTTGCATCCAGTTCTCAGCCGTGTAACCTGAGAAAGTTGTCTGTGGCCTTTTGGGACTCAGTTTCCACCTCCGCCAAATGGGAATGATGCCTGCCTGTGGGGTATGTGAGATCCTATGTGTCAAGCACCCAGCCCCGTAGGGAGACACCTCCTAGAGCTTGGACAGGGACTGATGCCTAACACAGGGGCAGAGGGGGGCCGCAACCCTCTAGGTCACTGCCTGAGAAGCGGGAGAACAGACACTAAATGGAGAACATCGTGGAGTTCTGCTCCCCAGTTTCCTCTTGCTTCCTCCCCACCTAGACCAGGGGAGGTAGGATAAGAATGCCCCACACAATGAGTACCCATCAAAAGTTGTGAAGTTGACCTTAACTGCTCATCTGCTCCTAGGAGCTCCTCCTCATTCTTCATTCTCAGCATCGATATTGACGGACAACTCATTTTAGAATTTGTATTTTAAAATATGAACAAAAGAACCTTCAC
This sequence comes from Bos grunniens, assembly GCF_055505025.1. NCBI lineage: Eukaryota > Metazoa > Chordata > Mammalia > Artiodactyla > Bovidae > Bos > Bos grunniens. The sequence continues at coordinate 46,800,970 of NC_141183.1, read as the reverse complement.
TGTTCTGAAATGAAGAAATGTTTTCTAAATAATCCTTGGCTCAAAAAGAAAATAAAAACAAATTATACATTATCTAGAAAGTAATAAAAAGGAGAACACTCTCTATCAAGGCCTACGGGACCTAGCTAAAGATATGCTCAGAGGACATTTAATAGCTTTCGATGCTTTTATGATTTCTGTGTGTGTGAAAAATTGAAAATAATTGCCCTAAGTATTCATCCTAAGAAATTAGATGAAGAGTCATCAAATATATGAAAAACAATACAGAAGGCACGATATAATGAACATAAAATTAATGCAATAGAAAGCAACAAAAGTATTCTACCTCCACCCCAATCAGTTTCTCATCTTCTGGCATCAGACCTGCAATGTCAGCACCCTGCTCTCTTATACCCAACTCCCAAGACTCTCCTGTTAAAGGTTAGCTAAAAACAAACATCGATGAGATGCGTGTTCTTACTTTGCAGGATTGACTGATAAGACTTTGATAAAATGCAATAAGCACTGGACTGGACGACAGGAGGCGTGGAGACCCAAGCCCACCATTGTCCCCTTTGTTCAGTTCCCCTCCCCGGACCTCAGCTTTCCTACCTGTGCAGGAAGAACCCGGGCTACCTGCTGGCATTGGCAGTGGCCAGCTGAACTCCATAGTGAAAAAGGATACGGTTGTTTTTTGCCATTACTTTCTTTTTTTGGCTGCACCCCATCTTAATTGTGGCTCTCCAGATCTGCACTGTGGGTCACGGGCTTCAGAGCAAGTGGGCTTAGCTTCCTCGTGGCTTGTGGGATCTTAGTTCCCTGACCAGGAATTGAACCCATGTTTATGCATTGGAAGGCGGATTCTTAACCACTAGACCATCAGTGAAGTCCCTGTTTTTTAAAGAGAACTTAAGAATCTAGAATTGGATGTGAAATCTCCCACTTTTTCAATGTTGGCTCCCTAAAGAGGTGGAGAATAATTAGAAAGATAGATCTGTCTGGGAACCAAGTAAATCTCATCCGCAAGTCAGATTTAGCCCACAGCTAAAGATCAGTTAGAGATCTCTGCTCTGGTTTAGCCCATTTGGTGCAAAAACTCCTGCTCAAAGACTTGACTAGAAAAGTTGGAGTTCACACCAGAGACTGATGGGTAGAGCCCAGGCTCAAATACAGACTCCACACTACTCTTGACTGCACTGTTCTTCCAGCTGGAGGTCTGTTTAAAGAGAAGAGATCTGAATTTTTCCATACGCTCACTCTCACACTACCTACTACTAAACTGAATTTTCCCCAACTTCTCATTTCTACAGAAGGAGACTAAAACCCAGAAATAAAAACAAGATATGCTTTCCTCCCATGCAATGGCAAGCAAGGCTAGGAACAGAACCCAGGCCTCCTAACTTCCAGTCTCGCCTTGATCTCACCGATTTCTGAAGCACTCAAAGCTCTCCCTGGCTGAGGGTTGTGTTCAGCTTATAGTGAATTGTTGAAATATCCTGTTCCCAAGCATATCTGACCATTGGAATTGTGGTCCCTAGGACCAGCCCCATAAGTCGCATCACCTTAAATCTTCTCTCTGAGGGGGTCTGACTCACCAGCCTGGCACATCACTTCTCTCCTCTGATGGATGATAAACATGACTGCAGCAGGCACGAAGCCCCGCCAGCCGCTTCTGATTTGTCTGCTAATTGGAGCCGGAGTGAGACTGGCATGATGCCGTCTGTCGGTTAGCAAGCAGTGGGGCGAGGCAGGGTGGGGAAGGACAGAGCTGTGAGTTCAGGAGACCAGGCTCAGATCTGCTTATGAGTCGATTGACCTTGAAGAGGAGGTCGTTCAAGTTCCCCAAACTTCGCTTTTCCCACTGTGAAGTGGGAACCATCAAACCTGCCCCATAGGTTTTGCCAAAGTCAAAGGTCAGAATGGAGATTAGAGCCTAAAACAGACCCCATCCGATGACCTGGCTCAAAATCATAAATGGTGCCCATTGTCTGCATGGTACAGCCCGAAGTCAGTGCGGGCAGGTGTGATCTGGCTCCAGAAGTCTCTACCAGTGTACCTCTGTTTCACCTTTCTCCTCTCTTGGTAAGAGCAGCTGACATTTATGGAACACTCTGCGCTAAGCTCTTTACATTCATTAACTTACGTATTCCTCCCAACACTCATATTATTTCTGACTTGACAAATCAGAAAGAAAAACAAAAGCAAGCTTGGGGGCTCAGGGAGCTTAAAGAGCTGGCCTGAAGGTTCCACAAGTGAGTGAGAGAATTGAGATATGAACCAGATATCCTTACCTATGACATCATCCCATCATCCAAGAATATTCTGGACCCCACCTCACTCCCTGTGAATTCTTCTCAAACAAGTCGCTTACTTCTCTGCCTGCATCTCTTTGCTGAAATGTTTCTCCTGCTTGGAAAGCAGTGCTAGGCAGACTCCTGCTTCGAGATCCAGTTCCCCGTCCCTCCTCCCTGGGATCACACAGGTGGGTCCTCTCTTGCCTCCCTTCTCTTGGCTTCAGAGCCTAAGGTGTGGTAGCCTGAGATAATTCTTATCGCACCAAGTGGTAACTCATGCTGTCAACGCAGCCGGGTTACCGTTCAAGTCAGTGCACTCTGCCGGCTACTATGACAGGCATGATCGCCTCAGATATTGGAAACTCTTGTTTTACCCATCTTTATATCTCTGGCCACAGCACAGCCGCAAACCTAGTAAATGCTTTATGAATCCTGTGATGGGCTTGCGGGGAGAGGGAGGAAGGGAGCCAGGGGAGGGAGAAATCAACTTAGGGATGCATTTGTTCAGTGAATAGTGTGAGGCAAAGGTCAGCAAATTATGGCTGTCTGGTTTGGCGCCATACGCAGACCATAGCCTGTTTTTGTGCAAATCACAAGCTAAGAATGGGCTTTACATTTTAAAAGGCTGACCCCCAAAGCTAACAAGGAATATATGACAGAAATCATACATGTCCCCAAAGCTAAGATATTTACTATCTCACCTTTTACAGAAAAAGCTTGCTGACCCCTGATCCAAGAGGGTGAACATAAGAACATCTTATAAGGAACGTAAGAACATAATAAACAAGGAACAGATGCTCCTCCGGCAGTCCAGTGGTTAGGAATCGGTCTTGCAATACAGGGTTTGATCTGTGGTCTGGGAGGACCCCACCTGCCATGGGTCAACTAAGCCCATGTGCCATAACTACTGAGACCGTGCACCCTAGAACCCCTGCTGCACAAGGAGAGAAGCCACCTCAATGAGAAGCTTGCACACCTCAACAGGAGAATGCCCACTCACAGCAGCGAAGACCCAGAGCAGCCAAAAATACAAATAAATAAAAACAAGGAACAAAAGGGGATGCTCACTCTCCAAAGAGAGTGAACTTCAGAATCTGGGTAGAAGATCAGAAAATATCAACCTCGGAAACTTAAATCAGTGAGATGAGATTGAGTCACCTGCCCAGGATACAGACCAGGAGAGGGATGGTTTATCAGTGTGCTGCCTAGAAGGCTGGGCCGGGGCTGTCCCTCTGTCTCTGCAGAGGGTCTCAGGGGAAGAAGGCATCCATCTCCAAGGCAGCTACAGGAACATACACTGAAATCTTGGAAGCTGCCACCTGCCTGTCAAGAGGCAGAATTATAAAGACAACTGTTTATAGAGACTAACGGAATCACTATGGCAGAGGGGAAATTAGGAGTGAGACTGCAGCCTGTGAAGGCAGAAGGGATCCTGAAGAGCTTGCCCAAGGGACCCAGGTCCCTTGAGCAGCCTTCTCAGTGAGGACTTTGGGATGAGTCCTTCCTAGTCTGGCTATGAAGATCCTGTCTCTGGGACCTTCCTGGAGGTACGGTGGTGAAAACTCTACACTTCAACTGCAGGGGCTGCAGGTTCGATCCCTGGTCAGAGAACTAACATACCAGTCCAGTTTAAATTGGATCTAAAAATCCAATTCAACTTAAAAGACAAAAGGTCCTGTCTCCCCCTTTGTTTCAATATACTGTTTCCTAAAGGGGCATTTGAGGACAATTGGACCCCTACAGGGAAGCTGATATGTCCCATCCAGCTGGTGTGTTGACTTCTATTTCCCCAACATAACAACCAAGATGACCAGGCACAAGCTGTTTGTTCAGTACCCGCTGCACGCCAGGTGCTGGGTCAAACATGTTTGACTTACATTATCTCAGAGCTGGGCATTATTATCCCCATGGTACATCGGAGACCCCCAACGCTCAGAGAGACCAGTGAGCCTACCCAGGGGCACATAGCTGTAAAGTAGCAGATATAAAGAATCAAGGTTGGTTCCAATCCCAAAATCTGTGGTTTATTGGCTCTGATGCCTGATTCTTTTCATAATCACACACATACCCACCCACCCACACCCACACCCACCCACCCACACACACCCACACACACCAGTATCTCAGTTCTTTGTCCAGTCTCAAAGTAGAAGTCTGTCTTCTACTCCTAGCCCCCAACATCCTGGGATCCTGCCCTAACCCCAGATAGTGTAACTGGAAACTTTAATACCTGTATCCATTTTGTCAAAATCTATTGGTCACATGATAAATGCAGAGATAAAACAGAATTCAATCCCTTTCTCAAGGAGCTTAAGGTCTAGTGAGGACAGTAGACAAATAAACTATCTACTAAGACGCAGAGTGGTGAGTTGCTATCATGAGTCAGGACTGTTACTTGCCCTGGTGCTGACGTAGCCTAGGCCTTGGACCTTGAGCTCCCAGTGGGCTTCCCTGAGAAAGTCACACCAGCTAGAAAGAGTCCACAGACTAGGGAGAAAAGGGTTAGTAGGCAGACCAGCCAGATGGATCAGGATGTGCTAAGTCTGGAAGGCTAGCAAGATTTGATGTCTAAAATTCATTTGGATCAGACAGAGCTTAAGTTGAATATGAGGAAGTAGTGGAAGCCAGGTCACAGAGGGTCTTTGCAGCATGCTGAGGGAGTTAATGACAATCAGACACCACTAAACGGTTTAACTAAGAAGTGATACAACCAGAGTTGTAAGTTTACAAGAACCTATGGCATCGTATATCGGCTTCCCAGGTAGCCCAGAGGTAAAGAATACACCTGTCAATGCAAGATATGTAACAGACATGGGTTCAGTCCCTGGGTTGAGACTGGAGGAGGAAATGGCAACCCACTCCAGCATTCTTGCCTGGAAAATTCCATAGACAGAGGAGCCTGGTTGGCTACAGTCCATGGTTTCACAAAGAGTTGGACACAGCATAGCAACTGAGCACACACGCATGGCATCATATGGGGAATGGATTGGGAATAAAAGGAGATCGGTTAGTAACAGATGAAGATATTTAAACTGGCGAAGAAACAGAAGCATGGAAAGAAGGCTAATTGCAAGATAGTTGGATGAGAACTTCCTTGGAGGTCCAGTAGTTAAGACTCCGCCCTTCCAGTGCAAGGGATGCAGGTTCGATCCTTGGTTGGGAAACTAAGATCCCATTTGCTGTGCAGTGCAGCCCAAGGAAAAATGACAGCTGGTGATAGAATCAATAGGCTGTTTATTGGATGTGAGAGGTGAAGGAGGGAGAGGAACCCAAGTCAGCACCGTGCCTGGTCCTTGGCAGCTCTCCTTCTCCTCCAGAGCACTGAACTTGCCTCTACATCCCCAGCCACTGATTGGGCCTCACAATTAGCACCCTGACCTTAGTATTATACCTTCCTAGCACTAGAGCTGACATGCCCTGCCCGCCATATTGAACTGCCTTGCCAACTATCACCAAACTCAAAGTTACCAACTCATGTTCAATGTCCTCTGTTAAACTCCTTGCCACTTCCTGGACCAGCCATGAGTCAGGCTATTTCCTCAATCCCATCCTTCCCAGTCCAGCTCTCCTCACCTTCTCCACTGAGCCAGGCTTTCCATATGCAACCACCCATCCCAGCTCCCAGGCAGCCAGCTCCGCCCTCCACCTCCCACACCACCACTTGAAAGCTGGAAAAGAGGGCTAATGTGGTAGGTTCAGAGGCTCTTGACGGCTAGGAACAATGGACCTGAACCAACAAGATGAAATTTAGCAGAGATAAATGTCAAGTCTACATACTGAGCCCAGGAATCAATCACAAGGACAGGATGGGAAGGGCTGATTTGCCGTAATGATAAAGGCAACATCTAGGGGAGTGGCTGATTAGCTGGCCAAAAGCCAAGGAGTTACCGAGCGTGTGAGACAGAAGCTGCATTAAGAAAGAAACATAGTCAGAACACAATCTGAGGCCAAATCAGCAGGAGTAGAGTATCCAGGTTAAGAAAGGTAGCTCCGACAGCCAGGATGTTTCTAAATCCCAAATAAAACACAGTGTTCATAGACCTTCCTGGTGGTCCAGTGGCTATGACTCTAAGCTCCCAATAGAGGGGGCCCAGATTCAATCCTTGATTGAGGAACCAGATCCCACATGCCACAAATAAGACCTGGCACAGGCAAATAAAAATAAAATAAAGCATTCAGCTATTGCACGACCATACAAGCATGTTCAGAAGAGTAGCAGAAATGAGGTGGTGAATATCTTAAAAACAAATTCAAGCAATATACAAGAGAAGGGATGGAAAGATGGTTGTCAGACCCTGGTGCTCAATGAATGCTAACTACTGCGCATTATCGGGCTTCCCTGGTGACTCAAGCAGAAATAGATATTTTTCTGTCCTTTATCAAGCTCCAAGCTCCAAAATCACTGCAGATGGTGACTGCAGCCATGAAATTAAAAGATGCTTACTCCTTGGAAGGGAAGTTATGACCAACCTAGATAGCATATTCAAAAGCAGAGACATTACTTTGCCAACAAAAGTCTGTCTAGTCAAGGCTATGGTTTTTCCAGTGGTCATGTATGGATGTGAGAGTTGGACTGTGAAGAAAGCTGAGCACCAAAGAATTGATGCTTTTGAACTGTGGTGGAGTCCCTTGGACTGCAAGGAGATCCAACCAGTCCATTCTGAAGGAGATCAGCCCTGGGATTTCTTTGGAAGGAATGATGCTAAAGCTGAAACTCTAGTACTTTGGCCACCTCATGTGAAGAGTTGACTCACTGGAAAAGACTCTGATGCTGGGAGGGATTGGGGGCAGGAGGAGAAGGGGATGACAGAGGATGAGATGGCTGGATGGCATCACTGACTCAATGGACGTGAGTCTGAGTGAACTCCAGGAGTTGGTGATGGACAGGGAGGCCTGGTGTGCTGCGATTCATGGGGTCGCAAAGAGTCGGACATGACTGAGCGACTGAACTGAACTGGGGACACAGTGGTAAAGAACTTCCTGTCAATGCAGGAAATGCAGGTTCAATCCCTGCATGGGGAAAATATCCTGGGAAGGAAATGGCAACCCGCTCCAGTATTCTTGCCTGGGAAATCCCGTGGACAGAGGAGCCTGGTGGGCTCCTCTGACCATGGGGAATGCAAAGAGTTGGACACAACTTAGCATCTAAACAACAACGGCCATTATTTTGTCCCCTTTCCCAGTGGTCTAGTTCCTAGGGGATTTTTCTGCAGTTGAGGGTCTGCCCCTCGGAAAGGCCAAAGCTCCACCACCTTCCTTAATGGTCCGTTTTTCTTCCTCCTGATGGGAATGGGAGATGGGAGCTGGTGCCAGTGCGTCTGAACTGTGGTCCTTTAGTCTCAGGTTCCTGAAAGGCTGGGGGGTGGGGCGGGGAGGGGGCAGTCAATATAATGGGTCTCTTGTGGAGCATCCTGATCCTGGAATGTGGAGCTGGGAGTGTCCTTAGAGCTGAATCACAAATGAAGGAAGGAACTGATTCAGGAGAGGACTGTGGCTATCTGAAGGTCACTGATTTTTAAAAGTAAATTCATTATTTGGTTGTGCTGGGTCTTGGCTGTGGCACTCGGTATCTTTGACCTTCGTGGTGGCAGGTGGCATGTAGACTTTTAGTTGTGACACATGGGATCCCTTTTTATTTGCAGCCTGGGAACTCTTAGTTGCAGCAGGGGAGATCTAGTTCCCTGACCAGTAATTGAACCCAGGCCTGCTGCATTGGGAGCCTGGAGACTCAGCCACTGGACCACAGGGAAGCCCCTCAGGGTCACTCATTTTGATTCTGCCATCCAACTATCTTGCAGCAGAGCGGGGATTAGAGTTGAGGTCAGTCCAAAGTGCTTCCTGACCTCTTTCCTCCTACCGCAACCACTCACTGACCTCCAAGGGGTTGCAATCAAAAAAAAAAAAAAAGAAGCAGCTTGTATAGGCTATGGGGGCCAGCAGCAGAGCACACAAGATAAGACTGAACCCAAAGGCCCTCTTTCATCAGCACAGTCACCGCTGTTACTAGGGGGGCGAAGCGAGTCAACATCTTGGCCGATTTTCCTGGGGTGCTCCGACTCCCCGGAAAAACCTTGATCCACCCCCTCACCGCTGCCTGCAGAAGCAGATAGGATGTGCTCCCAAAGCTCAGTATAAGCTGAGCCTCCCCCACCCGGCTCCCTCAGGGGCATCCCTACTTTGGTCTCCAGCAACAGCAGCCCCAGACCAGGTATGAGATGGAGGAAGCAAAGTGTTGCCTTTAATGACCTTGCTTCTTTTCTCATCACAAGTTTTAGCTTCAATAATCCAGCAATTTTACCATCATCACCATCATTTTCTCATCCCCCACCCCTGCCATGGGCACAGCACCACAAGGAGCACACTTTATAAATCACATGTATGTCCATCATCTCCTCTGACCCTCACAGTCACCCCGTCCGGTGGCCCATGGGGATGCTGAGGCCCGGAGAGGCTTCGGGTCTGGCGGGGCTCAAGCCGGGTCTGGCTGACTCACAAGGTGTTATTGGTTTTGCTTCCTCGGGAAAACTGTATTTCTCAAGTGCGCCTTCCCTGAGTTACAAAGTACGTTCATGAAAGAACTGCAATTTCCCACTTTTGCAGTTCTAGGATAAAAGGCTCACCTCAGATCTACCAAAAAAAAAAACAAGGAGGAGGGACATGGGGTATTGGAACACACACAGACCGGAGGCTAATCAGGGGTTACTCTGCTTGAATGACCAGAGAATTAAAAGGTCACAGAAGAAAACAAAGAAATAATTGAGGCTAACCCATTTTGAAGATGTCAGCACCAGGAGCCAGAGGAAAAAGGCTTATTCCACAGAGTCATAGAGCTGTTTAGTGGCATGATTGGGATTATAACTTGCATCTCTGGGTTGCTGCTGTTCCATGAGCCTGGAATTGGCCCACTCCGGTGCTCTGGAATCTATCGGCTATAGTCTGCCGCTCTCCTGGGAGTGTTTAGGACTGGTTAATTGCCCTTGTCTTCTGCCTGGAGCTTTGTTGTTGTTCAGTCACTCAGTCGTGTCTGACTCTTTTCGACCCCCTGGACTGCAGCACGCCAGGCTTCCCTGTCCTTCACCATCTCCCAGAGTTTGCTCAGACCCATGTCCATTGAGTCAGTGGTGCCATCCAGGCAAGCCTGGTTTGGAAGCCCCCTTTATGCTGAGCTGTGCTGTACCTTCACATTCCCACACGCAGGTGTACCCCTGTGGGTCCCTGGAGAAGGTGGGCAACATCTTTCCAGGCCTCCAGGGTACCTGGGCTGTCTCTATGTCCCCTCCCACCACCAGGGCAGAAAAGGAACACCTACCTAAGGTCCCCACTGCACCTTTCTAGGATGGCACCCCCACCTCGCTCTTGCCAACCCATTTTTCAGGAACTGGGTCCTCTATGCTTGTTCTAGAACACCATTTGTAGAGTATCTGTGTCCACATAATGTCATCTCTGACCCTGCCATTCCAGTCCTGTCTTGTCCATCCCCTTTGCATGCCCCTCCCCCCCCTAGATTTAGACAATAGCTGGAACTCACTGGATTGGCCATCACCCACTGGGGTATCATCTCTTGGCATCCGCCTTCACCTGTAAGGACTCCCCTTCTCCCCTCACTCTCACCATTCAGTCAGCAAACAGGCAAAGCCATCGGTCAAGGACACTCAAGCCCAGTCTTTCCCAGTGTTAATGTTCCTGTCATTGACCCTCGCAGCCCCCTCACCACCCCTCACTTGCTAGCCCCACCCCTCCACCCAGTGCCACAACTATGCAGAAGAACCCAAAGCCCAGCCTTTAAAATACAAGCTCTGAGGAGCTAATTCTTCAGCCTGTCCTATGACAAAAAAGGAGGTGAAGTTCCCAGGTCAGATGAATTTGAAAAACACTAGATTAAACAGAAGGTCAGCAAGATTCTTTACTGCAGAATTTAAACGTGTTCTCCAAGCAAATAATATCGAGTACAATGTTTGTAACACAAATTTGACCATCCCGAAAGACCAATGTCTCCTAGAAATACATTTGAGGGAGCATTTGTTTACCTTCTTCCTGGGCACTAACACTGATGATTTTTAACTTTTTACCTTATATTGGGGTATTGCCGATTAACAATGTGGTGATAGTTTCAGGAGGACAGCAAAGGGACTCCCCCATATGTATACATGTATCCATTCTCCTCCAAACTCCCCTCCCATCCAGGCTGCCACGTAATAACCCTGATGAGTTTTGACACTGCCACTTACCTGCTGTGTGGTTTCAGGCAAGTCACTTTCCCTCTCTGGGCTTCAGTTTCGTCATCTGTAAAAGCAAACAAATAAAAGCAAGGTGGGGTTTGGTTGAGAGGGTCATTTTCCAATTCCCTCCTCTATTTTCTGGCACATCCACAACCTGGCATTAGGTCAGCGGGAATGCTCCAGATTGAGAACAAGGCAGGGCTAACAAGACGCGAACACGAGACACAATGGATGGCTTTGTGAGTGGCGGGGGTGATTTATAAATGGTGAAAGTAGGTTTTATTTAGCTGGCATCACATGGCGATTAATAGCACTGAGAATCCCCAGGGACTGAGAGAAACGCGTAGCTCAGTGACAGATGAGGCGGAGGGAATTCCACTGGGGACTCGGGTGCCTGCAGCGGTTCATGCAGATCAGGTGGACTTGCAGAAGCACTGAGGTGTCAAGACTCCCGGTCTCTTCCAGCTCATGCAACACCACACTGACACTGAAACAAGTGAATTAGGGCCGATATTACGACTGAATTAGGGCAGTCTCAGAGAGCGCTGTGGAGAGAAGCTGTCAAACACGTTCGTGTACCACATGGAACACGGGACCAATTGGATTTTGAGGTCCCTTCCAGCCCTGAGCTTCAGAGGTTCCTTTGAGTGCCTTCTGGGTACAGTGTGCTATTCTAGACACAGAGGAGAAAACGAAAAATGAAGAAAACACAACCCCTACCATTATGGAGTGTATATAATATTTCTCAAATTATATCCCAAGGAATATCTTTCCTTTAGATGTTCTGACATAAGAGTTGTTTTATTTTCATCAAATGGGCTTCCCAAGTGGCTCAGTGGTAAAGAATCTGCCTCCCAATGCAGGAGGCCTAAGAGATGTGGGTTAAGTCTCTGGGTAGAGAAGATCCCCTGGAGGAGGAAATGGCAACCCACTCCAGTATTCTTGCCTGGAGAATCCCATGGACAGAGGAGCCTGGCGGCTAGAGTCAGGGGTTGCAAAGAGTTGGGCATGACTGAGGGACTGAGCACACATTATCATCAAATGAGCTACAAAAATATAGCACACATATCCCCTACGCCCTGTAACTCTCAATCTGTATCAACTTGATAAAGACTCTGAGAAGTCTGGCAGGAAACCTGCCTCCTGGTTAAACAAGATTTTTCACATGTATTTGGCCATGGATCTCTCTTGTCTGAACACCTAACAGCTCACAGGACCACTGCTGCTCGAAAGAGGAATCACAGCATATCAGACCCAAAATGGACATAAAGGGGACTCACTCTTGGGTCAGGTCCCATACTTTACAGATAAGGAGGAGCCATTCTGTAGGCTATTGTAATGACCTGGGATTTTTTTAGGTGGCAGTCCATGGGGTCGTGAAGAGTCGGACACGACTGAGCAACTTCACTTTCGCTTTTTACTTTCATGCATTGGAGAAGGAAATGGCAACCCACTCCAGTATTCTTGTCTGGAGAATCCCAGGGACAGGGGAGCCTAGTGGGCTGCCGTCTATGGGGTCGCACAGAGTCGGACACAACTGAAGCGACTTAGCAGCAGCAGTAGCAGCATCTTGATTGGGACTCTAAGAATGTGATTCTAGAGTTGGTAGCTGCCATGTTGGTCATGCTGTAGGTTGGCATGACATTACTGTGTTGCCGTGTGACTATTACTCGAGGAAAACTCCCAAAAAAGGATGAGAGAAAAAAGAGAATATGTCAGCAGAGTATATTCCTAGTTATAGTTCCCCAGATTCCTGGAGCTGCTGTGTGATTCTTATAGCATTTCCTTCCATTTATTTGTATGCAGTCTCTCCCAGGCTCTTTCCAGGAATCTCTTTTTCTTTCCTTTTTTAACAAATTAATCTGTATAAGTCAAAACTCTGTTACAAGTTGAAGAAAACTTGACTCAAACTGGCTTCAGCTCAAAATGAATTTGTTGGTTTATGTAGGCTAGAAGTAGGGATAGCTTCAGACGTGGCTGGATTCAGGTCCCCAGACACCTCCCCAGGGCCCAGTTTCTCTCCCCACATCTCTCAGCAATGCTTTCTCTCTGTGGTTTCTGCTCTCGCAAAGACTCTCCTTCATGGTGACAAAAATGGTGACCACTGCTCCAGCTTCAGGCACCACCCGATAGAGAGCAGCCACCTGCATTGAAGGTGGCGCCTGCAAGTTGTCACTTGAGTTGAACCAGCGGAAGTCTGGTACCCACCCCAGAGCAAGCATCTCCAGGTGCGTTCATTTCCAAAGGTCACCACCACAAGGTATCATGGACTAGGTGGCTTAAACGACGGCAGTGCACTGTCACAATCCTGGAGGCTGGAAGTCCAAAATCCAGGTGTCAGCAGCCCCTTCTGAGAGCTGAGCAGAAGAATCTCTTTTATGCCTCTCTCCCTGGCCTGTAGACCCATGACTCTGGCCCGTGCCTTCCAGTTTACCTAGAGCTCTCCCTCTGAGCACCTGTGTCTTCACACGGCATCCTTTTGGAAGGGAGCCAGTCCTATTAAATTTTAGAGCGCCATGTTACTCCAGTATGCCTTCACTGGGCATACTGTGAAGTATGTTAGCTTTAGCTTCTTGACTGGGAGAAGGCAATGGCAACCCACCCCAGTACTCTTGCCTGGAAAATCCCATGGATGGAGGATTTTTTGGGGGGAGGGTTGGTTATCTATTTTTTAAATTTTATTATTGGAGTATAATTGTTTTACAATATTGTGTTAGTTTCTGTTGCACAAAAAGTAGCTATGTGTATGCATATATCCCCTCCCTCTTGAGCACTCCCCCACTACGAATCCCAGCCATCCGGTTCATCACAGAGCACCAAGCTGAGCTCCCTGTGCTGTACAGCAGCTTCCCACTAGCTCTCTATTTAACACATGGTGGTGTATATGTCAATAATACTTTCCCAGTCCATGCCACTCTCCCTTTCCCCTGCTATATCCACATATCCATCCTCTGTGTCTACATCTCTGTTCTTGTCCTGCAAATAGGTTATTCTGTACCATTTTTTCTGGATTCCACATGTATGCGTTAATATACAGTACTTGTTTTTCTCTTTCTGACTTACTTCACTCTGTATGACAGACTCTAGGTCCATCCACATCACTGCAAATGACCCAATTTCATTACTTTTTATGGCTGAGTAATATTCCATTGTATATGTGTACCAAATCTTCCTTTTCCATTCATTTTTCAGTGGGCATTTAGGGTGCTTCCATGCCCTGGCTATTGTAAATAGTACTACAGTGAACATTGGGGTACGTGCATCTTTTTGAATTATGATTTTCTCATGGTATATGTCCAGGAGTGGGACTGCTGGGTCATATGGCAGGGAACATGCATATTGGTAATTACTTTAAATGTAAGATGATTAAATGTGCCCACCAAAAGACTCAGACTAGCTGAATAGATATGAACCTGTTTCTAAACGAGGTCACATTTTGAGGCATACGGCGTTAGAATCTCAACATACGAAATTTGAGATGACAGTGTAGTCAACCCTTAACACCAGGATAGTATGTGTTACTAAATGGCTCAGTTCCAAACCCTGTACTTCAGCCTGGAGCTCCCTGTGAAGTCTCGCCAAGACCAAAGGGACTGACACAGCCTCTATCCTCCCTGCAAAACTGGGCTGTGACCCAAAGAAGCAGGTCTGGATGCTGGGGAGACAAACCACATGCTGTTTTCACTTGGGTTTCCCACACTCAGTGCACTTGCTTTAGTCATCATGGCATTTCTACCAGGAATGCCTGGCCCTACTGTTCTAAGAAACCCCATGCACATCTCCAACTCCCAACTAATCCAACAGTGCTTCCTCCTCAAGCCCTCCCCTTGCCCATGGCATCTACATCCACTCCTTTCTCTTTGCTTCCACTACAGCTATAATAGCCTCCATGAAAGCACCCTCCACACTGTCTTATCCTTCTCCATTTCTGTAGACCATGATCCCCTTGAAGGCAGACCCTCTGCCTTACACATCCATTTGTCCCAGAGCCAGCTATCCTCACCTCCAATCCTAAACTCATGCACTAGACGCTTCTTAGAAGGTGAGGGTATTCAAATGTTCAAGTTATGATTGGGACTTAGTAGTCATGTCATGAAATTAAAAGACGCTTGCTCCTTAGAAGAAAAGCTATAACCAGCCTAGACAGCATATTAAAAAACAGAGGCATTACTTTGCCAACAAAGGTCCATCTAATCAAATCTATGGTTTTTCCAGTAGTCATGTATGGATGTGAGAGTTGGACTGTGAAGAAAGCTGAGCACCAAAGAATTGATGCTTTTGAACTGTGGTGTTGGAGAAGACTCTTGAAAGTCCCTTGGACTGCAAGGAGATCCAACTAGTCAATCCTAAAGGAGATCAGTCCTGGGTGTTCATTGGAAGGACTGATGTTGAAGCTGAAACTCCAATACTTTGGCCACCTGATGTGAAGAGCTGACTCACTGGAAAAGACCGTGATGCTGGGAAAGATTGAAGGCAGGAGGAGAAGGGGACGACAGAGGAGGAGATAGTTGGATGGCATCACCAACTCAATGGACTTGAGTTTCAGCAAGCTCCACAAGTTGGTGATGGACAGGGAAGCCTAGCGTGCTGCAGTCCATGGGGTTGCAAAGAGTTGGATACGACTGAGCGAGTGAACTGAACTGAGTCATGTCACACTCAGTCTTGCTGTCTTGTGCCAGTTATTCACTAGATGTGAACAAAGCACTACTATATACCAGCCACCAGGAGCAAGAATTAAAGATAAGATGTGATTCCCATCCTCAAGAGTTCCCATTCCCATAGTTCACTGAGGGAGACAGACTGCAGGGAGAGAAGAGCTCTGACTGAACTAAACACAAAGTACTCTGGAACCACAGAGATGAGCAGCCATCGCAGCCTTGCAGGGAGTGAGGGAAAGGCTTCTTGGAGAACGTGGCTCTGAGAAGACCCTTTCTACGCTCTTCACTTCACATCTCCCATTAACACTCTGGTCCAAGCCACTATCTTGTTTTTCCTAGACTATGTCCATAGTTTTATCTGCTTCCACATTTACTGCCTTTTGTTCTAGTAACCACGATGCTACTAGTGATGACTTTGTAGAGCCAACCAGATGAACTCAGTTACTAGCTCAAAGCTCTGCAAGACTCGACCAGGGCTTGGAGGAAAAGACCGTGATGTTCACGGATTCTGAGCCCACTCTTGTTCCATTTATGGTCTCACTGTTTCCACCCTGTGCCCTCAACCAGTCACATTCAGCTCCTTAAATGTTTCCTTCCTTAAAGAGCTTTTTTCACACATGGTTCTTTGTATCTGGAATGTTCTTTCCTCCCATCTAGTCCAGTTAGTTCATCCTTAGAACTCTGCAGGGTCACTCTCTCAGGAATGGCTTTGGTCTCTGGTCATCATGGCCTTGCCTTCACCACCCCCACTCCCAGTGCGTCTCCATCACAGCACTGGCCACCGTTCAGGGACTGTACTGTGCCCTCAGCCACATCTACTCCCAATAGCATTAGCTTGGTGAGGGTGGAGACCAGCTCCGTAGCAGCAGAGTGCCTGGCATCCAGGAAACGCTCCATACCTATCTCCTGAAGTCACTGGAGGGCCCTAGAACACTGCTTCCAATGGCCCAGATTTCCCAAAGAACACAGGAAACATGACACAAAATCAACATGAATTTCCCAAGAGCTATCACTTCCTCTGGGGTGAGAGGGGTGGATTCAGTGTAGTGACTTATATGCAGAGTACATCATGAGAAACACTGGGCTGGAGGAAGCACAAGCTGGAATCAGGATTGCCGGGAGAAATATCAATAACCTCAGATATGCAGGTGACACCACCCTTATGGCAGAAAGTGA
The DNA here is from genome assembly GCF_055505025.1 of Bos grunniens. Classification (NCBI taxonomy): domain Eukaryota; kingdom Metazoa; phylum Chordata; class Mammalia; order Artiodactyla; family Bovidae; genus Bos; species Bos grunniens. Next base: position 46,784,644 of record NC_141183.1, on the reverse strand, counting down.
AGAGGAACTAAAGAGCCTCTTGATGAAAGTGAAAGAGGAGAGTGAAAAAGTTGGCTTGAAGCTCAACATTCAGAAAACGAAGATCATGGCTTCTGGTCCCATCAATTCATGGCAAATAGATGGGGAAACAGTGGAAACAGTGTCAGACTTTATTTTTCTGGGCTCCAAAATCACTGCAGATGGTGACTGCAGCCATGAAATTAAAAGACACTTACTCCTTGGAAGGAAAGTTATGACCAACCTAGACAGCATATTAAAAAGAAGAGACATTACTTTGTCAACAAAGGTCCATCTAGTCAAGGCTATGGTTTCTCCAGTAGTCATGTATGGATGTGAGAGTTGGACTATAAAGAAAGCTGAGCACCAAAGAATTGATGCTTTTGAACTGTGGTGTTGGAGAAGACTGTTGAGAGTCCCTTGGACTGCAAGGAGATCCAACCAGTCCATTTTAAAGGAGATCAGCCCTGGGTGTCCATTGGAAGGACTGATGCCGAAGCTGAAACTCCAATACTTTGGCTACCTGATGCAAAGAGCTGACTCATTTGAAAAGACCCTGATGCTGGGAAAGATTGAAGGCAGGAGGAGAAGGGGACGACAGAGGAGGAGATGGTTGGATGGCATCACCGACTTGATGGACATGGGTTTGGGTAGACTCCAGCAGTTGGTGATGGACAGGGAGGCCTGGCATGCTGCGTGTGGTTCATGGGGTCGCAAAGAGTCGGATATGACTGAGCAACTGAACTGAAGTGAGTGACTAAGAAAAATAAAGTCAAAGAAGAAAAGACTCCAGATTGGGGATATTTTCCCTCTTGCTTTCCCAGGAAATGAGAACATCGATGGGAGTTGGCCATGGCACTGGGAGGAAGTAGAGATCTCCTGTGGCTCAGAACCAGGACCAAGGATGCTGGTAGACAGAGCTGCTCAGATCAGGGACCAAGACAAGAGGACATCTGTGGTCCCCCTGGGTACCTACCAGAGTCAATGGCCAAGTTGTAAAAGTTTGGATCTAGAGACAGGGCTGGAGCAAGGGGGTAAGCAAACAAGGCACCCAGGGCACAGCATTTAAGAAAGAGCGGAGTCCCAGGTGTAGGTAGGTCCCATGCTTGCACAACCCTGAGAGCAGATGCCTCCTTAAAATGTTGTGCCCTGGACACCTCACTTAGTCCCAGCCATACCTAGAGACCACAGCATCACTCCCAAGAAGCCTTGAATCCCATCCTTCTTTCCTGGTGCTTCTGATGTACAGTCAGCCTGGGGGAGCACTCAGCTAGAAAACTCCTGAGAGGATACGACTACAGAGGGAGTCAGGAACAGAGCAGGTCAGAGGCCCCAGGCACCAGCCAAAAACATCATCCGTTTTCTGTCTTCAGGTCTAATCTGCAGAGCTGAGGTGAGCAAATAATGAGTCCAAAGGGGAAGAAAGTTGAATTCAAAGAAAACTGTGTTCAGGATGCTCAAAAGTGGGCCATCGGGGCTGCCTGCTACATTCCATTTTCATAGAGCTCAGATTTCAGGAGAATCAGTCCAGGACGCCCTTCCCTCTTGCTCTCGTCTGGGTGTGATCTGCCCTTCATCCAGTGCTTTTCCACCCCCAGGACTGGGTGCGGCTTCCATGCTCCTTCTCAACCTCCAGGATTTTCTGAGTGACGCTTTTTTGTTCTTTTTGTTTTTATGTATTTATTTTTGGCTGTGCTGGGTCTTCATTGCTTCACTGGGGCTTTCTCTAGTTGCGGTTCACAGGCTTCTCATTGAGGTGGCTTCTCTTGTTGCAGAGCTTGGGCTCCAGAGCATGCAGCCTTCAGTAGTTGGTTCTACTGAGTTAAGTTGTATCCTCAAGGTCTGTGCCATTCTTTCGAAGGTTGCCCCCTTCCTTCCTGTTTCAAAGGGACTTAGTAGACCTTTCCCTTCAGCATCTCAGTTTCCCAAACTATAAAACCTATAAAAGCTACAGATCATCCCAGAGAAAATTGAATCAGGTGTCCCACAAGAGTCCTCCCACTTATAAAGAGTAGAATCTTGATTGTGGTAACTTCTAAGTCGACTGTCAGTGAGTGAGAGAGCAGCAATGTGTGGTTGTGTTTGGGGCAGTCAATGCTGTGGGTGCTAATCAGCTCCTGTCTTGGAGCTGCTGGTCCAGCTTGAGTTCAGTGGGTTCTGAAAACAGCTGACCTGGAAGCATTTCTCAAGCTAAGACCCCACCCCAGGGTGGAGGGTGGGAGAATGTTATTCCAGAGGAAGGATGGGGTTACAGGGTGGGGTTACAGGGTAGGGTGCATGCCAGTCCAAACTCTCCCAGGGACAGAGCTAGAATGGGAGCTTCATCAGAGCACTGTGTTTGGTAAAACTTAGGGAAAAAACAATAAAAGAGAAGAGAAGATGGAAAATGAAAGGAGCTGGCAAAAGAAAGTGGACAAACCAAAAGGGGGCAAGAGAAAAGGAGAGAAAGAAAGGAGAGGGAGGTAGAGAAGAAAACTATGGTGGCTGATGAGGGTCAAAAAGTATCAGTGACCCAGTCAGTCTCCTATTGTGAGACTGCCTTGGGGTTCTGCAAGACCATGTTTCTTAATATCTTTTACTTATTCTCCTATTCCTGTGTTAATCTCTATCTTACTGATTTTAAAGACTTTTTAATTCTAAAAAAAAAAAAAAAAAGATAACAATCCATTCTTGTAGGTCTCAAGTATCTTCCTTAGTTTATGTTATGCTTTTTGAGGTTTTATACCTAGATTTTTAAAATGTAGCTATGCAACAGCTCTTTTAAAAAAAAATCCATGATTGGGCAGAAGGAAATTCTTCTTTGCAGAGTTATGTGTGCTTTATTATTTCTATGTGGAATATGGATGCGCTGGGGAAACTGGATGCGAACTGGGAGAAACTGGGTGACACTGGGAGACCATGGGGCCTCTCTGTGTTATCTCTTACAACTGCACGCCAATCTGTAATTATCTTGAAGTAAAATATTCAAAATGAAATTCACCCAGGAGCCGTATCAGGGACATATGACAAAACCCAAGGAAGGGATTAATAAGGACATAAACTCTTAGTACTCTGTAATGACCTATATGGGAAAAGAACCTAAAAAAAAAAAAAAAAAAAGAGGGGATATACGTGTATGTATATGTATAACTGATCCATTTTGCTGCTCACCGGAAACTAACACAGCATTGTCCATCAACTACACTCCAATACAAATTTTAAAAAGTAAAGAAACCTAAGGAAGGTTGTGCTGTCCTTTGAGAACTCACAGCCCAGTATTCACAGGGAATTGGGGTGAAGGTACAGCCTCGCTGTGGTGTGGCCGGGCCCGGTACCCCCACCCCCACCCCGGGGCTGGGAGATGCTAGCACTGGCCTTCTTCTCCTGGGCCCAGTGACTTCATGTGTTTCCCCAAATGCTCTACTCTGTATTTATGCTTCTGAAGTGTTTGTTTAAAGAAATCAGTAGCTACTAAATTAGCAGCTCATTTTGTGTTTCTGTAACTGCTCATTTGGAAAACTGGGTCGACGGCAGATCTGACATAAAAAAGCTAATGCTGCAGAGAATTTGGTTGGAAACCTCAGCTGCTCCGTGGGAAGAGCTGCAGGGAGACCCCTAACCTACATCCATCCAGGCCCCGAGTCGGAGAGAAGTGCATCAGACCATTATCCAGGCAGCTTTCCTACGTCCCACAAACCAGCTTCCCTCCCTGAAAGAGCTGACAATCACAGCAGAGGCTGGGCACCTCCCTGTCACATGTGTAAGGTGGATCACAGGCAGTGCACACACACATGCTCAGTGACCCTCCGCCCCACCACCCGCTGTGCCAATGCTAGAAGCAAGCCCGAGGTCAAGGTCACTCCCCAGACTCCTTACTCGGGCTGGCACAGGATTCCAATTAGGGCCAAAAGTTTGGAATGGAGCAAAGAGAGGAAGGGTGTACTTGCTTAATGAGGGGAGCATGACCTCGGGTGAGAGAAGGTCAAAGGAGATTGAGAACTTGGTTTGCAGAGTTTCTATGTGGGGAGGATAACGTCAAACCAAAGGGCAGCCCCTGCCATCAAAGGACTGAGGGAAAGTTCACGCTGACCTTAACCACATTGTAGGTACAATTTCTCTTAGAATCCTAAGGCATCTCTAGGATATAGGACTCGTTATCTGGTTTTATAGATAAAGATAACAAGGCTAAATAACCTGATGAACACAAGCAGCAGTCCAGTACTCAACTCATGGTTTAACTATCAAAGTCCTGGCTCAGTCTCCCCATCTGCTAAATGGGAACAATAACGTCACTTACCCCATAGAACTGCCATGAAGATTGAACACATTACAGGATACTTCGAGCCTTGGCATAATGCACACTTGATACATACTGGCTCTTATTATTACATGTCTGATACTGCAACTTCCAGCAAGGCCCCATCTTGGCAAGTGACCTAGAATAAAAAGCAAATGAAAAGTAGTTAAAGGAACTGGAAATATTTCCGGTAACAGAAGATTACAGGGAGACAGACTCTTAATCCTTAAAAATCCGAAAAGCTGCTATGAAAAAGACAGATCAGACTTGCTCAGGTCTTACCAGAAGGCAAAATTAGGGTCAATGTGGAAAAAATATAGGGGATGAGGTTTGAGCTTCTCAGAAGGAAGACGTTTCTGATGCATGGACTCCCTAAGAATGGGTTTGTGTCCCCACTTCCCTCTGCCTTTTAAGCAGAGCGTGAGGATCATGATCAGGGATGCTTTCAAGAGTGAAGCATCAGAAGGGACCCTGCAGCCTCTAGGTTCAGGCCAGGCTGCCAAGAGGAACTTGCCCATAGTCACTAGGGGGATGAGATCTGTCAGCCAGTCGCCAAACTGCTGGGGCATGACATCCCCAAACGATTCAGCTTCCTCTAGGGTCCAAATCACTGTGTCGGGGTGGCTCAATGCAAGTAATTGCATATATTCCTAATGCCACAATTAAAGAAACTCATTGGCAAGCAGTGTTAGGCAAAAATCCATTTTTAGAGTTTTTCCTTTTTTATTATCCGCTCTCCCATCGAAATAGTCTGTGCATGCAGTAAATCAGAAGCCAATATGTGGAAAGTTTCCGAGGAGCCGGAGGATGTAGAAAACATGGAGATGAATTGCAGGCAGACACATCAGCGAGCCTGATGGCAGAGACTCATAAATCCTCTTGACAAGGAGCCCTTGGGCCAGGGTGCCGAGCACTGTGTTAGACCAGAGGTGGGGAGTCCAGTGATGGAGTGCCCCTCCCTGAGATCTGGGTGGGTGTTCCAGCCTGAGCCCTTCTTTGTGGTTCACAATGTGATCTATTCTGGGTGCTTGATGCCTTTGCAGGTGTGGAAATTGCAAATGAGAGGTGGGGGCCCTGGAGGAGAGGAAGAAGGACTATGGTGGGGGACGGGCTGGCAGAGGCGGGCTGGAGCAATGGAAGTGAAGGGAGAAGCTTGGGAGGGGATGCAAGTTTGCTCACTGTTTAAGTGCGGAACAGCCTCTGGTGAACTAAAGAGGAGGGTTCAATTGAGCAGAAATTTTGAAAAGAGGTTCTGGATCCACCTGGGATTACCAAATTGATCAAGGGTCAGGAAAGTCAATTCCTAAACCAGGGTTAAAACAAATGAATACAATAGGGACAGAATTTCAATCACCTCTGATGATAATGTCAGATGCTTTGACCAAAGCAGCCATGTGGGAATTTTCCCTAAGGCAGTCAGCCAACAGAAGCAAAGATCTTCATTGCAGATTACCCAGACTAGCAAATTTATCTGACCCATTAGGGAAGTGTAAAGTTAAAAATTATGGGCCACCCAATGGACAGTTGTGTAGCCATTAATTTTATAACCAGCAAGACTGTCCAATAATATAACAACCTTTTTATTAATGCAATATTCTAAGTCAAAGGTTGGCAAATTTTGTCTTTAAGGAGCCAGGAAGTAAATATTTTTGCTTTGTAGGATACATAGTTTTTGCTGCAATTTACCCAGTTCTGCCATGTCATGTGAAAGCACCCACCGAAAATGTGTAAATGAGTGGGAATGACTGTGTTCCAATAAAACTTTATTTACAAAAACAAATAGGGGGCCGGATGTGGCCCCTGGGCCTTTTATAAATGATGAAAGTCAAACAAAAAGTTGATGTATTCATTATGATTGCAAATAAATAAAATACAAATTTGAATGGGCTGGAAGGAAATATGCAAACCTGGAATGGGTAGTTGAGTTAGGAGAGTGGAATTAGAGTGGGTTCTCTTTCTGATTTGGACGTAACGGGAGGACACTCTGGTTACCTTACTCAGGACTCACACAGACCCTTCAAGGATTGAGCATGGAGAGGCCCAGATTCCCAATTCCCAAATATGATGCAGTCCTCAGTCAATTAATGCCTGGCGAGTCAGTGAATACTCAGGAAAACTGGCCTTCACAGTGTTCTGTCTTTGACCTGGGACCCCACTTTTGTCTGCTGGTGGAGCGAACCTTGTTTCAACTGGAGTCTGACCTTGTCCAGTTTCACTGAAGAGGGTGCCCTGCACTGGTTTCCCATGTCCTGGAGATGGAGTGGTGGGAAACCATGGCAACTCTAGTATCTGGGGCCAATGAGCTGACTCAAGTGGAAGCTGGGGATGGAGACCCCAGGCTCTGAATAGATTCAATAGATTTCCCGAGAGATGACAGGGGTGGAAGGCTGAAGAGGTCAGAGCAGGGACAGCTCCATCCTGCTTTGGAGCAATAGCTCTGGAGTCAGAAAAATCTGGGCTTGATGCTGGCTCCTGTGACGCCCAGCTCTGTGGTTTTGGATATGTCCTTTCACTTCTCTGGGCCTCTGTCTCCAGTATTGTATCATGTGATAATAATACCAGCCTGAAGGGTTATTAGGCCTTCCCGGGTGGCTCCGTGGTAGAGGATCTGGAAATCCCGTGGACAGAGGAGCCTGGTGGGCTATACACTCCACGGGTTGGCAAAGAGCTGGGCACACCTAAGCAGCTGAGCATGCACGCACACTGGGTTATTGAGGCTATTAAATGAGAGCATGTGTGTGAGGCTCTGAGCACAATGATGGCTCAGAGGAAGTCCTTAGTAATGACAGCTTTTACCTAATGATAGCTTTTAGCTAATGATGGCTCTTAGGGGATGAGGGCAGAGATGGAGTGAGCCAAGCCGAATGGATGCCTGTGCCCAAGGTTCAGATGGGGTCCAAGAAGGCTTCTGTGTAGCATCCCGCTCTGGAACTCTGAACCATCAGAAGAGTATGTGGTCTTTTGCTGCAGAAGCTGGAAGGCTGAGGGCACAGCAGTCAAAGGCATCATTTAACCAGTCAGGGGATGGAGTTATGATACCAGGCATTTGGGTCAGACCAGATGAAGGAATCTTCAAACCAATCAGAAGTGAAGAGCCTCAGGAGGGCTTAGTGTCAGATCTAAGAAAGAACCTATATCAGATGCCAGGCTTGCCTGTGTCAAGGTCACCCCATCGTAGGGACTAAGCAGAGACCAGGGCTGAGAAAGAACAAGGGTGAAGGGCCTGGGACATTCATGCTAAAGAGAGCTGGGGTCCCAGAGTCCTTCATAAGGCGCTGACCCTACGAGGGTGGGTGGGGAGAGCTTGGGTGTGAGTTTCAGGGGTATGGTGGGGTTACAGAAGAATTCTTTATAGTTAAGAAGGTGAATTTTATGTTATGTGTATTTTACCATGACTGAACACAAAAATGGCTTCTATGGTGGCTCAGTGGTAAAATATCCACCTGCCAAACAGGAGACTCAGGTTCAATCCCTGGGTCAGGAAGAGCCCGTGGAGAAGAGAATGGCAACCCATTCTAGTATTCTTGCTTGGGAAATCCCATAGACAGAGAAGCCTGGTGGGCTATAGTCCATGGGCTTGCAAAAGAGTCGGACACAACTTAGCAACTAACAACAACACACATAAAAACAAAATGTACAACTGCACATTCAGCACATGTAGCCAAAGAATCCAAGTATCAATATAAATCCATTTTACGGCTTGCAAGTAAAATGCATTATAAATAAATACATTTCTGAACTTCAAAAGAAAAAATCCTTTACCAAACTTAGCAGAGGTGGCCCAGATGCTAATACTGATGATAAAGGATATGCACATTGTACTTTGCAAATGTTTTTGAGTATGCTTATCTGCTGGGAGAAAAGAAACGGGTTTCCCACGACTAGGTGATACATGTGGAAAGCTGTGGAGGTGACAGTGCATAATTAGGAGACCAGTCTCTCTAGATCAGAGGTGTCACAGGGAGGCAAGCTGGCATATCAAGAGGCAAACAGGGTGAGTGGTTAGTGACCAAGTTTTTACAAGCTACCAGTACCGCCTCTGACTCTGTAAATTGATACATTTTATAACTGATAGCTAGGGCTTCCCTTGTGGCTCAGTCCCTTAGGAACCCAGTCGCAATGCAGGGGACCTGAGTTTGATCCCTGGGTTGGGAAGATCCCCTGGAGGAGGAAATCGAAACCCACTCCAGTATTCTTGCCTGGAGAATCCCATGGACAGAAGGGCCTGGCGACCTACAGTCCATGGGGTCACAAGAGTCGGACACAACTTAGCAACTAGACCACCACCACCACCACCGTCACTGATAGCTCAACTCCGTGGAGAAATTTCTTGGTGTCAGGCATGGTCTAAGCACTTACCATACATTTTCTCATTTATTATTTACAGCCATCCCCTGTAGAGCCCTGTTATTGTCCCTACTTTACAACTGAGGAGGCCACAGCTTAGAGGTTGTTATTTGCACTAGGTCACGTGGCTTGTAAGCAGAAGAGCCTGGACTGGGACTCAGGCCCTCTGACTCTCAAGCCAATGCTCTTGGCTGAGCATCCGTGGACAGCTTTCTTAACCTCTCTGGTCCTGGCCTTCCCACTTGCCTTGCTGGGGTGTAACAGGAGGTGATGATGGAGGAATAACTCCTGGAGAACTTGGAATGCCTAGCAGAGGGCTCTGAATTCAACATAAGCAGTCCAAGGAAACCACTTCAGGATCTGACATTTCGATTTTTAGATCTTTTTGTCCAACCACAGGTAGAAATGAATTCTGTTTGCCTGGAATGCTCATTTCTAAGTGGCTTTCAAAGAACCCCTCATAAATCACATCAGGTGGTTTCTGTAAAAATCTTACAGGAAGTCAGAAGAAGCCCTTTCACTAGTAAGAGCTGGTTTCAAAAGCCAGTCTTTCTGCACCTATCTCTGTCTCTCCATCACACCTCTGCCTAGAACTGAAATGTTAGCCTGGGGGCCACCCTACCTCCACCGTGACAGCAGGAGAGAAACAAAACACAGGCTGAGTCCTCATGCATTGGAGCTTCTCCTTCCTGACTTCAGATCGAGGCTCAAGGGCATAGCTGGCAGGCGAGAAGTACAAGGGCGATGGGGTGGGGTGGCAGGGACCTCCCCATCTGCTGGGTCACTGCTCAGGATGCTAAGGATTTGCTGTCCAAGAGGCCCACATGTCAACCAGGGAGCTTTCCAGCTGTGTGTCACATACGCTGGTCCTCTGGCGTATCAAGACATCCCTCGGGTGTCACCTTGAGGTGGGGGCAGGTATACACCCTCCAGTCCTGTCTCCTTAGATTATCAGCAGAGACTGACGGAGCCTCCTGACACTTGAAGTCAGAACCATAAAAGCAACACCTCTATTCTTTCACTTACCCAGCTTCTGTTGACCTTGACTCTGTGCCAGGCACTGGGCCAGATTCCAGGGACGTGCACAGAAGCAGCACACGAGGAAACTCATGGCCTCTGAAGTCAGATTGCCTGGCTTCAAAACCCACTCTCCCATGACAGCTGTGTGACCTCTCAAAAGTTACTCAACTTCTCTGTACTTCAGCAGCACCTACGGTAAAGCGGGGGTCCTACAAGTGCCCACGACATAGAGTAAATACAGGCAAAGCCATCAGAACACTACTCAGCTTGTGTGAGCCCTGGGCAGGCCTCTGCCGTCATCTTTATTCCATCTGGATCAGAGTGAGGAGTGAAGACAATGAGAGAGGTTCCAGGGGCCAGTGGACCAGTTGTCAGTCTGAGTCAGTGGGAGCTCCAGCAAGAAAGGGAGAAGGGAGATGAGCTGTGGGCTGGCAGGTAAAGGATGAGCAACGGGATGAGGGCAGTGGCAAGGACAAGGTGGCCAGGGAAGGCGCACCTGGGCCCAGCAGACCAGATTGAGCAGGGCCAGCTCCGGAGTGGAACCTTGGAGCCCCCAACTCAGGCCACCTCAGCCATTTATTTAGCAGCCACGAATTAGCAGGTCCTTCATGTATAGCATCCACTGTATGCCAGGCTCTGGGTCAGGCAGTCTCCATTGAATATTTTACTTAAACTCAGATATCTTGCTGGCTCTAAAGAAATACGAAATAACCTAAAGCAAAGGACTGTAAATATCCTGTAACTTATTGGCTTGATGTCATTTCAGTTTAGGCAGTTGAAGAATATTGCAGGGTATGGAGCAGAACAACTGGCTACATTACTGAGTACATAAAGTCAAACTACAGAACGGAGTGTACACAGAGGGAGCTTAACTGATCTGCTTCGCCTCACGTCCCCCTTCCCACCCCTGGTCAGGTCAGGGAGGCAGTGTGCTTGTGTTCTAGGCTTGCTTCTTAACAGCCACTGGCTTGACCCCGGATGACTGTCCATAATAGCATCTCTCATACATTTTATGCTGGCCTTTCAGAGCTATTATGTTCCCAAGGACCTTCATCCACTCAAGGTCAGTTAGAAGGAGCCTGATGAACTGAGTGGCTCTTAGGAGTTGACAGTCTTAACCTTTTAGAGCTGTGCTGATTGGACTCAAGATCAAATCATAGCCCTGTGTGGCTGTGCCAAACTAAGAGGCATGTAAACGTGAAATAGACACTCAATTCCAAAGAATCAGTCCAAAGTAAAATGTTCCCATAAAGTGGTTTGTATGGATTACAGGTGAAAACAATAATATTTTGGATATGCTGGGTTGAATAAAACATGTTATTAAAATTAATTTCATCAGCTTTTAGTCTGTTTAGTGAGGCTACAGGAAAAATTTAGATGACCTGCATAGCTTGTGCTAAATTTCAGTTGGTCATCACTGCTGTGGAAGGGCTGTCTCCCCCTTGGCCCAGAGGGATGTCTCCAGTGGGGACATCTCCTAGGGTGTGGCTTTCAGACAGGGTGCCTCCCTGAAATACTTGTATTAGGCCATATTACCCATTGCTTGTTTTGCCCATGGTTAAGATTAGCCGTGTTAGCTTGGTTCCCTCTTGCCAAGCTTAAGTTAGCACCAACTTAGTGGCTTGAAACAACCCAAATGTATTCTCTTACAGTTCCGGAGGTCAGACGTCTGAAATCAGATTCACTAGGCTAAAGAAGGGCTTCCTTGGTGGTTCAGATGGTAAAGAATCCACCTGCAATGCAGGAGACTTGGGTTCGATCCCTGGGTTGGAGAGATCCCCTGGAGAGGGGATTGGCTACTCTCTCCAATATCCTTGCCTGCAGACTCCAATGAGTAGAGAAGCCTGGCAGGCCACAGTCCATGGGGTCGCAGAGTCAGTCACGACTGAGCAATTAACACTTTCACTTCAGGCTAAAGAAAGATGTGGGTGGATCTGGCTCTTTCTGGAAGCTCTGAGAAGAGAATCTGATTTCTTGCTTCTTTCAGCTTCTAGTGGCTGTCTTCTTTCTTTGGCCTGTCACCCCTTCCTCCAATTTCAAAGCCTATTTTTCCAGCTTTTGTTTTTGTCATTATATCACCTTCTCCTCTCTGATTTTCTGCTTCCTTCTTGTAAGAAATTCTGTGATGACATCAGGCCCAGATGGATAATCCAAGATGTTCTCCCTAGCTTGAGTCTTAACTTAATCACACTTGTAAAGCCCCTTTGTCATATAAAGTAATAGTCACAAGTTCTGGTGATTAAGATGTGGGCATCTCAGGGGAGCCGTTGTTCAGCCTAGCATGCCTGCTTATTTTATCCAACCTCTGGTTTGTAGGTCATAAGTTGGAGCACAAATAATCACTGAACCAGAGCACCGAGAGTCACAGCCCCAGAAAAGGAACTGAAAAGATAACCAGTCTGTCTCCTGACATTACAACGCAAAGTTCTATAATACCAATCTTCATGCAGATGAGAAAACAAAGACCCAGAGGGGTTTAGTGACTTGGGTGAGCTCATCCAGTTCAGAAGAGCCCTTGCTGGGGAGAAGCCCCATCTCTTGGCCAATGTGGAGTCCCGCTGGGTCAGGCCAGGCAGCTCTACCCAGATCCTGCTTCTGCAAACACAGTAATACCCTGTGACCTTGTCTGACCTTATGCTCTGGCAGACCATCCTCGGCTTGATGGCCCTCCAGCCCCTTTGGAAGCAGCCCAGATGTGTGACTGTTTGTCAGGGGACCCGTACTGACAAGACTCGGGCAAAACTGCAATCAAAGGGGCAGCAGAACGCCGGTTCCAAGCAGATGGTGGGCTTGATGGAGCGCACTCAGCCCTCTCCACGTGCCAGGGCCGCTGCTGCCGGTTTTATTAATCAGGGACGGAAGGGAGGAACATGGGTTGGAGGCAGAGGGAGGATCTGAGTGAGAAGGGATATGGGACGGCCAGCTCAGAAATCATTTCTCCTCCCTGACAGCTCCTCCTTCAGCCTAAAGACTCACCACCCGCTTCCGCCTCTTCCCATCTCTCCATGGACTCCCCTCCACCCGTCTCCATCCTTCCAGTCACTTATTTCCAGCCGTGTTGGCAGGTGATCCACCATTCACTGGGGAAGTGAAGTCGAGGAAAGGAAGACATTCCCTCCTCAGGCACAAGGAGGCATGTGGTGGCGTGTTTCCACCATCCCCACCACCCCCAGTCTAGTCACTCTCAGATCTCACCTCCAGGCCCATCACGACCAGGGGGTTCCGAGCCCATGGGCTCAGCTGTGGAGGTCGGCCACTCTCAGCTGGGCTTGGAATCAGGATACCGCTCTGTGAGGTTAGGATCGGACATGGTTAGGACCCGACTTGGGGAGAGAGTGTGGAAATCAGAAAGAAAGCGAAGCATGCAGCCAGGGTGAGGAGTCGTAAGATCTGGATTCCATAACAGAAAAGCAGCAGACTCACAGATACAGGGAACAAAGCTGTGGTTGCCGGTAGCGGGGGAGGGCGTGGAATACTGGGGTGTGGAGTTGCAAGTACAAGCTATGGGTGTGAGTCAGGGAGGTATTGTGCCTAATGGAGAGCATGGTGGTGGTTTAGTCGCTCAGTCGTGTCCGACTCTTATAACCCCGTGGACTGGAGCCCACGAGGCTCCTCTGTCCATAGGATTTTCCAGGCAAGAATACTGGAGTTGGTTGCCATTTCCTTCCGCAGGAGATTTTCCTGACCCAGGGATCGAGCCCAGGTCTCCTCTACTGCAGGCAGATTCTTTACTGACTGAGCTACCAGGGAAGTCTGATGGGTAATATAGTCAATGTTTTGTAAATGGAAAATAGCATTAAAAATTATATCAAAAATAGGGGACTTCCCTGGCCTTTCAGGGGTTAAGACTGTACTTCCACTACAGGGGAGAGGGAATGGAACATTCCTGATCCAAGAACTAAGATCTCGCATGCCACCCAATGTGGCAAATAAATAAATGCATTTTAAAAATTAAAAAATAAAATAAAAATTGTATAAAAATAAATTTTAAAAAAAGATCTGGATTCAAGGCCTAGATTCAATATGTACTCACTGTGTGACATTGGGCAGGTCACTGAAACTCCCCGACCCTCAGTCGTCTCTGTAGAATGGAGGTAATAGTGGATATTCCCGCTTCACAGGGCTCTTGAGAGAATCAGATGAGAACATGAATGTGAACGTACATGTGAACATACAACGTGAACGAACAAACTGTGAAACACATCTCAAGAATGAAGGCTCTTACTCAGAACCAGCACAAGATTGGGAATGCAAAACCGATCCAGACTCAAGATGGTGCCTGGATAGAGAGGGTCTGAAAGAGCTGGGGTCATGTTAGAGTTGTGGTCCCAAAACGTAAGCTGCTGGGAGAAATTGATGGAGCGTCGAATCATCAGGAGGAACTGAATGGGTGAAGGGCTCGAAGCCTCTGGTAGCCTGGAGCCACCAACAAGATGGAGCTGGAGGTGAGGCTGCAGAATCAACCCAGAGAGACCCAGCAGGCTGAGTCTAACAACTGCATAGAAAGAATCTGGATGTTATCCAGAGGACAGCCAAGCACCAGGGAGGGCTCAAGGGATGGACCATGAGCCCAGTGGTGTTGGAGAGATCTGGCGGGCTGGAGCAGAGTGGGTTGGAAGAGGAAAGGGCCCAGAAGTAGAGAAATTAGAGCGGAGGAGGGTTGAGAGAGCACAGTCAGCGTTGCAGAAGTCTGAAGAAGAGAGGGTTTCCAAAGAAAGGAGGGAGCAGCAGAATCATCCACTGTCGGGAGGGCAGTAGTCTGAGACAGGACTAGTGTGCCTTGTGCGTGGCAAAAATGAGCTTGTAGGGGAGGCTGATTTCCTTGGAAGGATGAAGCCAACTGGGGGTGGGGGGACTTAGGAGCTAAAGGAGGAGGCTTCAGAAAGGCATGGAGATGAACCTGGACCCGCAGCCAGAGGGAAACGTGCACTGGGTCAGGAGCTGTTTGTTGTGGTTGTGATGTGTCTTTCTTTATTAAATATATATATATATTTGGCTGCACCGAGTTTTAGTTGGGACGTACAGAATCGCTTCAGCACTCAGAATCTTTAGTTGTGCCCTGGGAACTCTAAGTTGTGGTACGCAGGATCCAGTTCCCTGAACAAGGATTGAACCTGGACCCCCTGCATTGGAAGATCAGAGTCTTAGCCACTAGATCACCAGAGAGGTCCCAGGTGGTGTCTTTTGAATGGTGAACACACTTTGAGTAGATTTAAATGCTGGTGCAGTGAACCAAAAGAGAGGCAGAGGCTGAAGGCAGAAGAGAGGGATCACTGGACAAATAGTGTTTCTCAGACACTTGTTCTGGGCCCAGGCCTGATGTAGGCACAGCAAGGATGAAGATGGTTGCACTCTTTCTTCTTGCGAAAGGCTTGTCAATGAAGCCACCGCACCTCACCAAGGGAGAAAATCTGGGGATTCAGAACACAGGTTGAGGCTCAGCCATGGGCAAAGGGGAAGGCAGAAAAGAGCACAGATATGGGTTGATTGGTAAGTGTTGTGCCAGGCAACTGAGGCAGTTCTTACTCGATGGCTTTCATTTTCACTTTGAAGCAGAAGCAAGGTCATCTGTTGGGACTTAGTAGGGAGGACAGGAAGGGGAAGTTCACATGGAGAGGAATGAAGATCTGAAATAACCACTATGAGGAATGAATATGCGTGGCAGAAGGGAACAGCCCAGGGTGGCTCAGAGTGAACACCATCCCAGGCCTGGCAGGGAGCAGATACCAGGAGTTCCCAAAGGGACACATGTGCAGTATCAGCCTTCAGCAGTCCAGGCAGGAGAGGAGATAAAAAGAGTTTAGTTGACATGCAGGTGGAGTTTTAGAACAGACACAGGCAGTGAAGGCAGTGAGCGAAGGTGGACAGCTGATAGGATGGATGAGTCCAGGCTGGGGAGGAGGAATGGAAGACTGGATGACAGCACAGTTGACAAGTCAAGGACTGAGGGCAACCCTGGAAGGAGAACCAAGTGAGGAACCACGAGGGCAAAGAACAGGAAGCAAAGGCGGCCGGAGAGGGGGAAGTGTGGCTGTCAGACTCTAGGGGCGGAGCTTTCCCTGGTGATGGGCAGTTGCAAGGTGTGGCCTGGGAACTGGTGATGCAGTGAAGTTGAGGGAAGTCTTTGGAACTGAGGGACCCTACAATCTTTCAGGAAGATGGCTGGGTTTGGGGTGGGGAGGCAGGATGACTCAGATGCCTAAACTCTCATTACTACATGACCAGGAGGCATTTCTAAGAAGGAAGGAAGTGGTCAGTGGCCACTTCCTGTTGCCCTTATGAAAAGCCCTCGTTTTAAAAGGCATGACCTGCACCCAACCTCCCACAACAAACACATCCTTTGCTTTCTTACTTCCCTGTTGCTATGCTCCACTGTCTCATGGCCCTTTTTCAGACCCATATTTAGGAAGTTCCCTTATCCTTCAAGCTTCTCTACAGGCTCCATCCCACTCTCTTTTCATGTCTGGCTCCCTCCCATCCTTCAGGTCCCAAATGGAATTGTCACTTCCTCAGGGAAGACTTAGCCCCACCCCCTTCAAATTAGTTTAAGGTGTTATTATCACTCATAGTACCCTGTTCCTTTTCTTTTATGCTGCCTCCTCTGCTAGACAGAGAACTCCACCTGGGCAGGAACCATGACATTTTTGTTCATATTGCATTCCCAGCTCCTACCAGAGCGCCTGGCATAAGATGGCACCCAGTAAATATTGCTGAATGAATTCAAAATGAAATGGGAAGATGGCAACCATGTCCTAATGGAACAATTAATCTGTATCATTTAACACATCCTCAAATGCCTCAAGTTCCCGCTAGCCTCTGTGCCTTTCTCTGCCTGGAATGACCTTTGCCTTTTGCCTGGCTGTCTCCAACTCATCCTTAAGACAAAGCCTAACTTCAAGCCGGAAGCCCTCCCCGAGAAGCCCTAGTCTGGAATGCCGTGGCCAAGGCTTCTCCACTTGCTTGCCTGTCTTTTCCAATCAAGTGGGAAGTACTTGAGGACAAGGTCACAGTCGTGTTTATGTGGATACCCAGTGCCTAGGATGCAGTAGGGCGTGATAAGGACCTGAGGGAAGAAGCCAGGGCATGAACGAGTGAAGACTCTCATAAGTCAGATGTTATTTAAAGTATATATTGCAGAAGATTAAGATTGGAAGAATTTAAGAGCCATATTAACCCCATGCCTTCGATTTATAAATTAAGACTCTGAGTTCCAGAGAGGGGAATGTGGATAAACAATAAGATCCTATTGGATAGCACTGGGAACTATATTCAGTATACTGTGATAAACCATAATGGAAAAGAATATGAACAAGAATATATTATATATGGCTTCCCAGGTGGCTCAGAGGTAAAGAATCCACCTGACAATGCAGGAGATGTAGGAGATGCGTGGGTTTGATCCCTGGGTCGGGAAGATCCCCTGGTGTAGGAAATGGCAAACTACTCCAGTATTCTTGCCTGGGAAATTCCATGGACAGCAGAGCCTGACAGGCTACAGCCCATGGGGTCACAAAGAGTCAGACACCACTGAGCTACTGAGCACATGAGCACAAACATTTATATGTATAACTGAATCACTTTGCCATATAGCAGGAATTAGTACATTGTGAATCAACTATGCCTCAATAAAATTTCTTTTAAATCATTTGGTGCTTATGAAATCTGTCAAAGCCACTCTTTTGAAGTCAAGTGTGGACCAGACATCATTACTTGACTCTCATCACTAGAAGGAAGCCATCTGCCAATAAAGTCTCTCAAGACTGTGTCCAATCAACAAAGCCAAAACAACAAATACTCACATAATGTTAAGTGGAAAAAGTATAAAAAAAAAAAAAACAACTATAAAATAATGGTAATTATTTTCCTTTTTAGAACAGAGATATCTAGCCAGCATGTAAAAGCATGGAAATAGTATTACAGGAGGGAAAGAAGTATAACAGATGCGTCCATTGTAACTGATTGGAGAAGGAAATGGCAACCCATTCCATTGTTCTTGCCTGGAGAATCCCGGGGACGGCGGAGCCTGGTGGGCTGCCGTCTATGGGGTCGCATAGAGTTGGACACAACTGAAGCGACTTAGCAGCAGCAGCAGCCATTGTAACTGTGATGTTTTAGTTCTCTTTTAAAAAAAAAAAGATCTGAAGCAAAGTGGCAAAATTTCAACATTTATTAAATAGGATGGATATGTGGGTGTCTAATTTTTATTCTCTATACCTTTCTGTTTGCTTAAGTAGGTCATGATTTCTTCAGAATTAGCCAGGCAAAGCGGAGGAGGGAGAGTGTCTCTGGTCGGGGTCCAGCAGAGGTGAGACAGGCAGGTTCAAAGACTGAGAAGAAGATGATGTTAGGTACAGGGAAAGGTCAACTCTGTAGCATTGATGGAGGTGGGCGATGGAGGTGGAAAGAGTGGGGAGAAGTATAACAAGAAATGATGCTGGAGAGGCAAGAAAGGGCAGGTCCTGAGGGCTTTGCCAGCCATCCCAAAGAATTTGAGCTTTTCACTAAAGGCAGTAGAAAGCCTCTGAAAGTTATTAAGCTGGGGCATGAGACATGTGAGTCTTCAGGAGATGCTTGCTGCCACAGGTCATGGATGGAGACAGGGAGATCAACTCCATCCCCCTGAATTTGAGATTGAAGTGGGGAAAGGGGGGAGCGAAATTGAAAGGAATGGTGGGAATCCACCCCTCCCTCCATTAACATCAACCCCACCCCCACCCCGTCATCAATTTTAAATGTTTGTGCTGGTGCCTTGCATTTGCCACCCCTCCCCACCACAGAGTCACTTTCCAGTCCTCCACCTAGCTCCCTGCACTGGCCATGGTGGACCAAAACCAGAAACTCATTAGCCTTGAGCTTCTGATCACGTCAGCTGACGGGGAGCATTAGAGAGGATCAGGGGGAGGAGGGAGGAACAGCTGGACTCCTCCCTGAGAGGTTACCTCGGCCCGCCTGCTTGACAGGTCACTACTTCTCTCAAGGTGGCCTACTGTGCACAATCCTCTTCTGGCAGGTCCCAGGGTCAGTTCCACTTTTCCTCCTTGGTCCTGGGGGTGGTGACAGCCATGCTACTGGTGGCTCCACCACTCCTTAATAATTATTCCTTTTTCAAATATGCCCTCCTTGAATTATCTTGCACTGTGTAAGGGACTCTATCTGATACAGTGCCACTGTCCCCCATCAACTCAATGGCAGGGGAGAAGTCCAATGATTCTTTTTTATGTGGCTCTCTGGCTAGGACCTGGATGAATTTTGCATGACCAAAACAGAGTGATGAATGAATGAAAAAAATATGGTGTTCGTGAATGAGTGGATGAATGAGCTGTTCTCCTGGGATTATGAATGGGGAGTACATAGGTCTTGGACTCTTTGGAACAAAGAAAGTGGTGATTCCAGAAGAAAGGAAAAATAGGAAAGGAGGAGGAATTCAACGTTTCTGGATTTCCTGTAACTCCACAGGAACAGTGCTACATTCTCCACTTATTCCTCTCATTTTATCCTGAAAAATGGAATATTTCCTGCCATACCAGTAAACAAAGGATGTCACAGCTATCAGCAGCCACTGATGGATGGTGAGCTGGTGATGGTGATCCATAGTGGCTGCAGCCACTATGGATGGAGAGCTGGTGAGCCCTGAGGGAACTCAGGAAAGAAAGAATACCTGCCATCTAGCAGCCATCAGACTGCAGCCACTCTCCACTGTGAGCCCTGAGGAAACTCAAGATGTGACAACACAGGATAGTAGCCCCAGATAGCTGAGGTACACATCAAAGATTCCAGCCTGTCCAGACTCTTGCATCCTCCCGTACTTAGAAAGTCTTAAATTCCTTAACTTGGGATATCTGGTTTTCTTTTTTTTTTTTTTTAATTTATTTATTTTATCTTTTGGCTATGCTGGGTCTTTGTTGCTTTGCCTAAGCTTTCTCTAGTTGCGGTGATTGGGGGCTACTCGCTAGTTGCAGTACGTGGGCTTCTCATTGCAGTGGATTCTTGTAAAGCAGGGGCTCTAGGCTGGCTCAGTAGTTGTGGCACCTGGGCTGAGTTGCCCTGTTGCATGAGGAATCTTCCATCTTCCTGCACCAGGGATCAAGCCCATGTCCCCTGCATTGGCAGGTGGACTCTTTGCCACTGGGCCACCAGGGAAGCCCTGTGGTTTTCTTTAATTTATAATGATCTTCTGATGTTTAGACTACCTGCCTTTTGTTGCAAAATCTTCTATATAACTTGGCTCCCCTCCCCATTACCTCCTCGTAGCAGTTTTCTCAGGGTTATTAGAGATGCTGCATGCAGGGTTTAAGTCCTAACAATTTCCACCAAGTAAAACATAACTCTCAACTTTTCAGTTCAGTTCAGTCGCTCAGTCGTGTCCAACTCTTTGTGACCCCATGAATCGCAGCACGCCAGGCCTCCCTGTCCATCACCAACTCCCAAAGTTTACCCAAACTCATGTCCATCGAGTCAGTGATGCCATCCAGCCATCTCATCCTCTGTCGTCCCCTTTTCCTCCTGCCCCCAATCCCTCCCAGCATCAGAGTCTTTTCCAATGAGTCAACTCTTCACATGAGGTGGCCAAAGTACTGGAGTTTCAGCTTTAGTATCATTCCTTCCAAAGAACACCCAGGGCTGATCTCCTTTAGAATGGACTGGTTGGATCTCCTTGCAGTCCAAGGGACTCTCAAGAGTCTTCTCCAACACCACAGTTCAAAAGCATCAATTCTTCGGCGCTCTGCCTTCTTCACAGTCCAACTCTCACATCCATACATGACCACAGGAAAAACCATAGCTTTGACTGGACAAACCTTTGCTGGCAAAGTAATGTCTCTGCTTTTGAATATGCTATCTAGGTTGGTCATAACTTTCCTTCCAAGGAGTAAGCGTCTTTTAATTTCATGGTTGCAATCACCATCTGAAGTGATTTTGGAGCCCCCAAAAATAAAGTCTGACACTGTTTCCACTGTTTCCCCATCTATTTCCCATGAAATGATGGGACCGGATGCCATGATCTTCGTTTTCTGAATGTTGAGCTTTAAGCCAACTTTTTCACGCTCCTCTTTCACTTTCATCAAGAGGCCTTTTAGTTCCTCTTCACTTTCTGCCATAAGGGTGGTGTCATCTGCATATCTGAGGTTATTGATATTTCTCCCGGCAATCTTGATTCCAGCTTGTGCTTCTTCCAGCCTAGCGCTTCTCATGATGTACTATGCATATAAGTTAAATAAGCAGGGTGACAATAAACAGCCTCGACATACTCCTTTTCCTATTTGGAACCAGTCTGTTGTTCCATGTCCAGTTCTAACTGTTGCTTCCTGACCTGCATACAGATTTCTCAAGAGGCAGGTCAGATGGTTTGGTATTCCTGTTCTCATTCAGAATTTTCCACAGTTTATTGTGATCCACACAGTCAAAGGCTTTGGCATAGTCAATAAAGCAGAAATAGATGTTTTTCTAGAACTCTCTTGCTTTTTTGATGATCCAGTGGATGGATCTCAACTTTTAGATTATGAGTATTTTTTAGGTCCATAATGCTCACCAACATCATGGTGCTACTCTCACAGGCAGGAACCAGAGGCTCAGAGAGGTTAAGGAACTCACCCAGCACAGTATTCTAGTCTTCTGTCCATGTCTCTGTGTCATAGGCAAATCTGAAAGTAAAGAAAGTGAAGTTGCTCAATCATGTCTGACTCTTTGCAACCCCATAGACTGTAGCCTGCTTGGCTCTTCTATCCATGGAATTCTCCAGACAAGAATACTGGAGTGGGTTGCCATTTCCTTCTCCAGGGGATCTTCCTGACCCCTGGATCAAACCTGGTCTCCTAAACTGCAGGCAGATTCTTTAGCATCTGAAATCTTATCTACTTCCTAATTGAGCCTGTAAGACCCATGTAGGGCTCATCCTTGCCTGCTACACCCCTAAACCCCCACCTCCCAGAGGCTGGCATTTCCTGACTGAGAAGTGTCTTGTCTGGGCTGTCATTCATAGCAGGGTACCTGGGGTCTAATCTCCATTCATTCTGCATCCTTCATCTCAGGCATAAATGTCATTGACATTATTACAGTGGTGGGCTGACGGCATGTTTATCCGCCCAGTGCTTTTCAAACCAATTAGATGGATTTAGTGCTTGGATGAAGGCTCCAGAAATCAGCATTCTGGCCTGGAGAAAGAGCCAGACAAATGGATATTATTCCTGGGTCCCCCATGCCAGTCCGTGCCCCAGGGCCTCCTGCTGGAATCAAATCCTTCCTGTTCAAGAAATTAGGCTTTTTTCTCTTAGAGCCTAATCAGAGTCAGCAGGAGTCGAAGTAAACAGGGCAGCAAGAAGGTACTTACTGATTATTGCATGCCCATGGGCCAGCTCCACTGGCTCATTTATTTTTCACCACAATGTGACAAGAAAGGTGTTAGTATTCCCATTCTATGGTTGAGAAAACGGAGGCTCAGAAAGTGAAGTACCTAGGTTAAAGTCACCCTGGATTAGAACCCAGGACTGCGGGACTCCAGAGCCCCAGGCTGCCTGTACCCCACCCCATCCTCTCACTCAAACCATCATCCCCTGTCATTTAGCAGCTTGCCTCAGTTTCTCACCTCCTTTCTCACCCCTCTGAGCCCCAGGCTTTCTTATTTCTTTCCCCCTCCAGGCAATTGTTCATGCCAGTTGCACCTCCAGCCTTAAGCAAATGCCGAACAGTCATTCCATTGCAAAAGTGCACAGGCTTTCCCCAGGCAGCCCTTTGGGAACAATCATGTTTACCTTCACCTCTTTGGGTTAAGACATTGCAGGATCCAGTGAAAGGGCAAAAATCTAGCAAGGTTAAAAGAAGGTAAGCTTTGGAGCTCAGACAGACCTAGATTCTAATCCCAGTCCTTCCATTTAATGACTGTATAAATGTGTAAAACTCACTTCTCAGCACATGCATCTTCCTCTATAAAATGGTACTGTAATGTCTGCTTTATAAGGTTGCTTTAAAGATGAAAAAATGACCATGCAAAGTGCCTGATGCACAGTGAGTAAACACTCACTGCAAGTAATACCATTTAATAGTCAACTGGTGTAAATTCCTGACTTCAGAACCATATGACCTTGAATAAGTGACCTAAGGAATCTCTTAACCTCAGTCTTGTTCAGTTGCTCAGTTGTGGCCGATTCTTTGTGATCCCACGGACTGCCAAGCTTGCCTGTCCTTCACTGTCTCCCAGAGTTTGCTCAAACTCATGTCCATTGATTTGGTGATGCCATCCAACCATCTCATCCTTGGTCACCCCCTTATCCTTCTGTCTTCAATCTTTCCCAGCATTAGGGTCTTTTCCAGTGAGTCAACTCTTGGCATCAGGTGGCCAAAGGATTGGAGCTTCAGCTTCAGCATCAGTTCTTCCATTGAATATTCAGGCTTGATTTCCTTTAGGTTTGACTGGTTTGATCTCCTTGCTGTCCAAGGGATTCTCGAGTCTTCTCCAGCACCACAGTTCAAAAGCATAAGTTCTTTGGTGCTTGGCCTTCATTATGGTCCAATTCTCATGTCTGTACATGACTACTGGAAAAACTATATCTTTGACTATACAGACCTTTGTCAGCAAAGTGATGTCTCTGTTTTTTAAATATGCTGTCTAGGTTTGTCATAGCTTTTCTTCCAAGGAGGAAGCATCTTTTAATTTCATGGCTGCAGTCACCATCCACAATGATTTTGGAGCCCAAGAAAATAAAATCTGCCACTCTTTCCATTTTTTCCCCATCTATTTTCTGTGAAGTGTTGAGTGTGGATACCATGATCTTAGTTTTTTGAATGCTGAGTTTTAAGCCATCTTTTTCACTCTCCTCTTTCACCTTCATCGATAGACTCTTTAGTTCTTCGCTTTCTGCCATTAGGGTGGTATCATCTGCGTATCTGAGGTTGTAGATATTTCTCCCACCAACCTTGTCCCAGTATCAGTTCAGTTCAGATCAGTTCAGTCGCTCAGTCCTGTCCGACTCTTTGCGACCCCATGAATCGCAGCACACCAGGCCTCCCTGTCCATCACCAACTCCCGAAGTTTACCCAAACTCATGTCCATCGAGTCAGTGATGCCATCCAGCCATCTCATCCTCTGTCGTGCCCTTCTGCTCCCAATCCCTCCCAGCATCAGGGTCTTTTCCAATGAGTCAACTCTTCGCATCAGGTGGCCAAAGTATTGGAGTTTCAGCTTCAGCATCAGTCCTTCCAATGAACACCCAAGACTGATCTCCTTTAGGATGGACTGGTTGGATCTCCTTGCAGTCCAAGCGACTCTCAAAAGTCTTCTCCAACACCACAGTTCAAAAGCATCAATTCTTTGGCGCTCAGCTTTCTTCACAGTCCAACTCTCACATCCATACATGACCACTGGAAAAACCATAGCCTTGACTAGATGGACCTTTGTTGGCAAAGTAATGTTTCTGCTTTTTAATATGCTATCTGCTGCTGCTGCTGCTAAGTCTCTTCAGTCGTGTCGGACTCTGCGACCCCAGAGACAGCAGCCCACCAGGCTCCCCCGTCCCTGGGATTCTCCAGGCAAGAACACTGGAGTGGGTTGCCATTGCCTTCTCCAATGCAGCAAAGTGAGAAGTGAAAGTGAAGTTGCTCAGTTGTGTCCGACTCTTAGCGATCCCATGGACTGCAGTCCACCAGGCTTCTCTGTCCATGGGATTTTCCAGGCAAGAGTACTGGAGTGGGGTGCCATTGCCTTCTCTAGGTTGATCATAACTTTCCTTCCAAGGAGTAAGCGTCTTTTAATTTCATGGCTGCAATCACCATCTGCAGTGATTTTGGAGCACAGAAAAATAAAGTCTGACACTGTGTCCACTGTTTCCCCATCTATTTCCCATGAAGTGATGGGACCAGGTGCCATGATCTTAGTTTTCTGAATGTTGAGCTTCAAGCCAACTTTTTCACTCTCCACTTTCACTTTCATCAAGAGGCTCTTTAGTTCCTCTTCACTTTCTGCCATAAGGGTGGTATCATCTGCATATCTGAGGTTATTGATATTTCTCCTGGCAATCTTGATTCCAGCTTGTGCTTCTTCCAGTCCAGAGTTTCTCATGATGTACTCTGCATGGAAGTTAAATAAAGAGGGTGACAATATACAGCCTTGACGTACTCCTTTTCCTATTTGGAACCAGTCTGTTGTTCCATGTCTAGTTCTAACTGTTGCTTCCTGACCTGCATATAGGTTTCTCAAGAGGCAGGTCGGGTGGTCTGGTATTCCCATCTTTTTCAGAATTTTCCACAGTTTATTGTGATCCACACAGTCAAAGGCTTTGGCATAGTCAATAAAGCAGAAATAGATGTTTTTCTAGAACTCTCTTGCTTTTTCCATGATTGAGCAGACGTTGACAATTTGATCTCTGGTTCCTCTGCCTTTTCTAAAACCAGCTTGAACATCTGAAAGTTCACGGTTCACGTAGTGCTGAAGCCTGGCTTGGAAAATTTTAAGCATTACTTTACTGGCGTGTGAGATGAGTGCAATTGTGCGGTAGTTTGAGCATTCTTTGGCATTGCCTTTTTTGGGATTGGAATGAAAACTGACCTTTTCCAGTCCTGTGGCCACTGCTGAGTTTTCCAAATTTGCTGGCATATTAAGTGCAGCACTTTCACAGCATCATCTTTCAGAATTTGAAATAGCTGAAGTGGAATTCCATCACCTCCACTGGCTTTGTTCATAGTGATGCTTTCTAAGGCCCACTTGACTTCACATTCCAGGATGTCTGGCTCTAGGTGAGTGATCACACCATCGTGATTATCTGGGTCGTGAAGATCTTTTTTGTACAGTTCTTCTGTGTATTCTTGCCACCTCTTCTTAATATCTTCTGCTTCTGTTAGCAGAAGATCTGATAGAGTGCCTGATGAACTATGGACGGAGGTTTGTGACATCGTACAGGAGACAGGGATCAAGACCATCCCCATGGAAAAGAAATGCAAAAAAGCAAAATGACTATCTGAAGAGGCCTTACAAATAGCTGTGAAAAGAAGAGAAGTGAAAAGCAAAGGAGAAAAGGAAAGATATAAGCATCTGAATGCCACAGTATACTCATATATAAAATGGGGCAATATTGTCACTTTGTAGGCTTGTGAGGAGGATTTCATTAAATTAGATAATGCATATAAATTATCTAACACAGTACTTGGCATATAGAAGGTATTCAAAAGCCATTTGTTGTTACTATCATTAGTGTTATCAAAACCTCCATTGTGGTTGTCTAAAAGGTGTGATACATATTCACCCTCCTAATTACCATATATTTCTTGTGTTTTTCAGATGTTGTTATCCTCTCAAAGCCTGACCATTCTTTTTCTTCTTTTTTTAAATTGAAGTATATTTGATTTACAGTGTGGTGTTAGTTTCAGGTATACAGCAAATGATCCAGATATATTATATATATATATATATATATATACACACACACACATACATATATAAGTGTGTGTTCTTTTTCAGATTCTTTTCTCTTATAGGTTGTTATAAAATATTGAGTATCGTTCTCTGTGCTATAGTAGGTCCTTGTTGGTTATCTATTTTATACATAGTCATGTGTATATGTTAATCCCAAATTCCTAATTTATTCCTCCCACCCTTTCCCCTTGGTAGCCATAAGTTTGTTTTCTGTCTGTGAATCTATTTATGCTTTGCATATAAGTTTATTTGTATCGCTTTTTTTAGATTCTATGTATAAGTGATATCGTATGATATTTGTCTTTGGCTTACTTCACTTAGTATAATAATTTCTAGGTACACCCTTTCATTCTTTTTTATGACTGAGTAATATTCTGTTTATATATATATACATCACATCTTCTTCATACATTCGTCTGTCAGTAAACATTTAAGTTATTTCCCTGTCTTGGCTATTGCAAATAGTGCTTCAGTGAACATCAAGGTTCGTGTATCCTTTTGAATTATGATTTTTCTCCAGATACATGCCCAGGAGTTGGATTGCAGGATCATATTAGCTCTATTTTCAGTTTTTAAAGGAACTTCCGTGCTGTTCTCCATATTGGCTGTATCATTTCACATTCCCACCAAAGGTGTAGAAGAGTTCCTTTTTTTCAAAATCCTCTCCAACGTGTGTTAATTTAGGACTTTTTAAAGATGGCCATTCTGACTGAAGTGCGATCCTTGTAGTTTTGAGTTGTATGTCTCTGATAATTAGTGATGTTGAGCATCTTTTATGTGCCTTTTGACCATCTGTATGTCTTCTTTGGAGAAATGTCTATTTAGAGCTCCTGCTCATTTTTTAATTTTTTTTTATGTTGAGCTATATGAGCTATTTGTATAATTTGGAGATTAATTCCTTTAAAGCCTGACTATTCTTGTGCAAAAAAGCAATATCTCTTTCTCCATAAAACTTCCTTAAGCCAAAAATGAATAGTCCCTTTTCTATATACTGTACTCAGGACCCCTGTGACAGCACGTAATATCATAGTTAGAGCTATGCCTCTTCCACCGAGTGGTTTGAGGAGAGCTGATCAAATCTAATTTATCTCTTCATTTCCAGCATCTCATCTAGTATTGTTTCCAGCACAAAAGACTTGATTCCACAAAAAGGAAGGAGAAAAAAGGAGAGAAAATCTTTAAAAGAAAAAAAAAAATCTCTGTATAATTTAATTGAAATGCATGAAAATGTTGCTTCTGAAAAGCACCTCTGGTGAGATTAAGACTTTTCCCCAGGGCTGAAAGCAGGGAGCCGGCCAAGATCCACTGAATTAGTGAAAACCCACAATGCAAGGCCTATGGTGTTAGATTCTAAAAGGTAGGCATCATCTGTCAACAGCTAACTTGTTCCAATGACCAAATCCCAGGGTCGGTCAGCTAGCTCACCAATTCTTTCCAGGTAATTTTTCCTAACACAAAAAGGCTTGGAAGAGTTCCTTCACTCTAACTAAATTGCTCCCATGAACAATATTTTTCAAAAAATGAAGCTGATCAAAAACATGTGGAGAACAAACAGGACCCGAAGTCATTGGGCCAGTCTTTTCTGAGTGTCAAAAAGAAGATGGACAGATCACCTGTTTTCTGAGCCAAAATGTTTGCTGCCACTAAACCATCGCTTTGCTGTTTGTCTGGTGGACTGCCCATAGGTTTCCAGGTGATTGAATGTGACTTCATAAAGGTCCACGATGCAGAAGCATGCGTCTGCTTTCCAAAGCATTTCCTCATTAAGGGGACCTGTTCCCTCTGGGTCTTAGCATCCTAGCCAGAACCACCAGAGCCAGGTGATGGTTTAAAGCCCTGCTACTCAAAATGATGCTGGGAAAGAGGGAGGGCAAGAAGAGAAGGAGGTGGCAGAGGATGAGATGGTTGGATGGCATCATCGACTCAATGGAATGAGTTAGAGCAACTCTGGGGAGACAGTAAAGGACAGGGAAGCCTGGTGTGCTATAGTCCATGGGGTCGCAAAGAGTCAGACATGACAACGACAACTCAAAGTGTGGTCCCAGATCTGCAGCATCAGCATCCACAGAGAATGTGTTAGAAATGCAGGGTCTCAAGCCTCATTTCAGACTCTTTAATCAGAATCTTTGATGGAATGGCCCAGGAATCTGCCTCTGAATAAGATCTCCAGGAGATGGTTAACCATGCTAAAGCTTGGAAATGGCTTAGGACTTGGCTCTTCACCAAAAACCCTCATCAGAATCACCTGGGTTGGTGGGGTAGAGGAGGAAATGGGGGGCCTCTTCAATATGCAAACACCCAGGATCCACCCCTAGGCACCAGAAGCTGGGGATCTGAAAGGGATCTGGCTGTTTGCAAATTATCTATATGATCCCTGGGTACTTCGGATGTACAGTCTTCATTTAGATGCATTAGTTTAGAGCCTTATAAACTAGTTAAGACCCAAACCCACAGTTGACAGTTTCTGAGCTGGATTCTACTATGATCCTCAGTTCCAGCTCTTCTCCGTGGTCTAGCTCAGACACCAGCTGCTCCGTGAGCCCCTTCCTGAATCTCCTTGGTCGAAATAAATTTTTCCTGGCTCTGAGTCCATACTTCCATAAATATTCATTGGAAGGACTGATGCTGAATCTCCAGTAATTTGGCTATGTGAAACAAAGAGCCGACTCACTGGAAAAGACCCTGGTGCTGGGAAAGATTGAAGGCAGGAGGAGAGGGGAGCAACAGAGGATGAGATGGTTTGATGGTATCACCGACTCAATGGACATGAGTTTGAGTAAGCTCTGGGAGATAGTGAAGGACAGGGAAGCCTGGTGTGCTGCAGTCCATGGGGTCACAAAGAGTTGGCCACAACTTAGCAACTCAATAACAACTGAGTCCAGACAACCACTCCACACAAGCACTGCCTTTCAGCTCTTACATCATTCCACCTTGCAGTTTGCTTATAAGTGGTTGGGCATTTGTCTCCCTGATTGATGTTAGCTCCCCAACCTGGCCTTCAAAGCCCCAGCTTGTAGTCATACCTGCTTTCCTGGGACACTTAGCACAGCCCTGGCTCATCACAGAGAGGTAGTACTTTTGCTCCTGCATTAAAAGTATGAAAAAGTCCAAATTGCCCATTCTCCATCCTCAAAGTTAAGCAGACAAGAAGAACTAACCATATTTTCAAAGGAAGGGAGGGCTTCCTTATATATTTCTATTGTGGTATCAAGTCAGATGCTAACCCCCAAAGAAAGAATGGCTGTTATTATTTTCACCATATTGTTCAGAACAGCCGACTCATTGAAAAAGATCCTGATGATTGAAGGAAGAGGGGAAGAGGGCAACAGAGGATGAGATGGTTGGATGGCATCCCCCATTCAATAAACCTAAATTTGGGCAAACTTTGGGAGATGGTGAGGGACAGAGAGGCCTGGCATGCTGCAGTGCATGGGGTCACAAAGGGTCAGACACAGCTTGGCAACTGAACAACAGCAATAATTGTTTGGTTAGATCGTGTGCTTGGTTCAAGGTCATAGCTAGTGAGAATCTAGAGTCTACAGCCAAGACTCTCCACCTCTCCATCTCCAAACCATGCTCCTCAAGTCCACTGGTCACTCTGCTGCCCCCAGAGGGGGCAAAAATGACTGGTGACAGGGTTCCTGCTGTAGTCCTTGCCTGTACACAGATGTCCCCTTCTTGCAGCTCTGGGGTGACTGGCCGCTCAGAGGTGGGGCTGGGAAGAATCTCAGAATGGTGTGTGTCCAGGCACTGGCGAGCTGGGGAATCTTCAGAGCCTGAGGCCCAGGTGCACAGGCCACGTTGGCACCCCTGCCTGCTGCCCCAGTTCCTAATGATCTCTGCCCTTTTGCTTGGCCTGTCTCCCTGCCCTGAACCCCAGCCCACCTGGCTGAGACCCACACGCTGTGGTCTTGTCTACCCTGATCTGGAGCCCCCGAGGCTAGACCCTGCTCTGGGGTCTGGCTCTAAGCCCCTCAGGGCATCCATAAGCCCCCATCTCTGAGCATCACCCCTGCCAAGAGCTTCCTTCTGCCAGGCCCTGCCCTCCACTCAGGATGCAGTATCACATGTCCAGCTAAACTTTCACACCATTTGATACCAACATTAAGTCTTGGCCACCTCTCTTTTCTGCGGTCCAGGCCTCCCACCAGGATCTTTCCCCCCACTGCCCTGGCCATCTTCCTATATTCACCAACTTGTTGGTTAAGCCCAATATCCCTCATTCTCCAGTATGCTTCTAGCTGACTCCTGATCAGGCCATGCCCTGAGAAGGAGTAAAGAGGGATTTATTCTCAGCTTAGACAATAGCCATGCAATCAGAAAATGTGTACCTGAGACCTGACTTTGACTCTTACCGGCTTTTCATGACATTGAAAAATTGTTGTCGTTTTTTTTTTGATCCACAGTCTCTTTATCTACTTAAATGAGGAGAATATATATGCTTTTGTTGTTGTTGGTTTTTAGCCCCTAAGTCATGGCCGACTCTTTTGTGTCCCCACAGACTGTAGCCCACCAGGCTCCCTGGTCCGTAGTACGGATTTCCCAGGAAAGAATACTGGAGTGGGTTGCTATTTCCTGCTCCAGGAAATCTTCCTGACCCAGAGATCAAACCCCATCTCCTGCACTGGCAGGAGAAAGCCCATATATATACACATAAATACATAATTTTAATAATGTTGTGAAGAATAAATAAGATTGCATATTTAAGTTATATCATCTTTATAAAGCACCATAGAAAAATGTATGATGGTATCTTATTATTATTTGTATTTTATTAATGTTCTGAAACAGAGTAAAAATAATATTTCTATATCATAAGCCTTGTTTTAGAAGTATGTAATACGGTTAAAGTGTTTTCAAATCAAAAGAACGGAAACAAAAGGTTTTTCTGTTTAAAGGAGCTAACCTCAATACTTGGAAGATTAATTTGGTGGGGACTCTTAATTTATGCATAAATTAGTTGGTATTATATTTTTCCATGTGGGACGCAGAGGAGAGAATAAAGGTCTTTGCCTTTGAAATCACCACCATCATCTCTCTCTTCAGCTCTTCCTTCATCACTGATTTATTCATTCATTCATTCATTCAGTAATATTCTGGAAGTTCAGAATTCACCCTGGCTGGGCAGTGATAGGGAAAGTAGGGAATGCAGACCATAGCTACTATTTCGTTTCTCTGGTTCTCAAAAACACAGGCTCTGTATCCCAAACAAGAGAAAAAAAAAAAAAGCTATACCTTTGAGTTATCAGTCCTGAGAACTGAGGAAGAGGTAAGAATTAAGCCTAGAATCCTAGTCCTGGACAAGACCTGCCCAGCTCTCTAGTACAATACCCCTTACCCACTTTGGGAGTTCATTGTTTTCCCACCTTCAAGTGTTTTGGTGGAAATGTCCGTCATGTCACCCATTCTCCTTCTGTTTCATCACTTCGATCATCCTTTCCAAATTCACACTTTTTTTCCCAACATTCTTTTAAAAAATATGATCCCATTCAAGGAAAGAATCTGTGTTTGCCTGAAGTCTCTCAACCCTAGATCCCAATGCCCTGATGCTCAAGAAGCTCTTCCATAAATCTGTCTATATCCTCACTAGCTTCAGCCGGAGCACACTTTCTCTGGCTGGTCCTTACAGATTTGACTTTGGGATTTCTCTGGTGACCCAGTGGTTGGGAATCTGCCTTGCAATACAGAAGATGTGCATTTGATCCCTGGTCGGGGAGCTAAGACCCCATATGTCACGGGGCAGCAGAACCCTTGTACCACAACTACTGAGCCCATGAGCTCTGGAGCCCAGGCTAGAGCCTGTGCACAGCAATGAAGATTCTGCTGCTACAGCTAAGACCTGAGGCAGCCAGGTAAATACATAAAATAATTTTTTTTTTTAAAGAGAGATTTGACTTCAGCATAACAAGAATAGTCAGCTATAGAACCTTCATATGCATCCCCTCATAAGCCAGGCAGGAGGGAAGGGGGATAGCTCAGGACCAGAGAGTCAGGGGTCCAGCTTATGGTCCTGCCTCTGCTGCCACTTCTTGTATGGCTGGGCATCCATCCCTTCTCCTCTCTGGGTCCCAGAACACTCATATTTCAAGTGAGGGGTCAGCCCTTTCGAACTCCGGAATTTCTAAGCTTTCTTGTCATCCAAGCGCACCCTCAAAGCACCTTTCCCACAGTGGCTGAGGCATTTACATTTTCAGCCCAAGGAACAATTTTCCTGTTGAACAATTATGAAAATTCAGCTTTTGGGGGAAAGCACTATAAAGCAGCCTGGTGTATTATTGCTCTAACGGTCCCCTGTGCTCCTAGTAAAAACAGCCAGGGGAGAGTGGAAGCCAGCATGAAATATGGCCCACTTGTTTTTTTAACAGCCTGCTCCCTGAAGTTATCCAGGAACTGTCAGCTCCAAGTGGAGCCGCTGCATAAAGAATAGGGCAATTTTCTGTCTTTTATCCTGGTGTCTCAGGCCCCAGACATTCTTTTAATGGAATTCCATTGTATTTTTGTATTCAAATGGACTTGAAGGCAAACAAAACACTTAAAGGGAGACGTATCTTCCTAAGCAGAAAAGAAGTGTCTCCTTGTTGTTATTGCTGTTCCAAGTTGTGTTGGATTCTTTGTGACCCCATGGACTGCAGCATACCAGCTTCCCTGTCCATCACAACTCCCAGAGTTTGCTAAAACTCATGTCCATTGAGTCAATGATGCCATCCAACCATCTCATCCTCTGTCACCCCCTTCTTCTCCTGCCTTCAATCTTTCCTAGCATCAAGGTTTTTTCTAACGAGTCAGCTCTTTGCATCAGGTGGCCAAAGGATTGGAGCTTCAGCTTCAGCATCAGTCCTTCCAATGAATATTCAGGCTGGATGTCCTTTAGGATGGGCTGGTTTTGATCTCCTTGCTGTCCAAGGGATTCTCAAGAGTCTTCTCCAGCACCACAGTTCGAAAGCGTCAATTCTTTGGTGCTCAGCCTCCTTTGTGGTCCAACTCTCATATCCATACAGGACTACTGGAAAAACCATAGATTTGACTATACAGATCTTTCTCAGCAAAGT
This sequence comes from Bos grunniens, assembly GCF_055505025.1. Classification (NCBI taxonomy): domain Eukaryota; kingdom Metazoa; phylum Chordata; class Mammalia; order Artiodactyla; family Bovidae; genus Bos; species Bos grunniens. Next base: position 46,751,556 of record NC_141183.1, on the reverse strand, counting down.
GTCTTGGTACTTGTGAACTGTAGGAAATCATGAGTCAGGGACTCTGGTGACTCAGGAGGATCTGGGGTTGCTACTTGAGCTTCATCCAAGTGCTTAGAGGGTAGGGGGTTATCTGAGGGTTCAGTGTCAAGTTCCAGGTGGTGGGCCCAATAGGAGAGTTTGGTTTCCAGGCACTCACTCACCAGTGTTACAGTATAGTGTGTATTGTATTAGTCACTCAGTTGTGTCCAACTCTTTGCAAACCCATGGACTATAACCCACCAGGCTCTCTGTCCACGGAATTCTCCAGACAAGAATACTGGAGTGGGTGGCCATTTCCTTCTCCAAGGGAACTTCCCAAACCAGGGATCAAACCCAGGTCTCCTGCATTGCAGGCAGATTCTTTACTGTCTGAGCCACAGGGAAGTCTTTACCAGTGTCATAAAAACATTTAAAGAGGGGGAAAAAAGAATGAAAGAAAAAGCATGGGTAGTGTCATCAAGGAATCTGGATGAGGGTTTTTTTTTTAATATTTATTAATGTATTATTTATTTGGCTTCGCAGGTTCTCAGCGGCAAATGTGGTAACTTTGATCTTCATTGCGACATGCAGGGTCTTTAATTGAGGCATGTTAACTCTTTAGTTGCAGCATGTGGGATCTAGTTCCCTGATCTGGGACTGAACTCAGGCTCTCTGCCTTGGGAGCAAGGAGCCTTAGCCACTGGACCACCAGGGAAGTCCCTGGATGAGTATTTTTTAATTGAAATCTCCTATTCAAATATCTTTCCCAGTTGTTGACAGCAAGTAGCGGCCCCCCATTTGGGTTTAAATACTTTATTATCTAGACCCTTACCCCATCACACAAGGGTGCCTGGAGTGAGCGAGAGGCTTCATAGGATCTGGCTAGAAATGGGGTGCAAATCACCTAAGGTACCAGGGTCGTTGAGTAAGCACCAGTGGTCCAAGGACCTGTCTAAAGTTCCAAAGACACAGAGAGGAAAGGCAGGTCTCCCTGAATGGGAAGCAGGCTTCAGAGTGAGGTGTCTTGGGATGGGGATAATGAGCATCAGCAGGTTTTGGGGCATTTGCTGGCACATGCTGGGATGTGGCATGTGAAGACCAAGGATGGAATGCCAGGGGTATCCTGAATTTCACAACTAGACTGTTTTATGATTTTGTTGGCTTAAAGAAAAAAAAAAAAAAAAAGCACAACATGAGAGTTGCCAGTGTCAACTGAAAAATATAGTCACAACCGGAAAGTACAGAGTTATTTTATTTGATGGGAATGTTTAGGACCTGAGCCCAGGAGACAGCATCTCTGTAGTTCTGAGAAAACTGTTCCAGGAGGCTGGAGAGGGGGGAGTCAGGTTATATCCAAGTTTGCAATAAAGGGAGCAGGCAGTCTGAACATCAAAGATTATTGTGAGGTAAGAAAAATCAGATATCAAATTAAGGAATGTAGCATTCTATATATGGGAAGATGCAAGCCTCTGGGCTCACCGAATTCATTCCTTTCACATGCACCTCAGCTGTCTGGGACCAAATCCTGTTTCCTGGTTCACCTTAAGGAGGAGGGGCAAAGGCGGCAGATGGCTGCTTCTTGCATACCCCACCCCTCATTCCCCCATCTCCCAGCTCCTCAGCAATCACAGTAGAGGTGGCAGCATCTGGATCACAGGCACTGAGTTCCGTTTCGGCAGCTCTCATTCACATCTGGAGGCCAGAAATCGCTGATGGCTGTGACTTTTCTTGTTTATTGATATGGCAGGAGATATTTTCATTTCACACCAGTTAAGTTTTATTGGGGGAAGAATGAGGACTATAGCCTGGGAGACAGCACCTCAGAAAGCTCTGAGAAACTGCTCCAAAGGGGTAGGGGGGAAGGTCAGTATATATGCATGTGATTTTCATGAAAGGGGAATACATACAAACACGTATTTTTTCACAGAAGACTTCTGCTAGTCACAGGAGTGGTAGTCACCATGAAGGATTTTAGTGCTTTTCTAGATATGAAGAGATACGAGAATTGGGCTCATAAAATTGGCTGCTGAAAATATCTGACTATCTGAAGACCTGCCCTGCTAGTCCCTCCTGCCCCCGCCCCCTCCAGCACAGAGTGCCTCATTCCTGGTCTCCACCATGAACTCCTTTCAGGGGGTGTTAAAAATCAGCAGCTGCAGCAGCACGGGATTTAATCCTTGTAGAGGTGGATGGCAAGTACCCACGACAAGTGCCAATTTGTAGCTGACAATTTGTGCTCAGAGGCCTCTCAGAAGGGCCTGGAGCCAGCACGCCAATGGTGTTTTCTGAGGTTTCGTTCCTTCTGTAAACCCTTCCCGTGTGCCAGGTGCTGTGTTAGTTTCTGGAGACAGGAAGATGTATGATTCACCCTGCAGGGGAGAGAGTCACATTCACAAGTCATGACTGTTCCGCACATCATGTGTGAGCAATGGTATCTTAGCGACATGCACCAGGGCTGGGAGAGCACTATGGAAACAAAGGATGAGGGGGTGGGGCTCCAGGCCACCCAGGGCTTGGAGACAAGAGTCACGGCAGGGCAGGGTCCTGAGTCTATTCTGGGTCCACAGATTCATCACAAATCCTGCGGTTGTCCCTTTCTTTGGTCCATAAAGGCTGGAGCTCATAGAGACAAATTTCATGGAGTAACGACCCCCTGGAGACTCTCAGCTACCTGCCCCAGTGCCTGTAATATTTTCTGAGACTGAGTCAGCTGACCGCATTCTAGTTTACTGCCTGATAGTCATTGGAAAATGTTAGAGGATGGTGAAAGAATCTCTTTGCCTTTGGCATTCTTCACTTGCCAATATTTAGCCTGAAGAGAGAAGGTGGGAGGTGGTCTCTGTCATGTGGCTAGATAGAAGAAGAAAGAATGGTCATGGTGTATTAAGATTGTTCTGTGGCTCCAATTATAAAGCGGCTCAGAAACTCCCCCAAGATGATTTGAATGGGGTGCTGGACAGAAATCAGTACAGATAGACAGATAGGAATCAAAAGAGTTGGTTTCATTTGAGCAGGAGGAACTGAGGGTCATAGTGAAGACCAGGTTCTGGGGACATGAATGAAATGTACATGCAATTAGGAAAGACCTAGGATCCAGGGATTTAATTCAAGAGAACTGAGTGGGATACAGTGTCAAGACTACCGTGCCATAGGAAGGCTCAGAAATAAGACCAGGAATCTACCTTTGAATTGCAGAAGTTGAAGATGATATATAACATCTCCAAGATCAGCACCAGGTCCAAGGGGAAGAAGGTGCCAGGAAGTAGGTGGGAGGCAGAGACAGCTCAAATCACAAGCTGAGAAGCAGAGTGAGGTTCACCTGTTCTGTCCCTTAGGACCACTCCACCTCCCAGCAACCTGCAGGATGGAGCCCCAGTAGAAGGACTAGTAGGGAACCCTGGCTGTGCGATGGGAGGAGCTCATTGTGGCTATGACTTAATACTCTCACCAGAACCCAGTGTTTTGGTCATTCCCAGATACTCCAGAAATATCAGTGTACAATAACCACCAAATATTTCTAGATCATCCTTACTATAGGGGAGGGGACATTGTAATATCTAATCATGCTGGATTTCTTGTGCAGAGCTAAGCCTGTTGTGGGGGGGTGGGGGGTGGGTAAGCATTAGTTTGTAAAGGTAGGGCTTCCCAGGTGGTACTAGTGGTAAAGAACCTGCCTGCCAGTGCAGGTAGACATAAGAGGCATGGGTTCGATCCCTGGGTTGGGAAGATCCCCTAGAGGAGGACACGGCAACCCACTCCAGTATTCTTGCCTGGAGAGTCCCATGGACAGAGGAGCCTGGTGGGCTTTGGTCTATAGGGTCACAAAGAGTCAGAAATGACTGAAGCAACTGAGCACGCACACGTGAACAGGTTAAGCTGCTCTTATAAAGGGGTGCCTGCATATAATAGGCCCAGGGTTGATGGTGCCTTTGCTCCATAGTCATCCAAGGATTCTGTTTCCTTCCATCTTAATGGCTCTGTCATTCACTAGAGCATTATCCATATGGTCAAAATTAGATCATTTCCACCCCATCTACATTCCAACCCAAGGAGAATGAGAAAGCAGAGAGCAAGAGACCTTTAAAAAAAAGAAAAGTCATAATCAAACTGTATGCCTTCTCTTTCACTCATGCCCTATTGACTACAATTTAGTCTCACGGCTCACAAAGATATAAGAGAGTTTGGAAGTGAGTCTTTGGCCATTGTGGCCAGCTAAAACCTTGTAGGTTTTATTGCCAGAAGGACAAAGGAGAGGACACATGTTGGAGAGCCATGCTGTCTGCTACAGTGATTCTCAGTTGTTAATGTGAACTCTCACCTTTTCTAAGAAGCCCTTCTTGACCCCCAAAGCATAGCCCTTCTTTTCTGCTCCTTTCAGTTCACTTCACTTCAGTAGCTCAGTCATGTCTGACTCTTTTCGACTCCATGGACTGCAGCACGCCAGGCTTCCCTGCCCATCACCAACTCCTGGAGCCTGCTCAAACTCATGTCCATTGAGTCGGTGATGCCATCCAGCCACCTCATCCTCTGTTGGCCCCTTCTCCCGCCTTCAATCTTTCCCAGCATCAGGATCTTTTCTAATGAGTCAGTTCTTCGCACAGGTGGCCAAAGTATTGGAGGTTCAGCTGCTCCTATGACACCCTGCAATTAACTCTGTTAAAATGTTTCCTTAAATGGACTGAAATACTCTGTTTATTTGTCTCTCTTCTACTAAAGCGTGAGCTCCAAGGGAAAAATATATTTATATTTTTTCATCTTTGTTTCCTCAATACAGTGGCACATAGAAGTGTTCAATCAAGTTTTGTTGGGTGAATCGATAGATGGATGGATCAATACACATTTCAGTTGATGAGTGAATAGAACTAGGATATATCTGGTTCAGTCAAGATCTGAAGGTTTTCTTATGTGATTTACAAAAGGTGCCTTCTAATGTAAAATCAAATGTATGTGTTTATTTGAACAGAGAAGCCAATGACTGCTTGATACAGATGGAATACATAAGAGACAGGATGACTGGGGTATGTGATAGAAATAGCACATTCTTCTCATACGCTTGGCAGTAGATTCTAGAGGATGGTGAGCATTTGGAAAGCCTGGGTATCAGTCAACTCAGAGGTTTGATACTCTGGACAATTTCCTTTCTCTTGCCAACATGTGCCCCTTTTCACTACTCTCTTACCACCCCTAATTGTGCCGGGCAGAATCCAACTCAAATTCTTTTCTCTGCATGGCACAAAGGCGTGGGCCATAGCAGCACCAGGAAGCTGCTCCTGGGGACTATCAAAGTGTGGGAAGAGTAAATATGAGGATCTGGAGGACTCCCTGACTGGGGAATTGGGAGACTGGTTATTCATATGGTTAAGATTGAGCCTGGAGGATGCAATTGGCAGAATACAGAGAGGAGCAAGGAGGGAACACTTCATAATTCTTCACTCTCCCCTGGGACCTGGGCAAAACCAGCGTGTTGCAAACTGAAGAAGATTTCAATACGTGGATCTAAACCTGGAGGAGTGTTAAGTGTTCATTGCCAAGGAATCTAATCCCACTCATTGCTGCTTGATGCTGTAAACTTTACATTTGGGACTCTTCTAAAAAACCAAGTGCTGAGGGTGGTGGAAGTGGGCTGATGACATTCTAATACGGAGCTATGGAGATGTATGTTACAGAAACCAGAGTGTCAGACTGGGAGGAGAAGGTAAGATGATTGAAGAATACAACAGACAATTATCGCTTGGGCAAAGGAGATGGAACTGAGAAAAGCTGAGAAAGCTCTGGGCAATGAAATTGGCTGGATGCTTGATAGTTCCCAGTGGGAAACAGTCATTGGCTCTGCTTCTGGAAATTGTAGTCATGGAATACGAGGGTTGTGGGAGATGTGAGAAGCTTCCTGTCGGATTAAACTGAGGCTCTGCCACTTATCATTCTGTGACCTTGGGCACATTACTTAACCTCAGAGTGCCTCAGTCTTCTCATCTGTAAATGGAATTGATGACAGTACACTCCTCATTGGGTTGTTTGGGGGCTCTCAACAAGTCATAACCTGTAAGTTAATGCTTAGCACATATTCTCCATAAACATCGGGCTTCCCTTGTGGCTCAGCTGGTAAAGAATCTGCCTGCAAAGTGTGAGACTTGGGTTCGATTCCTGGGTTGGGAAGATCCCCTGGAGAAGGGAAAGGCTACCCGCTCCAGTATTTCCGCCTAGAGAATTCCATGGACTGTATAGTCCGTGGGGTCGCAAAGAGTCGGACAGGACTGAGCAACTTCCACTTTCCCTCCATAAACATTAGCTCTTCCAGAATCTGCAATGTTGAAACAAAAAGGAATAAAGAAGACCAAATAAAACACCCTTGGTCATTAGTTTTCCCCACTTCTGTGGTTAAGAGGACCATTTATTCCAAAATTTCCCCTCTTTGCAACTAAGAGTAAAACTGGCCCCAAATAAATGAATCTACTTAGGTAAGTGAAGTATTCTGAGTTGGTTCTGGCTTCACTTGCAGTTTTTTCCAGAGAATCATACTACCATCAGAGCCAGCCCTGCTTGTCTCTATTCGGTGTCCTCTGCATGCCAATGTGGCACCCCCAGGATGCCAGCCATCAAGGAAGCCAAAAGGACTGAACCAGTGCCAGTCAGCTGACCTCAGAGTACAACACGCAGGAGAAAGCTGAAGGTTCCTCTTCCACCAGTTCCTGATGGGGAGAATGGTGGATGCCCCATCCCCATTCCCCTCACGGGTGCCTTGTGTATCATTGGCCCAAGCTGTGTCACACGCCCAGGGATAGGACATGCTGATTGGCTCAAGACAATCTGAGCTCACTGTTGAGTTGAGAGTGGGAGCCATACCCAAGGCTAACACTAGGGGGCAATGGTTCCCCCAAAGCAAATCTGGACATTTCAGACAGTTATTAATAAGTGGGAAATAGGTATGTTGGAGGCAAGCAAAAAAAAAAAAAAAAAGCTTACTAGAGTGTGTAAGCTATTATGTGGACCCTCAGCCACAGAAATCTGAATAAGACTCTGAAAGGTAGCAAAAAGCTTCTAATTAAAAAAAAAAAAAAATCATTTCACAGTCCCCGGATATGAGGGTTGTAAAGAATCTAACCACAAATCTAGAAAAAGGTACAGATGAACTTATTTGCAAAGCAAATTAGAGTCACAGATGTAGAGAACAAACGTAGGGTTACCAAGGGAGGAAGGGGGGTGGTGGGATGAATTGGGAGGTTGCGACTGACACATTCACACTGCTATGTATAAAATCGGTAGCTGATGAGAACCTACCATATAGTACAGGGAACTCCACTCAGTGTTCTGTGGTGACCTAAATGGAAGAGAAGTGTTAAAAAGAGTGGACATATGTCTATGCATGGATGATTCACTTTGCTATACAGCAAGAAACGAATGTAACATTGGAAAGCTACTCTGCACCAATAAAAATTAATCCAAAAAGGAATCTAACCACAAACCAAGGCCTAAATGAACTCGGTGCCATCTAACATCCTTACTGCTCTAAAGAACAGAGGCTTGATACTTCCCTGGCAGCCAAGGGATTAAGACTCGCCTTCCACCGCAGGGGGCGCAGGTTTCATCCCTGGTGGAGGAGCTAAGACCCCACATGCCAGGAGGTGAAAAAACCAGAACATAAAACAGAAGCAATATTGTAACAAATTCAATAAAGACTTTAAAACATGGTCCACATTAAACAAAAAAATCTTTAAAAAAAAGATGAGACGCTCCATTCGCCATGGGAAGGTCACTTCCCAGCTCTTAGGCCACTTTGAGGTGGCAACCCACAGGTGCCCTCCCAAGGCTGGAAGACATGAAGGGAAATGGCTTGGAGGAACCAAGTTGGCAGGACAGCTGCTGCCCCTGAGACGAGCAGGGACTGTGACCACATCCCCACAGGCACAGCCAGCCCTGCCTGACACTCTCTCCCTGCACTGGGGAAGGGGTGCTCTGCCCCCACGGCTCAGCTTATTATGGAGAAATATGGATTCATCACCACTCACTTCCTGCTAGGCGGGATATTGCTTGGAGCCAATCTCCTCTCATCTCTCTGCCTGGACGCCTTCAGCCTCTCGGTATGCGGAGCTCCTCACATTTCCCTTCAGAAAAATTGAACTAAGACAAAGGGACGAAACGTATTTAGCGCTAAGGATGTGCGCCGTTTCATTTTTCTGTTTGAATCTATTGCTGTTTAATGAGCTAAATATCCGCGGGCTGAATGAGAGGCACTGATCCTGTGTGCGTCTCCCAGGAGGCGGCCTCTGACCCAGCCAGCGTATGGGAACCACTCAACCTCCCGGCAAACACGCAGGGTACTGGAGGAGGGCAGGGACTGCTGAGGATGTGGACAGATAGCAGGTGAAGAATCACTCTCACATCTGACCCTGCAGCCACTGAGCAGGCAAGAAACTTGGTGAAGGCAAAATAGTATCTTGATCAAAATGCTTGCATAATGGAAGTCCCTGGGTCATCACACACACAAAAAAAATCCCAAACTGATGAATAAACTAATGAGGTCACTGGAATGGACAGGCTGCTTTGGAAATCCAATCAGAAGAGGCTTTATCTGTCTCCATTGACAACCCAGAAGCTGTCTGAGGAGGAGGCCACGGGTCTTGCTAATATTGGTACATCAGCTCCCAGAAGGCTTGTTTGGACAAACTCTTGGTTTTGCATAGGTTCAAGCTCCTGAGTTATCCCATTGTTGTTCAGTCGCTCAGTCGTGTCCCACTCTTTGTGACCCCATGGACTGCAGCACGCCAGGCCTCCCTGTCCTTCAACATCTTCCAGAGCTTGCTCAAACTCATGTCCATTGATTGAGTCAGTGATGCCATCCAACCATCTCATCCTCTGTCATCCCCTTCTCCTCCTGCCTTCAATCTTTCCCAGCATCAGGGTCTTTTCCAATGAGTGAGTTCTTTGCATCAGGTGGCCAGACTATTGGAGCTTCAGCTTCAGCATCAGTCCTTCCAATGAATATTCAGGACTGACTTCCTTTAGTTATCCTAACTCTTTGTTAGGATAATAACCTTTTCTTTGTTATTAGAAAAGGAAGTTCTAAAGTTGTTATGTTCTTCAGCTTCTTCACCAAAGGAGCCATTTGGGATGAAACCATTTTACACTGGAAAGGGTCACAGAAATATTGTGACTGACCCCTTCCTTAATGGATAAAGATTTCCAAGCTCAGCTAGAAAAAGTTATGTGGCCAATTGGTAGTTAACCCAAGATCAGTAATAATAATGCTATGAGAGCTGGTTGTGTACCACACACTGTTTTAAATGCTTTATGTATATTCAACAGTTCAAGTCTCCTAACAAACCCATTTTGTAGAGGAGGAGACTGAGGCTCAGGAGTGTTAACTAACCTGTCTGAAGTCCTATAGCCAGAGAGTCATAGAGATTGGATTCAAACCCTGAGCCAGGGACTTCCGTGGTGGTCCAATGGCTAAGACTGTGCTCCCAGTGCAGGGGGTTCAGGTTCAATCCCTGGTCAGGGAACTAGATTTCCACATGCTGCAACTAAGACCTGGTGCAGCCAAATAAATGAACAGATAAATATTATAAACAGAAAGCAAAAAAATCCCTGGGCTCGACCTCATGTCTCCATTATGGTTTTGGCCTTTCAATAAAATTCATTTCTTCTGGCTTCCAGGTCAAACACGGTGAAAAAGCTCCAAGAATCAAAATGAAAAAAAATATCTTTCCCTATGGATCCTGAAATAAGTTCTGTTAGCTGATAAAAAAAGGAGCATGTGACTTACCAGCCTTTGTACTACATATCCTAAGCTCATCCTCCAAAGACCCTCAAGATACTCTCATCTCTCCTTTACTCCAACGCTTTCTCCAAGAGCCCTCCCTCCCAGCAAACCACCCAGCCTCTTGTTTCCCAACCAGATCCAGAATTGTGAAGCCTCTTTGCACGGTCCAGGCTGGTCCCTCCATCTGGAATCTCTCCTACTCCATCCCCTGCCATTGACTTCCTACTTATCCCTGAAGCCCCAGCCCCAGGGACAGCTCATCTATGAAGATTTCAGTCATCTCTCCATCAGGATTAGATTGCTCCCCTTCCTTCCCACAAAGCACTTTGTCCTCTATCACAGCATGTATGCGACTCTTTCCTCTGTTATGATTGGCTGTGGAAGAGCAGTGAGTAGTGGGTGAGTGGTTGGGTACAGGGTCTTAACACCAATACTGCTTGAGTTTGAAATCTGACTCTGCTACTCAGGAGCTTTGTGGCCTTGAGCAAATTACTGAACTCTCTGATCTTCCTTTTCTTCACCCATAAAAAAATAACATTGTTTACCTTAAAGGGTTCTTATGGGTATTAAATGAGATAATGTATGCAAAGCCCTTTAGCCACCATCTGTTTAGAAGTCAGCTCTTTATACATCTTAGCTCTTATTGTTGTTGAGGTTTGTCAGCGCCAACAACATCACCATTAAAACCAACATCACCATCAAAACCATCATCATCAATGTATTGGTAATGTGCATGCTTGCAGGCTCAGTCACTTCAGTCGTGTATCTCTATAGTCTTGTAAACTCCTAGAAGTCAGGTCTTGTTCATCTTTATGCCTGGCCTTTAATAAGTGTGTAATAAATGGATGCAGAATTGAAGCAGCTGTTCAATTTGCAGTTTGTTATGTTGGCTCTGGTGATAAAGTGTTTTGAAATCATTTGCCACTTGCTTGCAACCCAGTTGGGTTTTGAGCTCTGTAGAGTTTGTTATTTCTCCCTGTAGAGTATATAGTCAGTATACATACACTCAGTATATGTAAAAGTATTTATGAATGCTTAATTCACAGACTTCTCAAAGTTCATAAGATGCTCAGGATGTACACCCACTTATTTTTTCAAAAGGCTATGGGATAAATGACAATGGCAAAACGAATAGTGTTTATTGATCTCTTTAAATGGCTGACATTTCAGACAAAGACAAATATCATATGGTATCGCTTATTTTTGGAATCTAAAATATAAAACACAAATGCACTTATTTCCAAAACAGAAAGAGAGTCACAGACACAGAAAACAAACCTATGGTTACCAAAGAGTAGGTAAGGGGAGGGATAAATTAGGAGGCTGGGATTAACCTATACACACTACAATATACAAAATAGATATCCAACAAGGACCTATACTGTATAGCAGAGGGAACTGTACTCAGTGTTATGTAATAACCTAGAATGGAAAAGAGTCTGAAAAAGAATATGCTGCTAAGTCGCTTCAGTCGTGTCCAACTCTGTGCGACGCCATAGATGGCAGCCCACCAGGCTCCCCCATCCCTGGGATTCTCCAGGCAAGAACACTGGAGTGGGTTGCCATTTCCTTCTCCAATGCATGAAAGTGAAAAGTGAAAGTGAAGTCGCTCAGTCGTGTCTGACTCCTAGCAACCCCATGGACTGCAGCCTATCAGGCTCCTCCGTCCATGGGAGCTTCCAGGCAAGAGTACTGAAGTGGGGTGCCATTGCCTTCTCCTACTAATTCTTTATAGTATTTATCTAATATGGGCTTCCCAGGTGGCTCAGTGGTAAAGAATCTGTCTGCCAATGTAAGAGATGTAGGAGACGAGGGTTTGATCCCTAGATGGGCAGGATCTTCTAGAATAGGAAATGGCAACCCACTCCAGTATTCTTGCCTGAGAAATCCCATGGATAGAGGAGTCTGGTGGGCTACTGTCCATGGGGTCGCAAAGAGTTGGACACGACTGAGCACACACGCATTTATTAAATATATATTCTATGGTCATATATTTTAAATACATAGCTATGTAAATGATTGTGAACACAAGTGTTTAAATAAACTGATAGGTTTAATCCATTTCAATGATTATTCTTATTTGAAGTTAAATAGACTCATCTTTGGGAGTGGAAGATCTTTAAGTTAGCACCTACATCCTTTAACACAATTCTAGGGGCAGGAGGAAAAGGGGACAACAGAAGATGAGATGGCTGGATGGCATCACCAACTCGGTGGACATGAATTTGAGCGAACTCCGGGAGTTGGTGATGGACAGGGAGGCCTGGCGTGCTGCAATTCATGGGGTCTCAAAGAGTCGGACACAACTGAGTGACTGAACTGACTGACTGAGTGATCTTTGATAACTTCTCTACCATCTACCCACTCCAGTACTCTTGCCTGGAAAATCCCATGGACGGAGGAGCCTGGTAGGCTGCAGTCCATGGGGTCGCTAAGGTCAGACATGACTGAGCGACTTCACTTTCATGCACTGGAGAAGGAAATGGCAACCCACTCCAGTGTTCTTGCCTGGAGAATCCCAGGGACAGAGGAGCCTGGTGAGCTGCCATCTATGGGGTCGCACAGAGTCGGACACAACTGAAGTGACTTAGCAGCAGCAGCAGCAGCAGCTACCATCTAGGATGAAAAATATTCCAGATTTATCTTGGACATTTCCAGCCTCAGATCTGAAATCTGCCATTTCTCAGGAGTCCCAGATTTCTTCTAGTGGGAAATGACTTTTCAAGACCATGGTCTCGGTACTAGGAATGCTCATTGCTTCTGGGTTGGTCATTATTTCTAGTTCTTTTCAGTGGACAAAGCTAGAAAATATATATACTGTACAGATATTGATACTTTCCATTCAAATACAGAAATAACGGGTTTTACCTAATCTCTTCCCTGTTGCATTTATGTCTGCCTGCGTGCTAAGTAGCTTCAGTCGTGTCCGACCCTTTGCGACCCTATGGACTGTAGCCTGCCAGGCTCCTCTGTCCACGGGATTCTCCAGGCAAGAATACTGGAGTGGGTTGCCCTGCCCTCCTCCAGGGGATCTTCCCACACCAGGGATCGAACCCACGTCTCCTGCATTGGCAGCCGGATTGTTTACCACTAGCGCCACCTGGGAAGCCCGACATTTGTGTCTACTTTCTTCCAAACTGAGTGTCCTGGTTCCTTGAAGATGCAGGAGATGATATGATTGGAATTTCTCATGATCAATTACTTGCTTTATCTCAGATTACCCACACAGCTGTCTCAGAAAAGTAATATAAATACTACCAATGGAAACATGATTAGTGAAAATAATTAGAAAGAAATCTGCCCGTGTTCCTCTCGTTGTAGTTGTGCTATATTGATATTTTCAGATCCCACAGTCATTGCATACTGTACTCGCTTCCTTTAACCCTCATTCATTCTTAATTTTATAAGTAGCTATGTATCTAATGATCACCACTGACCCTTAACATCAAAGTCTTTATAGTAATTTTGCTTATCTGGAGCTTATTATCTAGTAAATCTCAAAAGAAAAGCTTATAAGGATAATATTCCTTAAGTTATTGCATACTTATAATAGTAACCTGTGCTCTTTCTACATGAAAGTCAGATTTTCTGGACATAAACCTCTTGGATTATATTTTCTTTCCTTTAATATCTTAAAAATGTTACTTTATTTCCTTCTATCATAGACCACTGTTGTAAGAAAGTCTGATGATAACCTAATTTTTCTTTTCCATAAAAGCTGCTACTTCTTTTTGGCTAGATGGCTAAGTAGGTTTCTGCTTTTGGGAAAAAAAAAAAATTCATTTCTTCTTAAAGTATAGCAATTTTACCAGACTATGTCTTGCTATTTGTCATGGAGTTTTAATTTTTAATTTTTAGTTTTTTTTTTTTTTTTTTTTCAGAGAAGGCTATGATACCCCACTCCAGTACTCTTGCCTGGAAAATCCCATGGACGGAGGAGCCTGGTGGGCTGCAGTCCATGGGGTTGCAAAGAGTCAGACACTTTGACTTTTCACTTTTACGCACTGGAGAAGGAAATGGCAACCCACTCCAGTGTTCTTGCCGGGAGAATCCCAGGGACGGGGTAGCCTGGTCGGCTGCCGTCTATGGGGTTGCACAGAGTCGGACACGACTGAGTGACTTCACTTTCACTTTAATTTTTCAGATACACTGTGTGCCTGTGTTCTTTCATTGTTAATTATTACTATTTGTAGTAGTAATGCTGTTTCTAGAAAGTTTTCTTCTTTGGCTATTTTTTATTTCAGGGACCTTTATCATTATATATGGGATAGTTTATCTCTTTGTTCGTTATTTTAATTTTCTCTCAATTCCTTTGATCTCTTTTTTTCGCTTCCTTTCAGTTCTTAAAAATTTCTTCCTTTTTACCTTCTTTCATTCTTAAGGCATTGTTTATTATATTCATTTACTCCTGTGTTCCTTCTAGTTTTGATCTTCATTTCTGAAAGGGCAGCTTTCTTTCCAGATTGTTCCTGTGATTGTCAAATAATCTTTGAGGATTTTATTATTATTAGTCTCAATTTTTGATGCTTGTATCATTTTCTTAGTGTCTTTTGGACTTCCCTCATAGCTCAGTCAGTAAAGAATCTGCTTGCAATGCAGGAGACCCGGGAAGATCCCCTGGAGAAGGAAATGGCAATCCACTCCAGTATTCTTGCCTGGAAAATCCCACGGACAGAGGAGCCTGGCCAGCTACAGTCCATGGGGTTGCCAGAGTCGGACGTGACTTAGAGACTAAACCACCACTACTCATGTATTTTAGCTCATTTTGAAATAGTACACTTCTGATTTGTTTTTCTGGCATTCTTTCACTGTCTTAAAGAAGTTATTCTGTACCTTATTCTCTTTGTTCTTATAAATTTGTGTGGGTTTTGTCCTGGATGTTTTTATGAGGTTTATTTTTATGTGAACACAGTTTTCCTGATCTTTATGAGAGTCCTGGTTCAGGGTAGTTTTTGAACTTTACAGAACTCCCTCTTTGGCTGTTTTGTATAGTATTTAAAAATATGGCAGCTTGCTTTCTGAGATTTACTCTCTTTCCCTGCCCATTTTCACACAGACCTTCTTTTTTCTTTTAATTCTGTTGTCCCCATTGTATTCAATTTCGTTCCCACACCCAGCACTCTCTCGTCAGTGTGTGGACCTGGATTAAGGATCCTGGCTGATCAGTTTTGAGTACTCACGTGATCTGAACTGCTTCTTCCTTTAGACCATGCACAGACCACCTTGCACGTGATTACCCATTCGTGGATTGCGCAGAACAGTTTCCAGTTTCACCTGCTCTTTTCAAACTCCTCCCCCACTCCTGTGCTCCCCGGTGAGTATCCATCAGCTCTGTGTGGGTTCTTCTTTTCTCAGGTCCATTAGCTACCTCACTGTTCCCCTCGGCTCCCCCCACACGGATGCCCGGACTATGCAGGGCTTGGGCTTGGTGGTGGTCTGTCCCCAGCCACTTGCATTTTTCACATTCAAGGGATATTTTGTTACTAGTTGTCGAGGGCTTGAAAGGGGGAGGGTGTCGGTCTTAGTCATTCCATTCATGTTTTTTGTGGAAAATCAGTGAAATTCAAACACCATACTGCCCTCTTTTCTACGTTTAGGTAGTTTTTGTTTGTTTTTATTTGAACTGCCAACTCTTTTCCATTAAAATCCAGATATGAAACTTATCTTGAAAAGTTCCAATGTCTGGTTATTCTTTTCTCTTTTTTTTTTGATGTGGACTATTTTTCAAGTCTTTATTGAATTTGTTACAATATTGCTTCTGTTTTATGTTTTGGTGTTTTGGCCACAAGGCATGTGGGATCCTAGCTCCCCAACCAGGGATCAGACCCACACCCCCTGCACCGGAAGCTTTAACCACTGGGTGGCCAGGGAAGTCTCGTGTCTGGTTATTCCTGCATCACCACATTCTCATGTGGCTGGAGTGAGGTGGCAGCATCCTTCACTAGAAGAACCATGAGCTCCCCTTTGCTGTGGCCCTTCCTTCCCCACTGTTTCACTGACCCCTTGGCTTAGTCACACCATCTTCCTGGCCCTACATCTACAAGGAGACATCCGAATTATGACTTTTGTTTTATTCAGTAACAGGAGGGCTTCCCCGGTGGCTCACTGGTAAAGAATCTGCCTGCAATGCAGAAGCTGCAGGAAATGCGGGTTTGATCCCTACGTGGGGAAGATCCCCTGGAAGAGAGCATGGCAACCCACTCCCTCCAGTATCCTTGCCTGGAGAACCCTATGGACAAAGGAACCTGGCCATAAGGTCTCAAAGAGTTGGACATGAGTGAAATGACTTAGCATGGATGCATGCATAGTGACAGGAAGTAGGGAGTATCAGGAGCCCCTTGCCTCCTCACACAGGATTTTGTGCAAATGTGGCCCCACCACATTTCCTCCATTCTAAACCCCAGGTGCCCTACTCTTAATACCTATGCCCCTTCTAGATTTGCAGACTTCCTCTGCAAAGCATCTGGTCCCAAAAGGCACTTGTAGATGCTAAGGCTGCCTGTGTATTCAGTTCATAAGAGAATGCCCTGAAACCTGAGAGTCAGAAAGGGTGATCACACAGAGGCCAGTTTGAACAAGATGTAGGCAGGAAACAGGAGGAAGAGAGCAGCCAGGAGACAGGATGTCAGTAGGCCAGGCAGCACAGGAGAAAGCAAATTAAAGTCCTTGTTCCGGAAACGGGGGCTGGAGGAAACATGAGGCTGGGGCACTGAAGGGGAGGCTGATACTTGGGCTGTGAAAAAAAGAGTAGGATCTGTGTACGGAGTGGAGTTGGGTCAGGGATGTTATTTGGCTGATGATGAATTCTGTTCACTGTGTCCCTTTTGTATACAGTCATTTAAAGAGGTGCTACTCACCAGATGCATACGGGTCACTTCTGTGAGCCATAGATCTCAGGAAAATCTCTCCACCCACAAGGAGCTGCTTATAACTCCCTGAAAATCCTCAAGCTTCTGCACCTGTGCATCGTACCCGCTGTTCCTCTTGTGTTGATGTCCCTCCATCTTCGCCCAGGCAACAGAAATATCGCATCTCCTCTCTCCAAAGATATCACAGGCCAAGTATGATGTCTCATAAGTGCTCACACAGGCCCCCAGGGAGTCACTCATCACACTCTATCATCCATTTCCTTGTTTGTCTAAGCTCAAAGCTCCTTGAGAACAAGAAGAGAGTCTTGTGAAATTCAATATCTCCTACATGTAGAACATTACAGGAGCTCAATGCCTATCAACACTTGTGCCATGACAGACAGATGCCAGTTTGTACCAGTGCCCATTCATAGGACAGTCAGAGAGACCAGCCAACCCACCCCGACACGCAACACCAAGAGAGGTGGGGCAAGCTCACGGTATCTGATAATCCCACCAGTATCTTCTATCTGCTGAGACTCCCTTTACAATCGTTGTAATTATTTTATGGAAGATTTCATCAGGGAGATAGCATGAGAGAGAGCCAAGAGAGGGTAGGGCCTCTTGAGCTATTGTTGAGAGACAGGAACAGTATCCCACGAGCCATGGAAATTCGAGGACACACAAAGGTTCTCAGAATCAGTCTTCCTTATTGCTCGTAAGTTTCAAAGAGCACATGCAGAGGCAGGAACCTGAAAACGTAACAGGCGAGTGGGTGGAAGCAGAAGGACTATTTGCCAGTGGAGAACTGGGTGTCAGGCACACATTCATTCAAAGGGAGGATTCATGAGACAAAGTTAATGTCTGTAGAAAGTGGATCTATCTACCTGGCTCTAGACATCTCTTTTCCCCTAAACTAAGGGCTTTGGATTTCCTTCTTGTGGGCTTGTGTCCTCAGGGAAATTAAGGAATTCCATGGTTGAAAGCTGTGAACACTAGGATAAATTATCCACCCAGGGTTCTGGTCCTTAAACTGGGTTTTCACCTTCTCCCAGTCATCCAAGGACTTTTAAATGTACCAGTGCTTGGACTTTACCCCAGACCAAATGAATTAGAATCTTTGGGGATGGGACTTGAGCGTAAATATTTTTTAAAGCTCCCTATAGTCCTATTCACTGTGGGAGGGGCTGCATATGGGCTTGTATGCCAGGAGATAAGGCTTTGTGGAAAACATTTGACTTAAAGCAACAAACATATATTGCTGTTTTAACATATAAATATATACATATATATATGCCACACCAGCTATCTCTAAAGGATAGCCAGGGTTGAGAAGCATTTCTTCCGGTCCCTTTGGGGTGAGACTCAGCCTTTGTCTTGCTTAATTCAAGGCATGACCCTCCTTGATGATTTCCTTCTTAATAGATATAAAGCTTTTAGGCTCCTGGGATAAACTTTATTTAGGTGTTGGGGGTGATGGAAAGTGGGATGATGGGAGACTTTCAGGTCCCCCTTATCGCCTACAGAGCTCTTTTATATCCTCCTCTCATTCGATTTGGAAGCAGGCAAGACTTATTAGTGTTTACTCTCTTCGTACCACAGCCAGAATGGTGTTGATCTTTTATGCATAATCCTTTGTTCTGCTAGCAGATTATTCCCATGAGATAGATTCGATAATGCAACTGACTATGTATAGCTCCAAGTATTTTTGTGGTTTCTGTCATCTTTTTTCCATCTCTTATTGTTGATGTTTAGCATGTGAATCCAGTGGCCACACTCCTGTTCAAAATGGAACAATGGCCTCCCAACAGTCACCAGGTAAAGTCCCAAATCCTTCTCATGGCCAATGGGCATCACTAACCCCTCTCCTGTCCCCCAACCCCAGCCTCATGTCACTCCATCTGGCCCCTTGCTACTGCATTCTGGCCATACAGGCTTAACATCAGTTCCTAAAACATATTACTCTGTTCTTCTCCTCAGGTTCTTTGCACAAGCTCTTCCTCCAAGTCTGATTGGTAACTTATCCTTCAGGTATTGCTCCCAGCCACTTCCTCAAAGAGATCTTCCTTGATCCTTGAGCCTAAAGGGTTCTCTCATAGCACTCTGCTCTTGCCCTCATAGCATTTATTATCATGTGTAACAATGCACTTATTTGTGCAATTATTTGTTTACTTCCACTAGACTGGAAGCTCCATGAGGGCAGAGACCATTTATTTTTCTCTGCTTTCCACGCCCTTGTACCTAACTCAGCACCTGACATATAGTAAGTGCTCAATGGGTGCTTGCTGAATGAATGTTTTTGAGTAGAACACCAAGGTCCAGAGACATTGAAAGACATGACCAAGACCGCTTAGGCAGGCAACAGGAAACCTTCTAGGACCGTGCTGGCAGAGATGCTAAATTCAGAATCTCCACTCCATCCCCAGGGTCCCCCTGTGCCTGGAATCCCATCCTATGGACTGCTGTCTACACTACCTGCTCTAAAGTTGACCTCAAGGGCTTCGCATCAGTGGAACAGCCAGGTTTTTGAGGAGGTCAAATGGTCACCCCCTCACCAGAAAGTGATGGTTGCCTTTGGCTGGACTCTTATGTTGTGGCGGAAGGCTCTTATCAAAATAACCCTCAATCTTTCTACCACAGGCCTTCTCTTTCTGGGCACCCACGGCTCTTGCAACAGCCCTGTGAATTTCTATTTGGCCGTTGGCGATGCCACCAGGCAGCCTGTCTATGAATGCGATGTGCATTGGCTGTAATTATTCAATGATCCCCAAAACCACTGTGCTGTTTGTGTCTGTGGCCTGTGTTCCTGCCACTCTCAGGGAGTGTTTCACCTGAGAAGTGAGGGAGAGCTCAGCGACAGCCTTGACAAGCTCCCAGGCACTGGCCAGGTGCTCTGTGCCGCTGGGGGTGGCAGGTAGGAGTTTGCTAGGGGACAAATAAAGAGAAGTGAAATCAGAGCGCTTATCCTTGACTGGCTCCCTCCGGCTCCCAAGCCCCTGTGTTGTGCTTTCTATCCCCAAAATCAGTTTTGTTGGTGCCACATCTGACCCCACCTCCTAGGGACAGGCCAAAGTCTCAGTCCCCTACCCACCAAAATATGCCCAGCCTGGTAGCCACACCACATGTTTTTGCTGCAGAACCTGCCAGCATATATGTCCACGGGCTCTGATAGAGGTTCATGGTGGACCCACCCATACCGGACAGCCCTACCTCAGAAACATGAATTTCCACTTGGGCTTCTTGGCTCCCAATTAGGTTCAGAAGGAAGTATCAAACTCCCATTAGCACACGCATACACACACACACACAAAACACGTACCCACTCACTCACACAAACACACAAACTGGACTGCCTTTACCCTGAACACCTCTCACTCATTCATGAGACAGGGGGCTGCTCCGTCAGATGAATCCCCAGGACCCTGCCAGAATAACACGTAGGCTGGGGTTCCAATCCAAGCGGCTACCAATTACCCTGACCGTTGGTCCATCCTCTCTCTGGTAGGTCATTTTTGATTCTCTCCATTTCTTTCTGTCTGAACATCCTTCCCTACCCTACAGCTCTGCGTGTCCAACTCCTACTCATCCTTCAAGACTCAAATTCTGCCTCCTCCATGAAGCCCCTCATTCCTGCAGCTGGAGGTGTTTCCTCTCCCCTCCGAACATTCACGATACCTCTGCTCCACCTCCACTGAGACTCTTGAAACCAACTTTCTACTTTCTAATCAAGTTGTTTTTACATATGCTTAAACACCTCTTTACCCCAACTATTTCATATGTTTCTCTGTATCCAACTATCTATCTCAGTTCAGTGCTCAATCCCTCAATCATGTCTAACTCTTTGTGACCCCATGGACTGTAGCCCACCAGTCCATGGTGGACAGAGGACAGCTCCTCTGTCCATGGGATTTCCCAGGAAAGAATACTGCAATGGGTTGCCCTTTCCTATTCCAAGGGATCTTCTTGATCCAGGGATCGAACCCGCATCTCCTGCATCTCCTGTGTTCAGATAAATTCTTAAACACTGAACCATCAGGGTCTGTCTAGATCTAGATCTGTATCTATATCTGTATCTATGTATCTATATCTATCTGCCTGCTGTGTGCTCCAGAGATAATGTGCATTGATAGAAAGACCGCTGACTTTGGTGTCTGACAAAACTGAGTTGATTCCTCTCTTCCTTCTGTTCCTCCTTCCATAAATATTCCTTAATTCCTCTATGTGCCCGGTACCATGCGGCACCCTAGCAAGACAGTACACAGAAGATACGCAGTCCCTGCCTCCATGATGCACACAGTCTCATGGAGTTCACATCCCCAGCCCTTTAATCATTGATGGGCTTCCTTTGTGGCTCAGCTGGTAAAGAGTCCGCCTGCAAACCAGGAGACCTGGGTTTGATCCTTGGGTTGGGAAGATCCCCTGGAGAAGGGAAAGGCTAGCCACTCCAGTATTCTGGCCTGGAGAATTCCATGGACTGTATAGTCCATGGGGTTGCAAAGAGCTGGACACGACTGAGCAACTTTCACTTTCACTTGGGATTTGGGAAGGTCATTCAATCTCAAAGGGCCTCAGTTTCTTCCTCTACAGTATTGAGTTGTATAATAATTAACTCCTAGTTGTACAGTAATAATTAACTGGAGGGATGTACATACAATATCTAACACTACTGATGTGTTCAATAAATGCACGTTTCTTCTCCATATTCTTCATTTAGTGAGAACTTGAAACATAATAATGGTTCAAGAGTATTGGTTGGGGGACTTTCCTGGTGGTCCAGTTGTTAAGAATCCACCTTGCAATGCTGGGGACGTGTGTTTGATCCCTGGTTGAGGAGCTAAGATCTGACATGTCAATCACAGAGTTACTGAGCTCTCATGCCACAATGAAAGATCCTGTGTGCTGCAACAAGACCCAAAACAGACAAATAAATAATTTTTTTAAGAGTATTTGTTGGAAAAAAAAAAGAGTATTTGTCGGAAGGGAAAGAGGACAGATGAAAAGGAGGAAGGGAAGAAGGGGGAAATCACAGTGGTTCATCTGAGAACTGTTTGGATTGCCAGCACTTGCCTTGTCCTTTTTACTTTCCTGATTGGATGTTGAAAGGGGGTAGTGATTGCATTCTAGAAGAACCAGTTCTAGATAAGAACCAGATTCCCCCAGCCCTTGTCAGGTTATCCCATGCACAAATCCAGTCATAGAGCCAAGACACGGAGTTCCTCCATGGACCAGTGGGTAAGCATTAAAAAGAAAACCTTCAGTAGTTTTCAGGGTCCCTAAAAGCTATTGTCCCCCAGGTTCCCCACTGAACTTCTGCCCTTCATATTTATAACCCTCCAGTTTCTCTTTCCTATCTTCCCAGACAGTGGTGCAGACAAAAAGACCATTTATAACAGCCTTTTGACAGCTGGACATTATTTAATTACAACTTCTGGCAGCCACGTAGTGTGCTGGAGGCTATTTAAAGTTCTGGGTGGCAGGAGGAGAAATGGGGAAACTTACAACCCAGGGTGGGCAGTGGCCAGGACAGACTCTCAGGTCCCTCACTCTAAAGTGGCATCGCTCAGAACCCTGGCCTTTGACATTGGTGTCTCTATGACAAAAGGTGGAGATGAAGTCAGCCCTCTAAAGCATATCCTAGAGGGGGCAGGGGGCAGCACCATACTGAACAGAATTGTCATTCATCCAGATAAACCACCCATATTCTACAGAGCAGTAAACTGAGGCGTAGAGAGGAGAAAGGATTTGTGCTGAACTGCACTGTAAGGAGTGCAGTTGCTGGGATGTCATTTATGTTTCCTGGGCCTTTTTGCTGCCCTTGTCTATGAGCAAAACCTGTCCTGCTTAGTTTTCCACACAGCAGCCACATACCTGCCAGTGTCATCTTGAAGGGCTGAACTGTTACATGCATTACACTAGGGGTGAACAGGAGTATAATTGTGAATGCCAATGTTCGGTCATCTGGTCAACCCCAGGAGAGACATTGGTTTTACATCTAGCTGCCACAGCCATAGTTTGCTGGGCCCAACTGGGATAACGATGTCTCCCCCATAATGGGACAGAGGTTAAGGTTGGGAAGTCTACTATAAGGTTCTATACTCTGGGGAAGAAGGGGCAAAAGGCCAATTATGAGTCAAATAGTAGTAACAACAGTCATGATAATAACTCCTTATATTGGTAGTTCTCAGTCAACCCTAACTGCACATTAGACATCTCCAGTGAGCATTTAAAACAAATAAAGCCTTCCCCCTGCCTCACCCCACCCCACAAAACAAACAAACAACAGCAACAAAAATACAAAGCCTCAGGCCTTACTGAGGACTAGTTAAATCAGAATCTCTTTAAGGCTGAGACCTATAATTAGCATTTTTAAAGTAAATCTAATGTGTAACATTACAGGATGGACAGCACCAAGCTGGTGAAAGCCCCTATTAATGTGCTATCCAAAGTGCCACCCACTCCCACTGCCACCTCCCCACTGCTGCTAAAATTATCCCTGATAGCCATGGCATCACCAGCTTGATGGACATGAGTTTGGGCAAGCTCTGGGAGTTGGTGATGGACAGGGAAGCCTGGTGTGCTGTGGTCCATGGGATCGCAGAGTCGGACACGACTGAGTGACTGAACTGAACTGAGCCATGGCAGGCTGCTGCTCAACTGCCAGGGCTAAACACTACACCGATGACATCGGTAGATCCCAGTCTTCTCTGTGCTTCTTCTCCTGGTTGCCCTGTTGCCATCACCCTCCTCCCTATAGTCTCAGTTCCTACTGCTGTCCCAGAAGCTCACCACCCAAGCCTACCAACTCTGACCAGTCTGCTAATAATTAACAGCCCTTAATAGTAGGGTGACATTATCCTTTTAGGTTGAGTTCCTTCCTCCTGGAAGCAAACTCCGGCATGGAGACTAGCTTGCAGGAAGTTGATCAGGGCCTGCTCTGGAGGGCAGCACCTGTTGAAAGGAAAAGACAGTAGGGAAGTAAGTCTTTCAGTGCTGAAGGGGGATCTGGGTGGCACGATATAGCGTCCATTTCAGTCTTTGGCAGTGGTATGGATTTGTGTGGGAGCTAGAAAGATCTTCCCCTCCAGAGAGTTAGAATGACTCTGCTGGAGCCCAGCATGGAGCCACCTTGGTCAAGACTTTCATTACATTATTTACAACAGCCTTACAACCCTCCTCCCACCCTGGGAGATTCACACAATTTCCCTCAGGGGCTCTGCTAAAAACAATTTGAGGGGCTTGGCAGATCAGCACACCCAGTGGCCTTCAGCAAAAGTCTTTGCATCTGGTTAGCACACTTTGGAGAAGGCAATGGCAACCCACTCCAGTACTCTTGCCTGGAAAATCCCATGGACATAGGAGCCTGGTAGGCTGCAGTCCATGGGGTTGCTAGGTCAAGACAAGACTGAGCGACTTCATTTTCACCTTTCACTTTCATGCATTGGAAAAGGAAATGGCAACCCACTCCAGTGTCCTTGCCTGGAGAATCCCAGGGACGAGGGAGCCTGGTGGGCTGCCGTCTATGGGGTCGCACAGAGTCGGACATGACTGAAGCGACTTAGCAGCAGCAGCAGACCTTACTCTTCCTCTCTCAGGGTGGAGCTCTAAAGATGGGGGCAGGGAGGTACTGAAGCAGCATTTTCCCCCTTCTCTCTATCTGACTTTACCAGCATCACCAGCTCCAACATGTTTTTATCAATTCCACTTCATGAACCAAGATAGGAATTTCCTGACCTGGCTGAGCTCACGTGAAGTAAGGGGGATAAAAACAGAAACTTTCAATAAAATTGCCATATTGCCATTCAAATGACATGCACACAGAAGCAGTGCCTGTCAGGGGAGGAAGTGATTATCTTTATCTGCAGGCGGAGCAGGGGAAGGCTGCTGTGTAAGAAAGGATTAGGAAAGACAGTGAGGAGCTGCAGCAGGATTTCGAAGATAGAGTAGAAGTTCGCCCAGCAGATAGGGTGGGAAAGAACTTTCCAGGCAGAGATCTGTGCCAAGACTGAGGCCTCAAACCTGCAGAATCATAGCATGCGGTGTCTGTTCTGAGAGCCCTATCTGAATGACGAGAGAGTTACCTAGGTTGGGGGACTCAGGAGAGGAGATTTGAAAGATAAACCAAGGACAGAAAATGGAGGTCTCTGTACCCATGCAAAGGAACTTGGACCTTGCCTGGGAGGTAATGGCTCCCTACTGAAGAGCTTTCTGCATGGGTTGTCACATTTTTTTAATGTATGACACAATAAAGAAGATTCTCTGTCCTGTTTCCCCCTAATGCATTTTCCACTCCTTGGCCCTACCATAGAATCACAAAAACAAACCTCACGTTTGCCTTCCTGTGGCTTTGATTTCTCTGTCTACCTCACATTGGGTATGAATAAATAAATCCATCTTACTGCATTTTTTCCCTGTAGTCTAACATGGATGTTTCTTGGGCTTTCTTCTCTGAGCCACTGATTCACAGGCACAGAGACTGTCACACTGGAAAGGTCTCAAGAAATCATCTACTAAACCCCACCCCTGGCTTCATGTGAAGGAAAAAGGCTCTGACTTCTGCAGAGAGGAAATGACTTACCCAAGTGTACACCGGTCATCAAAGACATGGAAGGAACTAGCCCAAGCTCTCTCTTCCAAGTATCAGATCAGTTCATTATATTTCCAGGAAGAAAAGTCAGTCCTGAGCAGAACTGCAATTGGGGATTTCGTCTTTTAAGGCCTCCCCCTAAAATCTCTCCTGACTCTTCCCTTTTCTCCCTGCTATGGTCCTTTCATATAACTCCCAGGGCACAGATCCTTCCTGTTGACCATTCTGGTACCCTATCCACTGCTGCTCTGCCAAAGAAACCTCTCTACTTTTCTTTATAATTGTCTTCTTCTTTCAAAACTACACTCTCCCTTATTTTGTGCCCTCTATTATATTGGTGATATCCAAAGAAAAGGAGAAATCTCACTAAACTAAGACCTAGAAGATGAGGTCCCAAACTCTGCCATTTCCTCTGACATTGTGCAAACACCTTCATTTCCTCATGTATAGCTAAAGCTCAGTTTAAATTTCTTTAATGTTCCTTTTGGCTCTGATGCTCTGGGATTCTCATTTATTCAGTGGCATGTCCAAGCGAGCTCTTTGAGGCCTAGGAGAGTTGACTATGCATGTCTCTTCCCAACTCCCATTCTGTATCGGCAGCCTGAAGTCAGCCACAGTGGGGATATTTACACCATGGGAATTGGCAAATGCTACAAATCCATTTATTTGGGGGGTCAAGTGGGGGACAGTAGAAGAGCTGGTTTATAGCATTCTTTCCCATGGAATCTGGCCTCTTGAAAACCTCGATCTAAAGCAAGTGTGTGCATTCTCATAAAGACTTCAGAAGGTAAACCATGTCTTAACCCCAAAGCAAGTATTTCTGATGGTACAGCCAACAGATGAGGAGGTACAGGTGACACGGCAAGATTTGGTTTCCTTGTCGTTGGTGTGGCTTTTGCTGCACATTGTGGTACGTGGCATCTTAGAAACACAACCAGGGACTGAACCAGCACCTCTGCATTGGAAGTGTGGAGTCTTAACCACTGGACTGCCTAGGAAGTCCCCCAACATCATTTTTCATTTCCCATTCTACATTTCTCCTTCATGTGGTTTTCTCCATTGGAAATTCTGCACTCCATTTGTCCATCCTCAGGTCTCAAAATTCTACTACCAATAATTTACAGTCGAGCTCTATGAAATCTTCTCCAGTTCCCTAGTCAAGATTAAATGTTCTCTCTGACTTCTAGAATAACTGAGTGAACACATTTATTTCTTACCATATAGAGAGTAGGTGCCCCGAAAGCATGAACTATATCTTTTTCACTTTCTCTCCCAATGGGACTAGCTCAGTCTCCTACGAACAGTGGGCGTTCAGTGAATATCTAGGTCAGTGAGAAGTGCAGCCCTGGCAGGTGTGCAGAAAGCATATGCTTTCTTTTCATTATGAACTAGTTTTGCGGGAATAGAGTACAGGATTATGCTAATGAATTTCTGTGATGTAAAACTGTATAGAAGGAAAAACAAGCCAACTTCATTCCTGTTGCTTATTTCCTCAAAAGACCCTGATACTGGGAAAGATTGAGGGCAAGCAGAGAAGAGGGCAATAGAGGATGAAATGGCTGGATGGCATCACTGATTCAATGGGCATGAGTTTGAGCAAACTCCAGAAGATGGTGAAGGACAGGGAAGCGTGACATCCTACAGTTCATGGGGTTGCAAAGAGTCGGACCACACTGAGTGACTGAACAACAATAACTCCCAACCCAAAATAAACAGAATTACCAGTTATCTGTGTATCCTTCCAGAAATAGCCTACACACATATAAGCCCTTATGTCTTTGAATGAAGTGAAGTGATGTGAAAGTTGCTCAGTTGTGTCCAACTCTTTGCATCCCTGTGGACTATACAGTCCATGGAATTCTCCAGGCCAGAATACTGGAGTGGGTAACCATTCCCTTCTCCAGCAGACCTTACCAACCCAGGGATTGAACCTAGGTCTCCTGCATTGCAGGTGGATTCTTTATCAGCTTAGCCACCAGGGAAGCCCAAGAATACTGGAGTAGGTAGCCTATCCCTTCTTTAACAGATCTTCCTGATCCAGGAATAGAACTGGTATTTCCTGCATTGGAGGCGGATTCTTTACCAGCTGAGCTACCAGGGAATCCCCCATGTCTTTGAATAGACCTTCATATTTTGCACAGATAGAAGCATGCTGTTGTGTAGGGTTTTTTCCTTAATGTGTCTCCAAGATAGTTGTGCTTCAGCTCCACTAGAGTGACCTCATTCTTTTTCAAGGCTGTATGGTAGTTCACCATATACATAGATCATATTTTATGTCACCAGTCCCCTGCTGATGGAAATGTATTTGTATTTGTGTTGACTATATTTGTCTTCCTGTCTTTGTATTGCCAAGAATGCTGCAATTAATATCCATGGACATCCATCTTTACTGACCTGTACAAGTCTATCTGTAGGAAAATAAGAGAAAAAACCTAAAAATGGAATTTCTTGGTCAAAGAGGAGATGTCTTTTTAATTTTGATAGATATTGCTGCATTGTCTTCCAAACACATGGAGACTTGAATGCTGTCATCTTCCTCTCATGCAGTCTTTATCTGCTTCTTCATTCTTACTCATTGCTCACATCTACCTTTGCTGGCGTTAGAGACCTCTGCATTTCTTTAATGATCATTCCACCAGGCAGTCAGAGCCGACCAGCTTTGTGCTGCCATGACACGGGGTTACACAGAGCACTCATCATGGATGAAAAAGTGCCTTAGCCTCACAGGGCGTACCTCTTGCCGTGATTTCGGTGATCACACCCGCTTCAATCTCTCTGAGCAGCTTCCCATCATTGCCCATAGATCAGTAGCCAAGATAAGGAGGAGACTACTCACACATTCATCACTCAGCATAGCCACTTCCTCCAGGACAAGGAGGAGAGAGACCAGTGTGTACCAGTGATGCTTCCCCACCTTTCTCTGGAAGGCAAGGCATATGGACCTGCTCCATGTTTGATATTCCTGCTTTTTTTAACATCATTATTTTCAAAGGCAGGTATTCATTTTAGTGCTGGGTGTTGCACTCTAAGGCTTAGGGAAACTGAAGATTAGAATGACGTTTGGTGCTGTCCGGGAGTGGAGAAGGCAATGGCACCCCACTCCAGTACTCTTGCCTGGAAAATCCCATGGATAGAGGAGCCTGGTAGGCTGTAGTCCATGGGGTCCCTAAGAGTCGGACGTGACTGAGCGACTTCCCTTTCACTTTTCACTTTCATGCATTGGAGAAGCAAATGGCAACCCACTCCAGTGTTCTTGCCTGGAGAATCCCAGGGACGGGGAAACCTGGTGGGCTTCCATCTATGGGGTCGCACAGAGTCGGACATGACTGAAGGGACTTAGCAGCAGCAGCAGCAGCAGCAGCTGTCTGGGAGATGCTAAGCCAGAAGCTAGGGAATTCGTGAATGCTGCCCTTCTGATAGTTCCTCTGCAGTGTGGGCTTTCAAACTAGGGAGTTATTCCCAGAGAAGAACAAGATAGACAAGGAGCATTCTTTTTTTTAAATTAAAATTAAAAAAAAAAAATTTTGGCCGTGATCTACTACTGCTTGCTGAATCTTAGTTCCCTGACCAGGGTTTGGACCTGTGCCCCCTGCAGAGGAAGCACAGAGCCCTACCCACAGGGCCACCAGGGAATTCCTAGAATCACTCTTCCTAGCTGGACAAGTCCTGATTTCCCCTGACATAAGATTTCACTCATTCGCCATACCTACACACACACACATATTCACACAGACATTTGCATGCCAATGACTTCTGCTTCTCAGATGGCTTAGTCAACGCAATAGGTTTGGCCTGGCTGTAGGCTCAGAAGAAGTAGAGTGCAAAGAGCCTGTCCTGAGCCTCCAGCCCTGCCTGCCCTGCTTACTTCCAAGTGGCCAGACTGCAAAGGGAAGACCACAGGGTGGTATCAACACTTCAGGCACAGTGGTTCTGCCCATCGTCAAACACGGCTCAGCGAGTGTCTTGGACCCTGAACTGTCAGCCCTACCCTCTTGGGTGTGAGTTAGGAAGGGATTGAGCAGAGGAGTGGGAATGTCAGCATGAACATGGGGGGTCTCTCCTCCACAACCTGCATAGTGAAGGGATTTGAAAGCATGTCACATCAGACACGTGCCCCTGATCTCCCTGGATTTATTTACCTTTGAATCTCCAGCACTGAACAAGAACCCACTAGGGAGACAGCCTGGAGGAATGAAGTCTTGAAGAGGATGAAATTACTCTTTTTCAACTGAAGGCCACTGAGCTGAATGGAATGTGTGTGTTCTGTGCTTCTAAGGCCAATCTGGATCCAGTGGGTAGAAGCTACAGAGAGACAGATGTCAACTCAATTTTTAAAAAATGCTTTCAGCAGACAGATTATTCCAAGCAGGGAAGCATCTGCTTGGAGAAGTTAGTCATGATTCCCCATCACTGGAAGCTTTCAAATATAGGGAGTAATGATCTAGATGGGATTCAAGACTGACATATTTGCACTGGGTGAATTGTAAGATTTTGCAACCGCTGGGAATGAAAGATTCTATGAAATGTCCATTTCCGCTTGAGAAAAATTATGTTTTCTGCTCTCAAACACCCTATTACTTCAGCACCCGACACCAGCCTGCATTCTAATTCTACCAACGGCAGTTATGGACTGTACCCCCACGAAGAGCTCCTTTCCATCCAAGGAATATTAGTTCTCCAAACAGAGGACTGGAATCTTTTTCTTTCTTTCTCTCTTTCCTCCCTTTGGCAAAGCAAAACCTGGGTTGAGCCATTAAGCTGCTTGCTCTTGCTCGTTTTGAAGCTTGCTCACTGTCTAGCAAGGCAGCTGGGGCGTATTGGTTGAATCCCAAATAAATATTTTATCTCCAGCCTCAGCAGAGGTGGAGAAATGGGCCTTTCAGAGATGAGCGGGCTGTGGGCTTCCTATTGGCAGCGCCAACTGTTTAGGGGAGAGGGGGGACCTGTCATTCACTTGGATCATCAATCTTGAAGCCGAAACCATTCTGAACCCAGGTCCCCTAGAGTCAGAAATTGACAAATGGCAAAATAAACTCAGCACGCACAGATGAATGAGGAGGAGCCCCCGGCTATTAAAAAGCCATTGGCATCTTCCTGCAACCACAGAGCTGTGCCATCCTCAGCTGCCTGTGTGGGCAAGACACCCAGTGGGGTGCAGACAGGCACCTGCAGTAATTAGCAGCTGATCCCAGGTGCCAGAGTCTGGCTTACTGCCCAACCCAGTCACCCCCTGGGAGACTGTCCTCCAGGAGTCCTCAGGCCCTCCAAATTAAAACAGAATGATCAAATAGCAAAGAGGAAGGCCCATGAGAGAAGGCAGAGAAGATTGGTGATGCCAAGAAGTAGTTATTCACTGGCAAGGGCCCAGAGTGCAAATGGAAAAAAGAAGAAGTGAGAATGTCGACTGCTATGATGAATGATCCAAGCTTGGTCGATTTGTTCATTGAGGGGAGGACAATGAGAAAATTAATGAATCTTGCTTCTGTTAAGACTTCCAAAATCAAGTCTGCCTTGATTTTGGCCTTGTGAAATGGGTATGTGGGTTGCCTCCAGGGCAATGGTATCATGCATGGATGAGTCAGACCAGAGAGCTGGGCTCAGCAGACTCCTGTGCAACGAGCAGGTAGCAGGCAGAAGGCATCAGTTCCCAAGTGAACAGTGAGCCCCAGGGGTTCTGCCTGACAGAATAGTGGGGACTGCAGCTTCCTGCTTTGCGCATCAGTTAGAAGTGGACTCACACCACCGTGGAGCTCATTTTCCTTCTCTAACGTATCTCACCCCCAGAGCCCACACAGGTTCCAGCTAGAACAGGAAGGAGCACAGGCTTCCCCTAAAAAGTCCTGGGCTTTCAGACAATTCCCCAAATGATGTTTAGCCTTGGTGTCACAGGGACAAAATGTCATCAGAACCCTCCTTCTCTTTTCCCCCTCTTCCCTCTCTCTCCTCT
The DNA here is from genome assembly GCF_055505025.1 of Bos grunniens. NCBI lineage: Eukaryota > Metazoa > Chordata > Mammalia > Artiodactyla > Bovidae > Bos > Bos grunniens. The sequence goes on along the minus strand of NC_141183.1, from coordinate 46,720,417 downwards.
GTCATTCCTTACCTATGTATCTCTTTCTGCCTGTTCTTCCTCTGTCTCCCTTGATTCCTGTCTCTATATTTCCCTGCAGGATGTAATATGAGGCCCTTGAAGCTCCCACAACACTGACTGACCACTGCAGGGGTGAGATCTGTGGTCAGTGGAGGAGACTTGGACCACCTTGAACTGAATGAATTCTTTCATCTATGTATCTATCTTGGAGTAGGAAATGGCAACCCACTCCAGTATTCTTGCCTGGGAAATCCCATGAACAGAGCAGCCTGGCGGGCTACAGTCCATAAGATCACAAAGTTGGACACGACTTATTGACTAAACATCTGTCTATCTATATATCTATTCATCCATCCATCCATCCATCATTTATGCATCCATTCTGCCATCTATCTATGTCTCTTTGTCCACTACCCCTCCCGTGTCTCTCTGTCTCTTTCAGAAGAATTGAAGCACTTCAAATGAAAATATGTCATATTTTCTAGTTCAAGTCCATCTTGTGTTAACTGAGCTCCAGAGAGGGTAAAAGACTTCCAAATCAGTAAATCAGTGCAGTTAAGGAGGAAGTCCCCAGAGGGTGGTCTGACCTCCTGCCCCTAGCTGTAGGGGGTGAGGGATGCTTGGGAACGAAAATCAGAGTATTAGCATCAGGTGGTCGATCCCTCCATCTGGTCCAGAGGTATCCTGGTTGAGAAACCCTAACTGCCTGTCCTCTTTAGAATGGAGAGGGAGAAAGAGGGGCCAGAGGAAAGAGAGAAACTCTTTGGAACCTGTTTGCTCTCACGGCATATCTGCATATCCAGGGACATTAAAAGATGTCATTTTGAGGGGTAGCATGGTGTCTACGGTGATATCAGTGACAGAACAAAATTAAAATTTAAAAAAGAAACATGTTTGGCATTCTCTGTTTTAACATGAGGTTAAAACATCTTTAACATTCTCTTGTTAAAGATGAGGTAGCTCCCTAAGAGTCCTGGGAAAACCTTAGAAGGCTTGGCCATTTGCAGTGATCTCTGGGGACATGAGAGCCCCAGGTGGGTAACTGAGAAAGAAGAGAGCCCCCCCATCCCCTGTGAAAGATGCCCCTCCCCAGAGAGGTCCTAATCAAGCCCCAACTGCAGCCTCTGAGGTGGGAGCAGGAAGGGGTCCTCTCAGGGGACAGTCAGTTCATCTTCACCCCTCTCCATGGGCACTGTCAGTTACCAACCTAGAAACATTCCCTTCCCAGCATGAGCACCCAAACTGCCACCCCATCCCCTCTCCTCCATCCTCCAGATTGTCTCACATCCACTGTCCCCCGTCCCCTGCCTGCCACTACATGGTTTAAGCTCTTCTGTTTTCTTCTCTACCTTAGGCACAACCTGCTAACTAGCTCCATTTCCTGAGTCTTTCTGTCTCCCATGCATTTACTCTACAAGTATCAGTGAGTGTATCTTCCCCATGGGGGTCTCAGGCTAAGTGTTGGCGAACCAAGCAGCAGTAGGACTGTGGTAGGTGAGTGATGGCCCAGAAGCAAGATTTAAGGAGGCCCAAAAGCTTTGACTCATAAAAGCTCAGAGTTAGCACCTGAGAGTGAAGGCCTCCTTAAAGGATGTGTCACCCTGGTCCCCATCCCAAAACCAAGTGTGAATAAGATATTAGTTTCTGCCTCTGTAGAGCTCACCAGCTAAGGGAGAGAAGATAAACATCAACTAAGCAAGCACGTTAAAGAAACTGGGCCAGTGCCAGGAGACAGTACAACTGGTGGGGTCTGGTCCAGCTGGGGGAACGTGGAAGTCCTCGCTGAGGATTGACATGTGGGCTGACAGCTGACTAGTAAGTGTGATCTGATGAGCCTGGAGGTGGGGGTGGGTGGATAAAGACTGAGAGAAGGAGGAAGAGCAGATAAAATTCTGCAGCAGAAGGGAGTAGACACGGACGAAGGACCACACGAGGCTGTTGGAAGAGTGAGTGCCGCAGGAGGTGACGGGGCAGAGACACGGCTCCAGGCAAGAAGTGATGCGGAGTTCAGCCCGGAGGCTATCAGAGTGGTCCTGGTGAGAAAGGATGTGGGCTTGGACTAGACTGGTCTCTCTGGAGGGGGCAGACAAGTGGACAACTTGGAGAGATACTTAAGAGGTAAAATCGGACTCTATTCAGTGGCAATCAGGACAAGTCGGAGCATTTAAGAAAGCTTGTTGATTGATCGATGGTTACTCATTGGTGCTAATGGCTTTAATTAAGGGAAAAGATCTCAATAAAAACAAATGATTAGTCTTTATAATAGAAGTGTCAATGAGCCCTTAATGAATGAATTTGCTAATTTCTGTTCCTGCTGAGGCATTTAGTCTTGGGTGGGAATATCGAGGCTCTTAACCCCAAAGTCAGAACCCCTGCTTTGCCAGTTATGTTCCACTTCACTTGATTTTGAGAACTTTGGAAAAATACACCCAAGAAGATATCATGGTGGTTGCCAGTTGCATCCCTCCTATGTTCCCAGATAGCTCTAGTGGTAAAGAGCTCTCTTGCCAGTGCAGGGACATAAGAGACACAGGTTCAATCCCTGGGTCAGGAAAATCCCCTGGAGGAGGGCATGGCAACCCACTCCAGGATTTCTTGCCTGGAGAATCCCATCAACAAAGGAGTCTGGCAGGCTAAAGTCCATAGGGCCACAAAGAGTGGGACACAACTGAAGCAACTTAGCACACACAGAGAACCCCTGGAGATAGAAACAACCCCTGGAGACGGTCTGGTCATCAACCCCAGACTCTCAGAAGCCAAGTGCCTTTAAGGTATAGGGGCAGAAACACCTCATTGAGAATGAGAAGGAATAAAAAGCAGCTTGCTCACAGCACCTTATCTGATGCTGTGCAGAAAGTAGCAGAGGTGGACGAGCCTTGACACACTCCACCTCCATTAGCCCTTAGCTGCTTCTCCATCTCCAGTCGCTCTCACAGCCTAGTCCTTGACCTACTGCTAGCCACACAGAGTTCATTCTTTGAATCCAAATTCATGATCTTTTCATCCCTCTGGCCTTGGACCTGTCACAGGGCACCACGTTCTCTCCCTCTGCCCATTCCTCCTTTCACACTCCCAGTGGCAGTAAAGATGAGCCTGGCAGCCTTCCCCTCAGTTCAGTTCAGTTCAGTCGCTCAGTCGTGTCCGACTCTTTGTGACCCCATGAATCGCAGCACACCAGGCCTCCCTGTCCATCACCAACTCCTGGAATTCACTCAAACTCACGTCCATTGAGTCAGTGATGCCATCCAGCCATCTCATCCTCTGTCATCCCCTTCTCCTCTTGCCCCCAATCCCTCCCAGCATCAGAATCTTTTCCAATGAGTCAACTCTCCGCATGAGGTGGCCAAAGTACTGGAGTTTCAGCTTTAGCATCATTCCTCCCAAAGAACACCCAGGGCTGATCTCCTTAAGAATGGACTGGTTGGATCTCCTTGCCATCCAAGGGACTCTCAAGAGTCTTCTCCAACACCACAATTCAAAAGCATCAATTCTTTGGCACTCAGCTTTCTTCACAGTCCAACTCTCACATCCATACATGACCACAGGAAAAACCATAGCCTTGACTAGACAGACCTTTGTTGGCACAGTAATGTCTCTGCTTTTGAATATGCTATCTAGGTTGGTCATAACTTTCCTTCCAAGGAGTAAGTGTCTTTTAATTTCATGGCTGCAATCACCATCTGTAGTGATTTTGGAACCAAAAAAATTAAAGTCTGACACTGTTTCCACTGTTTTCCCATCTATTTCCCATGAAGTAATGGGACCAGATGCCATGATCTTTGTTTTCTGAATGTTGAGCTTTAAGCCAACCTTTTCACTCTCCTCTTTCACTTCCATCAAGAGGCTTTTTAGTTCCTCTTCACCTTCTGCCATAAGGGTGGTGTCATCTGCATATCTAAGGTTATTGATAATTCTCCCGGAAATCTTGATTCCAGCTTGTGCTTCTTCCAGCCCAGCGTTTCTCATGATGTACTCTGCATAGAGGTTAAACAAACAGGAGATGGCAAGAGTGAACATCGACATTCTAGGAATCAGCAAACTAAAATGGACTGGAATGGGTGAATTTAATTCAGATGACCATTATATCTACTACTGTGGGCAGGAATCCCTTAAAGAAATGGAGTGGCCATCATGGTCAACAAAAGAGTCCGAAATGCAGTACTTTGATGTAATCTCAAAAATGACAGAATGATTTCTGTTCGTTTCCAAGGCAAACCATTCAATATCACAGTAATCCAAGTCTATGCCCCAACCAGTAATGCTGAAGAAGCTGAAGTTGAACAGTTCTGTGAAGACCTACAAGACCTTTTAGAACTAACACCCAAAAAAGACGTCCTTTTTATTATAGGGGACTGGAATGCAAAAGTAGGAAGTCAAGAAACACCTGGAGTAACAGGCAAATTTGGCCTTGGAATATGGAATGAAGCAGGGCAAAGGCTAATAGAGTTTTGCCAAAAGAATGCGCTGGTCATAACAAACACCCTCTTCCAACAACACAAGAGAAGACTCTACACATGGACATCACCAAATGGTCAACACCGAAATCAGACTGATTATATTCTTTGCAGACAAAGATGGAGAAGCCTTTCCCTAGTCTGTACTAAATCACTCCCAACCTGGAGAAACCACCCATATCCAGCCCAGAGACTTCAGGAGAAATAGAACCTGGAACCCATCTAATGGATAGTTGATGGCTTTGGCCTCACCAAGACCAGGATTTTAATGCCAACTCTACCTCTTCCTCACTGTCTGACTTCAGACAAATGATCTGACCTCCCTGGTCCTGCCTCTCTGGGAAGGAAGATCAATGCTGACCTCAGGGACCATCTTCATGGTGGGGAAATGCCTAGCACAGTGCCTGGTCCATAGATGGCTATCATGAAGGAAGCGCCCCCCTTTCCCTTCCTCTCTGCAGTTACCATGACCCATGGGAAGGCAGGTCAGGATCATTACCCCTGGCACCCAGGTCATCAGCAGCATTCCAAGAACTGCAAAGGCCATCTGGTCTGTTCTGCTGGACAGTTGGGCAGAGCTGACCTCCCAACCCCTTTCTTTTCAGCACAGTAAGAAGCAATAGGACCGGTGAGAGCTGAAAAACAGCCCAACCAGAGTTTGGGCTAAACAAATCCAAAGCAACAAGCAAGAGACACCAGTGCCTAAATGCCACTTAGAATTTTGTTTGTATTTATTGAACTTCAAGTCGAATCATAGTACTCACAGGCTTGTTCCAACACTAGCCAAAACCCTCTTTGGACAGTTCCTCAGGATAGTGATCTTCATCATGTGCCACACTAGAGTTACTCAAGCCTTTCACTTGTATCTCATTTGACCCACTTAGTGATGCTGCAATTAGGGTAGGAATCATCCCATTTCACAGATGAAGAAACTGAGACTCACTCTGGACAAGAGACTTGCTCAAAATCACACAGTCTGTGGTGAAGTCAGTCCTCAAACTGGGGCTGTAAATATCAATCTTAGCATTTTTCTTTTTTCTTCTTGCTACTTCCCTGGTTCTTAAACCACTGACTCAGAATGAAACCAGAGTATCAAAATGCTCTCTGAAGTCCAGCCAAACAGATAGATGTCTGTGTTAGCTCCAGGCCCACAAGAACCCAGGGTTTCCTTCCTCTCCTTCCCCTCCCAGCTTTGACTTCTGTCCCTCCAAAATCAGCCCAGTGGGAAGCCTCACGAGGCCAGCAAAGAGGGCCTTTGAAAGCTCTCATCCAATTACCATTTTAATTAACATCAGATTGACATAATGACAGACCAGCTCCGGAAGTCTAGGCTGAACTGCACCGATATTCATTTGGGGGCTCACAATTGGAGAAGCTCGTCTTTACCAGCTCAAAATTTTTCTAATCATTTGAGGACAAATGGTAATAATCATACAATCCAAACTCAAAATAATAGGGTGGAAAATTGCTATTCTAATGAAGATCCTGTAGTGGATTGCCGCCAGGACCATACACATTCACCCAGGCTGGGTTGGCCACTCTGGAAAAGCACCTGGTGCTCATTATGGTCTGTGACATCCATTTGACTGTGACCATTCACACAGCATTCATTGACTCACTTATTTTTCACCCATTCTAATGGTTACTCATACTTCCATTTTCTTAGGCATTCATGGATTTGTTCTTCATCTATTCATTCTCTTCCAATGGGGCTCTAGGACTGTATTCCTCTTTTGGCGTTTCCAGAATTCTTAATCACCAGGCTCCACACCGTGACCAACAGGATCCTTTGAATTGAGAACCAGGAAAACTTCTTTAATCTGTAGATGATAGCTTTAGCCTAAGATATTAAAGTCTTATAGTAGCTGATTACATTAGCATGAAACAAAAGATAAGCAGAAAGTTGTATACCAAGAGACCTTGGTCTACCAGTGACTGTCTCATGTGGAATGAGTTTGTTTCCCAAAGGGAGGACTACGATATAGTCAGCAAGGTCAGAGGCAGCACCTTAGACCAAAGGAATTCAGAAAGTTTCAGCAAGTTCAGAGATTTTAACTTTGAGAATCCCATTAGTTCTCTCCATCTTGCCTGATGATTGAGGGTGATAGGGACTGCAATGATTCCACTATGGTGTGTGAAGGAATGCAAAAACCAAAAGCTGATATTTGCCAGGAAGACATGAAGAACCAAATGGCCGTCTTAATTTTCCCATGACCCTCTGACTGTTTATTTAATTTAGAACCACTGTTTGCCCGTCTTAATAAATCTGATTCAGGAACAGAGTGTTGTCATGTTACAAGGACATTGGGATGGCAAAAGTCTGGCAACAGAGGGGTCACTTTTATAGAAGTAGAATGGACTTTATCCATGTGTGCCACCATCTTTATAATCTCTGTTGATTAGAGAGTCTTTCATACCCTTTGCGTGAAAGCCAGCCAGTGCATCTCCCGGATCCTCAGGTCCCATCCTTTCTGTATGAGCCTCAATTTTGATGAGGGCAATTTCAGAAGCTAAGATAACGGCAGTAAGTAAGTCCTCTACTTGCTTTACTTTCTCCCCTTTCTCATTTCTCTTCCTTTACTCCCCTTTCTCATTTTTTACAATCTGAACCATCCACAAACAAAATTAGATCAGGATTAGTTGAGAAGGTGTCTCATAAATTATTGGGTCAGATTACAAACTGGGACATTAACATCTCATAGTTGCAGAGCTCACCTTGGTCGGGCAGAGATAGTAACATAGCAGGATTAAGGATGTTGTTAATATTCAAGATGCAGGTTAGGTGGCAAGAGCAGAAGGATCTCATAGGAAGTTAGTCTGTTTGCAGAGAAATGTTGGGTCATTTCAGAATTAAGAAAACTTTAGACAGAGTGAGGAAATTTGTAAACAAATGCCATTTCCTGGGGCTAGATCTGGTGAAGCTGCCACTAACTTTGCAGCTGTGGTTGTAGCCTTAGGACAGCTGGGGTGGCAGGAATAATGGAATCAATCTGATGCCATAACAGGCCTGTGTTTATTACCAAGCTCTCAATGTTCCCAGGATCTGGTTCTCTCTCTCCTGCAAGGTAAGGTAGCCCCAGGACAGGAGGTTTTTGTTTCAGTCTTAAAAAGCCTTGCCCATGTTTATCTCCCCATGGAAAAGGTTCAGGGGCAGAAATTTGAGTAAATTCATAGAATTAGGAAGTTAATAGGGACAAGTTAGGAACCCATAAGGCAATAGCCAGCTAGGCCTAGAAATCCACAAAGCTATTACTTAGTTGTGGGCCTAGGAAATCCTCGGATTAGTTTCATCCTTTCTGGAGATAGCTGAATTCCTCCAGCACTTACATTATGATGTGGTTGATGTGGTAATAAGCAGTGTCTAGAGATAATTGTAACTTTACTTATGGCAAATATGGATATTTTATGGATGCCTCTTTGGCAACTGAGCACAACAAGAGGTAATCTACTTACCGTAGAAGGTCGATTTCCTGGGATTGGAGGGCCTTAAATCTTGGTGGAGGGTTTCCCAGGAGATCCAGTGGTACAGTCCACCTGCCAAAGCAGGAGATGTAAGAAAGGTGGGTTCACCTTCTGGGTGTAGGAAGTGGCAACCCACTCCGCTATTCTTGCCTGGATAATCCCATGGACAGAGGAGCCTGGTGGGTTATATTCCATGGAGTCACTAAGAGTCAGACCTGACTGAGCAACTGAGCATGAACACATCTTGAGGGAGCACTTGGGAGGAACAAGAAGAGGCCTCAGTGAAGCCTTGAGGTGTGACTGTCCAGGTACCTTGTTGATTGTTCCAAGTCAAAGTGAATAGATATTAGCCATCTATTAGCCATGGGGTAATAGATATTAGCCATGGGGTCAACAGGGATGCTGACCAAGGCTGAGCTAAGGTCCACAGCATTAACCTCTTTTAAGTCTGGTGAAACTTGTGATAAAAGGATGCTCAGGATTGGAACAACTGGGAAACAGGGAACAACTATCTTGTTGATAGTTCTTAAATCCTGGACAAATCATCATCCTGCCATTAGGTTTAAGGACTGGGAGGATCTGCATGTTGCAGGGGCCGGTACAGGAAAGATCAGCCTCAGAGTGATTGTGTTCTGCTATGTGACAAGGTGAGAGGCCTTGTACAGCCTCAGGCTTCAGTGGATATGAGGCAATTTAGGAAATTTTAGTCATATCTGAATCTTGATCTGAATAAAGATTTCTTTGTTCAGATAAAAATTCAGATAAGATTCATATCTGTCTGAATAAAAAGCTTTGCACTTTTTATTTTCCCAATGTCAATATTAGATTTTTGAGCCCTTTGATTAAATTAGGGGACTTTTATTGGAATTCCTGTTCTAAATCAGGGACAAATTGTAAAGAACATAAAAGATAAAGTTCAAGTTGGTCAAAAAATTCTAAGGTGAAGTCTCCATTGGAAGCAAAATGTATCAGCTCTTTTTGTTTAGAAATGAGATCTCTACCTAATACATTGACTGGGGCTGTGTCATACACCAAAAAAAAAAAAAAAGAATGCATCTCAGTAAAAAGTCTCAGAGTCGTTTGTACTGGTTGAAATAGAAATTCACTCTAAATTTTAGTAGACATCCCAACTATGGAAACCATTTTTTCACTCCTAAGGATTTACTGTCCTATAAGAGTGGATTTAAGGTAGAAAGCATAGCTCCAGTATCAATTAGAATTTGGCAAAGTTTCCATTAACTGTAATTTTAGTTTCCCCCTGATCAGGAATTACTGGTAATAGTTTATCAGAGGATCCCTTGAGGTCCCATCAACTCTGACAGGGAGCCGTATGGAGGCCCTCCCTTGGGGTTAGATATGAGGACACTCACATTGCAGACTTTGCAGATGACCTTTCAGCATCAGCCCCTGGGACCAGCATTTGATGTCTTTGATGATTATATCATCTTTTATTTCTTGTTTATTTGGGTTCTGCATCTTTTCTTAATGATCATGGCTAACAGCTTATCAATTCTGTTTATTTTTTAAAAAACAAAAACCAGCCCATGGTTTCACTGATTTGTTTCTACTGTTTTTTGGGGGGAGTGGGGTCCCTATTTATTTCCACTCTGATCTTTATTATTTCCTTCTTTCTGCTGACTTGGAACTTTGTTCTTTTTTCTAATTCCTTTAGATGGTAGGTTAGGTTGTTTATTTGGAATTTTTCTGTTTCTTGAGGTAGGATTGTGTCACTTTAAACAGAACTACTTTTGCTGCTTTCCATAAATTTTGGAAGGTTGTGTTTTTATTTTCATTAGTCTCAAGACATTTTCTGACATCCTCTTTGATTTCTTTGTTGACCCAATGGTTTTTTAGTTGCATGTTTAGTTTCCATGTGTTTGTGTGTTTTCCATTTTTATTCCTGTAATTGATTTCTGGTTTTATATCATTGTGGTTGGAAAGGATGCTTGATATAATTTATATCTTTCTAAATTTGTTGAGACTTGTTTTGTGGCCTAGCGTGCGACCTATCCTAGAGAACATTTCTTGTGCACATGAAGAGAATGTGTATTCTTCTGGCTTTGAATGGAGTATCCTATAGATATCTATGATATGCAACTGGTCTAATGTGTCACCACCCTGGAGCTGGTTTTACTTCCTTCCAAGTGTTCTGATCAGAGGCAGGGCCGGGACCCGAGCCAACTCTGTTCCCTCTAAGTGTCTGCACTTTCACTGGCTAAGGCAGCCTTAACGGGCAGCAGCACAGGAGCAAAAGGGGCTAGAGCAGGAGGCCTGTGCAGGGTTGGAGATGCCCTGAGGCAGTTCTGGCAAGCTGGCTAGAGCACCAGTCAGTTTTCAATCTGCTTACCTCCACGGTGTGACTAGGAACAAGCAAGTCTATGCACAAGCATTTTAAGAGTGGAGTCTTGGTTTCTCACAGGCTTAATATAACCCCCACTGGTTTTCAGACCAGCTAAGGAGCCCATCTTCCCAGTGTTAGACCTTGGGGCTAGGATGTCTAATATGTGGCTCAAACCTCTGGCTCCTCAAGGAGGATCCCTGAGCCTGTGATATCCCCCCTCCTCTTCTGGGTCCCCTGCTAGTAGTATGGTTCCCAACTAGGTCCAATCTCCACTCCCCCTACCAGACTCCATGTGGATCTTTCTTTATTGCCTTGTTTGTAGACTAGCCCTTCTGCTAGTCTTTAGGTCCATTTCAGTGAGAGTTGTTCCATAAATAGTTGTAATTTTGATGTGTTGCTGAGGGGAGGTGAGCACAGCATTTCCCTCTTCCATCATCTTGATCCCACCTCCCTCATCGTGTTATTTTAGGTTTCTGACCTTGGAGCTGATGTAGCTATAAGGCAAACACCTTAGTGAATTGTTATTTGCGATCTTGCTCTAAGGTCCTTTCAAAACGCTTGGCTATGGCCATAAGCCTCCCATCCTATTTTCTGTCTTTTTATCAATCTACTAATCTCAGGTGATAATCTATTTTCAAATAAAGCAGTGAGCAGGTTGGGTGACCCTATTTACTATATGGAACTCAGAATGCTATAGGAAGAAGCTTTTCAAGAGGGCCTTAAAGTTAGCCATAGATTCATCTTTCTTTCGTTTGCATGTTTAAATAGTAGACCAGTCAATACAGTGGAAACCCTAGGAATGACTTGTGAAAGATCAGTTGCTGTTTGAGAGCTTTTTTCCTGGTTGAGGATCTCAAATATCATCCTCAGGATTTTTCCATTCTGCTTCCATTTTGGGGCTTCCCCAGATCCTACCAACATGCAAAACCTGAGGTCATATGCCCTGACTCTAAATTCTTCCAAAAAATTGGGGATCCTCCTTAGGTATAGGAAATGCATTAACTATGGCCCTTAGTTCAATCTTTGACCAAGAGGTGAAGGACATCTAAGGAGGTTAGTAACCTTGGGTGGTTTTATTTTAAAATGTAAGTGTTCAATAGTCTCTTCAGAGTGGAAAAGCAGTTCAGGCAGAGGATTAGTAAAATGAAAGTACTCAGGTGAAGGATAGAGAGGAGCAGCAGGACTCATTTTAGTCCTATCATCTTTTGTTTTTGGTACCTCTTGTGTCTTTAGTTTTTCATTGGCACTTTCTAACGAGTTTTTTAATGATGCTATTTTGGAATCCAGAAGCCTTTGGGGAGCTGTGCATACCAATTAAAATAGGTGTCCCATTCTGTTTGTTTAATTTGGGAACCCTTACTTTCAAGTGCACTTCTTAAATAAATGATCCTGTCTAATTGGAACGTTTCCTTAATGACTGTTGTAATTCTAGGCTGTTTTTAGTAATATTTTGCCATTTTTGTAGACAAGTACAGTTTCTAGGATTATAGTTCGTAGACATAAAATAAGCAGGTACTGGAAGATGGTGCACTTGACTCTTTAGAAATTAAAGATTCTATCTCTTGTAGGTAGACTTTATCTCCCGAGAATAAGACAAACAAGCATGTGCATCTTAATACTCCAGCAGTAACTAATTACTGCACCTGGCCAAACAAAATGCACCAACAATGCCGACGTAGAATCTGGGACTAGGGGAAGGATTGGACCAACAAACCTCAAATGGGGAAGTGCAGCTGCCACCAGTGGCACCCAAGGTGGAATCTGGGGGAGAATTCCAAACAAACAGGGTACTACAGACCAAGCTGCTGGCAGCTCCCAACATGGAATCTGGGAACAGAACCAAGGGACTGGGGTTTCCAACCAAATGGGAGATTATGGTCCAAACTACCAGCAGCTCCCAACATGGAACTAGTGATTTCAGAAAAATGGGAGACTGGCTGGAAAACCAATTAGATCAGGAGCTCGATGCAAACTGGACAGAGTTCAGAACCAAGAGAAACTTACCCAAGGCTCTCAGAATCAGTGAGGAAGACTGAATTCAAAAAAAGGATTCGTGAGTACCACACCTTATGTTTCTTGTTGCTCCCATGTACCATTAGAAGTTTGCCTTGGATCCTGTTTCGGACACCAAATCTATCAAAAACAAAGTTCAACAAGTAATTAAAGATCTAATTGGCTTTTTTGAATGATTCATGAATAAGGCAGCATCCCATCTAACAAGCAAAGAGGAGCTCCAGAAAGTTACAGAAGGGTAAGGTTTTTAAAGGAAGGACAAGGAAGTCATAAACAGGAAAAAGGATTAGGTCATCTCCTTTTTGGGAAAGGAGGGTCTTATTAGGTGGGTTACCTCATCTTCCTTTGGGGAATGGAGAGGGCCCATGTGACAGATTACCTCATTGGTGCTGACCAGAAAATTCCTGACTAGTTAAAACTACATTTCTGGGGGAGGTTGAAGACTCAGTATCAAGCCCGAGTTTGATGGCATGACCTGGCCTAAGTGACTCCTTTTGGACCTGTGTTGTTGTTGCTTTTAACATAGAAATGGGGCAAGGGAGGGATGTTTGAGGGCACCCCACTCAGGGAAGGAACTTGACAAAGATGAGGGTCCAAGATTAACAAAAAGGAATGAGCAGATGGAAGAACAGACACAAAAGCTCCTTGATGAAGACAAGGTTGCAGCCTGACCTCATGGGGATGTGCTAGGAAGCTAGAGGAGAGTTAGGAGCACAGGGAGGGGCTGGTGCTCACCGAGATCTTAAGTCCCAAGTGAGTGTGTCCTTCAAAAACAGTAATTATCAAGCCCTGACCTGCAGAAGAATGTGTTACTATACTAACCCATATTGTTGATTTTTTTCCTCAACTCAGAAAGGAAAATAAGATGAAGAATAGGATTCTTTCAACTAATATTTCCCTTCTTTCATATATGTTTCTAAATTGTTAATGTGCTTTACTTACCTATCCAATTAAGCACAAAACCATATATTTATTATGTAGAGTTGGTCCAGAGTGCTATATAGTTTCTGGCTGCAGTGGCTCATCATCGTGTTTTCCCACTGTTGCCGAGAAGGGCAAACTAGTAAGGAATGCCTAGAGTGGGCAGGCTTAGAAGCTCCAGTGTTTAGAACCCTCATCATCACCTGTTTCAGGTGGACACAGATTCTGAGATCTGCCATGTGAGAACTTCCACATCATCTTTGAAGCTTACCTCTAGGCTGGCCATTTGTCATTGTCTGTCTATCCATCATCCGTGATCATAAAGTGTAAGTCCAAGTCATCGTAACTACATGGAACAGAGAGGGCTCTGCTGAGTGGTGCTAGAGAAAGTTGCTTTGGACTGGTGTCATCTGGGCTGAACTGGATACACTGGGTAGATGTGGACGAGTGGAAACTGGGCTGAACTGGACAGAGCCAAACACTGCTAGAATAGAACAAGCTTAGTCACACTGGGCTAGGATCCTGGAAGATTAGTTGTTCATGTGTCCCAACTCTAAAACATCCCTAAGGCCTTTCAGCTGAGGCCCTATGGCTGGTCCCACCCTCTCCCACCCCCACCCCACCCCCAGGCATAAGCCAAATGGCCCAGCTTCTTCTGTCACCTCCTTCCCAAGATTTGTCTTTTATCAGAGCTTCAGAAAATACTGCATGCTTTCCATGTCCTATCCATGATTCCATTTGATCTGGATGAATTAATTGGTGGAGGGATGGGGGACAGGCGGGTGGGCGTGCAGCGACCATGGCTGAGAGAAGATGGATGCTGACTTGGAGTATCCCTACCGTTCACCCCAATTCTGGCCACACTCCTGACATTAGTGTCAAGGCTATTGTTAGGAGTTTGCTCAGACAAGATGTTAAGTTTGACTCCTGGTCCGTCCCAAATTGGAGGAAGGAAGGGGTCCACATTGGGCACCTGACTTCTTGAGGGTCACTCCAGTTTCTGTGCTGATACCTCACTGCTGATGCCCTTCACTTGCTTTAGGAGCCCATGCCCTGAATGCTGGGGTTGATGGCATCTAGAAATTCAAGACTAGTGCATTACATACACACTGTCTTTCCTGAACACTCCTGGGCACTTTCTCTGTCCTCTTTCATCTCCCATCCTGTTTGTTCACTCCTTTCCTATTCATGTGGCTTTCCCATTCTGTTATCTTCCCCCTGAGACACCAGAAAGGATTTCTTGATTCTTCTTCAGAAATTGACTTGTTGCTCTGAAGTTTCTGGACTTCTCTTAGGCCCTACCACCCATCCATCTACTCATCCAATCTGTCCACCCATCCATTCATTTGACTTTTGCCAATTTTCACCCAGGGCATGGAGGACAAAAGCATTGTTACTCTAATGGAGAAAAGGGGATGATTATTATAAGTGTGTCTTATCAGGGATCTAATAAGCACTAAATAATTTTTAATTGAATTATCTACTCTACCATTATCTTACCTGTGGCTAAACATTTTAAGTTAATGTTTATCCCACACTTTCATTTCAGTTCAGTTCAGTTGCTCAGTGCAACTTCCTTGCAACCCCAGGGACTGCAGCACACCAGGCCTCCCTGTCCATCACCAGCTTGCGGAGCTTGCTGAAACTCATGTCCACTGAGTTGGTGATGCCATCCAGTCATCTCATTCTCTGTCATCCCCTTCTCCTCCTGCCTTCAATCTTTCCCAACATCAAGATCTTTTCCAATAAGTCAGTTCTTTGCACCAGGTGGCCAAAGTATTGGAGCTTCAACTTCATCATCAGTCCTTCCAATGAATATTCAGGACTGATTTCCTTTAGGATTGACTGGTTGGATCTCCTTGCAGTCCAGGGGGTTCTCAAGAGTCTTCTCCAACACTACAGTTCAAAAGCATCAATTCTTTTAAAACCCTACATTTTAAAGATAAGCAAACTGAAATTCAGACAGCTTAGAGGTACCAGAGCCATATTCAAACCCAATCTCACTTCTTCTCTTTACACTACTCTGGAGTATCCTGCCTCTCCACCATCCACCACCTATAGCCCAGAGATGGACTCAAGTCAGTTTGTTTCCTGGTATTCCTGCCACTGCTTCTCATTGCCATGCCATTTGTTGGGGAATGAAAATTAGTCAGAACAGAAAAGGAAAGCCACAAATGAGACAAAAGTTGGTTATGGAATTAAGCTATTTTCTCCTTTCTTAACATAATTTAGTCAAGTGAATTTATGTGCATAAGCCCAGCTTATGTGTATATTGCCTTTTGCATGTTAAACACTCTGCCCAGGATCTGAACAGAAGGCAGCAGGGTACACATGGCATTGCTCTTATTAAGGGTGGAGCCACAGATCTTAAACTGGGAGGGTCTGGATTTGGCTTCGGCTGCCTTCCTACCTTGAACGGGAAGAATTTAGAAGTGACATCATCATGCTGACATCATCTGCTGTTAGGGACATTCTGATGGCCTGAGTTGCCAGCTTTGCTCCTTGCCCTGGCTTGGCATTGGTTCCAATACCTGAGTTGACTTGGCTGAAGACTGTAGGGTTGCTACCAGGCCAAGTCAACCCCAAGTTGGCTCCCAGAATTCCTTGCGCTTCCTTGGCTTTCAGGTCATGGTGTTTTTGCATTAAATCCATTTGGAGTAAAGCATTGATTGGATCTAATGTTCCCCATCTGCAAATGCTTGCAGTTCATGTTGTTTTTTTAATCAGACTGTTTCATTACTAACATTATTGGATTAATCTTTGATTAATGTCCCTGGGACTCGATAAGACCTTCCCTTTTATTCACTTGAAGAAAATATGAAGCTGAGGATTTTCAGAGAATTGGGCCTATGCTTGCCCAGAGTGATGTATCATAGGAGCATCACCAGGCTAGTTCCAGGGATGAGAAGAAAAATATAATACTTGAAGGGAGACTTAAAGGGTCATTGGCTGTTAGTCAAATAGATTAAGGATATTACACAGTTAATAATAACTGTTATCATTATCTGAGTGCCTGCTGGCTCCAGGACTACTCTGAGTGATTTAGCATAAAATAACAGTTTTTAGAACAGTCACTGGAATCAAACTGTCTAGTTCCAAATTCCAGCTCAGCCACTTATTGCTGACCTTGGACATGGAGTTGCTGACCTTTCTTTAAGCTGACCTCCTCATGGAATTCTTAGTCCAGTTCCTAGCACATGGCAAGTGCTCAGTAAATATCAGTTATTGTTATCTGTTTTGCTCCCATTTGCTGTAGCAGATATTGTTACCTACATTATACTAGTGAGAAGACTAAGATTCACAGAACTTGACTAATTGGATCACATGGCTCGGAAATGACACAGTTGGAAGACAATTGACCCAGAGCTTGAACCCAGGGCTGTTGGACGCAAAACCCAGTTCAGTTTGTTTTCTGTTTCCTACTGGAGAGTAATTAAGGGTCCCCATATTCATCTGTTAGGGCTTCTGTGGTGGCTCAGATGGCAAAGAATCTGCCTACAGTGCTGGAGACCCAGGTTTGATCCCTAAGTCAGAAAGAGCCCCTGGAGAAGAGAATAGCAACCCACTTCAGTATTCTTGCCTGAAGAATTCCATGGGCAGAGGAACCTGGACAATTACAGTCCATGGGGTCACAAAGGGTCAGACACAACTGAGCACCTAATACACACACACGCATGTATTCATCTATTATCATCTTCAACATTTTCAACATCTCATGCAAATATAGTTTCATGAGCAACCCTTCAATCTTCCAAACTTCTCTAGGCTCTCATACTTGTAAACTCTTTGTGGGGTAGGAACATACATTCTATATCTTTATATATTCTAAAATCTCAGCACAGTACCCTTCACACAGCAAGATTCAGAAAATAATGTAGCAAATCCTTGCATAGCCCTTATTACATGTTGGCCACCATTTTAAGTATTTTACGAATATTTAGCTATGTAATCCTCACAACAACTTTTCTGAGGAGGCTCTTGGTCTTATTTCCTCTTCTAGATGAGGAAACTGAAGCAGAGAAAGCTTAAGAATTTGAACAAAGACACAGAGACGCATAGCTAACAAGAGATAGAGTCAGAAGTCAAAGTCTGCGCTGTGCTATGTTCTGCATTTGAGAAAACAAAAGAAAGAACAGCCCAAACCTGACTATAAGTAAATTCAGTGTTGTTCCAGCTAAGACTTGGTGCAGACCCTGTTATTTATCATTTATGCTCTGCTCACATGGCAGAAGGAATGTTAACAGACTGCCTTTAAAGAGCTAAAAATATGCGTTAGACACAGCACCCTAGTGCTCCTGTCTCACCAAGTCTGTGGGCCAGTGCATAAGCTAGTTCTCCTTCTTAAATACCTTTCCATCTGGAAAATTCCCCATCACCCATCAAGCATTAGCTACTTGTATCAACTGTTCCCACAGGATTTCATTCATGAGGGTAACTGAGTGATGACCTTGAGAGACGAACGCCATTGAAAGATGATTTTTATTTCTTACATTTCCCGAGAGGAGGGGGTGTGCCATGCCATGCAGGGTCACATGGGAAAGCACCAGATTTGATCAGGGAGCAGGGGAGTTATGGAAGCAGCAGGATCCAAAACCTGGATTGTGTTGTCCGTGAGAAAGGCAAACCAGAGCAGGGAAGCAGCTTAGGAGTGGCTCATTTGAATAGTGTTGGCAGGCTCTGAGTCAGAAGGATGGCCTCCAGTTGTCTAAACCTGGCCCTAGGGTGACTTAGGGCAGAGGAATATTGGCTCCTGGAATGTAAGCGCTGGTAGAAGTGGTTCTGAATTTGGGCCCTGGATTGATTAGTTTACATATCAAAGGTGTGTTCCCTAGCACTTTGTGATCACTAAGAATTGGCTAGCCTTGGGAGGGACAGTCTTTCCCCATTTGAGGTCACAAATGCCAGAGCATCAAGAATTCAGAAAATAAGAAAATATAGTTAGTAAGCACATGCTTGCTGCCCCATGGACTGTAGCCCACCAGGTTCTGCTGTCCATGGGATTCTCCAGGCAAGAATACTGGAGTGGGTTGTCATGCCTTCCTCCAGGGGATGTTGTTGACCCCAGAAATCGAATCTGCATCTCCTCCATGTCCGGCATTACAGGCAGATTTTTCACCTCTGAGCCAACGGGGAAGCCCATAGTTAGTATACTGCCCTGGAAAGTTGTCCTCTGTTTCTCTGTGCCTACTGCCTCCTCCTTGCTCTATTCCTGTAGCAACTGGAGCAGGCCCTTATTTTGAGATTCTATTTGCCATTATTCCCTTGTCTCCCTCTGTGAGGGCCAGGATCATGTCTTAGCCATCAAGCCAACCCCAGAGTCTTATACGGCTCATGGACCATGCCATGTGCTCGAGAAACATTTGATGATTGAAAGAATGTGTGGGAGCAACCTGAAATGGACCAGAGAGCAGGGAACACTTGAATCAGAGATGACATACCTGTGGCTCTGCTCTCACTTTAGCTCAGAGTGGCCTGGCAATCAGGACAAAACAGAAGAAGACAGGGATGAAGAAGAAGAAAGAGGAAGAGGAGGATGACAAAGGAGAAGAAGAAGCTGCCTGCACTGGCGTTCAGTTGCTCCCACTGCCAATCAAATAAGTAATTCAAGTTTTCAAGAGAGAAACATTTTTTCCCCTGGTACTAAATTCTGTGGGAGTACTTGCTAACTTTGGTCTTATGGAAAGCTCATCAAGTAGTAATATAATGGTCACTATATTGGCGAGAAATGCCTATATAGTCTTTATGTGGTCATTTCATTCTTGTTGTTCAGTCGCCAAGCTGTATCTGACTCATTGTGACCCTATGGACTGCAGCACACCAGTTTCCGCTGTCCTTCACTATCTCCTGGAGGTTGCTCAAACTCATGTCCATCGAGTCAGTGATGCCATCCAACCATTTCACCCTCTGTCACCCCCTTCTCCTCCTGCCCTCAATCTTTTCCAGCATCAGGGTCTTTTCCAGTGAGTCGGCTCTTTACATCACATGGCCAAAGTATTGGAGCTTCAGCTTTAGCATCAGTCCTTCCAATGAATATTCAGGACTGATTTCCTTTAGGATGGACTGGTTTGATCTCCTTGCAGTCCAAGGGATTCTCAAGAGTCTTCTCCAACTTCACAGTTCAAAAGCATCAATTCAACTTTGATAAAATGAAAAGAATATTATTGTAACAGCTGCAAACGCGTTTCCAGGGATATCTAGGCTAATGGAGCACAAACAGCTGCTCTATGAGGATCAAACAAGCATTCCACCGCCCAGAGGGGTGTGTGGTTAACAATGCATATGTTGTCCCTCCTAAATGTCACCCAACTCAACATGCATTTGACAGAAACTGAAGAGCTGTCTGATCAAGACTGAGCCCTTAGACAAGGATCTGGAGTCTAACTAATTAGAAATAGAGCTATCAGCTTCAAACATTGCCCTGTTTCCTGGAGGTAGAGAGCCTTCAAGAGTCCAAACACAAACCAACCTGGAGCTCCAGGATTTATAATCTTCTGTCTCTTGCAAGTGTTATCTGAGCCCTCACTCTCAGTCATGTCTTTCTTTCTTTCTTTATTTTTTGGAGAAATAGCTTTGTCAAGGTACAATTGATACGCCAAAAAATTCATTCATTTTAAAAGAATAATTTTATTTATTTATTTTATAATTGTCATTATTATTGTTGGCCATGCTGGGTTGTCATTGCAGCCTGGGCTTTCTCTAGTTTCAGTAAGCAGGGTGCTCTCTAACTTTGGTGCGCACGTTTCTTACTGTCACAGCTTCCTTTTGTTGCAGAGCACAGGCTCCGGGTATGCATTGCAGGTTCAGTAGCTGTAACATGTGGGCTCAGTAGTTGAGGCTTGAGGGTTTAGTTGCTCTGCGGCATGTGGAATCTCCCTGAACTGGGACTGAACCCGTGTCCCCTGCATTGGTGGGTGGATTTTTATCCACTAAGCCACCAGGGAAGTCCCATTCATTTTTCAGTGTACAACTCAATAACCTTTATTAAATTTACAAAGTTGTAAAATCATCACCACAATCTAATTTTAGAAACTTTCCATCATGCCAGGATTAAAAAAAACAAAAAACAAAACACCTCATTCCTATTTATTTGCAGTGACTCTCAGTTTCTACCTCTGGTTCCAGGCCACCACCAAGCACCTTTATCTTTCACTCTATCACTTCAACCCTCTCCTACCCAAACTCAACAACTTAGGCCACTAAGGTCCTTGAAGCAAGAACACCTCTTTTGCTTTTTTATGGAAGTCAGTGTAAAAGAATGAAATGTATTCTCAACGAGCAGGTGACTTGGTAAAACTATAGCTTTGCATGAAGCTAGAAATACCAATGAAGTGAAGTGAAATTGCTCAGTCGTGTCCAACTCTTTGCAACCCCATGGACTGTAGCCTACCAGGCTCCTCCGTCCATGGGGTTTTCCAGGCAAGAGAACTGGAGTGGAGTGCCATTTCCTTCTCCAGGGGATCTTCCTGACCCAGGGATCGAACCTGGATCTACCCGCATTGTAGGCAGATGCTTTACCATCTGAGCCACCAGGGAAGTCCAATAGCCAAATATAATAAGGCCACAAGTCTCTCTCTGCGTGTGTGCTCAGTCACTCAATCGTGTCCAATTCTGTGTGGCCTCAGGGACTGTAGCCCTTCAGGCTCCTCTATCCATGGGATTTTCCAGGCAAGAATACTGGATTGGGTTGCTATTTCCTTCTCCAGGGGCTCCTTCGGACCCAGGGAACAAACCCACATCTTCTGCATTGGCAGGTGGATTCTTTACCACTTCACCACCTGGGAAGCCTGAGTGTCATTGTAAGTTAAGGTTATTTACTGACAGAAGAAGCCATCAGCCTGATAGCTCAGTGCAACTACACTGAGGGGCTTGGGCCAGTCACTTCCTCTATTGCAAGGCTCAGCTTCTTCACCCAGATATTTGCCAGGGTTTCCACCAGCTTGAAGTTTACATATTCTTTCATGGAAGTCAGAGGAGACCATAAGTGGTGATGAAAATTGTTTTCTTCCTCAACAGTAGCTTGTGTTCAAAGGTCAGCCAATCCCGCACCTGCCTGGGAGATCATTGTCCAGGTGCTTGTGGCCAGTTCCACCAGTCGAGGTTTTTCACTGAAGAATAAAATAGTTTGAAATGCATTTTAATTTCTTTCTTTCTTTGAAACATTTTTTTTTTCTGCACAAGACAGATAGGCAACCTTATTTTAAAAGAAGCGTGTGGCAACTTATGTTGTTCAGTCACTAAGTCATGCCTAGCTCTTTGCAACCCCATGGACTGCAGCACGCCAGGCTCCTCTGTCCTCACTATTTCCTGGAGTTTGCTCAGATTTCTGTCCAATGAGCCGATGATGCTATCTAACCATCTCATCCTCTGCTGCTCCTTCTCCTTCTGCCTTCAATCTTTCCCAGCATCAGGGTCTCTTCTAATGAGTTGGCTCTTCCCATCAAGTGGCCACCCACTCCAGTATTCTCACCTGGAGAACCCCACATGGCAACTACACATAGGTAAATTACTGCTGAATGTCAAGATAAGGTCAAGGCAACAGGCAACTGATGGGGGAGAGATGTGACCTTCCTCAATGTAAATGGAAAAGTAATCCCATCCCAGTGAGTGCAGGTAGGAAGCTCTGTACCTGCCTTCTTCCTATTCCCAGTCTTCCCCTTCTATACAGTGAGCTTACTTACATGATGAGACCCGTGTTATGCTAAGGATGCTGAGAATGGAAACCAGAGAACTTCTCAGAGCCTCTGCCTAAGTCCACTCATGAACTCTGGGTAAGATGGTCATTGATCTCATTGATGAAGTCTGCAGCCAGGTCCCAGGCTGGACCTCTAAGCCTGATCACCCACAGCAGGTAAAGACAGCAGAGTCAGAGAAGAATCTAAATCTTACTGGAAGTGGAAATACTTTGACCATAGAAACTCATGGTCAAAGAGCAGATCTCAGGAAAAGGCAAGGCCATAAAATGAAAGAAAAGACTGAGGTTAATTAAAAAGAATGAAATAATGCCATTTGCAGCAATGAAAGGATCTAGAGATTATCATACTGAGTGAAGTAAGTCAGACAGAGAAGGAGGACTAGCATTCCTTATCAGAGGAATCTAAAAAGAAATGATGCAAATAAATTTACAAAGCAGAAACAGACTCTCAGACTTAGAGAATGAACTTACAGTTGCCATGGGAGAAGGGATAGTTGGGTACTTTGGGAAGAATGTGTACACACTGCTATATTTAAAATGGATAAACAGCAAGGACTTACTGTATAGCACATGGACCTCTGTTACGTGGCAGCCTGGATGGGAAAGAAGTTTGGGGAAGGATGGGTACATGAATACATATGGCTGTATGTATACATATGTATACATACAGTTTCATTGTTAATGGGCTGTACTCCTATATAAAATAAAAAATATATAAAATTTAAAAAAGATTGAAGCTAAAGATGAGCATGTGCATAGGGCCCACCAGACAAGGCAGTCCCTCATTCCCGTCCCTCCAACCCCCACAGCCTACCAACAACCTTCCCAGCAGACTTTGGGCTTGCAAGAAACTTGGTCCAGAAGGAGTCAGATATGAACCCCAAAAGGGAAGAAAGCAAAGATCCTCCAAGAGCATTCTCAAACAATGGCTTTCCTGCCCTGTGGAATAATATGGCCCTGGGAGAAAATTAGAGTCAGAGAAGAGAATCAATTCTCTAAGAATCATGTGGGTCAGGCATGTCATTTGAAGATATCTGAAGCTCCCAGAAAGGTCGCGCTAAGGGAGAGAGAACTCCCATAACTTAATTTCCTTTTGTTACATTGTGAGCTTCATTTTCTCCCACTCTCACCTCCCTTCTATCTCCTTCCCAGGCTTGCCAAATCCTGTTTATTAAGTGTTGTGTCCAATTTACCCAGATTTTAATTAAGCTGTCAAGTTGAAATGGGATTGTCTCCTGGGAAGCAAACAAAGATTTCATGGCCATTTAATTTTTGCTTAGGATTTAAAATCCTACTTCTGGCATGCTTAAAATTATTAATGAGATCCAGGAATTCTTGCCCATTTGTGTCCATTACAAGACATAAATCATTAAGCTCAATAAGGGGCAAAAGAAACTTGTGGAGTTAGAGCTAGAGATTGTGTTCAATCACGTCTAACAAAGGCCAGCCAAGTGATGGAGGCATGACCTTCGGGGGCTGGATGGGGAAGAGAAGGACAGGATGAGAGACAGCAGATGGTGGATTTAGGGAGAAGGGCATGGAGACAAAAGAAGGAATGGAGGAAGGGAACATTACAATGGCCAAGGAGTTAAGAAATAGGGTTAAGATAGAAGATCAAGGAAAGGAAAAGGAGAGAAATGAATTAGGGAGGTGGGTTACAGGAGATGAGGTGCACAGCTGATGTGTGTATGTGTGAGTCACTCATTTGTGTCCAACTCTTTGCAACCCCATGGACTGTAGCCTGCCAGGCTCCTCTGTCCATAGAATTCTCCAGGTAGAAATACTGGAGTGGGTGTCCATTCCTTTCTCCAGGGGATGTTCCTGACCCAGGGATTGAACCCAAGTCTCCCGCATTGCAAACATATTCTTTGGTGGCTCAACTGGTAAAGAACCCGCCTATAAGGCAGGAGACCTGGGTTCAATCCCAGGTTGGGAAGATCCCCTGGAGAAGGGAAAGGCTACCCACTCTAGTATTCTGACCTGGAGAATTCCATGGACTGTATAGGGGCCGCAAAGAGTGGGACAGAACTGAGTGACTTTCACTTTCTTTACCATCTGAGCCACCGGGGAAGCCTACGTAACCTGGAGTGCTCACCAATTCTTCTGCTTTCCTAGTCTTCAAACCCAAGGGAAAGGACTTCCCTGGAGGTCCAGTGGATAGGACTTCGCCTTACAGTGCAGAGGGTGTGGGTTCAATCCCTGGTAGGGAAGCTGGGCTCCTGCATGCCTTGAGACCAAAAAATCAAAACATAAAAAATAGAGGCCATGTTGCAACAAGTTCAATAAAGACTTTAAAAAAATGGTCAACATAAAAAAATTTTTAAATAAAAAACAAGGGAAGATTATACCTTCCTGAACCTTTGAAGTTAGATATAACTATATGACTTCCTTTGGCCAATTATCTAAGAACAGAAGTGACATATGTCTGTTCTGGGTGGATGCACTTAAAAACTGGAAGCATAAAAGCAGGCAATTGCCCTTGTTTTCTCCTCTGGTGGAGTGTTGAGATGATGATGTCATTCACTTAGTTAACCTTCTGTCAGACAGGGCTCCTCAGTGACCAAGATGATCAGAAACCTCCAGTGACCTTTCGGGATGTAGTGTGAATGAGAAATAAAGCCATGTTGTTTTAGGCCACTGAGATTTTGGACGTGCTTACTTCATCATAACTCGAACTGTTGAAACTGATGGACGTGGACTGAAAGCAGAGACACCAACTGGTAGCAAGAAGAGGCTGGGGAAGGCCAGATAGGAACCAGGAAGGGTAAAGGGTATGGACAGGTGAGAGGCAAAATCTGAGTGACTCGAATTCTCACACCCTGGACAGCAGTTTGCATAGAATAGGCCCCTGGAATGGAATCAAATGGAAATGAGTGGAAGTTACATTTTTAAGTCTTGATTATATGCTGATCTGTGTGGTCCTAGGGAGATGGAGGATTAAGGCTCCAGTTTTGTTTTGTTGTTTTCTTTTCCAAAGAGGGACTTCTGCCTCCCAAATCTATCAATTTGCCAGGCATATTTAGGAGGGGAGTAGAGTTGGAAAGATCCCCAATACTCACAAACTCATCTACACCAGTCCATATCCACCTTCTGTGTTTCTCCTACTTTATATCCCTCCCCTAAAGACCTGTCCTCCAAGATCATTTCCTCTTACTTGATCTTCCCAAGACAAGAAGACTGGTCCCAAGATTGTCTGTGTGCTTCAAACTTTAGGTGCTAACAGATCCCTGGGCTGCTGTTACCCTCGGATGGGACCTTTGACAAGACCACACAGGTAGACCAAGGCACATAGAGCTGGGCATGTAAGGGCCTCAACATCTGTTTGCACCTACCTTCCTTCTGGAAGGTACTTCTCAAGTCCTTTCCAAATATTCTAGTACGGGAACTCGTATCCTAATGGCTTTTGTAGTTGGAGGAGAGAAAGGAGAGATTCTTGGGAAGTCAAAATTCAGTGGTCTGCAGCTTCAACTCAGACGAACCTCCTCACAGGCAATAGAGAAATTAATAATTTGTATTTCAGAACAGACCTCTGGCCCAAACCTATGCAGACAGGTCTCTAAAATAACCTCGGTCTGCTTATTTTGTCCCTCTTTAAGACAGATTTCTTGGGAAGTTAACTAATGAAGTAGATAGAGTCCGAGGTTTATCTGAAAAGGACCCACTCTTCCAACTCCCCAAAGTGATAAGGTCCAAGAGTTGGATGGAGCAGAAAGACAGGCACACTGAACTCAGGTCACCATTTGGTACGTCCACCAGTGTCTGTCACATACACACAAATCTCAGGAAATCCCATCTGACTTTCTGCCCATGGCTTTCCCCCATCAGAAATGCCAGGAAGATGGGGAGGGGCACTTATCATGGCTTGTTACAAAACTGTGGTCACACTGAGAACAGAAGCTGCTTTTCCATCACTGCTGGAGCCCAAGTACCGGGCCTGCAAGTGATGGCCAGTGTGAACCGAGGAACATTCGGTCAGATGAGGACCTAGCTTTAGGTAGGTTTTTTTTATCCTAACACACCTAAGAATGAAGCACGGATTAGGCTGGGTCAGGAGAGTGTGGCGGAGAAGGCGATGGCACTCCACTCCAATACTCTTGCCCGGAAAATCCCATGGACAGAGGAGCCTGGTGGGCTGCAGTCCATGGGGTCGCGAAGAGTCAGACACGACTGAGCGACTTCACTTTCGCTTTTCACTTTCATGCATTGGAGAGGGAAATGGCAACCCACTCCAGTGTTCTTGCCTGGAGAATGCCAGGGACGGGGGAGCCTGGTGGGCTGCCATCTATGGGGTCACACAGAGTCAGACACAACTGAAGTGACTTAGCAGCAGCAGTAGCAGCAGCAGGAGAGTGTGGAAGATGGAGCCAAAGTGGAAAGCAGGGTGTAATCACTTAGGGGTGCAAGGGCAAGCCTCCTCTCTCCCTCCCGCCTCCCGGTCTCTCCTCCTCTGTGCACATGGTGGGAAATGGTCACCTGTATCACCTACAAGCGAGACACTTGCAGTGAAGTGTTTGAGTCTCTGACTCCTAAATCTCCGGTGTGGAGTGTGGAGCCTTAGAAGTGTGCCTAGAACACAAGAGATTGGTAAATGGTGGCTTATTGGACATTAAGACTTGAGCTGTAGTCCCAGTTCTGCCACATATTATGACCGTCACCATCCATAGCAGCAGTACCACCACTGTTATCATGATTACTACCACCATCCGCATCACCCCCACCACGATTACCATCATCACCCCGATCATCATCGTCATCACCATGCTGCTGGCTGCTCCATGCCATCTTGGTTCCAATAGGTTTCCAGAAGTCATGAGCCCACAACTTTATAAGTTCCCTCCTCCCTTCACTCAGAGCGGCCTCCAAACCTTGGATTGCATTAACCTGTGCTAACTCTTAGGCTTCCCAGGTGGTGCTAGTGATAAAAAAACCCACCTGCCAATGCAGAAGATGTAACAGATGTAGGTTCAATCCCTGGTTCGGGAAGATCCCCTGGAGGAGGGCATGGCAACCCACTCCAGTATTCATGCCTGGAGAATCCCACGGACAGAGGAGCCTGGTGGGATCCAATCCATAGTGTTGCCAAGAGTCAGACATGACTGAAGTGACTTAGCACACACGTACATGTGCTAACTCTTATTCATTCATTCATACAATAAATATTGATTGAACACATTCAAAACTCCAGGCCCTTTTCTAGATTTCAGGAATTTATCAGTGAACAAAACAGACAAAGATTCCTAATATCATGGAACTTACGTTATAGGGTGGGAGGGGGAAATTAACAATGAATAATAAGCATGGTAGACAAGTAAATGATATGGTGTGTTAGAAGATCATCAAGCCAAGGAAAAGCAAGAACATAGAGTGAGGTCAGGAGCCCAAGGAGAGAGACCAGACAGAGGCATCTCCCTGTGCCTTCTCCACCGTCTGCACTGTTCCCACCATCATGGGAAACTTCTCAGTCTAAGATTTCTTTTTTCACCGTCATCTTCATTGACAAGGTCATTATTCAACAGATATAAATCACTGTAACCCAAAAACAACACAAAAAATCTGATTAAAGAGATTTCAAGAAAAGTTACAGTGAATTAGTGAATTATTCACAATAAAATTGGACCTCAATCAATATGAAAAGCAATATTAAAGTGATATAGAGCTGGAAGGTGGAGAATGCCCAATGGGGCTCCTCCAGCTAGACCTTGAGCTATACCCTGAGCATTCGCTCTGCACAGATCAGATGCTGATGGGGTGATGGAAAGATGATCACTTCCTTTCTCCAGGGCCCCAAGAGACTTTCCTAGGCCTCTGTTCTTTCCTAGGCCCCCAGCTCTGGCTGAAACATAAAGTAGGTCCAGTGTGGTTTAGAAGGGCCCCAGTCCCAACCTTTCTCTCTCACATGTCTGTGTCTTTCTTCTAGTCTCCTTATCCTCCAAGAATCCCTGTTATGTCTTATCTTTAGTCTTCCCCATATTGCTATCCATTTTTCCCTTGAGTAACATTAACTGATCACCTACTATGTGCCAGTCCCCTCGCTAGCCACAGGAAACACAGAGCTGAGTGACCCAGGGCCCCTGACAAGTGACCCCACATCCTAGGACAGACAAGTTAAAGAGACCTTCAGAAGTGGCCAGGATGAATGCTGTGACAGGTTGTGTGAAATGCTAGGTGAGCACTTTGGGTGGAGATACTCTGCTCCAGGAAAATTTGGCAACAGACATAGTCCTTGTGTCCTCTCTTTTCTGGGTTGGGAGCCCCCTCTGAATGTCCCTGTGTTTACATCCATCTTTTTTTCCAGTTTGTACTGGAAGTGTGCATTTTCTCAGCCGGCCTCCCCACCAGACAGTAAGTAGTCTAGGCAAGACCTGTGCTTCCTTGATGGTCCTTGTATCTCCAGCACAGAGTCCAGAGTGATGACTCAGAACATAAGTTCCTGTACTTGATGAATGTACTTTTGTATTGGGCCTTGAAAGAAGAGTCAGAGTTCAACAGGTGGGAGAGGGAAGAATAAACTCATTCATGCTGTGAGAGTCACAAATTAGCCAAAGGAACGAATCACTAATGGCAGAATTTCATGCACACTGGAGGAGGCAGAGAATTGGGGTAGGTGAACTTTCCAATGTCTTTCCTCATTATCAAAGTTCCCTCTGATATGTTTTCAGCTGTATGTGAAAGATTATTAGAGAGGTGGTCTAATTGTGTCCCCACAGTGAGAAAGGCTATCAGTCCTCCTCTGTTGTCCCAGATGCGTGATTCAAGACCCACTCCAGACACAGAAATCTCTATCGATTATTTGGCGACAGCTTTTGTAAGTGAGGCAGTGAGATGAAGCATAGAAAGTGTGAGTTTTGAAGTCACACTGACCCGGATTCAAGCCCCACACTGCTACTTCCCAGTGATGAGTCCCTGGGAAAGTCACTTAATCTTTTTGAACTTCAGTTTCCCACATCTGTAAAATAGAGGAAATAATCATAATTCCTACTTCGTGGGGTTTTATAAAGATTGAATGAGACAGCGCAAATATGTTTGCGTAGTACATGGTTTTTCTGGTAGTCATGTACGGATGTGACAGTTGGACCATAAAGAAGGCTGAGCACTGAAGAATTGATGCTTTCAAACTGTGGTGCTGGAGAAGACTCTTGAGAGTCCCTTGGAGACTCTCAAGCAAAGAGATCAACTAGTCAATTATAAAGGAAATCAGTCCTGAATATTCTTTGGAAGGACTGATGCTGAAGCTGAAGCTCCAATATTTGGCCACCTGATATAAAGAGCCGACTCACTGGAAAAGACTCTGATGCTGGGAAAGATTGAGGACAGGAGGAGAAGGGGGTGACAGAGAGTGAGATGGTTGGATGGCATCACCAACTCAATGGACATGAGGCTGAGCAGGTTCTGGGAGATGGTGAAGAACAGGGAAGCCTGGAGTGCTACAGCGAATGGGGTCACAAAGAGTTGGACACAACTGAGCGACTGAACAAGTACATGGTAGATGCTCAAGAAACTGAAATGTTTGAGCCTTCTTTCTGTTGCATCAGTTCAGAACTGCAGAGCCATAGTTTTATAACTTTTAAAAATATATATTTATTTATCTATTTGGCTGTCTCAGATCTCAGTTGTGCACGCGGGATCCTCAGTGTCACATGGGATCCTTCATTGCGGCACACAGACTCTCTAGTTGTGGCCCAGGCTTAGTTGCTTCATGGCATGTAGGATCTTAGTTCCTGGACCAGGGGTCGAATCCACATCTCCCGCATTGCAAGGCAGATTCTTAACCACTGGACCCAACAGGGAAGTTCCCGAAACTGTACTTTTTAAAACAGTTCATATTGTATTCAGCGGAATCCAGAGGTGAGTCTGCTCCTGGGTGCTGCAGTAAGAGCTAGGACAAATTATTCCAAACTTTGCCGAGTTCAGTGCCAAGTCCATGACATGCTGTGCTGCCTCAACCAAAGCACTGCCCCTCTTTGGGCTGATTTCTTCATTTGTAAAACAAGGGAGTTGGACTTGTTAACATTTATATTTCTGCTGATCCTGAATTCTAAGTTTCTCTGGTTATGAAGGGATCTGCTTAAGTAGGGAAAATCTGATGTTCTCCGACTGATCACATAGTGAAAAACAAAAGCTTCAGAGTAATTAAAAAGTTCCACCAAATTCATGACTTCTCTGGCCTTTGTCATGAACACTTGCCATGAATCAGACCTCACATGCTTACTTTTTTATTTAATCACCTAATGTTCCCATCTTACAATTTTGCAATGTAGTTTGGGGAGGTTAAAAACATTGGTCAGGATTCAACTGCTACTCAGTGTCAAAGTCAGTGCACAATTATTCCCTTTCAAATTACCAGACCTCTGATGGGAAAAGCTCACATACCATGACTTCACCCACAGCAATGTTCAGCCAGCCCGTCTAGCTCCAGACTCTGGTTCCAGAGCTGGAGAAGAGCCAGGCTTTTCTCTTGGTCTTCGTCTTCACAAGCTAAGGTCAGAAGTAGAACCCCTAACAGATACGCAAAGAGGCAACAAACAATTTGGACCCATTTCTGTAGATTACAGCAGATCAGAGACGTAGTTAAGTATTTGTGCATAATACATCCTCAGTGTATTTTTATTGAACGAATAAATGGGTGAATGGGGGATGGATGGATGAATGGATAAAAGTAGAAATTTAGTCTCTTCCCTTTTTGTATACAGTAAGTTCCCTACATACGAACCTTCAAGTTGTAGACTTTTAAAGATGTGAACATGTGTTCACACGTTCAGTCACGTGAGTTAGCTCACGTGTCTGCCATACATTGTCATATGTGTGTATCCCCTACAAGTGGTTGTGCTTTTGTGTACTTTGCTGTATGGTGGGGTATAGAAGACAGTAGTACAGTATCTTTATTTCAAGCCCAGGATGTCCTGAAGTAAGCATAAAAGCAGCGGTGATGTAGCCGGTACTACTGTATTTTTCAAAGTACTATGCTGTAAGATTAAAAATGTTGTCTTTCTTTTTTGTGTTTGGTTTTTTAGGTATTCCTTGTGTGAAAGGTATTATAGACCTTACAGTACAGTGCATGCACTCATGCTAAGTCGCTTCCGTCATGTCTGACTCTTTACAATCCTATGGACTGTAGCCCTCAGGTTCCTCTGTCCATTTGATTCTCCAGGCAAGAATACTGGAGTGGGTCACCCTGTCCTCCTGCAGGCGATCTTCCCAACCCAGGGGTTGAACCTGAATCTCTTACATCTCCTGCATTGGCAGACAGGTTCTTTACCACTAGGAAGCCCTTGCAGTAAAGTACTATATAGCCAGTTGTGTTAGTTGGGTACCTAGGCTAACTTTGTTGGACTTATGAACAAATTATGAACAAATTGGACTTACAAACATGCTCTCAGAAGGAAACATGTTCATATGGAGGGGACTTACTGTATCTGCTTCCAGAAAGATATGACCCACCAACGTAAATGAAGCACTTAAGACATTGCTGTCAGCCCCCAAGAAAGTCTCCAGGCAGGACTGGTTCTGAGGTAGTCAAGTGAGCTGCCTAGGGAACAAAATTTAAGAAGGCAGTCACTCTCCATAAATTTACCTCCCCAAGCACTTCCCTGGGTCCTGAGCTCTAGTCTCTGGGATCATTTCCCCTCAACTCTGCTTTACCCACTCACATCTCCCTCTGCTTCCTAACCTCAATCTCTCTTTAGCCTAGTGTTTGTCAACCCCTGATCCCCAAGAGAATCAACCAAGAGGCTTTTAAGAAATACACATAGGTGGGCATGGCCTGACGAATTCAGTCAGAAGCTCTGGGGGTGGGGCCCAGGCATCAGCGTTGGCTGCAAGCCGCCAGCTCCAACTTGCAGTCAGGGCTGAGAGCCACGGCTGTCTTCCTCCTGACGGGTGACCCAGTTTGGGGCTGTCTTCCGAGGCATCTTTCTCACCTTTTCTACCTTCTGTAACAGATGCTCTCTGGAGCAGACTTCCCTTGGCTCCCACTGGGCTCTTCCAGGTATGATTAGGAAAACATCTCTTTCTCTTTTTACTCACAGCACCCCACCCCTGCACTTGCCCTGGGATAGAAACAAGTCCATACAGGCCAGCCTCAAGAATAATACTGTAAGACATAATAGTTAGCATTTATTAAAGGCTTACAGTCTGCCAGAGATGGGCTGAACTCTTTACAGATAATTTACTTATCATCACATTAACCCCATGAAATAGGTTCCATCTTTAATCCCTATTTTAAAAATTAAGCCAGAGAGGAAAAAGAGAGATGAAGGAACTTGCCCCAAATTTTACAGTTAAAAAGCAGAAGCAGTGGAATTCCAATGCAGGAGCGTGGGCCCTGGGAGCCAGGCCCTCAGTTGCTGTGCTTGGTCCCTGTCACCGAGGCAGCGTCTCAGGCAAGCATGGTCACCTGGTGTCTTAGGCACCATGGGTGGGTTCTTTTTCTTGGTGCAAAGAATGTCATGTATGTCTCCTCCATAGACACTCCAGGTGTGTCCAACTCCATCTGAATCCTGGACTAACCCAGCTTAGGTCACCAACTGAAACCTGTTTTCAGGACACGCATTCCTTCATTTCATCCTCTTCACGATCCCAACACATAGACATTGTCATCTCCTGTTTAGTTTTGGGTTTTAGTGAATGAATTATTTATTTATTTGACTGTGCCAGGTCTTAGCTGTGGCACAAGGGCTCTTCGTTGTGGCATGCGAAACCTTAGCTGCAGCATGTGGGATCTAGTTCCCTGACCAGAAATCAAATGTGGGCCCCCTGCATTGGGACTACAGAGTCTTAGCCACTGGACCACCAGGGAAGTCCCATCGTCTCCTATTTTGCCTAACTTGTGTCTGTGCATACTCAGTCATGTCCTATTCTTTGCGACCCCATGGACTGTAGCCCGCCAGGCTTCTCTATCCATGGAATTTTCCAGGCACGAATACTGGAGTGGGTTGTCATTTCCTACTCCAGGGTGTCTTCCTGACCCAGGAAGCACCTCCTGCCTTGGCAGGCAGATTCTTTGCCATTGTGCCACCTGGTGAGCTCTTGCTAAATCATATTAGTTTGAAAATCAGAGACCAGGCATTAAGTAAACAGTAAATGTAATCAGTTTAGTTCTGTCGCTCAGTCACGTCTGACTCTTTGCGACCCCATGCACTGCGGAACTCCAGGCTTCCCTGTCCATCACCAGCTCCTGGAGCTTGCTCAAACATGTCTATCAAGTTGGTGATGTCATCCAACCATTTAATCCTCTGTCATCCCCTTCTCCTCCTGCCTTCAATCTTTCCCTAAATATAATAGCATCAAATAAAGATCTAAGTCCAAAGTATTATCAAATACTTAGCTCTGTTTCATGGTAGCAAGAGAGGTTGCCTAGCATCGGAGGTTATATAACTTGCCCAGATCCATGAAACTAGCCAGTAGCTGAAATTCTGACCCATATCTCTCCGGTAGTCAAGTCCAAGCTTTTCCCTCTACACTAGATGAGAAAAGTTGATATGGGTCAATGGCCAGAGACAGCTAGAGGAGGAATCAAGAATTAAACTGGGATGTCAAGATGGGGAAGAGTTCAGATATGTGGAGGGAAGAAGGGTGGCATTCCAAGCAGGAGGAACAGCATGGGCAATGGCGTGGAAGGGGACTCAGTGGAGCAGTGAAGACACGGCGAATAGTACGCTTAGCTAGAACAGTTTGTTTATACAGAGCCGCAGTGACTGGAAGATTAGAGGGTGCATGCAGGCATATTGGGAAGGTTATTGAAAGCAAAGCTAAAGAGCTTGGGCTTTATAATACAGGCATCAGGGAGTCATTGAGCAGGCAAGTGATGTGCACAAAGCAGTGTTAATAGAGTAGAAATCATCAGGATGAACTGGACGTGGGAACAAGGAATGAGCCAGGAGGTGAGTTCGGAGGTGATGGCACTGGGCCACATGCGAGGTCAGGAGACACATACATGAGATGATGGCTGGGAAAATGGAAAGTGAGGAAGAGGTCTAAGAAATCTAACAAAATTCTGCGGGGCTTGCCTGCTGATGAGCTGTGGGGATTAAAGGAATGACATGCATCAGAGATGAGTCATTAACCATCAGGTGTCTGCTGCCAGGATGGGAGCTACAAAGCTGAAAAGCTCCACAGCCCCTGCTCCTATAAAGTATACTATACAGACAGGGATACCCATAGGTGGACATAACAGCTCAGGTGATAGGTGCTTTTGTAGAGGCATCCTCAGGCACCATTTCTGCATTGGGGCACCTTGACTCCTATGAAAAAGACCCAGCCAATGAGGACAGTTTCAAGTTCACCAAGACCCAGACATGTGACACCAGGGAGAAAATGATGACCTCAGCAGTGGGGTGACATGGATGAAATGTACTGACCATATTGATGATTAGAAGAAGAGCCTTCCAGGCAGAGAAAACAATATATACAAAGGCATAGAGATATCTCATGGCATGGCATGTATTTTTGAAAAGTAATATCCTTTAGTCTTTAAAGGATAGCCTTTAAAAAACTAATATTAGTTTTAAAAAACTAATGTTAATCTTTTTTTTTACTGTGTTGGGTCTTTATTGCTGCATGGGCTTTTCTCTGACTCATTTGAAAAGACCCTGATGCTGGGAAAGATTGAAGGCAGGAGGAGAAGGGGACAACAGAGGATGAGATGGTTGGATGGCATCATCAACTCAATGGACACGAGTTTGAGTAAGGCCCGGGAGTTATGGACAGGGAGGCCTGGCGTGCTGCAGTCCATGGGGTCGCAAAGAGTCGGACACGACTGGGTGACTGAACTGAACTGAACTGGACTTTTCTCTAGTTGCAGTACACAGGCTTCTTATTGCCATGGCTTCTCTTGTTGTGGAGCGTGGGCTCTAAAGTGCTCAGGCTTTAGTAGCTGTGGCTCCCCGGCTCTAGAGCACAGGTTCAGTAGTTGCGGTACATGGGCTAAGCTGCTCCACAGCATGTGACACCTTCCCAGACCAGGGATCAAACCCACGTCTCCCACATTGGCAGGCAGATTCTTTACCATTGAGCCACCAATGAAGCCCACATGGCAGGCTTTAAACGCCAAGATTTTAATGCTGAATACAGTGGAGAAGGGAAGAATAGAAATAGGAAAGTCTTAAGGGAACGGTTTTAGGGGAAACATCATGAGGAGAGTGGTTCAAAGCACAGATTTTGAATTGAAAGTATCTTGTTCCATTGTGGAATAAAGACAAGTCACTTTACTTTTCTGAACCTAGTTTTCTCATCTATATCATGTGAAATGTATTACTTGCCATGCAGTGTTCTTGAGAGGATTAAATAAGAAATTTAAATCAAGCACTCACTCTAGGAACTAGCACATATATCAGCTCACTAAAGGATAGTTGAGGTTGTTCTCATTAGCATGGTTGAGTTTAGGCATCAATGACAGGTCACTGAGAATGCCCAGCAGACAGTTAGAAATGGGGAGATGAGGTGCGTCACAAGGTCAAGGCAAAAGCATGCAATCTTCAAAGGCCCAAGAACATCAAGTCCATCATGGAGCCAGTTCAGTTCAGTCACTCAGTCATGTCCGACTCTTTGCAACCCCATGGACTGCAGCATGCCAGGTTTCCCTGCCCATCCAACTCCCAGAGCTTACTCAAACTCATGTCCATTGAGTCAATGATGCCATCCAACCATCTCATCCTCTGTCGTCCCCTTCTCCTCCCATCTTTCCCAGCATCAGGGTCTTTTCCCATGAGTCAGTTCTTCACATCAGGTGGCCAAAGTATTGGAGTTTCAGCTTCAACGTCAGTCCTTCCAATGAATATTCAGGACTGATTTCCTTTAGGATAGACTGGTTGGATCTCCTTGCAGTCCAAGGGACTCTCAAGACTCTTCTCCAACACCACAGTTCAAAAGCATCAATTCTTCAGCTCAGCTTTCTTTATAGTCCAACTCTCACATCCATACATGACTAGTGGGAAAACCATAGCTTTGGCTAGATGGACCCTTGTTGACCAAGTAATGCCTCTGCTTTTTAATATATTGTCTAGGTTGGTCATAACTTTTCCTCCAAGTTAAGAACACAGTCTAAGATTGAGTGTCCAGGATATTGTAAAATTTTGTGCTTGGTACAAAGGGAAGACCAGGAACTTACCACTGAGAGCAGGTGGGACCAGATCTCTGTGGTCTCATGCAAGTCAAAGGAAGTGAGAACATAAGTGGGTCAAGATCAAATACTTGACCGAGAAGTTTCTAGGTGATCTTTGAGAGATACTTCCTATGGAATGACTTGTACTGAGAAAGTTAGAGGCATTTAGGAGAATACAAAGTAAAAGAGAGTAGATGAAAGAAGCCAAAATTTGAGAAAAGCAGATGACTTGAGTTCCAGGCCCCACTCTTCAAATAACTCCATCCTTTTGGGAAGGTCACACACCATTTCTATGCCTTTTCCCTCATCTTTAACATGATCGTATTAGACAAAATGATGTCAAAATTCCTTTCCAGCTCTTAGATACTAAGCAGCAGAACAGGGCTGTGGGACATGGTGGAGAGATGGCTAGGGTGACATGCTGTACGTGTTACAGAAACTATACCGCTTCCTTCCTTTTGCTCTGTGTGGCCACAGCTACTTCCTGGAGGGAGGAACACATGCAAGTTTCTTACCCAGTGTTCTCCACCTCTTGTATCCCTGCCCTAACATAAGTGTCTTCCCCTGAGTGGGGTGGGGTGGGTCCTGGTGACTTGCTTCTGAAGAAATAATATGCAAAAGTGATGGATGTGCCTCCTGAGATGACAAAGACACTCAAAAAGCCTGTGAGTTGTAAAGAGGCGGTGGTTTTCATCTTGCATGTTCTCTTGCACCGTCTCACTCTGAGGAAAGTCAGTTGCCACGTTGTCAGCTGTCCTGTGGAGATGTCCTCATGGCAAAGAACCAGAGGAAGCCCCCAGTCAATGGTGAATGAGATGTCTAACCATCCGTGAAAAGCTGTATTCTGCTGACAACCACAGGAGTCCCCCTGGCTGAGCTTTCAAATGAGACCACAGCCCCAGCAGACACTTTGCAACCTTGCTAGAGGCCCTGAGGCAGAGGCACCCAACTAGGCTGCTCTTGAATTCCTAGGATTCCACAGAACCCATGAGACAATGACTGTTTGGGTTTTTAAGCCGTTAAGTTGGGGGGAAGTGATTTGCACACAGCAATACATAATTACAAACTACATCAGGGGTCCTGAACCTCCAGGATCTAATGCCTGATGATCTGAGATGGAACTGATGTAATAATAATAGAAACAGAATGCAAAATCAATGGCATGTGCTTGAATCATTCTGAAACTATCCCCCACTCCCCAGCCCATGGAAAAATTGTCTTCCACAAAACCAGTCCCTGGCGCCAAAAACGTTGGGGACCGCTGAACTGCATGACAGACAAATAGGATAATAGGACTGAATTTTTGAAGAAAAAGAGTAGTTAGATCTTGGAAGAAAAGAGAAGAATGGGAGAAGCATCCAGGGCAGAAGGAATGGCACGAGCCAGTCTCAGGCTTGGGGACTCAGTGAGCCCAGGAGGGAGTTAGTCCTCTATTCTTGCTTAATGCATTTTATTGTGGTTAATTCATCATCATCACCTCCCCACAATCCTTGGAAAATGTTTATTGTGCTCAATTCTCATTTCCCCAAACTCATCATATTGGTATTGTTCTGTTCATACATACTTTGCCAAGTCTCTCAGGATTTTCAGGAACTCATGCTAGGCCTACTGATTTGCATGCATGAAGACATAAGAGAATCTTTTTGTTAGAGGCTATTGTGATATGTTCTTTTGAAACCTCTTTACTGCAGACAGATTTAACTAATGGACAAAGTGTCCCAGTCCTGGGAGAGCTATCGTTCATTTCCTACCCAGTTTCATTCAGAAGAACTAGCTTCCTGGTCTAATCTTGTTGTTTTTGCTCTGCTGACATATTTTCTGAAACCCTACCCAGTGACTTTTCACATATGATGGGATTTCCATTTAAGCATGGAATTTGCTGGCAGCCCTAGGGTGATCTCCCTCTGTATAGATGATTAAGTCTTATCATATCCATTTTTTTCTCTGTCCAGTGTTTATATCCAGACTCCTCGGCCTACTTTGCAGTTCAGCTGGGACTCAGATGACTGCCGTCCTCTGCTTTATTCAGTCACTCAGTCATGTCTGACTCTTTGCAACCCCATGGACTATAGCTTGCCAGGCTCCTCTGTCCATGGGGATTCTCCAGCAAGAATACTGGAGTGGGTTTCCATGTCCTCGTCCAAGGGATCTTCCCAACCTAGGGATTGAACCCAGGTCTCCCACATTGCAGGCAGCTTCTTTATCATCTGAGCCACCAGGGAAGCCCCTCAGATGACTAGTTCTGGCCAAATAGCTATAAACAGAAGGGATATATTGTCCCTGTTTGAGGACAGTTAACAGAGAGGGTGGATTCTTCATGACCTCTATTCCCCTGCTGAGATGCCCACAGAGGCCAGGAATTGACATGGAGATATGGAAGGTGGAAGCAGCCTGGACTGCTGAGTTACCATATGGAGAACAACTACCCTGCCCTAGACTTTAAGTGGGCAGGAAATAAATAATAATTTGCTATTTGAAATTTGAGGGTTAATTTATTACACAGCACAGCCTAGCTTATACTGACTAAGGGACCCCTCAAATAAGAGATGTGACAGAAAATCTGAAAGCTACACAAAAGATGGTATTAAATGAGATCAGAAAGGCCTCACTCTGCCAGGAACCCATTGAGCACTTAAGGATGTTGGTGGGATAATTTAAAGGGCATAGAGCAAGGGGGTGGGACATAGTTAGAGAGGAAAAATCTTGTTCCTGTTGGAGAATGGTGTGATGATGGGTTAAAGTCCACAGGAGGTGTGGCTGTAGCTTTGATGGAGGTGGTGACAGATACAGTAAGGAGATGTGGAGGGATTTGAACTGTACTTCATAGGTAGCATCAACAAAACTCTGTGATTGATTAGATCACTGCTAAGGTGAGGAACTAAAAAGCCTCTTGATGAAAGTGAAAGAGGAGAGTGAAAAAGTTGGCCTGAAGCTCAACATTCAGAAAACAAAGATCATGGCATCTGGTCCCATCACTTCATGGGAAATAGATAGGGAAACAGTGGAAACAGTGTCAGACTTTATTTTGGGGGGCTTCAAAATCACTGCAGATGGTGACTGCAGCCATGAAATTAAAAGACGCTTACTCCTTGGAAGGAAAGTTATGACCAACCTAGATAGCATATTCAAAAGCAGAGACATTATTTTACCAACAAAGATCCATCTAGTCAAGGCTATGGTTTTTCCAGCGGTCATGTATGTATGTGAGAGTTGGACTGTGAAGAAAGCTGAGCACCAAAGAATTGATGCTTTTTAACTGTGGTGTTGGAGAAGACTCTTGAGAGTCCCTTGGACTGCAAGGACATCCAACCAGTCCATTCTGAAGGAGATCAGCCCTGGGATTTCTTTGGAAGGAATGATGCTAAAGCTGAAACTCCAGTACTTTGGCCACCTCATGCGAAGAGTTGACTCATTGGAAAAGACTCTGATGCTGGGAGGGATTGGGGGCAGGAGGAGAAGGGGACGACAGAGGATGAGATGGCTGGATGGCATCACTGACTCGATGGACGTGAGTTTGAGTGAACTCCGGGAGTTGGTGATGGACAGGGAGGCCTGGCGTGCTGCGATTCATGAGGTCGCAAAGAGTCAGACATGACTGAGCAACTGAACTGAACTGAAGGTGGAGAGATATCAAGATCTCCTGTGTTCTCAACTGAGTGTGCAGTGGTACCAGTGGAGCCATTCACTGCAATAAGTACCACATGCAAAGCACCAGGTGATAAGTCTAACTTTAGACAAATTAAGTTGAAAGTGAATGTGACACAGCCCCATGGTGAAAATTAGTGGGTCCTTGGAGACATAGATAGATCCCTAAAGGTGAAGGGTAAGAGACAGAAGTTTCTGTCATCTGCTCAGTGGTGGCTGTTGAAGACATGTGCATTTAGGAGAGAGCACCTGGGGGGAAAATGTAGGGGGAGAAGGATTTATTTCAGTTTACCAAGCACCTTGTTTGTGTCCAGTCCAGTTAGATAGTGGGAATACAAAGATGAATAAGGCATCATCCCTTGGATCTGTTAGGTAATCAAGTGTGATGTGATACACATAGTAACAAACTGGATGTTGTGATCATCATTGCCAGTGGGTGGGGTTAGGTGGGATCTGTAAGCCCTGGTCTGTCCCCACCATAGGAGCCCCTCACTCACTGTGACATTTTGTCTTCATTAAGGCTGGGCTTCCCAAGTTGCTCAGTGGTAAAGAATCCACCTGCCAAGCAAGAGACTTGGGTTCAATCCCTGGGTCGGGAATATCCCCTGGAGAAGGAAATGTATTCATGCCTGGGAAATCCCATGGACAAAGGAGCCCGGCAGGCTACAGTCCATTGAGGTGGCAAAAGAGTCAGACATGACTTAGCAGCTAAACAATAATTCCTGCTCAGGGTCATCAACCAGCCATGAGATAGGGATTCTTCCACCCTCTGCAACCAAGTCTCTACAGACCCAAACTCTACTCTTTTGTATCCTGAGGACCCATCCCTGCCATGGATATCTCCATCTCAGATTCCCTGGGCAACACTCATCACCAAAACTTACAGAGTTAGCAAAAGTTTTGACTCTGGTAGGCTTCATCTGAAGAGTGTAACTAACAAAACTCACCGCATTACGCAATCGTCTCCATAAATAATGAAATCCTTTTATTACAGGGGATTAGTTTAAAACATGTTATTAAACAAATCAACATGAGCAATAGCAATGAAAGTTGTTAAAATGCAAGACATAGGCAAAATAGCGTTCCCCCTGAAATAAGAGCAATCTGAAAGTTACAATTGGAATGATTTTGCGTGGGAGGAAAATGAGAGTGGTGTGCCATGAGGAAGGAAGGGATGCGGGGACAATGGCTACTCCTTCAAATGGTGCGGTTCCCCAGGAGGAAGCAGGAATGCTCCAAACAATAGTCCCAGGTAGAACCCAAAGGGAAGGACACAGGGCCTGGGTGGGGATAGATGCAGAGGCCAGGAAAAACCCAGAAGTTACGCTATTCAATCTTGTAGTCATAGTATAGTCACTGTGGTTAGTATGTTGAGTACTTACCATGAGTTACCATTTTGCTAAATTCTGCATGTACACATCTTATTTAATTCCTCCAACTGATGACTGGGTGATGTTATTACCCCCATTTTACAGACAGGGATACTGAACCTTCGAGAGGCTCCTATGGTTCCTAGCGGATTCAAACAGCTAGTAAAGGCTTGGAATTTGAATCCAAGTCTGTCTGCACATCTAACCGTTATGATAATGACGGAGGAGCTTAACATAATCACAGATACAGCCCCACCCTCCAGGGATTTACCACTGGGTGTGTGAGTGAAATTTATGGATTTAAAACGCAAGTAACCTAGTTATCAAAGAGCTCCCCTGGTGGTTCAGATGGTAAAGAATCTGCCTTCAATGCAGGAGACCTGGATTGGATCCCTGGGTTGGTAAGATCCCCTGGAGGAGGAAATGGCTACTGAGAGAGTCCCATGGACAGGGGAGCCTAGAGAGCTACAGCCCATGGGACTGCAAAGAGTCAGATATGACTGAACAACTAACACACACACCAGTTATTGGAGTGGTCCCAGCTAGGGAACTTGGGCTCGATATTTTGCGGATTAAGATTCCGCTGGGCCTGCCTCAGGATTGAGTGTATGTGCGTGAAGAAAAGAGGAGCCTTACAGAAAGCCCTTACCCCAAGCACCAAGAGAACAGAGGGACAGGACTTTCCTTCAAGGTCAGTGATCTGTCCTTGGCAGGCTAGATACACCATAGCTTGCATCTCTAATAACACCACTTGCCCTCTGCCCACCCCTCCCCTTGAGCTGAGATAGCCTGCAGAAATTCAGGGCATTGAAACAACAGGAAAACAAGTGTAATTTGGAATTTCAGCCTCTCAAGGACCCAGAAGTTGGTACCTCTCTCCAACATTGTAATCCCTCCCATAATACTCCTGACAAATAATTCAAGAAAAAGAGCTTCCAGCATCCCAGGGCAGCTCTAGTAAGTGCTGACTTACTAGAATATTCTCTCTTACTAGAATAGAAATATATCTGGCTGGCACTTTTACAGTGAATGTTTCTTCTGTGCGTTAGCCTTACAAAATCACTCTGCAATGTGATAAATTGGATATTTGCAAAGGTGTTCCTTCTTCAGCCCCTGTTCTACAGGATGACATTCCCCCAGGTTCTCAGATATCAGAGCCCTTAATATCAGATCACTTTTCTTGGAACATGGATCAGTTTGTCAACACTGCACTAAAGGGTGGGGAGCAGAAACGAGCGTGACCTCCAGGTGCTGTCAGACTGGAGACTAGTGCAGCAGAACCATCACCTCCTGCCTTCAAGAACCCTTAGTTTTTAAAACAATGTTATGTATTTATTTGGGGCTGTGCTGGGTCTTTGTTGCTGCATGGGTTTTCTCTAGTGGCGATGTGCAGGGGCTACTCTTCACTGCAGTGCACAAGCTTCTCATTGTGGTCTAAGGCACAAGGGCTTCAGTGGTTGCAGCTCCCAGGCTCTAGAGCACAGGCTCAGCAGTTGTGGTGCTGGGGCTTAGT
The DNA here is from genome assembly GCF_055505025.1 of Bos grunniens. Classification (NCBI taxonomy): domain Eukaryota; kingdom Metazoa; phylum Chordata; class Mammalia; order Artiodactyla; family Bovidae; genus Bos; species Bos grunniens. Next base: position 46,677,908 of record NC_141183.1, on the reverse strand, counting down.
TGTGCTGTGTTGTGCTTAGTCGCTCAGTTGTGTCTGACTCTTTGTGACCCCATGGACTGTAGCCTGCCAGGCTCCTCTGTCCATGGGGATTCTCCAGGCAAGAATAGTTTGCCATGCCCTCTTCTAGGGGATCTTTCCAACCCAGGGATGGAACCCAGGTCTCCTGCATTGCAGGTGGATTCTTTACCATCTGAGTGACCAGTGAAGCCCCCCTACTTTTTATAATGCATAGTCAGCTTCCATTCTTAATAGCCACACCACTCCCTAGTAAACCAGCCACTGCCCCCACACACCTCTGCAGAGTCACACCCCTGCCAGCTTCAGTCCCAATGCAGCTGGTTCCTGGACATGGGATTAATCTCAGTTCAATGAGTTGACCCTTTGTTCCAGCTTATTGCAATCACTTTGGATCCTGTTTCTCTCATCGGACATAATCACCATCCCCATGACTGTCTTGTCATCTGCAAATTTGATGAGCAAAAGCTCCTTGTATTCTTGTGAGTCCTTGACAGGAACATGGGACTTATCAGGTCAAGAACAGAGGCCTCAGGTGGGACCCTGATGCTGGCTAAACGAACTGTCTCCAGATGTCTAGACATTGAGTCACGGAAAAATTAATCTGCTGTATCAAGCTCACCAAAGGGCCAAGTATGAGTCAAAAGGTCAATTTACTATTGATATTGAGATATATTTCTGCCATAAAGCCTGCAACTGCCACTCACTCTGTGACAATTTCCTGTGCACCTGTTTCTTGGTATCAGCAACCTAAAAAGTACCCTATGCTCTCAGGAGACAGGGGTTGAGTATGCTATTTTTAAATGAAAAAGAAGTGAGTGTGATTATGGAATACTTCCGTGAAGACAAGATACCATACATGGTTTCTCTGTGTTTGATATGGACATTCTAGGCTCAGAGGCAATTCCAACATGGCCTAACCCTCAAGCTAATGAAAGAAAAGGACATATAATCAAGTAATTGTAACCTATGATAAATGTTTTTTTAGAAGGCTGGAGAACTTACTGTGGGACCCTGCATGGGAGATGCTAGCTCTATGGAGAGGACAATGAAAGACTTCACAGAAAAGGTGATATTGAGCTAGGGCTTGAAGAGGGAATGGGAATTTGCTTGGTGGAGAAAGGGGAGAGAGATTCTAGGCAGAAGGCATGAAATTATGGACCAGAAAGAGATGTGTCAAGCTGGGAAATTGCAAGAAGTCTGCGGGTCAAGTAGAAAACAAGGCAAAGAAGTAATACGTTCTCACCACTTCAGCACTTAGGGAGCTCCTAATGTATTCTGGGGCTTCCCTGGAGGCTCAATAGTAAAGAATCCATCTGCAATGTAAGAGACTGGGGTTCAATCCCTAGGTCAGGAAGATCTCCTGGAGTAGGAAGTGGACGCCCACTCCAATATTCTTGCCTGGGAAATCCCATGGACAGAGGAGCCTGGCTGGCTACAGTCTATGGGCTCACAAAAGAGTTGACATAATGGAGCGACTGAGCATACACGTAGAACTGAGAAGCCCATTTTACCTGTCAGGAACATGTCACCTGTACAGGGACCAAGATCCTTATCTCTGCATGTGCTCAGAACGCTGTTAGATCCACTTGTTGACCGATTTATATATATATGAGCTAACACCCTTTTGAAACTCTAAGAAAAAGAGTCTTGGAGTTCAAGGTAAGAAAAAACACTGGCTGCTTGTTGAGGCATTTCTTCCAGCCAACCATCTTGTTTCCGTGCCTGCAGGTGCCTCCGGGCAGCCTCTACAACTGTGAGATGTCCCTGGGGACTTTGGTGACAACAGAGAGGTCTGTGACCTGGATTGCTGGAGACAGTCCTCAGATGCCTCTAGGTTGGTGGCAAGCTTTGGTTGCAGAAATAATAAAGTCTTTCTGAACAACACATGTGCCTGCTAGAGATGGAACAACAATTCATTACTTCGTTCTTTACAGACAAAGAGAACATAACCACCCATTAAGTATTGTTATAAGCCTCCTGCTGGGAAAAGCCACAGGTCTCCTTCTCCTGGGCCCCAAACTCGGCCATTTCTAACTGTGAACAGTGAGTCCAGCTCCTCTTTAAAACACAAATCTGCCTCCATGGCCCTATCTTTGTTCTGTCTCACTGGAGCAGATCCGGGCGCGTGTGGGGGCACTCCACAGCAAGGGGCTGCTGCAGTGGCCTGGTTTGGAGAGATGCAAACCACCCTGGTGGTAAGCCATTTATTTGCAAGGGGTGGGGGCTGAGACTTTCAGAGACCAAAGAGATTCCCAGGGCTGCCAATGTGCAGAAGAGCAGCAATTATGAGGCCCTCGGGGAGGACCCCTTCACTCCTTCTTCATTGCAGACCCATGTCCAGGCCTCTCGCCACACCAGGGTTCTTTGGAAGATGTGTGTGCCCTCGATAAGGGATCAAGGAGACAGCTCCACAGCCTGTGAGAGTGCTGTCCAAGGCCACAAAAGGATTGACCTGTGAAAAGCTGAAGAGCCGGTGATCACTTTCAAGTGTAGGATGCCTGCCAATCTGGGAACTTAAAATTGACAGCTTGGCCCAGACCCTGAGGGAAGAAGATAGGTTCTGGATGCAGAAGCATCTGGAGGCAGATGGGACTCTGTACTGGCCAGCTCTGTGATGGTGGGTGGGTCACTTAACCTCCCCGAGCTTAATTTTGTCCTGTGTATTTTCTCCTGATCAAAAGATACCACTTGCGACCTTAGAGGTGGGCTACAGATAGCATGCATATAGGCTAACAATCTGTGGGGTCTTAGAGTCAGACATGACTGAGCAACTAACACTTTAGCTTTTCAGAGTGCCTACCGTACAGTAGGCACCTAACCAGTCTTGATAGCATCATAATCATTATCATATGTAAGATGAGAATCAATGTGACAAGTTCTTTTTTCTATTTTTAAAAATATATTTATTTTTGACTACACTGGGTCTTCCTTACTGCATGCAGGTTTTCTCTGGTTGCAATGAGCCAGGGCTACTCTCTGGTTACAGGGTGAGGGCTTCTCATCGCGGTGACTTCTCATCACAGTGACTTCTCTTGTTGCAGAGCACTGGCTCTAGGGCATGTGGGCTAGTTGGGCTTAGTTGCCTCATAGCATGTGGAGTCTTCCTGGACCAGGGATCGAACTCGTGTCTCCTGTATTGGCTGTAAGATTCTTTAACCACTGGAACAACAGGGAGGTCCAATGTGACCAATTTTTAACTAAGTTCTACTATGGACCTCCTCTGTGCAAGACACTCAGTTCCTACTATGTGCTGGACATCCAAGACAAATTTTGAGGACAGTGGAAAAGACAGATGTATCTTGAGACACTTGAACTTGGTTTGTTCTCTCTAAGCCCCACCTTCAGTTTACCAGCCACCAGGTCCCTTTCCCTTGTCTCTTCCTGGCTGCTACCACTCCCATTAGCTATTGCAAAATCCATAGGTAACTAATATCTGTGGCCACAGTTGACCAGCTTAAAAGCTGATGAGGGTCACTTTGATGATCTTAACAGTATGCCTGGGAAGAAAATAGAGCAAGTCCTATTGCCTGCATTTTATAGGATGCCTGAGAGGGGTATAAGGTGTAAGAGGGAGGGAAGTGTGCAAGGGTGTGAGGTCTGAAGTCTGTAACAGGAGCTCTGGATGGCGTTTCAGCATCCGTGGGAATTGTCACCCCTCTGACCAGGTCTCGGGTGCTAGGAGTCCTCTTGAATCTGGGCATCTGGGAGACCAGTTGTGGACGAAGTGCTGAAACCAAATGGCTTTCTGATTGCTGACAACGTAAGGAAAGCATGTCTTTTTTTCTCCCTTTTAATTTATTTTTTATTGAAGCATAGTTGATTTACAATGTCTTGTTAACTTCTGCTGCACAGCAAAGTGATTCAGTTATACATATATGTACATTATTTTTTCTTAATATTCTTTTTCATTATGGGTTATCATAAGATATTGAGTTTAGTTTTCGTGCGTGCTTTACAGTAGGACCTTGTTGTTTATCCATTCTGTATATTAAAGTTTGCATCTGCTAACCCCAATCACCCACTCCATTCCTTCCCCAGCCCCGTCTCTCTTGGCAGCTACCAGTCTGTTCTCTACAGACATCTTTTCTTAATCCCTAGGGTATCTTATCCAGTTTCATGGCTTTAAATACCACCTGTGTACTCACAGTTCCCAAATTTATATCTTCAGCTTAGCTCTCCCCTGATCTCCAGGCTCCTAAATCCAACTGCCTATTCTGTATCTCCAGGCGGATATCTAACAGACATGGTAAACTCAATACATCCATAACCAATTCTTATCCTCAGGGCCCCAAACCACTTATCCTTCATTCTTGTCCATCTCAGTAAATTGTTACTTAACATTTTAGGTGATTCAGGTCTGAATTTTGGATTCAACTTCTGTTCTCTTTTCTCATACTTCGCATTTACTCCATTAGCAAATAGCGCTTCCCTCAAAAATGCTTCCTGAGTTTGATAGCTTCTCACTTCCTTCACTGCTTCTCTCAGGGTTCAGGCCACATGATCTCCCGTTCCACGACCTCAGTACCTCCTGAGTGCTCTTCCTGCTTTGTCTCTTATACACCCCCTAGAGTCCAGTCCTAATAACAGAGCGAGAAGGAGACTCACCTTGTTGTACACCTGAAAGAAACACAGCATTGTTAATCAACTATACTCCAATGCAAAATCCAAAGTAAAAAGTAAAATGAAAATAAAATACAAGCCATATTTTACAAGCCTGGCACTTAGTGGCTACAACCTTTTAACGGCTCCTTATCTCATCTGTAGTAAAAGATAAAAGCTTTGTGAAGCCCTTGTTACCACCTTGACCTCATCCACTGCTCCTCTCTTCTTGCTCTCTCTGCTCCCAGCCACATAGGCCAACTTATTCACTTTTTTTTTTTTTAAGATTTTTTTTATGTGAACATTTTTAAAGTCTTTATTGAATTTGTTACAATACTCTTTCTGTCTTATGTTTTGGTTTTTTGGCTCCAAGGCATGTGAGAGCTTAGCTCTCCAGCCAGGGATCAAACCCTCACCCCCTGCATTGGAAGACAAAGTCTTACCCTCTGGACCACCAGGAAAGCCCCTCAATTTACTCTTTTTTGGCCTGTTGGGCACAGTCCTGCCTCAGGGTCTTTGCCCGTGCTGTTTCCTCTGCTGGAAGATTCTTCCCTTGAAAAGCCACATGGCTCTCACCCTTTTTCCCTCCAGGTCTCTGCTCAAATGGCCCTTGTCAGTGGGGCCTTACCTGACCAACCACGATAAAAGAGCAAACATCCCCACCATGGCAGTTTCTGCCCCTTCAGTTCAGTCACTCAGTTGTGTCCGACTCTTTGAGACCCCATGAATTGCAGCACGCCAGGCCTCCCTGTCCATCACCAACTCCCGGAGTTCACTTAGACTCACGTCCATCGAGTCAGTGATGCCATCCAACCATCTCATCCTCTGTCGTCCCCTTCTCCTCCTGCCCCCAATCCCTCCCAGCATCAGAGTCTTTTCCAATTGGTCAACTCTTCGTATGAGGTGGCCAAAGTATTGGAGTTTCAGCTTTAGCATCAGTCCTTCCAAAGAACACCAGGACTGATCTCCAAAGTTTAGGTTGGACTGGTTGGATCTCCTTGCAGTCCAAGGGACTCTCAAGAGTCTTCTCCAACACCACAGTTCAAAAGCATCAATTCTTCGGCGCTCAGCTTTCTTCACAGTCCAACTCTCACATCCATACATGACCACTGGAATAACCATAGCCTTGACTAGACGGACCTTTGTTGGCAGAGTAATGTCTCTGCTTTTTAATATGCTGTCTAGGTTGATCATAACTTTCCTTCCAAGGAGTAAGCATCTTTTAATTTCATGGCTGCAATCACCATATGCAGTGATTTTGGAGCCCAAAAAAATAAAGTCTGACACTATTTTCACTGTTTCCCCATCCATTTCCCATGAAGCTATGGGACCAGATGCCATGATCTTAGTTTTCTGAGTGTTGAGCTTTAGCCTGCCTTATTTTTCAATACAGTATTTATCACCATCTGATATTCTATATATTTACTTACCTGTTTCTTCATTATGTGTCTTCCTTCTGTAGAACATAAACTCCATTGTGACTGTTTTGGTCATTTTTTCATAGCTATAACCTCAATGGTACTCATGACATGAGAGACAGTCAAAAATATCCTCTGCATAAATGTGAATGAATGAATGACCTAGGCTCACAACTGCCTAAGGAGCATCCAGATTTCTTAGAATACAGATTCTGTGGCCCAGTAGACACCTACCTGGTTGAGGCAAAATCTCCAAGCTTCTCTGGGCTTCAGTTTCCTCATCTGTAAAATAGAGGTAATTCCTTGTACCTGTCAGAGCTTTGATTCAAAGAAAAACTGCTCTGGGCCCTGTTAAGCATACAGAAGGTGCTTAACCATCAGGAGACTCTTCCTCTATCAACAGAAAATTGGCTCATGGTCCCCTGGAGCCCAAACAGGAAGGCTGGGACTAGGACTCTATTGTCTGGACTCTTAGTCTGTAGGTCTGCTCACAAACTCATGAGATTGCACGCTCACATCTGCATTTACTGCTGTGCTAAAAAGGGCCCTGTCACCATCCTCCTTCTTTTTCCCTAGCATCTGAAATGTTATCCCTCTACATTTCTGGCCAATTCTACCACACGACTTAAAGACCCCATTTCAAATCAGTGCCAGGTGGTGCTAGTGGCAAAGAGCCCACCTGCCAATGCAGGAGACATAAGCGACACCAGTTCAATCTCTAGGTTGGGAAGATCCCCTGGAGGAGGGCTTGGCAACCCACTCCAGTATGAAATCCCATGGACAGAGGAGCCTGGCGGGCTACAGTCCATAGGGTTGCACAGAGTCAGGCATGACTGAAGTGACTTAGCACACACGCATGCATGCCTCAAGATCTAGGGACTTATGGTTCCTTTTCTCAGGTTCCCTTCTTGCCATGAACCAGACATGCTCACAGTCAGTGCTGTTTAGCTCTGTCCTTAAAGCTTCAGAGCCACCCCCCCTCCTGCTGATCCTGTGCCCCACTCCCATCCCATCCCTGCCCCAGGCACCAGAGCTCCAGGAGTACTGCTGGTGGAGACCCGCCCCAGGCCCTCTCCTGAATAAGACGTCAGGTTCAGAGACAAGTGCAGAGAGGGTAGAGGGCATGCTCCTACAATGGGCATGTCCACTGTGCTTCCACCAGTAACACCAGCTGTCTACCCTCATTCCTCTTCAGTATCAGCATGACTTGTTGGCCACCTCCAGCATCCTGATCACACCGTACACTCAGCCCTGCTACAGTTCTCAAAAAGAAAAAAGGATACTCCAGGCAGGAAGTATTTGAGCTGGCTCAGTCCCTACCCCAGCCCATCTAGTTTGGCTTCAGGTGGCTCAGATGGTAAAGAATCTGCCTGCAATGCAGGAGACCCAGGTTCAATGCCTGGCTCAGGAAGAGCCCCTGGAGAAGGAAATGGCACCCCACTCCAGTATTCTTGCCTGGAGAATTCTATAGTCAAGAGGAGCCTGGAGGGCTACAGTCCATGGGGTCGCAAAGATCAGACATGACTGAGTGACTAACACTTTCACTTTTATTTTTCAAGAGGAGGCAGAGAGGGTTAGTGTGGGTTGCAGGAGACTTCTTTGCATGCATGTTTTGCCAGCTCCCATTTCTCCACTGTCTGGGACCTTCCAGGCTCCCAGGAATACGGCCGTCCTGTCTGCTGCCCTCACCTCCACCTGGGAGAACAGACACCTCCTCCCAGGCTCTCCCTCTTCCCCAGCACCTGCTCCCTGACCCTACTCAAATAAAACTGCAGCAGCGCTTTAGCATTCTCATTCCAATTTCCAATTCATTTCAGAGGCTCTGGAATCCATCTTCCCAAGGCCCTAAAGCACAATCTCTAAGGATTAGAGCCCCTCCAGACCTCATTCTCACAAAGAGGAGACACACGCTGCTTTGCAATTTGCTTTTCTCTACCTTTGATATTCACTCTCACCCCATCAACAGCAACTCCGAAGTGTATTTATAGTTGCCAAGCGCTTTTCACACACATCACTTCATTTGATTCCCTTCACTGGCCCTGAAGAACACGGGATGATGCCCATTTTAACAGGTGAAGAAACCGAAGCACAGGGAGAGTAAATAACTCAGCCACGTCACACGGATGAGTAAGTGTCAGGGTCGAGATGTGGGAACCAAATGTCAAGGAGGAAGGGAAGGATCTAATAAGATTCCCATCGGGCTTCACAAAGGCCAACTAGTGTTTTTGTTGTATTTTTTCAGTCGTTTGCAGTGCTGTGCATGGTGTGGTCTCTTCCTGTGAAGCCTCTTACATTGACCAATGCTTGCTTTCTGTACACACACACACACACACACACACACACACAGCCAAGAACTTGCCCAAGTGTCAGACTCCTAAATAACAGAGTTAGAAGGTTCTCCAAGTCTTCTTTTCTACTCAGCCATGCAGTGCTCAGAAAAGGATCCCAGGGGAGATTCTGGGGATCAGTCAGTTCCTGAAGATGGATTTCCCAGCACTAATCATAGGATCTACTCTGTACTTTTTGAGCTTCCCTCCAGGTGGGAGGCATGGAATCTCTCACAGCCCTTCTTCCAACCTGCCTCTAGAGATGAGCTGGGGTCTTTGCCTTGCAATGCCCTGACTTGGCTTTACTTTTCCTTTTAACTTTTAAAAAATTTATTTTATTGAAGTTTAGTTGATTTACAATGCTGGGTTAATTTCCACCATACAATTCAGTAGTTGTATGCTACATATGTATTTAGTTATACATATGGGCTTCCCTGCTGGCTCAGATGGTAAAGAATCTGCCTACAATAATGGGAGACCCAGGTTTGATCCCTGAGTCAGGAAGATCCCCTGGAGAAGGGAATGGCTACCCACTCTAGTATTCTTGCCTGGAGAATTCTATGGACAGAGGAGTCTGGCAGGATACAGTCCATGGGGTTGCAGAGTCAGATGTGATTGAGTGACTAACAAACACTTTGTTATACATACATACATATATGTATATATATAGTTTTCATTATGGTTTATAACAGGATATTTAATATAATTCTCTGTGTTATGCTTGTTGTTTATCCTTGTTGTTGTTTATCCATCCTATATATAATAGTTTACATCTGCTAATCCCAAACTCTCTCCCCATTCCTTCTTCCCCTTGGCAACCACAAGTCTGTTTTCCATTTCTGTGCGTCTGTTTCTGTTTCATAGATAAGTTCATTTGCATCATGAACTTACGTGGTAAGTGATATTGTGTGGTATTTGTCTCTCTCCTTCTGATTTCCTTTGCTTAGTATGATCATCTCTAGGCCCATCCATGTTGCTGCAAATTGCCCTGCCTTGATTGTGATTGCTAAGAAGCCAGAACTCCCCGCCCCTCCAGCCTCTGCCTGGCAGGAGAGCTGTCCTTAATGGAGGCCCTGCCCTGGCATTTCCATCTCCTCTTACACTGACTCTCTGTGGTCAGGATCCACATGTTCCAGGCTAACTGTCGGAAAGCAGAGTGTGGCTTGCATGCCTAGTGGCTCATTTTGCCAGTGCTGCCAGGCTGCCCCTCTGCGGGTTTTGTTCTTTGCCAGAAAAAGCAATTATGGAGCATTGTGGATGAGAGAACATGCTGAAATTCTGCTCGCTCCAGTCCAGGAGGGTGGTCCAGGCCAGATGTGCCCACACTGTGGGCTTCCTCTTTTGTCCCCTGTAGGTTGCAGGGACTCAGCCTCACATCACCCGTCTCGAAGGTGAGTGTCCCGGGGGCGGGGGCAGGGGCGGGGGCGGGGGGGGGTGCTGTCTCACCGTGATGATGTCATCAGCAGGGGCCGGAAATAGTTCTCATCAACATCACTGTGCCTTCATTTCTGGTTCTGCATACCATCAGGACCTTGGTATTAGGAGTCCAGACCTTCTTGTGAGACAGCACTGCAGAAATCTCATTAATTCAGTCGGAGCGTAGGTCACGGGGTCAAAACTGAGGGGTTTGGTGGACATCCAGGTGCACTTTCATGATGCCCGAGTACCCCCATGTCCCTTCTACAGAATAAAATGTTCCCACGATGGATCATAGAAGAGACATAAAATCAGTAACAAGAACAATATCAGTAACTGTACTCTAGTAGAGAGAACATGGGTTTCAGTGCTGGGCAAATCTGAGCTGGAATGTCAACTCTACCCCTTACTAGCCATGTGATCTTGGGAGAGTTGCATGGCCCCACTGCCCTCTGTTTCCTCAGCTGTGGCATGGGGTGATGATCTCTACACTGCAGGGTTTTTATGAGGAATAAGTGCCATAAAGGAAGCGACATGTCCAGCACATGCTGAATGTTCAATTAAAGTGTCATCCTGTGCATGGTCATTCGATCCTCACAAGAGCCCAAGGAGGAGACAAGGCAGGCTGGAGTTTCTCCCATTTACAAAAGAGGAAGGCTCAAGGAGGTAAAGGGACTTGTCTGTGGTCACACAGAACAAGTAAGGGAAGCAAGAGGACTTGACATTGTCTAATTCCTGCCTCTGGATTCGTTCCAGTTATGTGACTCAGGCTCATCCATCATCTTCCCAAAGCATCCGGCTCATTCTCAGAGGGGATTCAGGTACCAGAGACATTCTCTGCTTTGAGCACTTCCCGGCCCTCCATGCCTCAGGTCCACCACTCCTGGGGAAGTAGAGGCTTCTGTGGCAGACCCTTGCCAACCCTTCTGGAAACCTTCTCAGCAATTTGGTATCTTTGGATGAAACACTTGCTGGCTTTTGATATGTTGGTTCCTCTGGGGAACCAAAGGAACATTTTGCATTTGTGTTTTACTCCCCACCAGGGATGGTGGTCTTCACTGAGAAGCAGACGGCCTTTATCATCTTCATGTCTGGTCCCCTTTCTCCCATTCTGAAGAAAAGTTAATGGAGCTGTGTCTAGATAGTTTAAGTCTAGGCGAGTGTTATCTGATGAGGTTCACCAGTGTTACACAAAGAATTATTGTAAGAAAGAATCCCCCAAATTCACACTGTCAAAGTCCTACTTTGATGGTACTTGGAGAAGGGGACTTTGTGGAGGGTTAGGTTTCAGTTCAATTCATTTCAGTTGCCCAGTTGTATCCGACTCTCTGTGACCCTATGGACTGCAGCACTCCAGGCTTCCTTCCCTGTCATCACCAACTCCCGGAATTTACTCAAACTCATGTCCATCGAGTCAGTGAGGCCATCCAACCATCTCATCCTCTGTCATCCCCTTCTCCTCCTGCTTTCAATCTTTCCCAACATCAGGGTCTTTTCCAATAAATCGGTTCTTCGCATCAGGTGGCCAAAGTATCAGTTTCAGCTTCAGCATTAGTCCTTCCAACGAATATTCAGGACTGATCTCCTTTAGGGTGGACTAGTTGGATCTCCTTGCAGTCCAAGGGACTCTCAACAGTCTTTTCTAACACCACAGTTCAAAAGCATCAATTCTTCAGCGCTCAGCTTTCTTTATAGTCCAACTCTCACATCCATACATGACTACTGGAAAAACCATAGCCTTAACTAGACAGACATTTGTTGGCAAAGTAATGTCTCTTCTTTTTAATATGCTTTCTAGGTTGTCATAACTTTCCTTCCAAGGAGCAAGCGTCTTTTAATTTCATGGCTGCAATCACCATATGCGGTGATTTTGGAGCCCCCAAAAATAAAGTCTCTCACCGATTCCATTGTTTCCCCATCGATTTGCCATGAAGTGAGGGGACCAGATGCCATGATCTTAGTTTTTGGAATGTAGAGTTTTAAGCCAACTTTTTCACTCTCCTCTTTCACTTTCATCAAGAGGCTCTTTAGTTCTTCTTCACTTTCTGCCATAAGGGTAGTGTCATCTGCATATCTGAGGTTATTGGTATTTCTCCTGGCAGCCTTGATTCCAGCTTGTGCTTCATCCAGCCTCGCATTTCACATGATGTATTCTGCATATAAGTTAAATAAGCATGGTGACAATATGCAGCCTTGATGTACTCCTTTCTGGATTAGGTTCAGATGAGGTCATTAGGATGGAATGTGTGTCCTTATAAGGATACCAGAGCCTGCTCTGTCTGCCTGATGAGGACACAGTGAGAAAGCGGCAGTCTATAAGACAGCAAGGAGGTTCTTATCAGAACATATGATTTTTGTTTTAGACTTTTAGTCCTCAGAACTGTGAAAAATGTTTTACTGTTGTTTAACCCAGGCATCCTATGGTGTTTTATTATGGCAACCCAAGCTGAGTAAGATAGAAATTGGCACCAAGAAGTGAGGTGCTGCTGTAACAGATATCTAAAAATATTGAAGTGGTTTTGGAACTGGGTAATGGTGTAGAGGTGGTGAGAGTTTTGAGGTACACTCTCAAAAAAAAAAACAACAAAAGCCAAGATATCTACAAAGGGACATTTAAAGGTGATTTTGACAAAGACTTGGAAAGAAAAGAGGAGAGCTGGAGAGAAAAGCTCCAACTTCTTAGACAATACACAAATATTTATAAACAAAATACTGGTAGAAATATTGACAGTAGGCAGTAATAGGCCATTCTGGTGAGGAATGAAGAGCATGCTGTTGGACAATGGAGAGAAGGTGACAAAGAACTTGACTGAACTATGTTCATTTTCTAGTGTTTTATGGAAGAATTTGTGAGCTATGAAATTGGATAATTAGCTGAGGAGATTTCTAAGCAGAATATTGAAGGAGTGGCTTGGTTCCTCCTTAGTGTTTATAGTACAATGTGAAAAGAGAGAAACCAATTAAAGGAGGAACTGTTAAAAAATAAAAAGAACCAGGAGTTAAAGAGTTGAAAAATTCTCAGCCTATCCATATGGGAAAAAAATAAGAAAATGTGTTCAGAAGAGAGTAGTAAGGGTGTGCTCAACAGACATTTGATGATACAATTACTATGGATGTCAACCAAGAACTTAACCAGCCCAGCAAAAACACTGCCAGGTTGCCCTAAAGGGTTGGAGATGAGAAGAAATGAAGGAAGGTTGTCTGACTTCTTAGCTCTTACAGGACTGAACCACAGAGCCATTTGGCAGCAAATTGTGTATTATTCTTTAAGATAATGGTAGAATGACTTCAAAGACCATTCAGAGATCGTCAGGGCTGCCTCCTCTGTCTCAAGTTGGGGGCAAAGGGAATAGAGGGAGGGCACTGCGTTGCTTTCAGTAGGCCGGATTGGCTGCCCAGGGCCTTAAAAGAAGGGTCCCTATCCTTGAGTCTTGGTGTGTAATCCCAGCCTGGTAGAGCCACAGGGGTTGAACCACCATTTCAGTGGCTCTAGAAAGCAGGACCACTGCCCTATTAAGTCTGGAAGGCAGCACATTGAACCAGAGGGCTTTATTCTCAAGGCTTAAGATCAATGGTATTCACCTTGCTATGTTTTTAACTTGCTTTGACTTAGCACCCTTTTCTTCTTTCTGATTTCTCCCTTTTGGAACAGGAATGTCTATGCTATGCCCGCCCACCATTGTCTTTTGAAAACACATAACTTATCAAATTTCACATATTCATAGCTGGGGAGGAATTTTGCCTCAGGATGAAAAGTGCATTTAGATGATCTTTAGATAAGACTTTAGAGTTGATTCAGAATGGGTTAAGACTTTGGGGAGCTATTAGGATGGATGAGTATATTTTGTACAAGAGAAGAGCATGAGTTTTGGGAAGTCAGAGGCCAAATGTTATGGACTGAATATGTTCCCCCAAAATTCATGTACTCTAACCCCCGAGGTGTTTGGAGGTGGGGCCCTTGGGAAGGGTATTAGGTTTAGACAAGGTCGTGGGTGTGGAACCACCATGGTGAGATTGAAGTGAAGTGAAGTGAAGTCGCTCAGTCGTGTCCGACTCTTTGCGACCCCATGGACTGTAGCCTACCAGGCTCCTCCGTCCATGGGATTTTCCGGGAAAGAGAACTGGAGTGGGTTGCCATTTCCTTCTCCAGGAGATCTTCCTGACCCAGGGATTGAACCCAGGTCTTCCACATTGTAGGCAGACGCTTTATTGTCTGAGCCACCAGGGAAGACCTATGACCTATGAGCCACCAGGGAACCACCATGATGAGATTAGTGTCCTCATAAGAAGAGGAAGAGATTAGAACTCATTCTTTCTCCATGATGTAAGGACACAGCAAGAAGGCAGGTGTCTGCAAACAAGGAAGAGAGCTCTCATCAGATACCAAACATGCTACCATATTGATCTTAGACTTCACAGCATCCAGATAAATAATTGTTTCTTATTTACATAGACCACCCAGTCTATGATGTTTTATTATCAGCCTGAGCTCTAAGAGGGCAAGAAATGATATTGTCTTCCCACACTTTCCATAAGATTAGAGATACCAAGGGAACATTTCATGCAAAGATTGGCATGGTAAAGGACAGAAATGGTATGGACCTAAGAGAAGCAGAAGATATTAGGTGGCAGGAATACACAGAAGAACTGTACAAAAAAGATCCTCATGACCCAGGTAACCATGATGATGTGATCACTCACCTAGAGCTAGACATCCTGAAATGCAAAGTCCAGTGGGCCTTAGGAAACATCACTATGAACAACACTAGTGGAGGTGATGGAATTCCAGTTGAGCTATTTCAAATCCTGAAAGATGATGCTGTGCAAGTGCTGCACTCAATATGCCAGCAAATTTGGAAAACTCAGCAGTGGCCACAGGACTGGAAAAGGTCAGTTTTCATTCCAATCCCAAAGAAAGGCAATGCCAAAGAATGCTCAAACTACCGCACAATTGCACTCATCTCACACACAAGCAAAGTAATACTCAAAATTCTCCAAGCCAGTCTTCAACAGTACATGAACCATGAACTTCCAGATGTTCAAGCTGGATTTAGAAAAGGCAGAGGAACCAGAGATCCAATCACCAACATCCATTGGTTAATCAAAAAAAAAACAAGAGAGTTCCAGAAAAACATCTCCTTCTGCTTTACTGACTACATCAAAACCTAGTACTGTGTGGATCACAACAAACTGGAAAATTCTTAAAGAGATGGGAATACCAGACCACCTGACCTGCCTCCTGAGAAAGCTGTATTCAGGTCAAGAAGCAACAGTTAGAACTGGGCATGGAACAACACACTGGTTCAAAATCAGGACAGGAGTACGTCAAAGCTGTATATTGTCACCCTGCTTATTTAACTTATATGCAGAGTACATCATGTGAAATGCCAGGCTGGATGAAGCACAAGCTGGAATCAAGATTGTTGGGAGAAATATCAATAAGCTCAGATATGCACATGACACCACCCTTATGGCAGAAAGTGAAGGGGAACTAAAGAGCCTCTTGATGAAAGAGGAGAGTGAAAAAGTTGGCTTAAAATTCCACATTCAGAAAACTAAGATCATGGCATCCGGTCCCATCACTTCATGGCAAATAGGTGAGGAAACAATGAAAACAGTGGCTAACTTTATTTGGAGGGGCTCCAAAATCAGTACAGATGGTGACTGCAGCCATGAAATTAAAAGACGTTTGCTCCTTGAAAGAAAAGCTATGACCAATGTAGACAGCATATTAAAAAGCAGAGATGTTACTTTGCCAACAAAGGTCCATTTAGTCAAGGCTATGGTTTTTCCAGTAGTCATGTATGGATGTGAGAGTTGGACTATAAAGGAAGCTGAGCACTGAAGAATTGATGCTTTTGAACTGTGGTGTTGGAGAAGACTCTTGAGAGTCCCTTGGACTACAAGGAGATCCAACCAGTCCATTCTAGAGGAAATCAGCCCTGAATATTCATTGGATACTCCAATACTTTGGCCACCTGATGCAAAGAACTGACTCCCTGGAAAAGACCCTGATACTGGGGAAAAAATGAAGGCAGGAGGAGAAGGGGACGACAGAGGATGAGATGGTTGGATGGCCTCACTGACTCGATGGACGTGAGTTTGAGTAAGCTCCGGGAGCTGATGATGGACAGGGAAGCCTGGTGTGCTGCAGTCCATGGGGTCACAAAGAGTCAGACACAACTGAGCGACTGAACTGATACTGATACACTATCCAGTGCCTGGTAATCAGACTGCAACCCAAGACCTCCTGTGGAAAGTTTGTGCCATGGCAGAGGATCCTGAGCTAAGACCAAGGAAAGAGAGGGCAGAGGAAGAAAGCAGGCAAAGCACAAGCAGAAGCTATCATCCGTGAGGAAAAGTAAAGATGGTGGCCAAAAAAAGCAACATCCAAATAAAGGGGCATAATGAAGTCTTCAGTGGGGGAGGAATCAAGAGATGTAAGGTGCAAAGGGTCAGTTGCAAGGTGAAAAGTAGACAGTGATGGAGTTTAGGACAAACAGCACAGCAGCAAGGCAGTGGAAAGCTCTCTCTTTGTTTATGCTGAATATCTAACGCTGCATGACAAAGTGCCCAAAAATCTAATGGTCATAAAACAACCCCTTATTATGCTTTTGGATCTGAGGGTTTGGAATTCAAACAGGGCACAGCAAGAACAGGCTTCTCTCTGATCCTTGATGTCTGGGTCATCAGTTAGAAGCCTCCAGGACTTCAGAATCATCTGAGGATTTATTCACTGTGGTTGATGCTGGGAAGACTCAACAGCTGTCAGCTCGGGCTCTGTGGGCAGCTCTTTCTGTTTCCATGTGGCTTCTTTGTCTTGTCTCTCCAACTTGGCAGCTTTGAGTAGCCAGCTCCAAAGTCCATATTGACACCAGGTGGAAAACCGTATCACTTTTTATGACCTAGGCTCAAAAATCTTGCAATGTTCTACCACCATGTCCTACTAATCAAGGCAGTTACAAAGGTCCACCAGGTTCAAGTAGAGGAAACAAAGATTCCACACCCTGATGGAGGAGAGTCTATGCCACACTGTAAGAAGAGTATCTGCAATAGCACACATAGCCCAGAGGGGATCTCAGAGAATATAATCAGCCACCTTTCTCAGCATTCCTTCTCGTGCTGCAATGGTCAGTTTGGGTGGAAGCCTAAAAGCACAGACACTGAGTGTCCCTTGAAAAGACAGAGTTAGAGAAGATAACATCCAAGACTTAGATGAAGTGGGTACTAGCATATTCCTTTAGAGAAGAATGAGGCAATTTCTGGGACCCTAACTGTAATGGACAGGAGTTCTGCACTCTTCTATCTCAGCTATATTATTGTTTTGTGTTTGGTTGTTGTTAGCGGTGCTAACAGTCTCATCTTAGTCAGTTCCCCTTCATTTTTGGTAAAGATCTTTCTGAAAACTGAGCCCATGTCAATGATGCTGAGAAACCCCCAAAGAAGGCTCTGATTTGACTCACAGTTGAGTCAGAGACAAGGAGGAGCAGGGCCCCCTGACGACAGGCATGAATGAGAGCAGGTATCAGCATGAACCCCCCTGTGCCTGCGTGTGCGTGCTAAGTCACTCCAGCTGTGTCTGACTCTTGCAACCCCATGGACTATAGTCCACCAGGCTCCTCTTCTCCACGGGATTTCCCAGGCAAGAATACTGAAGTGGGTTCCCATGCCTCCTCCAGGGGATCTTTCCAACCCAAGGATGGAACCCGCATCTCCTGCATTGCAGGCTGCAAACTCAGGGCCACCAAGGTGCAGTTGTTGGCTCCTCCCGTGAACTCTCTCTGGAGAGCTTGTCCCAGCTCAGCCCTGGAGCATGTTGTGTTTTGCTTCAGTTAGATTCTTTTACAGAGCAGACAGTGGAAAGATCAAAGTGGGAGAACCTCAAGGGGGAATAGAAATGCCAGAGGGAAAGTGCCACTGGCACTTATTTTCTTCATACCAGCATATTTCTTGAGGGGCTTTGTAGAGTTTATCCTGTTTATTATGCATTTTCACCCTCTGTGCACCTTCCCCTCCCTGCCCTTCACACCTGCCTTTGAGCCTTTGGCATCCTTACTGCTTAACAGAACTCTGAAAGAATGTATCTCCTAATGAGTAGAGTTCCCTGAAAGAAATGCCAGCATGGAAGAACACACAGACTCCCAACAAAACAAAACGTCTCTCTTCACATGCCATTACCATGTAAAGATGCTAAATCAGAAGGACCTGGGGGAGACCCTATGGCCACCTGAGTTTATACACATCGTTTGCTAAATTGTGTAAGAACAGGGAATGCTTAGTCCATAAAACACTGAAAGTGAACACATTTGCCACCCACAGCATTTCCCATTCAACTAAGAGTATGCTAATTGCAAGCATTTCTCATTATTATTCATTAATGGAGTATACAAGGTTCTCAAGGACTCATGGACCAATTGCATACTTGTCCTGTCTTGATATAAATACTATAGTTAGACCTTGAAAGTTACATTCCATTTTTTAATTTGTCATCCATTTATTCACTCAAAAATATTTTCATTGATTATTGCACGGAAGATAAACAAGTAAGAGTTCGTACCCTCAAGGAACTCATGTTCCTAATGAAAGCAATGAAATAAGAGACATTTTAATGGGTGTTACCAGGGAGAACACTGGGAGCTATCAGAGCATATGATAGGTTCCCCGATCTAGATTTGAGGGAGGAAGAATCAAAGACTTCTTCCCAGAGATGATGCCTGAGTTTTGAGTCATGAATAAGGGTTGACTTGGAGAACAGAGAAAAAGGGAGGGGAGCACATGTCCAGGTATCAAGGCATGGGAGAGTATAGTGCCTCCAGGAAACTGAGAGCTTAGAGTCTATAAAGAAAGGGATAGTGATGAGCCTTGAATGCTGTACTGAAGAGTTTTGTCTTTCTCCAGAATTCTATTGGGTTTCCCAGGTGGCTCAGTGGTAAAGAATCCTCCCACCTTCCTGTAAGGAAGATCTCCTGGAGTAGGAAATGGCAACCCACTCCAGTATTCTTGCCTAGACTATTCCATGGACAGAGGAGCCTGTTGGGTTACAGTTCATGGGGTTGCAAAAGAGTCAGGCACAATTGAGCAACTGAACGTGCATGCTCCAGAATTCTGTAGTCATGAAACTAGCTTAAAACTTTGAATTTTATCCAGATAGTCAGTGAGTTGACAGTCGCTAAGATAACTTCTATGAGTAAATGATGAAGCTGTTCAAGTCAAGAGCAGTGCTCAAGTCAAGTCAATGTTGGCCTTTGACAGCCCTCGTACCATCATAGGAGGGTTGGTGAGCAAGAAGCCAACAGTATCTGCTCTTGGATCAGCCTTGCCAACCTAGTAATTGACACTGACCTCTGGCCCCACCTGCCTGCTCCAACCTGCCTTAGATAACCAACATGAACTTGACCTGTGATGTCTCTATGTTCTCCTTCCTGCTCAGCTGGACAGTTGTTTGGGGCCCCTGTAGTTGAGACCTACCATGTCACTGCCCTTGTTCCCAAGATTCAGCCACAAATAAACTTTAAATCAAGAGTCTTTAGGGGGACTTCCTTGGTAGTCCAGTGATTAAGAATCTGCTTTGCCAATGCAGGGGACATGGGTTCAGTCCCTAGTCCAGGACGATTCCATATGCCTCAGGGCAACTAAGCCCATGTGCCACAACTACTGAGCCCATGTGCCCTGGAGCCCATGCGCCACAACAAAAGAAGCCACTGCAATGAGAAGCTCACACACCACAACTAAATAAATGCCCCCACTTGCCAAAACTAGAGAAAGCCCATGCACAGCATCAAAGACCCAGCACAGCTATTTTCTTTTAAGAGTATTTTTTCTCCTTCCCCGTGACTTACTATATTTGCTATGTGTTGACTGCTGACTGGATATCTTGGAATTATTGGAAATTAAAGATAAAAGACACTTTAGGGATCACTATACCCAAACCTCTCATTGTAGCTAACACCAAGGAGGAGGAATGACTTCTCTAGGAATAAGAATTCATTTGAGGGTGTTCTGACTCTCAGACCCATGAGCCTTTTCGGGATGGCCTCCTGATAAAAGGAACAGACAGGCTGGTAAACACAATGAGTAACTGACACTCACAACTTGAGCTTGAAAAATCTTTTTAAACAGCTCCCCAGATTTATTCATTCATTCAGCAAACCCTACCTGAGTACCTGCTCAGTGTTAGGTGAGGGAACCAATGGAAAACAAGACCTCATTCTCACCCTAAAAGCCTATATCCTGGTGCGAGAGGAGGATAACAAACAGTAATTATGCGGTATGAAAAAAGCTCCCATAGACAGAAGCTCTAAGTGCTGAGGTGACCTTGGAGTGGCAGGGACATACCCACCCTGGCTCTTGAAGAATGAGGGGAATTAGGGTAAGTGGGGTGAGCAAAAGTGGAGGGATCCATGTATACAAAGTTGGAGATATCCAAGCGTGTTCTAGAAACATCATGGTCACAAGGAAGCAGAGGGGTGATGACAAAGGTTGCTGGTATGATGCTGCTTAGAGGAAAGGGGAAGAGGATGCTCAGAGGGAAGGAGAATGGCTGGCCAGATGTGGGTCCTAGGAAGATAAGTCGAGAGGTTTGTCTGTGTGGGTGGATGGAGGGGCGGTTGGGCTGGAACCAGAATAACCAGTGGGAGGCGTTTGTCTATGTTTAGCCACTATAAGGAGGGAGTCTTTATAGCTAAGATGTTGATAACCTTCTGCAAACTGACATTACTTCTGTACTAACACCAAGAAAAATTAATGAGATCATAGGATTCGATCTGGGAGTCTAATTCTGACCCATTTTTGAGTCATCAAGAAGCTTATGTTGGAACTTCCCTGGTGATTCTGCACTGCCAATGCAGGGAGCATGGATTCAATATCTGGTCTGAGAACTAAGATTCCACATGCCGTGCAGCACAGCCAAAAGATTAAAAGAAAAATATAGCAGGTTATGTCATTTCTGTAAACAAAGGAGAGAATTATAAATTGTGAATTTGAATCCCTCATTTATCAGAATGGTAAATTGATTCCAGAGAGAAGTGACTTGGCCAAAATTACCCAGTTATTAGGCAGTCTCTAAAGAGCCCTTCTGACATGCATCAGAGAAGCAATATCAGATCAGATCAGTCGCTCAGTCATGTCCGACTCTTTGCGACCCCATGAATCGCAGCATGCCAGGCCTCCCTGTCCATCACCAACTCCCGGAGTTCACTCAGACTCATGTCCATCGAGTCAGTGATGCCATCCAGCCATCTCATCCTCTGTTGTCCCCTTCTCCTCTTGCCCCCAATCCCTCCCAGCATCAGAGTCTTTTCCAATGAGTCAACTCTTTGCATGAGGTAGCCAAAGTATTGGAGTTTCAGCTTTAGCATCATTCCTTCCAAAGAAATCCCAGGGCTGATCTCCTTCAGAATGGACTGGTTGGATCTCCTTGCAGTCCAAGGGACTCTCAAGAGTCTTCTCCAACACCACAGTTCAAAAGCATCAATTCTTCGGTGCTCAGCTTTCTTCACAGTCCAACTCTCACATCCATACATGACCACAGAAAAAACCATAGCCTTGACTAGACGGACCTTAGTTGGCAAAGTAATGTCTCTGCTTTTGAATATGCTATCTAGGTTGGTCATAACTTTCCTTCCAAGAGTCACCATCTGCAGTGATTTTGGAGCCCAGAAAAGTAAAGTCTGACACAGAAAAAGCACTGAACTGTTCCAGTTATGGTCCTTCCTCATTCTTTTGGACTGAATATTTGTGTCCCACACTCCAGTTAGGGTTGAAGCCCCAACTCCCAGTGGGGTGGTATTTGGAGATGGGACCTTTGGCAGGTAATTTGGGTTAGATGAGGTCATGAGGGTGAGGTCCTCATGATGGGATTAGTGCCCTTGTATTATATGAAGAGACATGGGGGAGTCTACTGCCTCTGCATGTCCATGCACTCAGGAGAGGCCGTGTGAGGACACAGAGAGAAGGCGGCCAGCTTCTGCAAGCAGGAAGAGAGCCCCGTCAGAATCGAATCTGCCAGGACCTTGATCTTGGAATTCCCAGACTCCAAAAGTGTAAGAACAAATTTGGTTGTTTAAGCCACCCAACCTCTAGCATTTTGTTAGGGCAGCCCACACAGACTAAGACACTCATGTTTATAGTGTGTTTTTCAACAAGTCATTGGCCTTCTCTGGGCTTCACTTTCCCTACATATCAAATGAAAGTCTTGTACCAAAAAAGATCACTGCAACTCTTCCCAGCTCTAAGATGTGACATGACAACTATCCAGTGAGGAAAGAGGCTGAAAAACCTAAGCAGCTTCCCAGACTGTCTCTGGCCACTCCCTAGGGGAGTTTGATGGCAGGTGGTACCCAAAGCCCAGGGGGCGCCCCAGGAGAGGGAGAGAAGGGACAAAGTGGCATTCGCATTCCCACAATGTGTACCTGGAAGCTCTGAGTCCCAGGTGGGAAGCAAACAAGCAAACTCTCTGACGTGTGTGAAGCCAGAGATCACCTTGCATAGCAGCAGCCACTGCTCTCCTGTTGCCATGGCAACCCTTCTCTGGATTCTTCTCATTTCCCAATGCTCAGCCCGGGAGCAGGGTCCAACTGCCCTACAAGTGGAGACCAGACAGACCCTTATGGAGGGGTGGGTAAGGGGACACACTGGGGCCTTGGTGGTTCATAGTAAGCCCTCACAGCTTGGGACGCAGGGCTGGGGTGTTGAATCAGGTGTGTCTAGCTGCTGCCATCCTTCCTCTACAAACACTGCCTCCCAGCACAGCTTGACAAGGGGTAGGGAGCAAAAAGGAGGATTTTCCAGATTATAAGTCACCTCGTTTTTACTTTGAGCACTTATTTATGGAAGCCAGTGGAAAGGTCACTGCCTTTGACTCCACAGTGAACTTGTGTGTGGCCTTGGACAAGCCACTTCATCTTTTTAGGCTGTGCTTTCCTTAAGCATAAAACAAGCATCACAATTCAGGAGCCCGGATGCAGGCTCTCTCCTGCCCCTCCTCCTACCTGAGGCTCTGTGAGTGAGTCCCTTGAGATATTTGAAGGGTCTCTGCTTGGGAAATGACAAAGTCTCTTGAAATGAAAAGGTTAACCAGTGATCCTTCCCTTCTTCCCCATCATTACTGGTACACTTAAGAGCTGATTCTCTGAGCATTTCTTCCTTTATAGGGAAAAATGCTTTAGGGGCCAATATGTTAGGCAACTGCCCATTTTAAATCAAGAGGAAATGAAAGCAAAGCCTCTCTGAAATCATCAAAGTCATTAGGGGAATAGGATTTTTCTTGTCAGACTTCAATTTACACACAGATAGAGTTTTAGGAAGACATCTATTTGGGTAAGGTAGGCATTTCCTACACTAATAGGTCACCTCCCTTGGGAGAGTATCAAGCCGCTTCCTCCCTCCTACCTGCCTCCCTAATTTATTCAGTAGACTCTCAGATAGTCTCAACTCTGGTGACTGTTATTCAAATGAATTTAGGGGGTGCCTCCTCTGTGTCAGGCACCATAGATGCTAGGGATGCAGTGATAAAAGGCAAGGTCCCTGTCCAGGAGGAGGCTTCCCTAGTAGCTCAGAAGGTAAACAATCTCCTTCTATATAGGAGACCCAGATTTGATCCCTGGGTTGGGAAGATCCCCTGGAAGAAGAGAATGGCAACCCATTCCAGTATTCTTCCTTAAAGAATCCCATGGATAGAGGAGCCTGGAGAGCTACAGTCAATGGGATTGCAAAGAGTCAGACACAACTGAGCAACCTAACGCTTCTTCTGTCCAGGAGGAGCCCAAAGATCCAGTGGAGACAGACACAGAAGTAGGGCCCTCCTGTCTGTCATCTTTTCCGTCTTCCAACGGCCCTGTGAGAAAAGTGTTACCACTGTCATTTCAGCGAACTCAAATGGACTGGAGTGGGTGAATTTAATTCAGATGACCATTATATCTACTACTGCGGGCAGGAATCCCTTAGAAGAAATGGAGTAGCCATCATGGTCAACAAAAGAGTCCGAAATGTAGTACTTGGAAGCAATCTCAAAAACGACAGAATGATCTCTGTTCATTTCCAAGGCAAACCATTCAATATCACAGTAATCCAAGTCTATGCCCTGACCAGTAATGCTGAAGAAACTGAAGTTGAATGGTTCTATGAAGATCCACAAAACATTTTAGAACTAACACCCCAAAAAGATGTCCTTTTCATTATAGGGATGAAATGCAAAAGTATGAAGTCAAGAAACCTGGAGTAACCGGCAAATTTGGCCTTGGAGTACAGAATGAAGCAGGGCAAAGGCTAATAGACTTTTGCCAAAATAACGCACTGGTCATAGCAAACACCTTCTTCCAACAACACAAGAGAAGACTCTACACATGGACATCACCAGATGGCCAACACCAAAATCAGATTGATTATATTCTTTGCAGCCAAAGATGGAGAAGCTCTATACAGTCAGCAAAAACAAGACCAGGAGCTGACTGTGGCTCAGATCATGAAATCCTTATTGCCAAATTCAGACTTAAATTGAAGAAAGTGGGGTAAACTACTAGACCATTCAGGTATGACCTAAATCAAATCCCTAACGATTATACAGTGGAAGTGAGAAATTGATTTAAGGGACTAAATCTGATAGACAGAGTGCCTGATGAACTATGGACGGAGGTTCATGATATTGTACAGGAGACAGAGATCAAGACCATCCCCAAGAAAAAGAAATGGAACAAAGCAAAATGGCTGTCTGGGGAGGCCTTACAAATAGCTGTGAAAAGAAGAGAAGTAAAAAGCAAAGGAGAAAAGGAAAGATATACCCATTTGAATGCAGAGTTCCAAAGAATAGCAAGGAGAGATAAGAAAGCCTTCCTCAGTGATCAGTGCAAAGGAATAGAGGAAAATAATAGAATGGGAAAGACTAGAGATCTCTTCAAGAAAATTAAAGATACCAAGGGAACATTTCATGCAAAGATGGGCTCAATAAAGGACAGAAATGGTAGGGACCTAACAGAAGCAGAAGATATTAAGAGGTGGCAAGAACACACAGAAGAACTGTACAAAAAAGATCTTCACAACCCAGATAATCATGATGGTTTGATCACTCACCTAGAGCCAGACATTCTGGAATGTGAAGTCAAGTGGGCCTTAGGAAGCATCATTACAAGCAAAGCTAGTGGAGGTGATGGAATTCCAGTTGAGCTATTTCAAATCCTGAAAGATGATGCTGTGAAAGTGCTGCACTCAATATGCCAGCAAATTTGGAAAATTCAGCAGTGGCCACAGGACTGGAAAAGGTCAGTTTTCATTCCAATCCCAAAGAAAGGCAATGCCAAATAATGCTCAAACTACCTCACAATTGCACTGATCTCTCACACTAGCAAAGTAATGCTCAAAATTCTCCAAGCCAGGCTTCCTTTTCTAAAAGGCAGAGGAACCAGAGATCAAATTGCCAACATCCGCTGGATCATTGAAAAAGCAAGAAAGTTCCAGAAAAAGATCTATGTCTGCATTATTAACTACGCCAAAGACTTTGACTGTGCAGATCACAATAGACTTCGAAAAATTCTGAAAGAGATGGGAATACCAGACTACCTGATCTGTCTCTTGAGAAACCTGTATGCAGGTCAGGAAGCAACAGTTAGAACTGGACATGGAAAAACAGACTGGTTCCAAATAGGAAAAGGAGTACGTCAAGGCTGTATATTGTCAGCCTGCTTATTTAACTTCTATGCAGAGTACATCATGAGAAACACTGGGCTGGAGGAAGCACAAGCAGGAATCAAGATTGCCCGGAGAAATATCAATAACCTCAGATATGCAGATGACACCACCCTTATGGCAGAAAGTGAAGAAGAACTAAAGAGCCTCTTGATGAAAGTGAAAGAGGAAAGTGAAAATGTTGGCTTAAAGCTCAACATTCAGAAAACTAAGATCATGGCATCTGGTCCCATCATTTCATGGCAAATAGATGGGGAAACAATGGAAACAGTGACAGACTTTATTGGGCTTCAAAATCCCTGCAGATGTTGACTGCAGCCATGAAATTAAAAGACACTTGCTCCTTGGAAGAAAAGCTATGACCAACCTAGACCACATATTCAAAAGCAGAGGTATTACCTTGTCAACATAGGTCCATTTAGTCAAGGCTATGGTTTTTCCAGTGGTCATGTATGGATGTGAGAGTTGGACCATAAAGAAAGCTGAAGGCCGAAGCATTGATGGTTTTGAACTGTGGTGTTTGAGAAGACTCTTGAGAGTCCCTTGGACTACAAGGATATCCAACCAGTCCATCCTAAAGGAGATCAGCCCTGAATATTCGTTGGAAGGACTGATGCTGAAGCTGAAACTCCAATTCTTTGGCCACCTGATGCGAAGAACTGACTCATTAGGAAAGACCCTGATGCTGGGAAAGATTGAAGGCAGGAGGAGAAGGGGATGACAGAGGATGAGATGGTTGGATGGCCTCACTGACTTAATGGACATGAGTTTGAGCAAGCTCCAGGAGTTGGTGACAGACAGGGAGGCCTGGCATGCTGCAGTCCATAGGGTCTCAGAGTCGGACACGACTGAGCGACTGAACTGAACTGAGACACCCTTTCAGCTTCTGCCTTGTTTTCCTCTCCATGTGACTGCTTTTTTGCTCATCCACAGCTCCCATCACCTCTATCTTTAATTGCAGGTCCCTAGGCCACTAGCGCTTTTACAGATAGGCCCAAAAGGAGATCAAAAATCTTTATCATTTCATGCAAAACTTCAATCAAATGGTTAAATGTTCATTTTGAGAGGAGAGAGGTGGATTACTCACCAGTTTCTCCAAGGTGTGCAGAGGCTGTACTACCGAGTCCAAGCTCACACAACAGGCCAATGAATCCAAGAGACACATGTTGAGGCAAGGAATACAAATTTGTCTGGGTTTGGAACCCAGGTTCTTTTACAGAACCAGGGAGAGAGGCAATGCGGAACTAAAGTCAAAAGGCAGAACAGAGAGGGAGAGGCAATGGGGAAGGAAGTAAAGTAAAAAGGTCTTCAGTCTGGCAACACTTCTCCAGGAAGGGTCAGCCTTTGGAAGGGGTGTGTTAATCTCCTTTATTCAAAGGTGGGCAAGGTCAGATTATCTCTCTCAGAGCTGAACAAAGACACTTTAGTTTACAGTCAGGCAGAGGGACAGAGTCCTTTGAAGCAAGCCATTATGGATCATTATAATAACAAAAGCGATGAAAAACAAGCCAAGCAGTTTCCAACTTGGAGTCAGAACTGGCTTCTTCTCTGCAACACAGAAAAGGTTGAAAACCTACTAGGCTTGTTCTCCATGGTAGCTGTTGCTGTTTCCTCTGGCTTCCTTCACAGAGCCTGGCACTCAGCCTGTGTGGAGGAAAAACAAGTGGATGAAAAGGTCACCACTCCTAACTAGTTGTACTTTGTGTTTTTTTCAGTTGCTAAGTCATGTCCAACTCTTTTGCAACCTCATGGACTGTAGCCTGCCCGGCTCCTCTGTCAGTGAGATTTCCCAGGCAAGAATACTGGAGTGGGTTGCCATTTCCTTCTCCAGGAGATCCTCCTGATCAGGGATCAAACCCTCACATCTCCTCCTTGGCAGGTGGATTCTCTACCACCCACCAGGGACTATGTGGGGTATAACACATAAGAGGCCTACAAACTGTCAGCCCCCAAACCTTGCTCTTCATGAAATTTGTCTGGAAGAGGAAGAGGAGAAGTAACTGGTGAGATCATGAAGCCAAGTGAAGGTTAAGGAGAAGCCTCGACTAGATGTAGAACTTACAGAGATGCAGTCACACAGAGGAAAACTGAAGGGCCAGGAGTGAGGAGGGAAGGAACGGAATCACTTTAGCAAGGTCACAACTCAATCAGCTTATCTGTATCTACCTTCAATCACCTTTTAGGGCTCAAAACTGTTCTAAACACCTTGTTGTATTGAGTCTCAGATTGCAAGGACTCTGGGGTGCTATAACGAGCCCTAGATCTGGGGACTGAAGAATCTGGATAAGGTTCTGCTACTTGTCATCAATACAACCTTGGGTGAGACTCTCTGAACCTCAGTTACTTCACCTGTATAATGGGAACATCACCGTGGACCCACTTGCACCGTGGTTGCCATGAGGCTCAGAGATGGTGCCAGATGTTATTACAAACAGGGGAGTTCCCACCAGCAGAGGTTGTACTGACAGATTTCAACATCTCAGAAAACCAGACTTCAGAAGCTACAGGTGTTCAGTTCAGTTCAGTTGCTCCGTCATGTCTGACTCATTGCAGTCCCATGGACTGCAGCACAACAGGCTTCACTGTCCACCATCAACTCCCAGAACTTGCTCTAACTCAGTCCATCAGGTCGGTGATGCCATCCAACCATCTCATACTCTGTTGTCCCTTCTCATCCTGCCTTCAATCTTTCCCAGCATCAGGGTCTTTTCCAGTGAGTCAGTTCTTCGCATCAAGTGGCCAAAGCACTGGAGCTTCAGCTTCAGCATCAGTCCTTCCAATGAATACTCAAGACTGATTTCCTTTAGAATGGAGTGGTTTGATCTCCCTGAAGTCCAAGGAACTCTCAAGAATCTTCTCCAACACCACAGTTCAAAAGCATCAATCCTTCAGCCCTCAGTTTTCTTTATGGTCCAACTCTCACATCCATACATGACTACTAGAAAAACCATAGCTTTAACTAGACGCACCTTTGCTGGTAAAGTGATGTCCTGTCTCTGTGTGCCAGCAGAGCTGATCTGATGACTTCCCTCCTGATTACTATCAGGCTCAGCTTGTATAAGTCCCTGTCCTCATCCTGCCCCACCTGGTTCTCAGTGATCTCAGCTTTCCCACCCAAGACCTTTGGGTTGTACTTTACACTGTTCCTCTCTCTCTCTCTACCATCTGCCACTCTGCTTCCCATAGGGACTTCCCATTTGCTCTCTCAGCCCAGTTGCCATAACATCATGGTTCATCTCCGTGTAGATACAGCACATCCCCACTCCTCCTTGTAGATTCCATTTAGCCTTCTTTCTAGATTAAAGCCTCCTTATCTACACGTGTCTCCCAGCCTTTTCTAGGATTTTTGCAATGGCTAGTGAGCATGAGACCATGGCCATCCCCTCCTAAAACTGTGGGGCTGAGGACAAACAAGCATTCCAGGTGCTTTTGTGCAGGCAGAGACTCAGGCGAGATATCTGAAAGTACTTTGAAACCCTTACTGTGGCCCACACACCCAGGGCATTACTGCTGATCTTTTTCTGGGTTTGGGGCAGTAGGGGTCGGGGGTGGGGGGGGGGTTGCTAAGGGAGGTGTCTGTAGCGGAGGGTGGGGGGAGATGAACTGAGTTGGTTGAAAGGGTTGAAAGCCAGGGAATTCCTCTTTCCTCTCATCCTCAGGAGACAGGTTCTGCTCAGGGTTCTGTCTGGCCACAGGTGATAAATATATTTATGTACAAGAGCAACAAGCAGCCATAGATCTTCTATATGGGAGGCAGTTTCCTTTTATTTCAACCACACGAAATGGGCCCCAACCAATGAGCCGGTTCAAAAAGAGAGATCAACGCGGAATTGTAAAATGGCCGAGGCTAAAAGCTCCATTTAATAAAACCTGAAAAATAAAAGCCCTAAGAGCAGAGTACCTTCTTGTGCTTTGAAAAGAGAAATTGCATATTAGAAGGTTGGGAAAAGCAGGCGAGAAAAGAGGTTGGGGGTCTTTTGCAGAGGGTGGCGGTGGGAGGGTGGGCTACAGAAGAGGTGTGTGGGGAAAAGGCAGAGCTCATTCAGGGAGACGGGGGTGGATGTTGTCATTCATTCCGCAGACATTTATTGAGCATTTGCTGTGGGCCAGGTAAGACTGTCTTGCGCAAACAAGACATGTCCAGTTTCAGTACCATTCCCCACGGCATCGCTTGCAAACATTCATTCACTCAAATTCTACCTTCAAGGTTGTTGCCATTTCTGCAGCCTGGTTTTTCTATTATTTGTTCAACCGTTTAATTTAAATTGACTTACTTTTTAAATGTAAATACCAACCTGAGTCTTACCCATGAAATCACAAATTCAAAGTATTGGGCTCTATTTTCTCTAGTATACATTAAAATGAATACATAATCATAAGACCTATGCTTGTCTGAATTAATGCTTTCTTTTTAAAATACTAATCAAAATGTTTACTTTTAATATAATTACATAAATACTAACTTAAGATTGGTTTATTTATTCCTTCCCATTTGATATATTTAATTAACTAATTTATAGTCCACCCCATTTCTCCAGTCAACACTCATGTTTTTAAATTATTTTTTAAATTGGAAGGTAATTACAATGTCATGTTAGTTTCTGCTGTGCAATACTGTGAATCAGCTGTAAGTGTACATACATCCCCTCTCTCTTCAGCCTTCCTCCCACGCCTCCCATCCCAACCCTTTAGGTCATCACAGAGCACCAAGCAGAGCTCCCTTGCTATACAGCACTTTCACACTGGCTATCTATTTTACACATGGTAGCGTATATATGTCAATGATACTCTCCCAATCCGTCCCACCCTCTTCTTCCCCTGCTGTGTCTACATGTCTGTTTTCTATGCCTGTACCTAAATCTTGTCCTACACATAGGTTCAATGGTACTATTTTTCTAGATTCAACATATATGTGTTAATATATGATATTTGTTTTTCTCTTTTTGACTTATGACAGTCTGTATGACAGACTCTAACTTCATCCACATCTCTACAAATGACCCAGTTTTGTTCCTTCTATGGCTGAGTAAGATTCTATTGTGTATATGAACCACAACTTCTTTATCCATCCCTCTGTTGATGTGTATCTAGGCTGCTTCCTTGTCTTGGCTGTTGTAAATAGTGCTGCAGTAAACATTGGGGTGTGTGTGTTTTTTTGAATTATGGGTTTTCTCAGGGTGAGCTGGGCTCCCCAGGTGGCGCTAGTGGTAAAGAACCCGCCTGCCAATTCAGGAGACATGCTGCTGCTACTGCTGCTGCTGCTGCTAAGTCGCTTCAGTCACGTCCGACCCTGTGTGACCCCATAGACGGCAGCCCACCAGGCTCCCCCGTCCCTGGGATTCTCCAGGCAAGAACACTGGAGTGGGTTGCCATTTCCTTCTCCAATGCATGAAAGTGAAAAGTGAAAGTGAAGTCACTCAGTCGTGTTCAACTCTCAGCGACCCCACAGACTGCAGCCTACCAGGCTCCTCCATCCATGGGATTTTCCAGGCAAGAGTAATGGAGTGGGGTGCCATATAAGAGATGTGAATTCAGTCCCTGGGTCAGAAAGATCCTCTGGAGAAGGGAATGGCAACCCACTCCAGTATTATTATTGCCTGGTGAATTCCATGGACAGAGGAGCCTGGAGGGCTACGGTCCCTAGGGTCACAAAGAGTCAGACATGACTGAGGCAACTTAGTGCACATGCACTCACAAGGTGTTAATACTTTCTAAAAGTGTCTTGTACACTATCTGTAATACATAAACCATACATTGGGAAATGCTTCTGAGTGGGGGGTGAGATGTCCATTAGGAGTAAATTTGGCATCACATAATGAAAAACCCCAAATAACTTGCTTAAACAAGGTAGAATATTGTTTTTATCTAACATAAAAGAAGTCTAGAGGCAGACAACCCAAAGTCTGGTGTGGTTGCTCCCAGGTTTTAAAACACCCAGATTTTTATTTTTTAGCAACACTATCCAAGGATGTTCTTCCATTCTCTCTTTTTACATCTTTATTGAATTTGTTACCATTTTTTTGTGTGTTTTATGTTTTGGTTTTTTTGGCTGAGAGGCATGTGGGATCTTACCTCCCCGACCAGAGATCAAACTCACACCCACTTCATTGGAAGGCAAAGTCTTAGCTACTGGACCACTAGGGAAGTCCCCCTCCATTCTCAAAGTCACTTCATGGCCCGAAGTGGCTGCTGCTGCATCATCCATCACATCTATATTCTGGGAGGCAGTAAGAAGGGAGAGGAGGGCAAAAAGATGTCCTACCCACTTAAGTCAGCCCTCTTGAAGGAGCTTTTCTACAAGTTCCCCAATGATTTCTCTCGTATCTTTTTGGCTAGAACTTTGTCAGGTGGCTGGCTATACCTTAAGTTGCAATGGAGCCGTGTTTGGTGCGTGAGTGAGAGTCCAATTCTAGGTACGTCTTGCACCCTGAGCCTCCCTATTTGGTTTCTGCTGCGTGTGTGAACTTCTGCCCTGGTTCTGTCCTTGACTTTCAGTTATCTCCATCAAAGCTAGAACTGGGCCCTGAGCCCTAGACTGGGCAAGAGTGGCAATAGGACTCTGCTGCTTTGTTTTCACTCAACTTCTAAAAGGAGGTCCTAATTCAGGAACTCTTTTCATCGACTTGGATGTACTCCCTTGACTTTAAATCTGGACCCTACCTGATACTGAGAATCAGTGCTACCTAGAAACGCCTTCCAACTTAACTACACACCAATCCCAGACTAGACCCCCGAGACATTAATTTATGTTTGGATCATATGAGAGTTAGCTTTGCTCCCTTTCCTGCCCTTGGCATCTAGTGAATTCTATCAAATCCTCTGTCTCTGGCCCACCTGTTCCCTTCCTGCCATTTAGCTTTCTAGGTGGTGAGGGCCAGGCTGGGTAAACATAAGCCGATCATGTCTCTTCTCCCAGCGTGACTCCCGGGCATTCCAGACTTTCTTCTTCTTCTACTGCTGGTGTTAGGTGTTTGCCCTCAGGACACTTTTGCCTCTCCTACTGGTTTATGTTCTTCTGGGCTGGAAGAGAAAATATCGAGTTCTCTGACTCTGTCTGCAATTGCTTCCAGCTCAGTCCTTATTGCTTTTTTTATTCCTATGAAACGAAGGATCTACAGTAGGTGCACTTATCTCCAAGTATGAACCTTTTCTGTTAATGGCTTCTACAAAAATCCCTGAGCAGCAAGATGTAACATTGTTATACAGTAATTAGAGATTAGTTAATATTTAACCTTTCATGTAATAATGAGCTTCAGTGTCATGGAAAAAAAACATAATTGCCAAGCTTATGTATTATTCACCTATCATGTTCTCTTTTGGATCTCAATACCCAGCACTCCAAGAGCATTCAACAAATGTTTACCAAAAGAAAGGATAAATAAATGAATGAGTGCATAATAATATTTGTCCTCATTTCTTCATGCCCCAAGGGAATCTAAATCTGTAGCTCATGATGACATAGGTACACATTACTATCCATCTTCTAAAGTAGAGTTTTAAGATCTAGAACAAGGGGTCAGCAAACTTTTCCTGTGAAAATCCAGATAATAAATATTTTAGACTCTGCAGGCCATATGGCCTCTGTTGCAACCACTCAAGCTGCCCTTGGAGCTCAAAAGCAGCCAAAGACAGAGTGTAAACAAATAGACATGGCCGTGTTCCAATAAAACTTTTCACACGTTGTAAAGTGTTATTCTATTACTCTTGCCAAGTATTATTCTATTATTCTTCTTTTGTAAACCCTATTTGCAGCTCACAGGCTGTATAAAAGCAGGTGGCAGACCACATTTGGCCGTGGGCCATAATTGGCCAACCCAGATCTAGAATACAATTGTCAAACTTTAGCACACATAACAACTACCTGTGGGACTTTCCTGGTGGTCCAGTGGTTAGGAATTCCTTTCCCAATGCAGGGGACACCAGCTGCATCCCTAATCAGGGAACTAGATCCCATATACTTCAACTAAAACCTCACATGCTGCAACTAAGACCTGGTACAGTCAAATAAATAAATATTTTTAAAAAGAACTACCTGAGACACTTTTTTAAAATACTGATTGCCAGGCTCTGCAGCTCAGAAATCCATTTAAGTAGGGATGAATAGAAATCGGCATTTTTAGAAAGCCGGTGATTCTGGTGCAAGCAGTTCTAGGATCAAACTATGAGAAAACCAACCACGTGAATTAAGGCAGGTTAGGCAGCCAAAGGGGCTTCCCTGGTGGCTCATGGGTAAACAATCTACCTGCAGTGCAGGAGATGTGGGTTGGGAAGATCTCCCCTGGAGGAAGAAATGGAAACCCACTCCAATATTCTCACCTGGAAAATCCCATGGACAAAGGAGCCCAGTGGGCTATAGTCCATAGGGTTGCCAAGAGTCAGATACAACTGAGTGAATAAGCATGCAGGCACTCAGGCAGCCAAAACAAATGGACCCCCAAATGTTAGGGACTTAATACAATAGAAGTTAATCACATAGACTTCTGGATAGTTATTCAACTCATGGATGACTCTCCTCCATACATGTATTAAAGACCTCAGGTTCTGATGAAATCCAAAGCCACTCTTGTGGAAGTTGACATCCACAAGCAGGCAGGAGAATAAACATTAGGAGCAGAGCATGTGGGAGGTTTATAGGGGACAAAAATCCGGAAGTGGTGAGCATCACTGCTACTTCATCTCAAGAAGTTGGTGAATGTCCTTAACCAGCTAGAAGGAGGGTGGGAGAAATAGTTCATCTGGAGACCTAGGAAGAGATGTTGACTTAAAAAATATTCACAACCTAAAAGTTGAGAGTTATATTTCATTTGATGAGAGTTTTTAGGACTTCCAAGCCCAAGAGAGCATTTCAAGTGACCCTGAGAGAACCATTCCTGTTCCAAGGAGATGAGGGGAGGAGGCAGTTTATATAGAAGTTTTGCAATGAAGGGCAGGTAGCCTGAACATTAAAAAGATTATTGTTAATTAAAGAAAACCAGATATCCCAAGTTAAGAAATTTAGTGCTTGTCTATGGGAAGATGCGGGAGTCTAGGCTCACTGAAATCATTCCTTTCATATGCATCTCAATTATCCTGAGCCCACATCCTGTGTCTTCTCACATTCTGAGCTCCCTTGGGGCTCACCGTAGGGAGTGGCTACAGTCCTGACGGCTGCCAGATCACAGGTATTTTTCTCCTTCCTGAGTGCCCTGAGGCTCTGGAAGTCGACTTGGAGGCCTGCAATCACTGATGACTATGACACCCTTGTTTACTAATGTGGCAGGAAATATTCCATTTCTCGAAAAGAACATCGATTTTGATGCCGGGCTCCTCTTGCCCCAGCCCCTGAGCTAAAGGAAGTAACGAACTGCTAATGGTCTACTCATTGCAAATTTAAGCCTTGAGTGACAAGATTTTAGACCCAGTTCTACAATTTCCAAGTCATGGGAACTTGGACCTCAGCCCCCTAATCTGAAAAATCAGAATAACTGAATAACCTCCCCTGCCTGCCTCCCTCACTAAAGTCTGAAGCTCACAGTGACCCTGTGTGTTCGTGGGGAGGGAGAAGTTCAGCTTTGATTGGGGACTGGTTAGAGGGTCTTTCTGAGGAAGCTGGGCTTGGGTGACTCTCTTCACTGTAGAGAGTGGTTCTCCCAGTGTGGTCCCCAGGTTAGCAGCAACAGCATCACCCAGGAATTTGTTATAAATGCAAGCTCTCTGGTCCCACCCAAACCCAGCTCAACAGAAACTCTGGGGGTGTGCCTGGCAATCTGTGTTTTAATGAACCCTCCCAGTGATCATGATGCGAGCTCGGATTTAGTCACTTCTCCAGACCCTCCATGACCTCTACGCTGTTCCCTACAGGAAGGTAAAGGAAAAGAAAGCCCTCTTTCCTTGTCATGGAGGCTGAGACCCCCTGGAAACTGCTTGCTTTTAATGACAAGATTGCTGCAGCAGCAGCAGTGAGCCACAGAGACACACCCCCCAGCATCCCCTCGGAGCCCCGGGGCTACATCAAGCCCTCTGATTGCAGTGGCTGAAGAATAGCTCATTTTCCAAAGACCTAATTACATAATGAGGCCTTCATGCCTGTGAAGCTCGTTCCAAATTGTGCAGCCAGGTGCTAGCTCTGAGCACCATGGGTTGGAGGCCTCATTTGAATATTGTTAAGACAAGAGGTGAATGCACTCCGTGGCCAACAGCACTGTCTGCAGAGGTGGCCTTTTGAGCTCCCCTCCCACCCCCACTAAGCAGCACACAGCAACTCCTAATTACGGTGGAGACCAGCCAGGAGCCTAGGGATGCAGACTGGCCACATTGTCAGGGATGTGCTGGCGCTTCTGGTCCCCTTGTCTGCTCAGCATTGTTGCCTTTCCTCCTCCACAGTCTCAGAATCCAGAGGTGGGACAGGGATGGGAGAGGACTGGACCAAAGATCTGAAGTGTGGCCTGGCTGCTGGACAGTTGGGCAAGCTTTCTGGAGCTGCTGAATTTTCTTGAGCCTTTTCTGAAAAAAATAGAACAATGATCCTTGCCTCATAGGGCTGTTCTGAAGATACAGTAAAACTGAATTTATTAAAGTACTTGGCTCAGCACCTCCTATCAGCAGGCAGGTGCTCGCACAAGTTCCAGCCTCATCAGTCACCTCCACTCCCCACCCTTCCCTCCTGTTGTGATGAATCAGTGAATGTCCTGGAATTCTCTGAACGTTTACTCATGCTGTTTCTCTGCTGAAATACTCATTGCACTTATCCCCCACTCCTGGTTGACTCCAGCTTTAGAAATCACCTCCTCCAGGGAGACTGCCCTAATGACCACCCGAGTCTAGGTTAGTTTCTCTTTCTTTGATATCTCATTGCCCCGATCCTTCCTAGTCCAGTGCCAATTGCACCATCCAAATTCCCTCCACACTATATAAGATCTGAGCACACAGGAAACATGCCTGTCTTCACAACTGTAGCCCCATGCTTAGTAATTAGTAGGGGTGCAATACAATAAATGCTGAATAAAAACATGAACAGTGTGTGGTTAGTTGCTCAGTCGTGTCTGGCACTTTGCAGCCCCATGGATTGTAGTCCACCAGGCTCCTCTGCCCATGAACTTTCCAGTCAAGAATACTGGAGTGGGGTGCCATTTCCTACTCTGGGGGATCTTCCCAACCCAAGGGTTGAACCTGGGTTTATTGCATCTCCTGCATTGACAGGCAGATTTACCCCTAGCGCCACCCAGATAGGTGTGCAGTAAATGATGAATGAATGATTGAATGAATGAACAAATCTTGCCAGAGCTCAGTCTTTGATTAGGATCAATTCATCAATCCAGCGAGAGCTGTTATGGGAAGAGAGGAGTCCAAGATAGATAAAATACAGTCCCCACATTCAAATCATTTAAATCTTAAAAGCTGTGCATGTGAGAAACGCAAGGCACATCCTGGGAGCAAGAAGCTCCTCCACCATTCCACACCCGGTAACAAACTCTGCCCCAGGAAATTTCTCAGGATCCTGTGAGATCGAGCCCTAGGCATCATCTCACCATTACTCTGTTTTCTGCTCAGATGGGCTCTGAGCCAGACTGTTCCTCCAGTGCTGCCTCTCGAATGTGTGTACATGGGCTCTTATGCTTTTTGTGTTATCTGCTGCCATTCAAAACTCTGAATATACACATACACGCACACGTAGTCACATACCCAGCATACTTCTTGCTCCCAATGAAGATGAATGAGTCAGCCCCTTCTCCAGTCTGTTATGGCCCACACATACATGTGTGTATGTTAATCGTTTAGTTGTGTCTGACTCTTTGCGACTCTCTGGACTGTAGCCTGCAAGGCTCCTCTGTCCATGGGATTCTCCAGGCAAGAATACTGGAGTGGGTAGCCATTCCCTTCTCCGGGGGATTTTCCCAACCCAGGGAACAAACCTGGATCTCTGGCATTGCAGGTGGATTCTTTACTGTCTGAGTCACCAGGGAAGCCCAACACATACACACTGGCATCTATTTAACAGGTGGATCCCAAGCACTTACTCTACAGGACAGAGATTTGGGGAGAGGACAGTGGTGAATAAAAAGACATGGCTCTGCCCCCCAATAATCCTTCTAGGAGGCTGACAAACCATGATAAATGCT
The DNA here is from genome assembly GCF_055505025.1 of Bos grunniens. NCBI lineage: Eukaryota > Metazoa > Chordata > Mammalia > Artiodactyla > Bovidae > Bos > Bos grunniens. The sequence continues at coordinate 46,640,354 of NC_141183.1, read as the reverse complement.
GAGTGTACAATCAGGGGGAGCTGACAGAGTGGTGGGAGTCAGGAGAAAAAAGAGTGATGATTGAGTGGAGACCCGAAGATTGGGGAGGGGTGTTCATCAAGCCCACCAATAAAAGCTGAAGAAAATTCCCTGAAAAGGAATAGCCTGCATCCAGCCTTGCAATGCAGGAGACCTGGGTTCAATCCCTGGGTTGGGAAGATACCCTGGAGAAGGGAAACGCTACCCACTCCAGTATTCTGGCCTGGAGAATTCCATGGACTGTATAGTTCATGGGGTCGCAAGGAGTTGGACACGACTGAGCCACTTTCACTTTCCCTTTCAGCCCTTGCATAGGAAGGAGTCCAGAGCACTTAGAAGGACAGCACTGCTGTACAGCAGAGAGCAAGGGGGAACTGATGGGGAGGGGGGCTGGAGAAGCAGGCAAGTGGGACAGATTCTGTTGAGGGGTTGGGTGGTTCCCCCAAGAACAATGGGAAGAATGGTAAGAGGTGGGACTTGGTCAGGTCTGCACAGTTAAAAGTTTATGCCGGATGTCATGGCAACAAGAATACCAGTTAGAAGACTGTTTCTATGGACCAGGGAAGAGATTGGATCATCTTCACTAGGAAGCTGGTGGGGGTGGAGATATGGGGATAAATGAGTTTAAAGATGCTCATGGACCATCACTGGGTGAGTCTTGAATAGACCCATGGTATACGTGATAAGTATAACCTTTATGGAGACCCTGAACATGGTCAGAGGGTCCGGAAGTACATGTCAGTAAAGATGAATTAAATTGATACCATCACTTTATTACAAGGCTCCCAATGCTAAGAAATGTAAAAGTGGAACCCTGGGAAGAGGAAGTCACTCCTGGCTCAGGAATAAGGACAAGGAAGAAGTGACATTTTGTTGGACTTAAAACAAGAGATAAGCTGTAGACAGGAGAGCAAGGGAGGTTGGGCAGCAGAAGGTCCCACTGTGGTGATGGGTGTGTTCAGGACAGGATAACGAAAGGATGAATGACACAGTTGACTTAAGTGCTTTCAGGAAAATAGCTGACAGTGGACGAGTCTGGAATGGAAATAGTCTAAAGTGGCAAAATACGGAGATTGGATGTTATTTCATGGACTTGTGGAGCCATTCAATCACAGTACAATTACTGAATCTGCATCTTGTTGGCCACCATACTGGGCTCCGGGAATGCAATGTTTGGACCTTTAAGGAGCTCAGAATCCAGTGGGGAGGCAGATGTGTACGTGGGAGGCAGATGTGTGAATAAGACCCACGTGTGTAAGTGGAGGGGGGCAGGTGTGTAAGTGAGGGGAGGGGGAAGATGTGTAAAAGCTGTTAGTGCATCACTAGGGTAAAGCACGAGGCTTAATGTGGACCTTGAGTAATAAGGCTGAGTTCACAAGACAGACCCAAGGAAAGAAAAGATGAGTTTCAGGAGAGGAAAAGAACTGACAGGGGTGGAGAGAGAAATCCGAATGGCGGGAAGAGGAAATAAGCAGCCTGGAAGCATGAGAGTGCTGGTGAGGGTGAGGGCATGCTGAACATTGATGCACACCTTGAACTGGAAGTGCATGGGGAGATGCCAAGGCCAGAGAGGGCAACAGGCATAAAGCAGTCCTGGAGGACATCACAGGACTTCCTCCAGTCATGAAAAGTTCCCTCTAGAAATCACTGGGAGGGTGGCTGGGAGAAGAGGAAAGAACCCCGAGGCAAGGTTCTGTTGCAGGGTTGTAAGCAATGGAGGACAATAATTGAACTAAGACTGATAGGGCCTTGATGAGATTGTCTTCTCTAGATCTTCTCATTTGACAGAAGCAGAAAGAGTCCCGTTAATCATCCAGGGCTTTACTGCTAGTGAGTCGGAGCTGGGAAAGGCTGAGTGCCATGGGCAGAGGTGATCAGACCGCACTGCAAGAGTCCAGGCAAGTAGCCAGAAGGGCGGTGCCCATGGAGCACCGCTGGCAGATACCAAGGCATCTCATCCTCTGGTTCAGACAGGTTGAATAGACAGTGAAAGAGGGGGCTGATGTGACAGTTCCAGGATTTCTGGCTTCTTGGTCCAGAGGAGAAAACATGGACTAGTAACTGTGAGGCAATCTATTTGAGTGAGTTGCCGGGGAAATTGTGTGTTTGATTTGGAGCATCCCTATTTTGAGGTATCTGGAAGGTGTCCACGTGGAGGTCAAGTCAGAGAGTCAGATGCATAAAACTGAGAGTTTCAGCTACAGGTGTAGACTAAGGGGCCCTTCTCGGAGGGGCGGCAATGAGAGCCATGGGAGTAGAGAAGCTAACCCAGGGAGTGGAAAGAGGAGAGATGAGACACAAGAAAAAGCCTAGGGGAGAGGACCACAGAGAAGACTGAAGAGGAGGCATCAGAAAGGCACTGCTGGAGGAAGAAGATGGCTTTAAGACCCATCTGTTAGCAGACCTGCTCCCGGTCACACAGTCACCCATGCAAATTTCAGATCCAGACCCTAGGTGCTCCATCTCCTCACTCATCATGCTCCCCAGCGTCCCCACAACACCGCTGGGTCCCCTCCCACCCTGCTCTGGCCACAAGGGTAAAGAACTCCACCAGAAAAGCTCAAAAATGCCCAATAATCATAAACCCAGGATACCCACACTCCCAAGACCTTGAATTCCCCTGGGAATTTTCTTTGAGAAACAAAGTTGCATTATGAATGCTCTTTGATGAGCTCCACAATTAAACATTTTGTAATCACAGAAACAGCTTGGAGGTGGGGGGAATGAGTCTTCAGGATGTATAAGAACGCTGCTTAGAGGTCGGGGTTTACCTGGAGGGAGGATCCCACAGAGAAAATGGAACTCTGTACCTCAGGGGGCCATGTAAACAGGAACAAGACTGGTGAGGGGAGGATGGGAAATCATTAGACCTGTGTGGAAGTGTCTCAGTCTGGGAATGAATGTTGAATGAATGCCTTAGTATGGCAGCCTGGGAGAAGACGGGCACTGGAAGGAAGAGCTTAAGACCAGCTTCGCTCTCCTTGCCCTTCCATTTGCAGTGGGGCAGGTCATGATGTCCAAACATCCAGCAGTCTCCAATAGCCAGTGGACCCTTAGAAATGGGGAGGGACTCGCAGGCAGAGAGGGCTTCCCCAGTGGCTCAGCGGTAAAGAATCCGCCTGCAATGCAGGAGATTTGGGTTCAATCCTTGTGTGGGGAAACCTCCTGGAAGAGGAAATGGCAACCCACTCCAGTATTCTTGCCTGGAGAATCCAAAGGATGGGGAACCTGGCGGGCTATATAGTCCATAGGGTCACAAAACATTGACACCACTGAATGGACACACGCACACACATACACACGTACACACACACATAAGCAGAAAGGAGAGAAGAGGAGGGGGACAAAAATAATTGCACCCCACATGCTAGCTCTATGATAGAGGTCTAAGTATTAGTCTCATTTTGCTGATAGAGACATTGAGGCTTAAAGAATTCAAGTACCTCATCAAGTCCTATGATTAATAAGTGATAGGACCAAGATTTGAATCTAGGGCTTTCTATACCAAAGCTATGCACTGTTTCAACCCTACAGGGAAAGTAGAATTCTTATAGTAAGTTCCAAAAGGGAGATTTAGGGAGTTTGAAGAATCTCCCAATATCATGGTGAAATGTAACTCAGATGGTAAAGAATGCCTGCAGGGCAGGAGACCCAGGTTCGATCCATGGGTCAGGGAGATCCCCTGGAGAAGGGAATCGCTATCTACTCCAGTATTCTTCTGGAGAATTCCATGGACAGGGTAGCCTGGCAGGCTACAGTCCATGGGGTTGCAAAGAGTTGGACACCACTGAACAGCTGACACCTTCACTTTGTCACGTGGATGGGCGTTGTTTCTGCAGGGTGACGCCATACAACCTGATCAGACTCAGAGTGTTTCTGTGACTCGTGGGAGGTTAGGAGTTGCTGAGGTCCTGAGATGCAGAGAGAAGTTAGCAATTAAGGATTTCATGAATCTGCTCTCTGCTGGCTCAGCAAAGGTGCAAGATGTAGTCCCAGTCTGTGTGAGCTTACAGCAGGACAGCTACACAATACATTCATTGAAGATGGTATATGTGTCTGACTCTTTATGGACTGTAGCCCGCCAGGCTTCTCTGCCCCTGGGATTCTCCAGGCAGGAATACTGGAGTGGGTTGCCATGCCCTCCTCCAGGGGATCTTTCCAACCCAGGGATCGAACCCTGATCTCTTATGTCTCCTGCATTGGCAGGTGGGTTCTTTACCACTAGCACCACCTGGGAAGCCTCATAACTAAGAATTCAGTGTATGTTTTGGACAGAGCAGCTCAGCAATGAGGGTGATAAATGATGAAGAGGAGCAAACAGAACCTAAGAAGACTCAGTAGAGAAGAAGGTGGGACTTTGAAGAATGGATGGCATTTGGGCAAGTTTTCAGCCCACTCCTACTTGGAATACTAGCATTCTACAAGCTCAGTGATAGGTTTCCTTCACTAAAATAGAAAAATAGACATTCCAATTCCCAGAACACATTAGCTTAACATATAGAATTTTTTCTATGTTGTGTTTTTTCTTAAAAAAAAAAAAAAATACACCTTTCTTAAACTTTGGGTGCCTGCTACCATTTGCCAGCTAGTGAGGGCTGAGGGGAACAGACAGAATGATCAAGTGGAAATAAATGCTAATGGGAGGCCAGGAATGTGTTTTCTTCAAAATATTTTATGTGTGATTATTCTTCTTTTGAGTTGCAGAGACCTGCGTACATACACTATGGTCATATTTCCTGCTAGAAAAATCGTTCTTGGTCTGAGTGATGGAATTAAATATGTCAATATTTCTTGGCGTTTCATGCAGAAAACTGAGATTTCCAGGTGCTCCATCACCTAAACCACTTTGAAAGCCAGTGGGATATATTGGGAGGTGGGGGCTGGGGCAGGTGGAGGGTACTCTAGATCACAGAAGCTGAAAGGACAACATTTCTGTAGAGGTGAGAATGTACCCAGGCTGGCAGCCTGGCAGGGGCAAGCATCAGCCCAGGTGCCCGGAAACCTGTTTTTTAACTTTCAAATGTCACATAAATGGTGACCTTGAGTGCCAGAGGCAGAGCCATTTCGGTGACTTGGAAAAGCTAACTTCCGGGCCAGTGCTCCCCTAACCCACCCACTCCCCACCACCCCTACTCCACCCCATCCTAATTCCTCTCCATCAGAATCACACACCGATGTGCCTTAAGTGGAATTCAACCCACGCACATGTTTTATTTGCCCCCCATCCAGTGTTTTACAAGCTCTTTATTATTTACCAATATTTTAAAATGATTTTACATAAAAATCCCTATATGGCTTCTTTTTAAAAATAAGAAGACACCAGTGAACCATCATTTTTAGATGACGACAGTAGGTACAGATGAGAAGCAGCTGCTCCCTTTAGCAGACCATGGACCCCCAGTCCTCACTACTCAAAGTGCGGACTGTAGACCAGCAGCATGAACATCACCCAGGAGCTTGTGAGAAATGCAGAATCTCAGGCTCCACCCCAGACCTCTTCAATCAGAATCTGTATTTCAACAGCATCCCCAGGTGCTCTGTTTGCATATCAGAGATGGAGAAGCAGTGATGCGGTACCCCGGTGCTGGCCCAGGCAGCTTCTCTTGTTTACCTCAATCGCCTGGCCCGGGAACACACGACATCTAGATCTGGTTCATTCTTGCCCAAGGCACCACCCAAATCCTTGATGCAACCTCAGGGGACCAGGGTCCAGCTTGAACCCACCTTCTCTCAAGAGACCATCGGGCCAAACCTATGAAGCCCACCCCTTATTCAGCTTGTTGTTGTTCAGTCACTGAGTTGTGTCTGACTCTCTGTGACCCCATGGACTGCAGCACTCCAGGCTCCTCCGTCCTCCACGATCTCCCTGAGTTTGCTTAAATTCATGTCCATTGAGTTGGTGATGGTATCCAACCATCTCACCTGTTCGGCTTGGTCCCCACTAAAAGCCCGAGCCCCCTACAGCACCTCATCATCCATCATCACAGGACCTCATCCCCTCCCTGCTCTGCACAACACCTAATCTCACCCTATTTCTAGCCCTCCCCATCCTGGTGTTGTGGGCCCTGGAGCTCACAGTCTATGGGCCAGAGACTTCCTGACAGCAACAGCTCTTCTCTGAATATCCTCTTCACCTTTTTGTCCTAACTCTTGTCCATTTCAACATTTTCACCTGCACCTCTACCTACATTTAAGGTCTGAAAGTGGGGTGTGTCTCCTCTTCCTTGCTCCCAAGCACTGCCTTCTAATCACATATGCTCCTCACTTAAATACACACACACACACACACACACGTGCTCAGATCCTTGGAGGTGGGTCAGTGCAGTCATCACCACCATCCAGACGTCCTTGTTGCCGACACCACAACACACCTCACTCACCTCTCTCTCTGTGTCCTTCCTAGCACTCTGTCATTATACACGATGACCTCAGAATCCATGTGGATGGGTCATCCAACACCTTGGCCTCTTAAGTTTCTTGACATCACTTCTTCCAGTAACCTATTTTTCACTCACCCTGCGGCAGCTACCCAGCTCCATGGTCGTAATCTTGACCTTATCATCACCAACAACTGTATCACCTTCAAGAAATCTTGACTTGAAGTATTCCCTCTGATGACAACTGCTTATCCTCCTGGCTCAGCCACACCGGTGCTCAAGCTCCTGTAATTATGTGATCTCATTGAGGCTTCTAGATGGATGACCCTTACACCCCTCACCGCCAATCATTCCACAGGTCCTCATGACCCTCCTGGTCTGTCTTTCTTTAAACTCATGCTTTGTCATTATAATCACTCTCTTGATCAAACGCCCTCATTTTCTTTGCCACCTCTGCCTCTTCTTAAGAACAAGGACAAGCCCTGGGCATGATTAAACCTGACTCTCCACCTGCTCCAAGTTGCCAGGCAAAAACACAGGTTCGTGGGATAATTGGTCCAACTTTCAGCTCACAGACATTAACCTCAAATTGGCACTCAGGGTTGCCTGGCAATCCTACCACATTCTCCAAGTAAATTCACTTGCCTATGCTTCTAAATGACTGTTTCACAGTTCCTCCCCTCTACTCAAAAGTCCTACATCCTTTCCCCTCAAAATGCTCCCACACATACTCATACACAACAACCACAGTGCTTACCTCATGCTTGAATGCAATTAGAATTAATTAGATAGACTCTCCAGAGAAGGCGATGGCACCCCACTCCAGTACTCTTGCCTGGAAACTCCCATGGATGGAGGGCTGGTAGGCTGCAGTCCATGGGGTCTCGAAGAGTCGGACACGACTGAGCGACTTCACTTTCACTTTTCACTTTCATGCATTGGAGAAGGAAATGGCAACCCACTCCAGTGTTCTTGCCTGGAGAATCCCAGGGATGGGGGAGCCTGGTGGCCTGCCATGTATGGGGTCACACAGAGTCAGACACGACTGAAACGACTTAGCAGCAGCAGCAGCAGGTAGACTCTCAGATGTCCATACTGAAAAGACTCTCCTCTGAACCCCGTTTCTCTGTCTCTCCTCTTATTTCTGTGGATGAAGAGTCTCCACCCCTTTTTAAGGCCACGCCTCCTTTTGTGTTCTGGGTCCCATTCATCTCTCCCTCCCCATCAGCTCATATCTGCAGTCCACCTCCTCCTCCCTTGCATCAGCCATTTCTACCTTCCTCTAGCATCATTTCTCTCCACAAACAAACCTATTCCCAAATTTACCTTCAGCTCACACATCCCATTTAACCCTTCAGCCATTCTCCACTATTCTGTCCCCACTTCACAGCAAAACTTTCCTTAAAAAGGGTGTCTGGATTTGCCCATGCTTCCACTTCATGTTGTATTTTTAAATTATTTTTAATTGGAGGATAATTGCTTTACATTGTTGTATTAGTTTCTGTCATACAAAAACATGAATCAACTACAAGTGTACATATATACCCACCCTCTTGAAGTTCCTTCCCAACACACAACCACACCCCCCCCCCGCCCCCGCCCATCCCACCCATCTAGGTCACAGAGCACCAGGCGGAGCTCCTGGTGCTATGCAACAGCTTCCCACTAGCTATCTATTTCACACATGGTAGTGTGTATATGTATATATACACATATATACATATGCATGTATATATATGTATATAGCTTCCCATATGGCACTAGCAGAGAAGAACCCACCTGCCAATGCAGGTAGACATAAGAGACCCAGGTTCAATCCCAGGGTCGGGAAGATCCCCTGCAGAAGGGCGTGGCAACCCATTCCAGTATTCTTGCCTGGAGAATCCCATGGACAGAGGAGCCTGGCAGGCTGCAGTCCACAGAGTCGCAAAGAGTCGGACATGACTGAAGTGACTTGGCACTCACACACAGTGTATCCATGTCAATACTACTCTCTCATGTTGTGGGCCATATAAACAAGGGAATATTCAGTTCAGTTGAGTTCAGTTGCTCAGTTGTGTCCGACTCTTTGTGACCCCATCAATTGCAGCATGCCAGGCCTCCCTGTCCAACACCAACTCTCAGAGTCCACCCAAACCCATGTCCATTGAGTCGGTGATGCCATCCAACCATCTCATCCTCTGTCGTCCCCTTCTCCTCCTGCCCTCAATCTTTCCCAGCATCAGGGTCTTTTCAAATAAGTCAGCCCTTTGCATCAGGTGGCCAAAGTATTGGAGTTGCAGCTTCAACATCAGTCCTTTCAATGAACACCCAGGAGTGATTTCCTTTAGGATGGACTGGTTGGATCTCCTTGCAGTCCAAGGGACTCTCAACAGTCTTCTCCAACACCACAGTTCAAAAGCATCAATTCCTCAGCGCTCAGCTTTCTTTATAGTCCAACTGTTACATCCATAAATGACCACTGGAAAAACCATAGCCTTGACTAGACGGACCTTTGTTGGCAAAGTAATGTCTCTGATTTTCAATATGCTGTCTAGGTTGGTCATAACTTTCCTTCCAAGGAGTAAGTGTCTTTTAATTTCATGGCTGCAATCACCATCTGCAGTGATTTTGGAGCCCAGAAAAATAAAGTCAGCCACTGTTTCCCTATCCATTTGCCATGAAGTGATGGACCAGATGCCATCATCTTAGTTTTCTGAATGTTAAGCTTTAAGCCAACTTCTTCACTCTCCTCTTTCACTTTCATCAAGAGGCTCTTTAGTTCTTCTTCGCTTTCTGCCATAAGGGTGGTGTCATCTGCATATCTGAAGTTATTGATATTTCTCCCAACAGTCTTGATTCCAGCTTGTGCTTCATCCAGCCCAGTGTTTCTCATGATGTACTCTGCATATAAGTTAAATAAGCAGGGTGACAATATACAGCCTCAACATACTCCTTTTCCTATTTGGAACCAGTCTGTTGTTCCATGCCCAGTTCTAACTGTTGCTTCCTGATCTGCATACAGGTTTCTCAAGAGGCAGGTCAGGTGGTCTGGTATTGCCATCTCTTTCAGAATTTTCCACAGTTTATTGTGATCCACACAGTCAAAGGCTTTGGCATAGTCAATAAAGCAGAAATAGATGTTTTTCTGGAGCTCTCTTGCTTTTTTGATGATCTAGCGGATGTTGGCAATTTGATCTCTGGTTCCTCTGCCTTTTCTAAAACCAGCTTGAGCATCAGGAAGTTCATGGTTCATGTATTGCTGAAGCCTGGCTTAGAGAATTTTAAGCATTACTTTAGTAGAGTGTGAAATGAGTGCAATTGTGCGGTAGTTTGAACATTCTTTGGCACTGCCTTTCTTTGGGATTGGAATGAAAACTGACCTTTTCCAACCCTGTGGCCACTGTTGAGTTTTCCAAATTTGCTGGCATATTGAGTGCAGCACTTTCACAGCATCATCTTTCAGGATTTGAAATAGCTCAACTGGAATTCCATCACCTCCATTAGCTTTGTTCGTAGTGATGCTTCCTAAGGCCCATTTGACTTCACATTCCAGGATGTCTGGCTCTAGGTGAATGATCACACCATCATGATTATCTTGGTTGTGAAGATCTTTTTTGTACAGTTCTTCTGTGTGTTCTTGCCACCTCTTCTGAATATCTTCTGCTTCTGTTAGGTCCCTACCATTTCTGTCCTTTATTAAGCCCATCTTTGCATGAAATGTTCCCTTTGTATCTCTAATTTTCTTGAAGAGATCTCTGGTCTTTCCCATTCTGTTGTTTTCCTCTATTTCTTTGCATTGATCTCTGAGGAAGTCTTTCTTATCCCTCCTTGGTATTACTCAACCATAAAAAGGAACAAACGAGTCAGTTGAATGTTGTCTTCTTAACCCCCTATCGTCACAGTGCAACCCCACTTCTGCACAGACACTACCCAAGTCAAGGTCACTAGCTGCCCTATAGTCACGTATTGGTGGTAGGGCATGCTGAAATCAACATTATCTATCCCTCCCTCCCTCCTGGAGCCTGTTCTCTTGGCTTTGGTTTCAGCTCACATTCAGATATGACTCCCACTTCCCAGTCCCTCCCTCTTGGTCTTCTTTGCACGTTCCTCCTCCTCTACTGAAGCTCTCAATATTGGAGGGTCTCTGGGTTCTGTTTGAGGTTGCTCTCTCTTCTCTAACTACACTCCTTTCCTTTGGTAGTCTGTATGCAAATAACTTCCAGAACTGTATTTCCGGCTTTAATAACTTCTCAGAGCTCAAGTTGCAAATATCCAACTGCCAGCATGGCATCTCCACAGGGACGTTAACAGGCACCTCAAACTTAGCATGACCAGAGTAAAACCCTTAATCCTAAAACACGCCTGTCCCACCACTGAAGCATATGTGCACACATGTTCAGATATTTGCATGCATGCACATAGCCACAGAGAAAACCCCAAATTTTGTCTGTGCTTTCCTGTCTCAGAAAATATCACTCCTCTTCACCCTATCAGAAGCCAAAAAGGTTGGAGTTCCCCTTTATTCCTGTCTTTGACTCACTGCTCTCCCCAACCTGTGACAATCCACTTGCGGACACAGGTGGGGAAGGGGAGGGCTGGATGAATTGGGAGGTTAGGTTTGACATACATGCAACCACCATGCGTCAGATAGATAGCTAGTGGGAAGCTGCTCCATAGCACAGGGAGCTCAGCTTGAAGCTCTGTGATGACCTAGAGAGATGGGATGGAGCGGGGAGGGAGGGGTAAGAGCGAGGGTATATATGCATACACACAGCTGGTTCCCAGGAGGCTCAGTGGTAAAGAATCTTCCTGCCAATGCAGGAGATGCAAGTTCAATCCCTGGGCCGGGAAGATACACTGGAGAAGGAAATGGAAACCCACTCCAGGGTTCTTCCCTGGGAAATCCCATGGACAGAGGAGCCTGTCCATGGCTCCATGGACATGTTTAGACACAATGACTAAACAATAATAACAATAACATAGCTGATTCATCTCATTGTACATCAGAAACTAACACAATATTGTAAAGCAATTACACTCCAATAGAGGAGAAAAAAAAAACCCAAAGGCTATTGATCCTACTTCCAAAATACCTTTGGAAATGTACATACATGTCACCATGTTTCCACCTCTGCTATTAACACCTTCCTTCAAACCATCCACATTCTCATCACACCACTGGCATCACCTCTTAACTGGCCTCTGCTTCCATTCTTTGTCCCTGAAATCCATTCTCCATGCAGGAGCCAGAGAGATTTATTTAAAGACATATAACAGATCACATCACTCCCGCTTCAACCCACGCATGGCACTTGAAACAGAATCTACGCTTTTCCCCCAAGGATTCCAACACCATACATAGTTCAGCTTTCACTTTCCTCTCCAACTTCATTTTCGTCTCTCTTCCCTCATGTCCATAATTGGCTCTGCCAATCTCTTTCCCACCTTTGTACCAGCTCTTCTTTCTCTCTGGAATTGCCTCTCCTCCTGGCCTGACCACCCGATAGCTCATAAGCACACCATCCTGGTTTCAATCTCTGCTCCACCGTTTGTCATTGTTCATCACGTCCGACTCTTTGTGACCCTATGGACTGCAGCACGCCAGGCTTCCCTGTCCTTCACTATCTCTTGGAGTTTGCTCAAACTAATGTCCACTGTGTCGGTGATGACATCCAGCCATCTCATCCTTTGTCACTCCTTTCTCCTCCTGCCCTCAATCTTTCTCAGCATCAGGATCCTTTCTGATGAGTCATCTCTTCGCATCAGGTGGCCAAAGTACTGGAGTTTCAGCATCAGTCTTTCAATGAATATACAGGGTTGATTTCCTTTAGGATAGACTGGTTTGATCTCCTTGTTGTCCAAGGGACTCTCAAGATTCTTCTTCAGCACCACAATTCAAAAGCATCAATTCTTTGGTGCTCTGCCTTCTTTATGGTCCAACTCACATCCATACATGACTCTTGGAAAACCCATAGCTTTGACTGTACAGCAAAGTGATGTCTCTGCTTTTTAATACCCTGTCTAGGTTTGTCATAGCTTTTCTTCCAAGAGGAAAGTGTCTTTTAATTTAATGGCTGCAGTCACCATCCACAGTGATTTTGGAGACCAAGAATATAAAGTCTGTCACTGATTCAATTTTTCAGCATCTATTTGCCTTGAAGTGATGGGATCAGATGCTGTGATGTTAGTTTCTTGAATGTTGAGTTTTAAGCTAGCTTTACCATTTCTCCACTACCACCATTTCCATTTTTATTTGTTTATTTATTGACTATCTCCCTTCACTGTCATAATTTATATAAGTACAGGACACGTGCCCTATTCACTGCTATGTTCTTAGTGCCCAAAATAGTAGCTGGCACAGGATAAGAGTTCAATAAACATTTGTTGAAGGAATGCACAAAAAATGTTACCAAGAAAAAAAATTTGCTAATCTCCAAGATTACAAGAGTAATGTTTAGCCTTCTCCAGAGAATAGATTGTTTGTAAGAACTTGAACATCTTACTTCATTGGAATGCAAATGGACACTTACTAATTACAAATGAGCCTTATCTATACATGACAGCCTCTCTGGCAAGACCTCTATCTGGAAACACTTTGGTAGTCAGGAGTTCTGGTGGTTTATAAACTGGAAAGTTGCTTTTTCTTTTCTAACTTTTTTTTGTTTTGCTTTAAATCTTCTCATGATTGGCTAATTCAAGCTGCTATCCTCAGCCCAAAAGAAATAAGGTTTTGCTATGTATGCAGTGGTGTGACTTCTCCACTAACAATCTATAGTCTTTCATTAATTCATTTGTTCATTCATTCATTTGTTCAGGTGTATGTTGGCCCTCATATGGGTACTTACGACAAATACAGAGCTGAGACCTGGTCTCTGTCCTCAAAGAAGGTCCAGTGTACTCACCAAACATGCTTTTGTGCTTAGTCACTCAGTCGTGTCTGACTCTTTGCAACCCTTTGACCTGTAGCCCACCAGGCTCCTCTGTTCATGGGATTTTTCAGGCAAGAATATTGGAGTGGGTTGCTATTTCCTCCTCCAGGAGATCTTTCTCACCCAGGGATTGAACTCAAGTCTCCTGCATTGCAGGTGAATTCTTGACCTGCTGAGCCATCACTGAGTAAATAAATTCCTGGAGGTAGTAGATTAACAACATAAGAAATATATGAACAGGGTTAGGTGGAAGGAGAGACCAAAGAGAGATCTGATACAGTCAAGGAAGCGTTTATGATCCCTGCTTGGACGTATTATCTCATTTCAGCCTCATTCAGGGCTTCCCAGGTGGCACTAGTGGTAAAGAATCCACCTGCCAATGCAGGAGACAGAAGAGACGAAGGTTCAATACCTGGGTCAGGAAGATGCCCTGGAGGCGGGAAGGGCAACCCACTCCAGTATCCTTGCCTGGAGAATCCCAAGGACAGAGCAGCCTGGTGGGCTATAGTCTAAAGGGTCGCACAGAGTTGGAACAACTGAGTGACTTAGCATACACACGCACACCCTCATCCAAACCCTATGAGACCAAGATTTCTATCCCCAGTTTACAGACGAAGAAACTGAATTGCCTAGATGTTAAATCCTTGGCTCAGGGTCATCAGTGCTAAGCGGTCAGATGAGGTTTGTAATCCATTTCTTCTGAGCAGGCTCTCTCCCGCTAGCAGGTGCCTCCAATAGTTATGTCCTGGTAACCTACTATCTGCTCCAGACCCTCCTAGTAACAGTGCCAGGTAACAGTGATGACCAGCTGCTGGCCTGCAGTCTGGTGACACTGCGGGAAAAGTCCATACCGTCCAACACTGGACATCCCCTCCAGCAGCTGCTCCTCTATCAGCTCTGCTCTACCTGCCTCAGGGGTCTTCCTCCTTCTCCAATGACTGGTCCAGAGAGTTTTACCAAGTTTTACTGAGAATCCATATGCATGTGGCACTGGGAGGGGATCAGTTCAGTTCAGTTCAGTCACTCAGCTGTGTCTGACTCTTTGCAACCCCATGAACCGCAGCACGCCAGGCCTCCCTGTCCATGACCAACTCCCGGAGTTCACACAAACTCATGTCCATTGAGTTGGTGATACCATCCAACCATCTCATCCTCTGTCATGCCCCTCTCCTCCTGCCCCCAATCCCTTCCAGCATCAGGGTCTTTTCAAATGAGTCAGCTCTTCGCATCAGGTGGCCAAAGTATTGGAGTTGCAGCTTCAACATCAGACCTTCCAATGAACACCCAGGACTGATTTCCTTTAGGATGGACTGATTGGATCTCCTTGCAGTCCAAGGGACTCTCAACAGTATTCTCCAACACCACAGTTCAAAAGCATCAATTCTTCAGCACTCAGTTTTCTTTATAGTTCAACTGTCACATCCATGCATGACTACTTATTTGCAGAGTAATGTCTCTGCTTTTGAATATGCTGTTTAGGTTGGTCATAACCTTCCTTCCAAGGAGTAAATGTCTTTTAATTTCATGGCTGCAATCACCATCTGCAGTGATTTTGGAGCCCAGAAAAATAAAATCAGCCACTGTTTCCACTGTTTCCCCATCCATTTGCCATGAAGTGATGGGACTGGATGCCATTATCTTCGTTTTCTGAACGCTGAGCTTTAAGCTAACTTTTTCACTCTCCTCTTTCACTTTCATCAAGAGGCTCTTTAGTTCTTCTTCACTTTCTGACATAAGGGTGGTGTCATCTGTACATCTGAGGTTATTGATATTTCTCCCAGCAATCTTGATTCCAGCTTGTGCTTCATCCAGCCCAGCATTTCTCATGATGTACTCTGCATATAAGTTAAATAAGCAGGGTGACAATATACAGCCTTGATGTACTCCTTTTCCTATTTGGAACCAGTCTGTTGTTCCATGTCCAGTTCTAACTGTTGCTTCCTGACCAGGAAGCTACAAAGATGACTGAGACGTGGTCCCTGCCTTAGAAGAACTAACTGTCTGGTGGAAAAGTTGGATATTCAGGCCAATTTTGCCCCACAGTGCGCTAAGTGCTTATCATGATGCATGAATAAGGTCCCATGGGAGGGCAGAGGCTGGAAGAAAAGACTCAGGCCTGGAGGAATCAGGGAAGGCTTCCCAGAGGAAGTGATGGCTAATCCAAGTTGAAAAATGATGAACATTCACAAAACACAGAAGAGTAAAGGGCAGTCCACGTATTGGCAGAAACGTGAGGGGAAAGGCACAAAGGATCTTTAGGGAACTCTGTAGGGATCCATCTGTTACTGAAAGTGAGGTCTGGCTGCTAGCTCCTTGAAAGGGAAAGGAAAATTTGCTTTGTTTCGGAGGCTGACAACTAGGGGAGAGGGTGGACTTATGTCCAAAGCCTGACTCCCCACAACTATCACTGGGCAAGAGCTTTTAAAAGGGAGTTTCAGAGGTATATAGGTGGAGGGAGTGGGCTACATGAAGAAACAGCACAGTCGGCTTCTGACCACTTGACTCCATGTGTGAGTGAAAGTGGCTCAGTCGTGCCTGACTCTTTGTGAACCCATGGACTGTATAGTCCATGGAATTCTCCAGACCAGAATACTGGAGTGGGTAGCCTATCCCTTCTCCAGGGGATCTTCCCAACCCAGCGATTGAACTCAGATCTCTCGCATTGCAGGCGGATTCTTTACCAGCTGAGCCACCAGGGAAGCCCCAGCTTCTGACAGTCATCTTGAAATTGGTCATATGGTGATCCAATATGCATCATCTTGATTGTTTTAAGTACAGTTAATCTTCAGTTCCAGGGTCAGTTTGTTCCTACTTCTTTGAGGCCAGTTCTTAGAATTGTGGCAGCTTATGTCATGGCCACCATGTGGTCATCATATAGTTAATTTCTTCCACCTGGTGGAGGTTTCAGTATCTACAAGATAGCTCAAAGAACACGGCTCAGAACATTATCTACAGGCCTTGCTGCTGCTGTTGCTTAGTCGCTTCACTCGTGTCTGACTCTGTGTGGCCCTATGGACTACAGTCTGCCAGGCTCCTCTGTCCATGGAACTGAAGAGGAACTAAAAGTCCTTGACTTTGTTTGATGATTAAACTATTATTATTTGGTCTTGCTTGATTTCCTTTGCTTCTACATTTTCTCACTTCTCTGATTAAACTTATCCTTTGGCTAAAGTTTTTCTACAGACAAAAGGCAGGCAGAAGACATGGGGTGGGGAGGCAGGACCATAGGGTCCTGCTCCATTTCACATCCATGACTTTTACATGGAGAATAGATCTGATCACTCCTGTATGAGCACATTTGTAGATAGTGGAGCTGGTGGTGATGCGGGGAGGGGTCTGAGTTGGTTCAAGACGTAGACAGGTCTAAGCCTACAGGCCATGGATGGAGGTAGGCACAAAATTTTGAGACTGAAGAGTACAGAGGAAGAAAATATCGCTAAGATTCAGTGTCTCTCATGTACAGTGGGCTTTAAGATACTGAAAACAGCATCAACCCACCAGTCAGAAGAGCTGGCTTGAGTACATATGATTGCACAGGATGGTAGGAAGGCAAAGCCTCATGGGACACTGTCCTGTGCCAGGGGAGCTGGAGAGATGCAGAGATGAGATGTAGGGACATGCAAACATTAGTAACGTGGTGAGGCCGTCGATGACAAGCATCAAGGGAGTGGCTTGGACCAGAGCTAGCTCATGTTTGGATTCGATTAAATGTCCAGGGAACTTGAACACATTCTTGGAGTAGCCAGTGGAATCTATTAAGGATCACAGAAGTGTTCTGGAGGGGATTAGGAGCCGTGGAATAGGGGTTCTATGAGTGGTTGAAGAGTAAGTGGGCTTCGGACTTCCACGTTGGTCCAGTGCTTAGGAATCCTCCTGCCAGTGCAGGGGACATGGGTTCGATCCCTAGTCTGGGAAGATTCTGCATGCCACAGGGCAACTAAGCCCGTGCCCCACAAGAGAAGCCACTGCAATGAGAAGCCCGCGCACCACAGCTAGAGAGCAGCCTCACTGCAACCAAAGAAAGCCCACGGGCAGTGCTGAAGACCTGGCACAACCAAAAACAGATAAGTAAAAACATTAAAAAAAATTTTTTTTTTAATAAATAAGTGAGCTTTATTAGGGAAAGGTTCCTACAGGAGGGGGCCTTTATGGTCAGCCTGGTCCAGCCCTGAATATCTTAGCAGGCCCATCTGGCCATGGGTCATTTGGACTGGATTCTTCAAAGGGAAAGCCTACCCACTCCAGCATTCTGGCCTGGAGAATCCCAAGGACTGTATAGTCCATGGGGTTGCAAAGAGCCGGACAAGACTGAGCGAGTTTCACTTTCATTTCAAAGTTCTGGCCCCTCTGAAGTGTTCAGAGACATTTGCTCTCTTTCCTGCCCTGACTGGAATTGCTCACTGCATCTCCTTGGCCAGACTCAACCTCCCTCTTGTTTCTCAGACCTGCTGCTTGAAACTACTTCTGTCTGCTGACTTCGAACCAATCTGTTTGGCTGTAATTTGCATAGGCCCCTGTCCATATATGAACTTCAGGTCCTTCTTAGTAGCATCTCAGGCCCATCCAGCCTCCCTCCAGCACCCCATCTTATCCAGCCCATCCATTCCAAGAACAAGATTTTGGAATAGCATCATAGCTTTAAGCCATCAAGACAGACTCAGTCTGGAATTAATAGGAGGTACAAGAAAAGGAACTTCACCCAGAAACTCTGCCCACCTCAGATAAGCAGAAATGATTAGATGGTGATGCATCTGGGAGAATTATCTCCCTATTTTGCAAGGTCTCCAGTTCAGAGCTGTGCCTCTCCTGGGTAGCAAGGCTGATTTGAAACTAATGATCACTTATGACCCTAATGAGGGATTAATTAGTCAGTGGAGAGTGAGATGGTCATCTAATTCTCCCAGGACTATTCGGGCTTTGAGGAGGGCAGCAGGCAAGCAGAGAGACCCTAACAATGTTAGATAACAAGGATCACATGCACACACAGCATCATACACATAAACATGTGTGTATATATGAGCACACACAGACAACATAAGCAAACACACAAGAAACACACCCTTAAAAAACACAAGCCACATAGACTTGCACAAAAGTGTCCAAACCACACACACACACACACACACACACACACACACACACATGTGCACATGCTTCTACACAAAAAACCAGTTTGCAATTTAAATCTCTATCACCAGAGTAAATATTTCATAGGAAGCCCCTTCCACATTGCTAACTGCCTCCCAGGGAACCCCCAGGGAAGGTCGCTTATCCTGCCATGCATGGGACTAGAATTGTTGAGGCTCTAAGAAGGATTTAAATCCATCTTCTGCTGATATCACCTACCACTTGACCGTGGCATTGGACCGATCTCTGTTTATTCACAGCCCATTTTCTTTTGCTAAGCAACATTGCATTTGAATCAAAATATGTGCCTACTAGGTAATTAGTCTTGCTGCTACTTCCCTTTGGTGGATTTTTCTTGCTATTTATCTGTTATGACAGAGAGGGGTGGGCATTCATCTCAACAGATGTCGGTCTGAGGCAGGCCTTTCCCCAGCTCCCCAGCAAAGGGGCACAAGCAAAAGTCAGGGAAAACCCCCAAATTAACCCCACCTCCCTGAGTCCACACCAGTTTATCATAAGGACTGCTAAGTATCTCTCCTTAGAGGCTGTTCGACTGTGTATCTACAACCTGATTTTAAATGATGTATTTCAATGATCTATTCAAGCATTTTTCAAAATTTACTTGGTCAAATCTTAAACCCTCGGGACCTCATCTTCCTTCTAAGTGAAAGGAGGATGATTAAACTATAATGGTCAAGGTAACCATATCCAGATTGTGTCTGTAAATGTGGAATAATTAACAGTGTCTCTGTATCAATTACTGTAATAATGCTGCTTGACAAACCAAAATTCAGTGGCTTAAAAACAAAAATTAGTTACACTTGCCCCTAAGTCTGGGTATAGGATAGGCTTGGTTGATCTTGGGTGGGCTCTGCCAGGTAAGTTGGATCTGCACTTGCTCTCCATGGCTTTCACTCTCCTTGGGCCAGCAGGGTAGCCAGGATATGCTCTTCTCATTGAAATGAGAGGATAATAAGCAAGCCAGCCCCACAATGCAAGCCCATGGCATGTCCCCTAACATCTCATCATCCCAGGTAAGAGATAAGGCTATACCCAACATCAGTGACGTGAAGAAGCATACTCTGCCCACGGGAGAAAAAGGTGGGAGTAAATTTTTGCTGAACAATAATCCAAACGAGGTGTTAGCAAATGGTTTCTGTAAAGAACCATATAGTAAATGTTTTTTTATAACCATATAGTTGTGCTTTGCAGGCTGTGTTGTCTCTTGCAACTAATCGACTCTGTCATTACAGTTTAAAAGCAACCGTAGATAATATTGGTTTGGCCAGTAGGTTTGTTGAGTTTTGCCTACGACTGTTCGGAAACCCAAACGAACTTTTTGGCCAACCCAACACATAAACAAATGGACATGGCTGAGTATAATGGAACTTCAATTACAAAAACAGGCTGAGTTTGCTGCCCTCTGATTTAAATGACCACAAACTCCTTTCACTCTCAAAAGTGACCTGGATTGCATGATGAATTGCATGATGAAACCCTAATGATGACTTTCTCATTGGGTAGTCCTGGACAACTCACTTCAGAGTTACCTGAAATGGGGAGTGGGCATGCGTATTACACAGGCTGATTTCGGATCCCCAGTCCTGAAACTTAGGGGTAGGTCCTGGGAATTTAGAGGTTTAGCCAGCTCTTCCCAGGTGATTCTGATGGACATTAGTATTTTGTTACCATTGTATTGTGTGCGCACTAAGTCACTTAAGTCTTGTCCGACTCTTTGTGACTGTATGGGCTGTATCCGCCAGGCTCCTCTATCCATGGGGATTCTCCAGGCAAGAATACTGGAGTGGGTTGCCATGCCTTCTTCCAGGGGATCTTCCCGACTCAGAGATCAAACCCACATCTCTTACCTCTCCTGCATTGGCAGGTAGATTCTTTATCACCAGCGCCACCTGAGAAGCCTGTACCATTGTATTGGATGATCATAAAGATTCACCAGAATTTAAGGAAATCTATCCTTGGTTTAGGCTCTTTAGGACAAGGTTATGTGCTCTTCCTTGTGAACTTCATCTTCAGTAATGCCCCATCTGTAAACAGGTATGAATATCCCAAGGCTGGGACTAGAGTGAGATTGTGAAGCACCCCAACCCAATATTTAAGGGGGCACTCATTCCTGGGGTCAGGCAAATGCAGGGTCAGCACCTGAGTGCTGAGAGGGCTTTCTTAAATGATGTTCCCTGAGCATCTCATATGCTTAACTCTAGTTCTGGTCCAGACTTACCCTTGCACATATGTACACATTTTCATTCACACACAGGTACACACACACAGAATCATTATTAAGAGCTAGTTTGGTGAGGCAGGAGCCCCCTCTGCAGTTTCATTTGAGGATCAGGAATGACTCCCTTCCTGGACTATTGATATACTTGAAATTCCACTATTAAACATTTTATTCCTCTGAATCTTGGAAAAGTTTCTCTCTGAAATTGTCTCCCAGAAAACACAAGTATACCCGGGAGAAGCCACACTCAATATTTTAGCATCTATATAAACTAATGAAAGCCAACTTCAAAGCCCTGTAGACCTTGGGAAGGAAAAAAAGTGGAAGAAAAGAGAAGAAATACTCATTCAATGAACATTAATTGAGCACATTTATTGAGCACTGACTGTGTGCCAAGCACAGGCCTAGGTACTAGAAAAATGTCACCCAACATTTATGATGGGGCTATATTAAGAACAGGCTTCCCAGATAGCTCAGTTGATAAAGAATTTGCCTGCAATGCAGGAGACCCCAGTTCGATTCCTGGGTTGGGAAGATCCCCTAGAGAAGGGATAGGCTACCTGCTCCAGTATTCTTGGGCTTTCCTTGTGGTTCAGCTGGTAAAGAATCCATCTGCAATGCAGGAGACCTGGGTTCAATCCCTGGGTTGGGAAGATCCCCAGGAGAAGGGAAAGGCTACCCACTCCATTATTCTAGCCTGGAGAATTCCATGGACTGTAGAGTCTATGGGGTTGCAAACAGTCAGACACGACTGAGCGACTTCCACTTTCACTATTACTTTCATATCAAGAACATTCTGAACTTTCTAGATAAGGTAAATAGGGCAGGAATTATCATGATCCCAGTTTTGCATTTAAAGAAACCACTACTCTGGCACGTTAGAAAGTGGAAAGTGAAAGTCACTCAGTCGTGTCCGACTCTTTGTGACCCTGTGGGCCATACAGTCCACGGAATTCTCTATGGAATTCTTTAGGCCAGAATACTGGAGTGGCTAGTCTCCCTTCACCAGTGGCTCTCCCCAACCCAGGGATTGAACCCAGGTCTCCTGCATTGCAGGCAGATTCACCACAAGGGTGTCTTTCCCATGTTATAAGCAGGGGGCAGTCTTCTCCCTTCTGGCCCACTCCAGCTCACAGGCATGGCTAAATAGTCACAAGGGGACCTGAAGACATTTCTCCAGCCCAGCTGGCAGCCTGACTTAGAAGCACAGAACTCATAGCAGAGAGCAAAGCAAACATGAGCTGTTTTCTTCTTGCTCTCTAAGTTTTAACACTGCTAACATTTCCATATTTGTGGCTTTTGGTTATGAATTAGGCATTTAAGCTGCATTTATAATATTAACCTTTTTAGAGGGGCCACTTTTAAAGCAGTCATCCTTATCTGTTTAAAATGCAACTCAGAGTGTTACCTGCAATTTCAGCAGCTGGAGTTAATGAATCAAAGCTATGTAATGCAGGGCAGGGGTGTGGATTTTGTTGGGAAATGACCTACGGTGAAATATCAGATACCCATCCAAGTGTCACCAGGGCCAAATTTAGCTCTGTGTCTTCTCTTCCTTTCCTCCTTTCCTTTCTTTAATTTATTCTGGGTTAGGAAACAGGCTAAGCAAACTCGTTGTAAAGGTATATAAGATAAAATGAAGGGTTTTTTGATCCATGGAATTTGGGATATCTGTTTTGGTTGCTTAAGGCTTTTAAAATTTTGTTACTATTGTAAACTTTTCCATTTCATTGTTTTCTTTTTACCTTTTGGCTCCCTTCAACTATCTCTCCCACCCCTCACCCCTGCCTCTGGCAACTGCCAATCTGTTCTCTGTATCTATGAGCCTATTTGTTTACTTTTGGTTTTTCACATTCCACATGTAAAAGAGATTATATGATGTTTGTCTTTCTTTGACTTTTTTCGAACGAAGACAATGCCTTCAGGATCTATCCATGTTGTCACAAATGGGAAGATGTCATTCTTTTTTATGGCTGAATAACATTCCATTACACACACACACACACACACACACACACACATATATATATATATTCCACTGTATAATATTCCATTACATTTATATTACATATGTAGTAGTTATGTAATATAATATTGAATATTATTGCATTATTATATAAGAGAATACACACACACACACCACAATTTGTTTAGCCATTCATCCCTTGATGGACACTTAAGTTGCTTCCATGTCTTGGCTATTGTAAATAATGCCACAATGAATATGGGGCTGCAGGTATCCTTTCGAGTTAGTGTTTTCATTTCCTCCAGCTAAACACCCAGAAGTGGAATTGTTGGATCATATGGTAGTTCTGTTTCAAATTGCTTTCAGGAAACTCCATACTGTTTTCCATAGTGGAGGTACCAATTTGCATTGCCACCAACAGTGCAAGAATTCCCTTGTTTCCACATCCTTCCCCAACATTGGCCATTTCTTATCTTTTGGTAACGGTCATTCGAACAGATGTACAATGATACTTCATTGCGATGTTGATTGACATTTCCCTGACGATTAACAGTGTCGAGCATCTTTTCATTACTTGGCCATTTATGTCTTCTTTGTGCTCACGCTCAGTCGTGTCCAACTCTTTGTGGTCCCATGGACTGTAGTCCATCAGGCTCTTCTGCCCTTGGAATTTTCCAGGCAAGAATACTTGGATGGGGTGCCATTCCTACTCCAGGGGATCTTCCAGACCCAGGGATTAAACGCACTTCTCTTGCATCTCCTGCATTGGCAGGCAGATACTTTACCCGTAGCATCACCCAAAAATGTGTATTCTGATCTATCTATTTTTAAATCAGATTCTTTGTGTTTTTATTTGTTTTTGCTATTAAGTTGTACGGTTTCTTCGTACAGTTTCTTCATATATTTTGGACATTTTGCCCTTATCAAATACATGATTTGCAAATATTTTCTTACAGTCAGTAGGTTGCCTTTTCATTTTGTTGATGGCTCTGCCTCTTCTTGATGCAGCTAAAAAGATGTTGAAAAAGTCCATCTCTTTGCCTTGTACCTTGCTAGTACACCTTTTAGCAATGTTGGGAGCTGGGGAGCCATCACAGGCATGGGTTTGTACGAGGTCAACAAGAGGAGACAGCCCCAGAGAGATAACTTTATCCTAACAACCCCCGCCGCCCCAACGCAAAAGTAACTCTTTGGCATGTAGGACTGAATGGACCCCTACCTTCCTGTGGGCAAGGTGTTGTGCAGGGCTTGGCCGTTTACAGGCACTACTCTGTCCAGTCCAGTCTTTGCACAGATGCCAAAGTAACTTCTTAAAATGCAAATTGGAGCCCCTGTGTGAACACTTCCAAAGGTAGGGGTCAGCAAACTATGGCCCACGGGTCAAATCTAGATGCCCCTATCTTTGTAAATAAAGTTTTATTGGAACACAACCATGCCCACTCATCTCCATATTGTTAACAGCTGCCTTTGCTCAACTACAGCAGAGCTGAATAGACTATATAAACCACAAAACCAAAAATATCTACAGAAAAAGTTTGCTGATCCCAAACTTATAGATCTTATAGATCCCAAACTCAGATCTACTGAATAAGAGACCTGAGATCTTGCAGGCCTGGCCCTGTTCCTTCCCCAGCCTCATCTTAGGGTGCTCCCTCTTTCCCATGCTCTAGCCCAGGGCTTCTCAGTCCCCCCCCTTTTTTTTTTCTCATTATAGTCCCCTATGGAGCCTTCCTTTTTTTTCATTGTTAAGAAAAATTTAAAAATTTTATTGTGATGAAAAAAAAAAAGCAGACAACATAAAATTTCTAAGTGTACAGTTCGGTATTATTAAATACTTTCACATTGTTGTACAACCAATCTCCAGAAGGTTTCATCTTGTAGAGCAGAGACTATGTACCCATTAAACGGTAATTCACCACTTCCCCCTCCCCCCAGCCCCAGACCACCACCACGCTATTTCTGTCTCCGTGAATTTGATGACTCTAGGTACCTCATATAAGTGAAATCGTATAGTATTTGTCTTTGTGCCTGGCTTATGTCGCTTAACATGTCCTCAAGTCCCATCCATGTTGTAGCCTACAGAGCCTTTCTAGACACTTTTTCCCCCTGATCTGTCCAAGAAATTTTAATATCCCAAATATACTACATATCTGTTTGTGGGCTATGATCCTTTGGAATGCCATAAACCATTAAAATAGCCAAGATCTCTCGCCCTCCTCCCCCAAGAATCCATTTTCACCATTAGCGGTGATCTTCCCATTAAGAATACAAGCTCTGGGGACTTCCCTCGTGGTCCAGTGGTTAAGAATCCACCTTGTAATGCAGGGTATGTGGGTTCAATCCTTGGTGGGGGAACTAAGATACCAATTGCCTTGAAGTAACTAAGCCTTCGAACCACAACTAGAGATCCACAAGCAGTACAGTGAGGACGCAGTGCAGCCCCCCCCCAGCCCCCCTCTCCCCGCCAAAAAGACTCAGCTTTAAATAAAATAATGTCTCTAGGGAAGAAAAAAAAGAATTCATGCTCTGGTCATGGCACGTGGCCACCTGCCTTGTTGCTTCTTACCTTACATGCTGCTCTGCTGTGCCTGGAATTACCTTCCCCTCAAGTCGGACACAACTGAGCGACTTCACTTTCACTTTTCACTTCCATGCATTGGAGAAGGAAATGGCAACCCACTCCAGTGTTCTTGCCTGGAGAATCCCAGGGACAGGAAGCCTGGTGGGCTGCCGTGTATGGGGTCGCACAGAGTCGGACACGACTGAAGCGACGCAGCAGCAGCAGCATTCCTTCAAAGTGTTTCCCTGGTGGCTCAGACAGTAAAGAATCTACCTGCAATCCAGGAGACCTGGGTTCGATCCCTGCATTGGGAAGATCCCCTGGAGAAGGGAATGGCAACCCACGCCAGTCTTCTTGCCTGGAGAATCCTATGGAGAGAGGAGCCTGGCAGGCTACAGTCCAGAGGGTCACAAAGAGTCAGACATGACTGGGTGACTAACACTTTCACTTTCTGTCCTTCAAAACCCAAGTTGGATGTCACCTCCTCTAGGAATCCGCCTCAGATTCTCCCACTTGCTCCCCGTCAGCCCAGCACTCTCCCCGGCCATGTGCTTCTCACTGGATGCTGCCATCTTTGTTCATTCCCCGATCCCATCCAGTCATTGCCAGGGTCCTGATAGGAAGAAACGTCCCCATCCTCTTTGGTCTTCCAGTGCAGACACCTCATAAATATGTGACAAATGAATTATCTCATTAAATCCTCACAAGAACGCTGACAACATTACCAGTGGCCCCTGAGAACAGTGGAGGAAGCTTAGGTTTGGAGAAGTCAAGTAGCCTGCCCCAGGTCACATGACTTGGAGGAAGCATGGAAGTAAGAACTCTAGAGTCAGACCACCCTACGTATATATATGAGTGTAATACACCCTGTGTCTTTCTGCTCTTCTTTTTTTTTTTTTTTTTTCATTTTATTTGTCTGTACATGGGGGAAAAAAAAGTTACTATGCTGTCATTTAGGGAGCTCATTATCAGCTGGATTTGGGGCAATAGCACTCCTCGCAGCCTCAGTCTCCACATGTGTGAAATGGAGATAGATTCATACTGAGGCTCGCTGAGCTGATGGATACAAAATGGCCCAGGCAGGCCTTGGCAAATAGTAGTCGTTATTACTCTAAGTGATGAAGCTGGGGTTTGAACCCAGGTCTTAATTGCTGTGAGCTTCCCTGTTGGCTCAGTGGTAAAGAATCTGTCTGCAATGCAGGAAACTCAAAAGACGCGGGTTTGATCCCTGGGTTGGGAAGATCCCCTGGAGGAGGAAATGGCAAGTCACTCCAGTATTCTTGCCTGGAGAATCCCATGGACAGAGGAGCCTGGCGGGCTACAGTCCATGGGGTTGCAAAGAGTCGGACATGACCGAGCACACACATGCGCAGACACACAGACTTAATGGCTGCGGATTCCAGGCCCTTTGTTCTTCTATCCCTCCTCCTCACTGGAGTGCCATTTGGCTCCTGCACGGGGAAACTGAGTCAGAGCTGATGGGTGCCCTGGGGCCACTCGTCTCCATGGCCTTCTGTGAGGCAGGGGCAGCACCCCCAGGAATGCAAAGCCAGCTCTGGACCTGTGTGGAAAGCCCCAGATGAGAAAGAGCTGGATATTCTTGGGAGATATTTCCATCCAACCTGGGCAGCTGATGAATCACTCCTCTCTGCTCTAAGAATATTTCCGGCTCAGGAACCAACACCATTTGTCCCGATGTCGTCTCCCCCGCTCCTCTGCGCCTGTGCACGTTGACAAAGCTGGCCACTCAGTGTCTTTCTGTATCAGTCAAGAGGAGCCCCATTACCTTCTGTGCGACAGGCTACACCACAGCCAAGTGGGCCCAGCTTTGCAGAAGCAGTTAGACTCCAGCCAGTTCTTTCTCTCTCTCTCTCTCACACAGTCACACTCGCACACACACACACACACACTCACACACACACTCACATACACACACACGCACACATGCATATGCACACACAGGATGGTTCTCTGAGGGAACCTTGAAAAACTGATCACTCGCCAGACACGGGCAGACTTGGGCAACTTTCGTAACCTCTCTGGGTTCTACCCTCCTCCCCTGCAGGACGGGACCAATACCCGCCTCCCCACACATCCCTTATGAGGCTCAGTTCAGGATCTGTAAACACTTCATACATGACAGGCATCCATCTGTTTCAGCCCCCTTCCCAGCCTGGGGAAAGCATGAGGTGAGGGCAACACTGGCCTCACATGCAAAATTCAGCAGATGTCAAAGCATCTCAGTTGGAGAAGGAAATGGCAACCCACTCTGGTGTTCTTGCCTGGAAAATTCCATGGACAGAGGAGCCTGGTGGGCTACAGTCCATGGGGTCACCAAGAGTCAGACACGACTGAGTGACTAACACACAGAACATCTCAATAACTAATCAATGCAGTATTTTTTAAATATCAAAAGTAATGTCAAAACCCCACAATGAACCAGAGAGTACATTATTATTAAAGACAGGATGGATGTGAGTGATTTTTCTTTTTGCTTTCTGCCCCAGTATGGCTTGGCATGGTAGCACCCCTTCCCTTTCCCTCTAAAGAAAGAATAGAGAGACTCCACAGAATCGACAGCAGACCTAGAGGTGTTGCTGGAAAAGACTCTTCAGAGTCCCTGGAGAGCAAGGAGGTCAAAGCAGGCAATCCTAAAGGAAATCAAGCCTGAATACTCATTGGAAGGACTGATGCTGATGCTGAAGTTGAACACCTGATGCGAAGAGCTGACTCTTTGGAAAAGACCCTATTACTGGGAAAGATTGAAGGCAGGAGGAGAAGGGGAAACAGAGGGCATCATCGACTCAATGGACATGAATTTGAGCAAATCTGGGAGATGGTGAAGGACAGGGAGGCCTGGTGTGATGCTGTCCATGGGGTCACAAAGTGTTGGACACAGCTGAGCATTGCTGTTATAAACACCATTGTTTTGGGGTTTTGAAATAATCTAGGTATTGTCCTGAAGGATGAAAGCCCGGGGTGAGGGAGATGCCCAGTCAGAACCAATAGCCGACCTGGGAATTAGAGGCAGGCCTGTGACTCCCCCAGGACCATCTCACCCGCTGCCCCATACTCTTTTATAGACAGAGACTCTGATGGGTAGGGATGTGGAAAGGAGGGACAGAGATCAAGGAGCAATTTGGAAAGAATTAAGCATGGACAGTTGTCCCAAGGTTGCAGGCACATCATGAAACACCAGGATGGCTCCAGGGCTGCCACTGGAAAAGACACCACTGGCTGAACTTTGAATCCTGAGAGCTGCCCCTGGAAATCCCAGGCTCACACAGCACTGATCCAGCAAGCAGCTCCTTTATAGCCACCACTGCTCCAATCCTTCCACTGCGGGGCTCAGCCTTGATCTTGGCCTCTGGCTTTCCAGGCAGCCTCCGTCTCTGTCTCTGCCCCTCCTCCCTCCCATGTCTGCAGACCTCCTAGTTCCCTGGTTGGGATTCCAGACCCTGTCCTTACATCCATCTCCCTACCAGCCCCTCTTGTTAGACCCTGAGTGATTCTCTGAGAATCATTAATCTGTCCACCCTGACCATCTCCCCACCGATACTTGATCAAGTCCAGACTGCTTACACACTCTGATGGGCTTTTTACAATCTGCACGTAATTAAGATTCCACCCAGGGCTCCTATACCTGTGCGCACTCCTCTCGGCCACAGCAGACGGGGTGTGCTTCCCAGAACTCACCATGCACTTTCCTGCTTAGGCTGCTCTCTCTACCCTCTTCCTTCTCTTCCTGGCAAATTCCTAATCATCACTCCGTGTTTCATTTAACTGTCACCTCTATTCAAAAGAGTCTGGAGGAGACTATGCTCCTCCCCTTTCTGTGAATCTAGTATTTCTCCGTAGCACTTGCTGTGTGTCTATGGTGGGAGCCAGAAGGCTGATCTGGCTTAGGGATAAAGGGACATAGGGAAGCTTAGGGATGTACAGAGATGGAGTCCAATTCATCTCTGTGGCCTCAAGTCCTAACACGACGTAAGTGCTTCCTAAATACTCGATCAGTCATTCTGATCTTGACACCCTCGCCTTCACACACATGCCGCTATAGCCTCTCAGCTGGGTCCCCCTTGTGCTTGGACCCCCTTCCGCCTTGCCCTTGACCAATCCCGGTGGCAGCCACAGTGTGTGCCACTTTTCCTTTGCAAGCCCTTAGGAATATAGGCTCCCTGTGAAATCCCATTAACAGAGGAGTCTGGCAGGCTATATATAGTCCATGAGGTCGTAAAGAGTCAGACAAGACTGAGCGACCAAGCACGCACGTAGGTCAACCAGGCTTATGGGTTTGCCAGCCCCACCCCTACAGCTCCCCAAGACCCAGCCTGATGTGATGGAAAGTACCTGGTCTTTGAAGTTCATCATATTTGGGTTTGAAACCCACCTCCCCCACTCACAATCTCCATCATATTGACTGTGCTACTTAGATTAGCTAAACCAGTTTCTTCAACCAAACACAAGACTAAGCTTTCTTACCTGCTAGTTCATCTGAATGGAATGTGTATAAAATACCAGGCATGTAGTAGGTGCTCCAGAAATTCTGGTGCTTTTCAGTCACTGTGTAATGTCTGACTCTTTGTGACCCCACGAACTGTAGTCCTCCAGGCTCCTCTATCTATGGGATTTCCCAGGCAAGAATACCAGAGTGAGTTGCCATTTCCTCCTCCAGGGGATCTTCCCCACCCAGGGATCGAACCCACGTCTTGTGCATTGGCAGGCAGATTCTTTACCACTGAGCCACCAGGGAAACCCCAGAAATTCTAGGCTTTGTAGTTACTGTTATTTTTGTTTTCCTTTCAGTTAGAGCAAGGTATGCCCATCCTTAGGCTCTGTCGTTATTTCTGGCTCTCAGTGAACTGAATGCGCCTCATTTCTGGGGCGTTTAGACACCTGACAATTATCATTGTACCTGGATGCTAATGTTGATTAACCTAACTGCTTTCATTTTTATTTCTCCTTTCCTGGGTTCTTATTATGGCTTACTGTAAAAAGGAAGAACAGATCCGTCTCCTTTGAATCCAGCTGCCAGGCTCTGCTCCCATTACACTATTTCACAGACTTTGAGAACTAGCCGATAACTGGCAAGTTTGTCAGCCCCAAGTTTTCAAAACAAAGAGTCGATCCTGACGTATTGTTATCATCCCCTAATAGTTTGCACTGTATTATTCTGTAATTACTCCGTGAATCACACTGTCAGCTTGCGTGTTTACAGATTGCCAGTGCTATTCCTCCATCTTCCAATGAAAGCATCATCTATCTTGCGTTTGCCTGAAGGAATACGACCCTGGTCACCTGACGAATACAAGAGGACCCTTTGTCTGTCCCTGTCAGGAGAGGATGATACACGAGCCACTTTGGTGCTGGGCTGGGTTGCTCATTTGGGGAGAAGGAACCATCGCTTGCATTCTAAATAATGCCTATAAATGATACAGCCTGTCTCCCCTCATTTTGTGAGAGCTCCAGATACTGCTGTGGGTAAGAATGTCCTCTTTGGTCAAACTTCTCAACTTTTTAGCATTGCTACTGACTTAGTTGATTTGCTGATGGGGTCTATTGAGGACAGGCTCTATAGCTATGGGCATTGGAACCCAGGCCTATATTCCTTTTTTATATGAGCAGTGAGAACCCAGTAATGGGAAAATGGAATTGCTCAGAACTGGGAGCCAGTTGAACAGCTAGGATTGCATCTTCCAGGGTGTGTCCGCCTCATCCATAGCCCTCACAGAGAGGAGGAGGAAAGAGAAGGCTGACAGTGTCACAAAGTGAGAAGTGCATGAGCTTTGGAGCCAGACACATTAATCTGTCCACCCTGACCATCTCCCCACCGATACTTGATCAAGTCCAGACTGCTTACACACTCTGATGGGCTTTTTACAATCTGCACGTAATTAAGATTCCACCCAGGGCTCCTATACCTGTGCGCACTCCTCTCGGCCACAGCAGACGGCTCCACTAACCTTTCGTGACTGCCCCCCGACAACCGTGTCTCAGTTTCTCCATCTATGAAATCGGTACATTAACACCTCATGATGCCTCAGCTCATGCTCCTTCCTCTGAGCTTATTTTGCAGTTAACAGAGGTCACGAAGCTCTCTTTTGGAAGGGATAGACTCTGGAAGGCCTCAGGGTTTCAAACTCAGTGCCCCGAAACAAGGATTCTGCTTGCCCAGGAGATTCAAAAATGGCTGTGCGTCTCAGACACTTCATTTGAGGCTTAGAACAACTAAGCTGTTTCCTGGTCCACCCCCTTCCTGAGAGCTTTGAATACATCCATTTTGCAGCTCCAGGCTGAAGAAAGAGTTTGTTGTGTCAACACCACTGAAGAAGAGTCTTCTTCACAAACCAAGTTTTTGTTTGAGGGGCAGCCCCCTGTCCGAGGCTCTAGGGAAAGACTTTGCAAATTGTCAGAAATGGTGCGGCAGTGTGCCAAATGCAAATCCGCCTGGGAGGAGAGGCGCCTTCACACCCACAATTCCCCTCTTTCTGCGCCTTCCCCTCCCCCAGGGCCCCTGGCAGAGCCAGAAGATTTTCCAACGTGCGACAGCAGAAACTTTTCAATTGCTTTTTAAAGGTTTATTGGAGTTTTTTCTCTTCAACACTGTTTACTTATTATAATGAAGCCTATTTTATTACAAAAGGCATATGTACTCACTGTCTTTCAAAAAAATACAGATAAGCGGGAAAAAGGAAGGGGGAAAATTGCCCATGATCACACCACCCAGAGATAACTACTTTAAACTCCTCGGTGGTTTCTCTTTCTGTCATTTTGTTGTGTTGAGACTTTCTCACACACTGAGAATTCTGCGCAAACCATTTTGATGCTTGCTCTTTCCCTCCATATTTTAACATAAGAAGTCGCCTTTATGATCACACTCAGATATTTCCTTAAATGGCTGCGTGATTTCCCACTTTTACAACTTGGCTCAGCCCTTGTAATCGCTGTCCAAACACTGAACATTTGGGTTGTGTCCAGTTATTCCACAGTATAAATAAGGCCCTGATAAGCATCTCCAGGCCTGAAACTTTCTCCACATTTTGGATTGTTTCCTTAGGAAATTACTTGGTCAAAGGGAATGGATATTTTTTATGTCTCCTGATCCATATCACCAAATTGCTTCTCAAGACATTTCACTTTTAAAAATAAACAGAGGAAGGAGTATGAGGGGAGGATGACTGGCCTTCTGTCATCCTGCCAAAGGGAGGACCCTGGAACCATCCCCAAGGCTTAGACCCTTCTTAAAGGGTCACTAGTGAAAGTCGCTAACAGAATAGATCTTAAATGTTCCCAGCACAAAAAAGAAATGGTATTTATGTGACAGGATGGAAGTGTTAGCTAATGCTATGATGGTAATCACTGGGCATTTGGGAAATCAGAGACCGATTTTTATAGATCGAACAGACTATGTGTAGGTAATGAAATAAATTGGTACTTAGAAGACCACAAAAATTCAATGAGGGGAGATCTCTCCTGAGCATACTGATATAATTTCTATGAAGCTGAGACCATGGAAAAGGAAACAAGGCCAGAGGACATTATCTAAAGGGGCATCTACCAATGCATAGGGCTTTCTAGGTGGCTCAGGAGTAAAGAATCCACCTGCCAAGCAGGAAACTTGGGTTCAATCCCTGAATCAAGAAGATGCCCTGGAGAAGGAAATGGCAACCCACTCCAGTATTCTTGCCTGGAGAATCCCATAAACAGAGGAACCTGGTGGGCTACAGTCCACAGGGTCACAAAGAGTTGGGCACAACCAAGTGACTAAACCACCACCACCATCAATGCATAAACCACTTTTGCCACATGAGACATCTTGCCTGGCAAATCCCATGGGCGGAGGAGCCTGGCGGGCTGCAGTCCATGGGGTTGCTAGGAGTCGGACACAACTAAGCGACTTCATTTTCACTTTTCACTTCCATGCATTGGAGAAGGAAATGGCAACCCACTCCAGTGTTCTTGCCTGGAGAATCCCAGGGACAGGGGAGCCTGGTGGGCTGCTGTCTCTAGGGTCGCACAGTCCATGGGGTCGCTAGGAGTTGGACACGACTAAATCAATTTAGCAGCAGCAGCAGCAGCAGCAGACATCAAGCATTTCTCCAAATTGAGATGTGCCTAAAGGACAAAACATCCACCAGATTTCTAAGACTCAATACAAATTTTAAAAAAGGAATGTGAAGTATCTCATTGTTTATTTTTATAACAATTACATGTTGAAATGATAATATTTTATCTGTAGTACACTAGAGAAAATATATTTTGAAAAATAATTTCACATGTTTCTCCTATTTTTTAAAAAGAGTTACTAGAAAATGTACATTTACCTGTGTGTCTCATGTTATACTGCTTCTTCTTTTTAAAATATTTATTTATGTATTTGCCTGCACCGGGTCTTAGTTGCAGCACAGGAGATGTTTGATCGTCTCTGTTGCACGCAGGATCTTTAGTTGCAGCAGGCAAAGAAACTCTTTAGTCATGGCACGTGGGCTCTGGTTCCTTGACGAGGGATTGAACCTGGGCCCTCTGCGTTTAGAGCACAGAGTCTTAGCCACTGGACCAGCAGGCGATTCCCTCATGTTTTATTTCTATTGGACAGCACTGGTAGCAAGTAGATTTAGTATAAGCCTCCCTGGCAACCCACGTGACATCAAGGGGATTAAGGAGGGTGGGTACCACTTTGCCACCTAGGCAACATGGTTTAGTGATAAAGAATCCTCTGTTGATGAAGCAGTAGTTTTTAACCTTCACTGGGCATCAGAATCATCTGCTCATTGGGTATCAGAATCATCTGACGAGCTTGAGAAATACAGATGCTCTGTGCTCTGTGTACCAGGGACCCTGACTCAGGTGATCTGCGAAAGGGCACAATATCCTGTTTCTCCAAAGCTCCCCACGTGGTCTTCACGTGGATCCAGAGTGGAGAATGCAGTCCTCAAGGCAGCTGCTGGGTCTGGATTCTGACTGCCTCCTGCTAGCCGGATGGTAATGGATGGTTACAGCTGCAGCTTAGTTACCTTCCTAAATCTGCATTTGTTTATCTGTAGAATTGTGTTGGTTAGTCACTAAGTCATGTCTGACTCTTTTTCCACACACCAGGGACTGTAGCCTGCCAAGCTCCGCTGTCCATGGGATTTCCCAGGCAAGAATACTGGAATGGGTTGCCATTTCGATCTCCAGGGGATCTTCCCTACCCAGGGATTGAACCTGTGTCTCCTACATTGCCAGGCAGATTCTTTACCACTGAGCCACCAGGGCAGCCCTATCTGTAGAATAGGGTTAACAATTAAGTTGAAGTCAGCTTTAAATGATGTTATCCATATAGATAATGTAACACACTGTCTGGGATCCAGAAAATGCATGATAAATATTAGCTGCTCTTTTTAACATATAGGTTATGTATTACTGCTCCTTAGCATAACAAAGAGCTGCCTTTGACTATGAGTCAGTACAGACCTTTGCAGGAGTGCAGATCAAAAAGATGGCAAAGTAAAGTGTGTGCTTGCTTTCATCTGTGTCTTTCACTTCAGTGCCTTTGGTGTCTCAGATATTAATTATTCAGAAGAAACTGAGGCAGCACCCAGTGGAGTAAACATCAAATTGCTGAGGTTTTCAGAGCAAACATACTAAATATTCTGGCTCCACCACTCAGCTGCTGAGCAACCTTGAATTAGCATCTTCACCTCTCTGAAGTTTAGTTTCCTTATCCAGACAATGAAGATAATAGTTACTAGTGTCTGCTTTAACAGTATTGTCGAAAGGGTTAAATAAGATAACCCACCAAAAACACCCAGCACAGTACCTGGAATTTAACGGGAGTTCAATTAAAATTTGTTTCTCCCTGACTTCTATCCTGAGTTGACTGAGGACACTCACAGACACTCTCTTGACCTCAAGATCTTTGCTGAAAACAATTACGATGTTGACCTCACAGATCCCTTTCAGGTCTAGCCTTAGGCGTCAATCTTGGTAAAGCAGAATATGCCCACCAACCTGAGAGAAATGGCAATGCAGAGAGAGAGGGATGGAAGTGGACAGAGCATATGGTGCAAGAAAGGACATACAAAGAGGGTGCCTTAGATCAGGGAGATTGACTTGGATACCGGCTTAGCCCTTTTTAGGAGCCCTGTGTTCCAGTCAGATAATGTGATTGCATGGCCACAGGTTCCTCATCTGTAAAATGAGTGTAGTATGACTCACCGCTGGGCTTTCCTGGTGGCTCAGACGGTAAACAATCTGCCTGCAATGCGGGAGACCCAGATTTGATCCCTGGGTTGGGAAGATCCCCTGGAGAAGGGAATGGCTACCCACTCCAGTATTCTTGCCTGGAGAATTCCGTGGACAGAGGAGCCTGGTGGGTTACAGTCCATGAGGTCACAAAGAGCCGGACATGGCTGAGCGACTAACACTTTCACCTTCACTCCTGGGATGTCAGGAAGGTGTTATTATGGTAGTGTCTGTGTACAGGCTCCAGTTCAATAAAAGTAGCCTCTATTTTGATGATCCTGGCCCATCACTGTGGGATCCAAGTCCTCAAGACCCCACCACAACCAGAGGCCCAGTTACTTTAGGAATGTGGAGTGAGTTGAGAAAATTAGGAGGGCGTAGGGTCTAGTTCCGCACATCTCTCACAGAAGACTGCCTGAGGAAGAGGGTGGGGGGAGGAGGAACCTGGGGTAAACCTAGATGCTTCAGCCCAGGAAGGTAAAGTCCCTCCCCCTAGAATGGACAGAGATGGGTTCGGTATGAGCAGGAGAGAATGGCTCCTGGCCAAGAGGAGACTCAGAGATCATCTGGTCCCACCCCTGCTACCCTTTCGCAGACTTCAAGAGAAGGAAAGAAACTGACGTTTGACAAAGTGACAGGTGCAGAGCTGCGGTGAGAATCCGGCCCCTCTCCCACTGGGCCAGGGGAGGTCTCTAAGAGCACAGCACACACCCAAGTGTTCGAGGGCCTGAGGAGGACCCTATTCCTCTCGCCCCACATACATTCCTCCTGCTCCTCACTGCTAAAGACAGCTCCTTTCTAGGAGGAGAGCCCAGGTGCGGTCACCTGCATGGGGGCTCTGGATAATTCTGTAGATCCAGCACCTCTGATCCTCATAAACCTGCAAGGCCAGGGTGGTGAGCCCCATTGGGAAGGTGAAACAGTGGGCTGAACAAGGCTAAACGGCTCATCCAAGGTCAAAGGACGACTGTTACGGACACAGCCAAGACTTGAACTCAAGTTCTCTCTTTTTCCAATGTTTATTTATTTACTTGGCGCACTGGGCCTTAGCTGTGGAATGTGGGATCTTTAGTGGTGGCATGTGGACTCTTAGTTGCTGCCTGGGGGATCTAGTTCTCTGACCAGGGACCGAGTCTGGGCCCCCTGCATTGGGAGTATGGAAGTCTTAGCCACTGGACCACCAGGGAAGCCCCTCAACTTCTCTTGTTCCAAGTTTGTATATAAAAAGAAAACACTCCATAGAGAGGCCACACAGTGCCACCTAAGTTATAATTGGCTACCATGTACAGGGGGGCCCATTACAAGCAATCAGGGTACCAGTCTGTAGAATAAGTTTCTTGACCTCGGCCAAGCCACTTCTGAGTGGGTCTCATTTTTCTAAATGGTAAAATGGGAGGTTTTTCCAGATGTCCCCTAAAATCCCTTCCAGATCTGACCAGCTGTGACTCTGAGTCTTCATCCTTCCCTATTGACTCAGGATTCCTTATTCCCTTTAGGCTAATATTCCCATTAATCCCAATGAGTTTCTCAGCCAGGGAAGAATGAACAGTCTAATCACACTAATGGCCACCACTTTACAAGCACCTACTATCTACTATGCACCTAAGTATCCCTGATCCTGAAACATCCTGCGAAGTGGAGCCTAAGACCTCTGTTTCACAAATGAGGAAGATAAAGCCTTAAGAGGGCAAGGGGCTTTCCCACAGTTACACACTTAGTCAGGGATGATGCTCTGGTTCAAACCTACATCTGCTTTATCAACTGCTCCATATTCCCCCCAACTTCACCACCCAAACATTCCCAACATTTATTTCCTTTGGAGTCTGAGACTTTTTTTTCCTGCTTCTTAAACAAGTTCATTCCTAAAGGACAAAAGCACTTGGCCAGTCAGCCAAGGTTCCACTCAGTTTCCCCAGCAGCATCAACTCAGCTCCAGAAAAAGCGGGGAAAAGTTACAAGAGGAGAAAGGTGTTTGAAAACATTCACATAATTACTATATTTAGCAGGGTATCCTCTGGAGACTAAATTAATATATAAATATATGTATATATACCATCAGTAAGTATCACAGCATTTGCTGAATCTCTATTAAAAAAAAAAACCAACTCAGAAACAACAGCTGTGCTGAAGATAAGTTAAAGTGGAAGCAAGGGTTCTTTTTAAAGCTCTTTGGCCTGATTCTTTCTGCTAGATGAGAGAGGGGAGAACACAGGGAGCAAAAGAGAGTGGATGAGAGGAGATCCTGCAGGAGAGTAATCATTAAAGCATGTGTGCATGCTCAGACACAGTTGCTCAGTCGTGTGTGACTCTTTGTAACCCTATGGATTACAGCCCACCAGGCTCCTCTGTCTATGGGATTTTCCAGACAAGAAAACTGGAGTGGGTTGCTGCCCTCCTCCAAGGGATCTTCCCAACCCCAGGATCAAACCCAAATCTCCTATGCATCCTGACTTAGCAGGCGGAACCTTTACCACTGAGCCATCTGGGAAGCCTATTAAAGGGTGGGAGAGAGGGAAAGTGAGCATCGCATGGGCCTCCTGAATAGATTGTGTCTCAATCATAAAAATTTGGTCCCCAGAAACAGAAATCTTATAGGTGCTGGATAGGTATCAAGACCCACCGCATCTTGGTTTTCTCAGGAGGAGAAAAGGAGAGTGAAAGAGAGAGGAAAGAAGTAGGGAGAGGAATAGAAAGCATAAGGATAACCTGATTCCCTCAGGATCTGGAGTGGCTTCAGTCCAGCTCCTGGTCCTGAATCCAACCTACTTACCAACCAAATGTCTCCATCAGCACCACGGGCAGCGCCTCTCCGTGTCTCAGCAGTTATATCAGCCCAGGTGGCTCCGTGGTAGAGAATCTGCCTGCCAATGCAGGAGATGTGGGTTCCATCCCTGGGTCAGGAAAATTCCCTGGAGAAGGAAATGACAACCCAATCCAGCATTCCTGCCTGGGAAATCCCATGGACAGAGGAGCGTGGCAGGCTACAGCCCGAGGGGTCGCGAAAGAGTTGGACATGACTTAGTGACTAGACAATAATGTAAACCCAGACCTCCTACCTTCCAAACACTATTCCCAGAATAACCAAGAACTTTTTGTAAAATGACAAATGTCATTTTAAGGGTTTTTCCCTCCAGTTAGGACTCACCTCCTTCAGTTACTCTTTTGTGTTAGTTTCCTAGGGTTGCCATAACAATGTATTGTAAATTGGGTGGCTTAAAACAACAAATGTTTATTGTCTCACAGTCGTGGGGGCTAGAAATCTAAAATAAGCATCAGCAGGGCCATACTCCCTCTGAAGGTCCTGGGAAGGGAAGAATTGTCTCTTTTCTTGCTTCTGGTGGTTACTGGCCATCCTCCATCCTCAGCCTGCAGATGTGCATGCTGCATACTCCAATTTCTGACTCACTGTCATCCCACACAGTTGTTCTTTCCTGTGTCTATCAGTTAAGTTCAGTTCAGTTCAGTCAGTCAGTCGTGTCCGACTCTTTGCAGCCCCATGAATCGCAGCACGCCAGGCCTCCCTGTCCATCACCAACTCCCGGAGTTCATCCAAACTCATGTCCATCGAGTCAGTGATGCCATCCAGCCATCTCATCCTCTGTTGTCCCCTTCTCCTCCTGCCTCCAATCCCTCCCAGCATGAGTCTTTTCCAATGAGTCAACTGTTCACATGAGGCGGCCAAAGTATTGGAGTTTCAGCTTCAGCATCAGACATTAGGGGGTAGTAATTCAACATAGCTTTTCAAGGGACACAATTCAACCCCCAGTACCCTTATCATTGCCTCAGTTTAGAGCAGGTCTGTTCCAATAAACTACCGTAGTGCTCTGCAGTTCAGCATGTGTCACACTGAAAGTAAGTGTCCATTGTCATATCTCCCATACATCAAGCTCCGTGAGAGGAGAGTTGATTTCACTCATTTTGGCATTCCAGCATGGCAAGAGCACGTATTAGGTGGACAATCCACTATGTTGTGTTTCACAAAATGAATGAGTGCATTTCTTGTGTTTCCATTGACTCAAATAATACGGCAAAAGAACCACTGCATAGGTATGACTATCACAGGTCCTAAACATACCGTGGGTAGGTTATTGATGCTGGGCATTATGGCTGCAATCATGAGTAAGACGCTTTTCCAGCCCTCAAGTGGTAGAAAATGTAGTAAATACTTTGAGAGTCAATAGAAGAAGTTTCTAGCCTAGAGAAATCAGAGGAGGTTTCACAAAAGAGATGAGACGTGAGTGGCACCTTCAAGAAATGGGAAGCAGAGAGAAGGCTGTTCAGGGGGGTGAGGAACAATATGGTCAGAAGTATGGCAGAGAGACTGTTGATGATGCTGCATTGAGAGACAGTGGATTGGCTTCCAGCTCTCTATTGAATCGCACTGGGAAGTGACTTTGACAGGAAAGGAAGATGACTGACTTATTGGCAAAGGGGTCTAGGTATTATTGTGTAGACAAAGGGAAAACATAGGGAAGGAAGGATGTGCTAGACTGGGCAAGCCTTTGGGAGATCAGTTAAAAGGCTGTTGTGACAGATCAGACAGAAAGAAATGGGATCTGAACTGGAGCAGTGTTGGGGATGGGGAGGAAAGGAACGCAGTGAAGGAGGCTGTGTAAGAAGAATTGTCAAGAGTCAGTGACTGGCTGACGGTGGCAGTGGGAACAGAGGAGCGAGAAAGAGGAAATTGTGCTAAGTCCTTATGGGAACTTGATAGAGAGCATCAGAGTCCCCTGGGAACAAGTTGGTCAGCAGTTCTTGAGGCTCTTCCCAGCGTTGAGAGCTGCTGCTTTTTCTCCAGGGAGAAAGGAGGTGTCTGGATAGAGAAAAGCATACTCAACAGCAGCTTCTTATCTAAGGAGAACTGAGTGCTCGCTTTGTGTTAGGTGATATGCTGAATTCTCTACCTACACCAGTACATCAAACTCTCATGACAAGCCTTTGAGCCAGATATTATTTCTCCAGCTTGCAGGTGAAGACGTTGGGGTGCAGAGAGGCTAAATAAATTTCCCAGTATTAGTCCACCGAGCAATTTTTCTCACTCCCGTGCTGGTGAGCTTAGCAGTGAGGAAAGGTAGGAAAAGCGTGAACTGGGAGGGATGATGACCAGAGAGCCACCCTATCCACACTAGTTATAGCTGTGACATTGGTCAAGTTAATGACCTCAATTTTCTTGCCTATAAAATGGCTATAATGATACTTGTTCTGTCTACCGTGCAGGGCTGTAGTGATACAAAGTCAAAAATAAGCTGATGTATTTGAAATTGTTTTGTAAATTATAACATGCTACAGGCATGCAGATGTGGAACACACACAAGTCTCTGAAACTGGATGCAAAGCACCTTGATGCCATGACTTAGAGAACTTGCTCTGTGACCTTGGCCATGTTCCTTGACTCTGGATCTCAACTTTATATCCACAGAGGGAGGGCCCTTCTGAGGATTAAGATAAACAGAAATTAGAATTGTCTCCACATATCTACTTTTCCCCATCTCAGCCATAGTCCTACCATCTCCCTCTGTTGCACATGCCAAAACCCAGCAGTCACCAGTCATTTCCCTTTCCCTCACCCAGCCTTTCCATTGTCAAATCTTAGCCATCCCATTACCAAGGCACAGCTCAAGCGTCTCAACTCTGTGCCACCACGGCTATCAGTCCTCCAGTCCAACCCACTGTATTCTTTGCCTGGATGATGGCTGTGATCACCTGCTCATCTTTCTCAGGCCCTTTAACCCTCTGTCTGCCCACTCTCCATCCAGAAGCCACAGTGACCCTTAAAAAACACAAATATAAGCATATCATACTTATATTTGAAACTGAAACATACTGAAAACACTTCTGTCACTAAGTCATGTCTGACTCTTGGGACCCCATGGACAGTAGCCCACCGGACTCCTCTGTCCATGGGATTTCCCAGACAACAATACTGGAGTGGGCAGCTGTCTCCTTCTCCAGGGGATCTTCCTGACTCAGAGATTGAACTCGTGACTCCTACATTGCAGGTAGCTTCCTACCTTGCAGGCAGATTCTTTACCACTGAGCCACCGGGGAAGCCCCAAACACTTCAGTAGCCACCCATTACTCTTAAAATCGATGTCTAAATTCTTCCCACAAGCCACAAGGCCCTCTGTGATCTGGATGCTGACTGCCTCTCCAGCTGCCTCTTGGGCTGTTCTCCATCCTACGCATCACATGTCAGCCACCTTTTCGTTTTCTTAGCTCCTCTGAATGCCACGCTTTTCCTTCCTGCATTAAGACCTCTGTGCACTATTCTCTGCCTAGAACATTATCCCTACCTTCATCACCCAGTAACTCCTGTTCAGCCTTCAGGTACCAGCTTCAGAGTTGCCTCCTCTGCAGACCTTTCCTTCTTTTCCCAAGTAGCCTAGGTCCGCTTGGGATGTGCTCTCAGATATCCTTATTCTGTTTCTCCTCGCATCTATCATAGACCCACTTATTTGATCATGCACACGAGCATCCGTTTGATGTCTGTTTTCCCATTGCACTATGAGTTCCATGGAGTCAGGATCTACTTTTGTTTATTTGTGTGTGTGTTTGTGGGTGGCACCTTCAGTGCCCAGGCTCTCATAGGTTCTCAACAGACAGTTACCAAATGATGGAAAAAACATCAAATGAAAAGCATCAAGCACAGAGCTAAATGAAGCCTGTGTGCAGCCCGTGTTTTTTGTCCGCCTCCTCCCCCTCCATATGGCTCTGGACCAAGCTGGGATCCCGGGCTGTCAGAGACAATGGTGGGTTGTGTCACATCTCTTTCCAGGGTGATTTTGTCGTGTCTCTCCTGGCGACTGCAGTGATGTGGGCAGCAGGCAGACCACAGCCTGGGGGGTATGATTAGCGTCAGCTTCACATGGCCTCTCCCTGCTTTCTTCTCTGGAGCAGAGAGAGAATGCGGCTTCTGTGCTGCTGAGGATGCATCTAGAAACACTGGCCCCCGGCCTCCTGTCTAAATGAAAGGAAGGGAATGCAAAGATGGGCTCTGTGGCTTGGTCACATGTGACATTAAAGCAGTCCTTACCTCCATGGGAGGCTTCTTAGGGGTGCATCAGGCACAAGGGCTTAGCACCCTGCCTCTGTCCCAGCATCTCCAGGTAGTTCAGCATCCGCCCCCCCCCCCCCCGCACCCCACCTCCTAGCCCTCCGGGTCAGAATACAATAAGCCCTTGGATTTGCAAGATCCTGACACGTTCTTTATCCTCCTGGAGCCTAGCAGGCAGACAATTAATGGAGTTAGGAGTGAATCATGGCACCAACTCTGCAAGAGCAGCAGCCAGGACTGTTACTCCATTCACCTGATGTGCAACTGAGGGGCAGAGAGTCAAGCTGCTTGCTGGTCAAGGTAACACATGCTGCAAAAGCTAAATGAATGGAATGAGGCCTTCTTTGTGGGAAAATGAATACTTGACTTCATGACATAAGGACACCAACCAAGCCTCCTGTGAGCACCCACTCTTCTACCCGCAAAAGACCCGATTCACCATGGATGGTTTCTGTATTCTAAATTTCTACAGTCTTAACCATCCACCCTTGAACTGCAGCCTCTCCCTGGATTACAGGTGGCTTTCAATTTTTTCTTGAAGGATAATACACTTCACACATATAAGACAGCCCACTACCGCGAGTTTACAGCTCACTGAATTCTCACACAGTGAGCATCTTTCCAGTGCTCACCTTAAGAAATAGGGCATCAGGGCTTCCCTGGAGGCGCAGTGGTAAAGAATCTGGCTGCCAATGCAGGAGGCATAGGTTTGATCCCTGATGCAGGAAGATCCTACATGCCACGGGGCAACTAAGCCTGTGCACCACGACAGCTGAGCTGGTGCTCTAGAGCCCGGGAGCCGCAACGACTAAGCGCATGTGCTGCTACTACTGCAGCCCGAAAGCCTAGAGCCTGTGCTCTGCAACAAGAGAATCCATCGCAATGAGAAGCCTGCACGTCGCAAGTAGGGAGCAGTAGACTGCTCACCGAAACTAGAGAAAAGCCCAGGCAGCAACGAAGACCCAGCACAGCCCAAAATAAACTAATTTTTTAAAAAAGAAATAGGGCATCACCAGCACCAGGAAGCACCCCACGCATTCCAATTATTACCCTCCCCATGCATAACCACTATCTTGACTTCTAACAGCATAGATTAACTTGCTTGGTTTTGTACTTTATAAGATCAGAGCTTTTTATTGACATATTAATAGTTGATGTACCATATTATGCAGGTTATAGGTGTTCGCTAGATTCAGAATTTTTAAAGGTCATACTCCATATATAGTTCTTATAAAATACTGGCTATCTTCCCTGTATTGTACAAAATCTCCTTGTAGCTTATTTTATACACAAGAGTTTGTACCTCTTAATCCTCTGCCCCTATACAGCCTCTCCCCACTGGTAACCACTAGTTCGTTCTCTATATCTGTGAGTCTATTTCTTATTTGTTATACTCAGTAGTTTGGTATTTGATAACATGAGATTTTTGAGATTGACCTTATTGTTGTGAATGGTGACGATTCATTCATTCTCAGTGTTGTATGGTGCTTTGCTGTATGAATACACCACAGTTTATCTATCCATTCTATACTGATGCTCTGCAGCTATTAGGAATAGCACCCCTGTAAATATGCTTGTCCATGACTTTTGGTGAACATATGCATGTGTTTTTGTTGAGTATGTACTTGGAAGAAGGATGGCTCTATCCTAGGGGAACCTTATGTTGACCTTTGGCAAATACTTGCAGTTATCCAAATACAGTTGTACCAGTTACCACTCCTACCAACATATAAGAATTCAGTTATTCCTTGTCTGTTTTTTTTAA
The DNA here is from genome assembly GCF_055505025.1 of Bos grunniens. NCBI lineage: Eukaryota > Metazoa > Chordata > Mammalia > Artiodactyla > Bovidae > Bos > Bos grunniens. The sequence continues at coordinate 46,596,113 of NC_141183.1, read as the reverse complement.
TTGCTCTCTGGTTATTTGTGGGTACATCAGGAAAGAGATAGTCTCAGTTCCTAGTCCTCTATTCTTATGAATTGTTAAACCATTTCCCAAATTCTAAAAAGGGATGACTCTGACTGTGTGCGCTGCACACACATACTTTTATTTCCCCACTAACTCTATCATCCTTCATGATGATGGTGGTGATGATGCTATTAAAGTGTCACCTACTTTTAATAGGCACCTGGGCTGCATGAAATATCCCTCTTTTTTGCTTCCAGCCCATTCTGTTTTCTCCGCGTTTCTTACCCATTTTGTAGGCACCTGTCTCTTCCATCAGCCCATCAGGCAGTAGCATTCTTGAAAGGAGGTATTGTGGCTTAGCTGTTTATGCCTTCTGTATTTAATACTGTATGGAACACAAGGTAGGTTTTCATAAAATATTGAATGAATGGATGAATTTTCCTACTATCTGATATGTCAAGAAGTCAAAACTCCTACTCTTATATCATCCCCACTAGATTAATGGGGCACACAGCAGGCACTTAACAGAGACTTGCTGCAAGATTTGGTGTGAATTGCAAACCAACACCTCCAGCTGCTAAAGGGGAGAATCTTCTTGAAAACCAGGGCTGGACAGACAAGAGTCATTCTGGAATCTGGCACATTTGGATCTTCCTCCCTGCTCGCTTCTCTCCTACCACTCAGGAGGCAGAGTGGGGTGATTCAGATGCATGTCTCACCCACACACAGAGCTGACTTTGCCCCACTTTCATCCTGGCTCAGGCTCTGATCTCTCAAGATCTGAGATCCAGGAGCCAGGCTTGCTGTGATAGAAATAAAGACCCACCCACCTCCTCTACCCACCAAGCCTTCAGAAGCAGAGTCATTAGACAGGGCTCTTGCCATTGGCTAATTCTGTGCCTATTTGTCCTCTGTTGCTTTTCACTTTCTAGAGTGGGAAGCAGAGCATGAATCCATGATGAGCCCTCCTGGGCTCCAGACAGCTGACCCGGAAGCCATGATTTCTTGGGCAAACTAAGACCGGATATTGCCACTTATTCCATTCCTACTGTTGTTTAATTTCCCACACTGTAAGCTATCTGGCTTAAGCCATGGCATCCATGATCTGCTGATGGCTTGGAGGAGAGCAGCGCATTTTCAATGCTCTAGTTAAGCTGGCATCACGCTTCTCATCAGGGGGCTATAAACGCAGTGAAAAGAAAATATGTGATGAAAGTTCAGTAGATCTCGCTTCCCTGTGTAAGAAGGAATCATTTCTACCAAAAATTTGATAGACAGGAATTAAGACTTGCTTTCTCCACGACTGAGGAATGGCCATTTCTGATCCTTCCCTCTAGGAAGAAACAAAATAATTTCATTAGGAAGGAACAAAATAAGAAGAAGAAATGCTAAAAACATAATTCTTGATCTTTTTTATTTTTTATGCAGCAAAGAATTCTATAGGAAGATTATTTTAATGAAACCAAGTAATAAATATTTTAAACAGTGGTACAGGATCAGCAAACAGGGCTTTGTATTTTCACAGAGGCCTGGTTTCAGTTTTAATTGTTATACAGAAATGCTGTGCATCTCTGGGTAAGTTAACTTCCTATCTGGGCCTCAGACTTCATATTTATGAATTGGTCCTTTCCATCGTTGATATACTGAAAACATGCAACACCAAATTTTTGTAGTTCTGTAACCGTGCTATGGGCTGCCCTGGTTGCTCAGATGGTAAAGAATCTGCCTGCAATTCAGGAGACCCAGGTTTGATCCCTGGGTCAGAAAGATCCCCTGGGGAAGAGAATGGCTACTCACTCCAGTATTCTTGCCTGGAGAAAGCCATGGACAGAGGAGCCTGGTGGGCTATAGTCCATGGGATGGCAGAGTTGGATATGACTGAGCAACTAATACTTTCACTTCACTTTCCGTAGAAATGAAGCGTGCTTCTATTAACTGTAAAAGCACCACACTTGGGCCCAAAGAAACAATGGCCCACGTGGTCATTGTACCAGTATTTTTTTGGCTGCATTGGGTCTTCATTGGTACACATAGGCGTTCTCTAGTTGTGGCGAGTGGGGGTTACTCTGTAGTTGTGGCGCACAGTTTCTCTTAGAGGTGGCTTCTCTAGTCGTGGAGAATGGGCTCTAGGGCCTTTGGTCTTCAGTAATTGAGGTGCACAGGCTTAGTGGCCCCACTGCCTGTGGAATCTTCCCGGACCAGGGATTGAATCCGTGTCTCCTGCGTTGGCAGGCAGATTCTTCACCACTGGACCACTGGGGAAGTCCCATCATTCAACCAACTCTATGCCTACTGCAAGCTAGGTGCTACGACCCAAAAATTCAAGCACTGATCCTGCCTGCAAGGGTTTCAAGGTTGAATAAGAATGATGGACACTTTATGACATTCATTAACAGAACAGGCACAAGAGTGCAGTGGGCACAGATAGATTTGAACATCCTTGGGGCAACAGGAAAGGATTTTCAGAGGAGGCCACCTGGAGTGGTCAGGAAGGACGCATTGCCAGGAAAGATAAGGAGAAGGAAGGTGAGTGTCTGCAGCTCAGAGAACAGACACATCATGACTTAAGGGTTCCACACGCAAAAGCAAATTACTTATGGAATTCAGCCAATTCCAAACTCGGCATGAGTCAACAAGGCAATGTGTTTGCAACAACAAAATTCTCAAACAAGCTCCTGTCCATCTCAAATCTATACATACTGCCCTAGCACGGGCTCCAGCTCCGTCTCTGATTTTGGGCAATTTCAGTACCTTCACTCAATCTCAGCTCCTCATCTGGAAGATAAGAGGTGAGCCGGGATGGTCTGGAGAGCCCCTTCATACTCAAATCATTTCTAGACCAATAATGATCAGACACCAAGAGCTGTCCAGTAAAAAATAATAATAATAATAATGGGACCTTTTAAAACATGGAAGACGAGGGCTGCTCTAAACCCACCAACTGAAGTAATGAATTCCTCCACAAAAATCACATTTACCAAAAATTAAACCACAGAGGGGCTCTTTTGAAAAAAAAACAAAAACTAGACAAAATTTATGAGAGAATTTTGTCGAGAACCGGTCTCAGAAAGGAGGAGATGTCTGCTTGGAAGATGTTCGACTCTGATTTTATCACCGGCTTTCACAGACTGGGGGCTGGGCTGCGTGCCCTGAGCTGTGGGAGACCACTCCCATCCCTATTAACTCCTGCTTTTTACTGCTTCATGAGCTGCTGATGGAAGCCTCAGGGTCACACCCTAGGTTGAAAAGGAGTTAATCAGCTTGGGGAGCTTAGTGTGTTTGATTATTTTCTACCTCCTACCCTCACCATAGAATTTTTCCAAATTGTAGCATTTACATAGACCAAGAAACTTTTGAGGCTTCTCTGCTGGCTTGGATGGTAAAGAATATGCCTGCAATGTAGGAGACTGGGGGTTCGATCTCTGAGTCGGGAAGATCCCCTGGAGGAGGGAATCATTACCCACTCCAGTATTCTTGCCTGGAGAATTCCATGGACAGAGGAGCCTGACGGACTACAGTCCATGGGGTTTCCCACACCATAGAATCTTTCCAAATCGTAGCATCTACGAAGACCAAGAAAGGGGAGGGTCTGAATCCCACATGAATACAGGGAAATCCCAGATTCCTCCCTCTCATGTTGTTGGGATCAGCTGGTCCTTTGCAGCCCAACAGGTATTTCTGAACATCCTCCTGTCCCGACCCTGATGCGGGACACTGTGGACCTTTGAGAAAGGGAAAAACCATTCCATCAGTGCTGAGTGTGCCTGAAACTACCCCCCACAGGTGCACAGAACTGTGTTTCTCAACAGTCAGCAGGCTCAGTGCTTCCCACAGACTTCCTCTGGATTTCTAGTCCCCCAGGTTTGTTTTTTGGAGGCTATGTTTTGCAGACCTAGAATCACTTTGCTTCCCTGAGAAACAGCATCACCCACCCCCAACCCGGGGAGTAAATCGCTTTTTCCCTTTCCAACTGCAAAACCAAAAGGCCTTTATTCCAACCCCTCTCTGGCCCAGAGCAGTCATCCTTCTACCCACCTGAGGGATGGGAAGCCACCCTGTTGATCGCCAGGGTGCCTTACACAGGGCCCCCAGGAGCTCCTCCTGGACCCTAGAGGTGACTTGCCTCCTGATGATGATCAAAAGATGCACGGTAGAATAGAGGAGGAAAATAAAAGCCAGTTTGATCTTAGCAAGGCATCCTGCTATATTTATTTACTCCACTAATTATAGGAAGAAGAAATAAAACCAGTTGCTCAATGGGAAGTAGCTGAGAAAACTGTTTGGCTTTGCGACTGTGATGCAGAGGCCAGAGGAGGCAGGGCACTCCCTCTCATCAATTTCCGGGAGAGGAAGAAAGCCGAGGGCACATCAGGACCTTGTTTGGGTACCACATCCTCGTGACTCCACAGTAGGTGAAATCAGTCCAGGGCTAAGGCAGACTAAATGATATTCTTAATGGACAGCCTGGAACCCAAACTCACTTGCAAGCAGAGAGTTATTTGATCTTTCCTTGAGAATGGGCATTGTTAAGGAAGGAAAAGGAAGACCCAGATACCCAGAGAGCATGTCTGGAAATGGGAAGGAAGGGGAGAAGGATGGAAGGGGAAGAGGAAGGCAGCAAGGGGGAGACAATTCCAAATTCACCTGCCCCACAATATTGCAGAGGTCCTTCCTGACTCAGGGCTGCCAGCTGCTGCCCCAACAGTGCTTTATCTCTGATGAATGTAACACTGCATGCATACAAGCACTGCCTTTGCTTATGCTGGAGGTTTTACTCCCTGGAAGCATCTCAATATCTTTTACTAGCCCCACGCACAAGCTCACACACACACACACACGTGTGTGTCTCTACACATCCAAATATATTCTATTTATATAAATATCAAAAGTTTATTCAGGAATGCCCCTAGTAGTCCAGTGGTTAAGAATCTGCCCATCAATGCAGAGGACATGAGTTCGATCCCTGGTCCAGAAGATTCCACATGCCTTGTGTCGCTACTAGTGAAGCCTGAGAGCCCTAGAGGCCATGCTCTACGACAAGAGAAGCCGCCGCAATGAGAAGCCTGTGCACTGCAACTGGAGAGTAGCCCTTACTCACCGCAGCTAAAGAAAAGCCCAAGTGCAACACCAAAGACCCGGTGCAGCCAAAAATAAATTAACTAATTAAAAATCTAGCCAAAATGTCACCTCCTCCAAGAAGCCCTTTCAGATCTCCCTAGCTGGTAGTGTCCTTCTTTTGCTCTGACAATCCACGGCACCTTCTTTGACCTTCTCTTATGGGAGTCATGTCTTATAGCCACTTGTAAATGTGTTTTATCTTCCCAGTAACTTGTAATCTCCTTGCATCTAAAAGCCATGTCTTGGTCATTCATTTCTGAGTCCTCATGGTGCCCAGAGCAGTACCTGACCCAAAGGGAGACCTCCATAAATAGCTGTGGAATTCATTATTCATCATTGGGTAAAAAGGAGCTGCAGCAGTGGCAAAAAAAAAAAAGAGAAAGTGAAAGTGTTAGTCACTCAGTCATGTCCGACTCTTTGCGACCCCATGGAATGCAGCCCACCAGGCTTCTCTGTCCATGGAATTCTCCAGGCAAGAATACTGGAGCTGGTTGCCACTCCCTTCTCCAGGGGATCTTCCCAACCCAGGGACTGAACACTGACCTCCTGCATTGCAGGTAGATTCTTGACCCATCTGAGCCACCAGGGAAGCCTGCAGAGGTGGCAAGGGGATTTTTTAAATTGAATACTCCCTATAGGCAGGCCTTGGACAAAGCTCTGAAAATACAAAATGAAAAACACAGGTCTGGCCTCATGGAACTCAAAGACATGTACAGCCATACTGACAATGCCATAGGGTCAATAAAAATTGACAGGCAGAACTCCCATTCACGCAGCCTAGAGCAGAGGTTCCCCTGGAGAAAATGTTAGAGGGATCACCTCCAAAGCCCTCCATCAGAGTTCGTGCGAATCCTTGGTTGTGGCAGGAGGAACCGTTCACAGCACGCCCAGTCCACCATCCAGGAGGGTATGGGGACCACAGCATCCCGAGGGAAGCCGACTTCCAGCGCTAGATGGAGAACAAAGGCAGAAGAAACTCCAGACAGCATCCAAACTTCTTGGGGGGGCTTGATTAATGCCTTTAATTAACCTGCCTGCAACCATTAAGACAAGTGGCATGGACGGTAATAACACAAAAATGGGACCCAAGATTAGACCTAAACAAGCTTAGGGCTGTTCTCTCAGTGGCTGGACTCAGCTCTCCGAAGCTGGTCCTGAAGCCAGAGGAGAGAAATGTACCAGGCATGATCAAAGGCGGACCAGCACAGATTAGCACAGAGCGTCTTACCTTGTCAGCACTGGCTCCCGGGGCGAATTAAGTGCCTACAAAATGAATGTGTGCCTGGAAAATCTCCAGCGTGGGTTTTCTCCTTGCCCAAATGCTACCCAGTATTTTAATTAACCTGGGCTTATTGTTCTAATTACTGGAGTTTTATACTGTGAATCGCTGTTCAGGAGTAGTGACAATCAGTAAACACAATTACCGTGTGTGTTGCCAGCAAAGCTCTGCCCTTAAGATTTTATTTAAAAAATAATAATTAGTAACATAAATCTTTAAATTCTAGTTCACTGGGGCTAACAGACCAAACTGGATGGAAGAAAAGCTTTCTTAGAATATCAAGATTTGGTCTTAATGGTTTCCCATCATCTGATATTTGGGGGACCTTCACTCTGAAAAATATCGGGTACAAGAGCAAAGAATGCAGAAGGCTGCTGTGATGTATTACTAAGTGAGAAAAAATAGCACATAAGAGACTGTAGGTAACAATAACATTTTTAATCATAAAAAAACACGACTGTGTGAATGTCTGTGCGTGTTTGAGTGTGTGTGCTTAAAATACATGTGGAAGGATATATATTAAACTGTTAACACTCATTGGTTCCTCTTGGAGAACAGGACTAGGGACACTAAGAAGCTAAGAGGGACCCTTCAGTGTTATTTCATGTACTTAAAGGTAGAAGTTTGAATTTTATGATGGAATTATTTTTTAATTTTATGCATTTATTTAATTTTGGCTGCATTGGGTCTTCATTGGCCCACAGCATGTGAAATCTTCCCAGACCAGGGATCAAACCTATGTCCCCTGCCTTGGCAGGTGGATTCTTAACCACTGGACCATCAGGGAAGTCCTGGAAATGTTAACTTTCACAATTAAAGCATTTTTTATTAAGATCTGTAAATCGTCACTCTTTGACTAAGCCAAGAGCATGGTGGCACAAAGAGTCCTGCATGGGGAGCCCACTGGTTCAGGGTAGCTGCAACTAGAGCAAGGCACTGGCCCTGGGGCCTTGTGACAACCCTCTTTGGTTGTCCCATGGCATCTCGTGGAACTCAGACCCCTCTTACTGCCTCTCTGCCTTCTGCTTTTGGGACCCGCTCTGACACGTTGTAATTCCATCTGAGCATCTCCATGCTTTTTCTTCAAACCCATGCCATCTCCCTGCATTGACTCCCCGACCCCCAGCCTGTTTCTGTCTTCATCCGTGGACCCCCTTTTAGGGTCCACCTTGACTCTTGCAGTGTGAGCCTTTTCTAGCCACCTGTGCCCAAAAAGATTCAGCCTCCATCCATTCATTGTCCCCCAGCCATGTCCCCACCACCCACTCCTATACTGGGTCCCTCCCTCTGGGCTCCCAATCCAGTCTGGTAATAATATGTATTTTTGATTGAGCACGATCCCCTAAACACAAGCTAATGAATTATTCCTAGGATTCCACTAGAGAAAATTAACCTTTCCAGAGCAGAAAAGACATTGACTAAGCCGGGCTTGTTGAGGAATAGTACTTCCAATTGGGGTTCCTTCCTGAGCGATTTTCAAGGGTGATTTTTATTTGCTTGATTTTCACCTTATACCTCAGAGGAGAACCTAATCCCCACCAGAGATGTAATTCCAGAGACCTGTAATTTATTTTTTTTAATTGGAGTATAATTGCTGTACAAGGTTATGTTCATTTCTGCTGTTCAACAACATGACTCAGCTATATGTATACATATATCCCCTCCCTCCTACCCCGCCCTCTAGGTCATCACAGAGCACCGAGCTGAGCTCCTTGTGCGATATGGTAGCTTCCCACTAGCTAGCGGTTTTACACACGATAGTGGATACACATCTCTGCTACTCTCCCGATTCTTCCGGCCCTCCTCTTCTCCCACTGTGTCCACACGTCTTACTCTACGTCTACATCTCTATTCCTGCCCCTCAAATCGCCAGAGAATGATAAAGAGATGCGTCTGAAGTGAAAATATGTTAAAATGTCAAGCTGACTCCCAATCTCCAGCCCTCACTTGAAGAGTCAGTGACATTGGATCCAGAGGTTATCACTTATTCACTTGCCCAGAATGTACTAATTTATTCTTGAGGAAGCATTTATTTCCCCACCCCAGGCAGGTGGTAAGCATAAAGGATACCAAGATGAAGGAGAAAATGTTCTTGCTTTCAAAGAACTCAAAGTCCAGCAGGAAAAGATATCACATGTGTGTTAAGTCACTTTAGTTGTGTCCGACTCTTTGCAGCCCCATGGACTCTTTGCAACCCCATGGACTCTTTGCAACCCCATGGAGCCTGCCAGGCCCCTCTGTCCATGGGATTCTCTAGGCAAGAATACTGGAGTGGGTTGCCATTTCCTTCTCTAGGAGATCTTCCCAACCCAGGGATCGAACCCTCATCTCTTATGTCTCCTGCACTGACAGGCGTGTTCTTTACCACTAGCACCACCTGGGAAGCCATTTGAACCACTGTGGGTGGTTAAAGTGACAGAGGGGAAGTCAGAGGTGTGGACAAGGTGCAGTGGAGGCCCCAGCTAGGAGGAGACACTAACTCTCACCAGTTTAGGCATCATCTCTGGCCTCAAAGAGCCCATAGTCTAGCAAAACAAAGAGAGAAAGGACATTGCGAACGAATGTCAGAGAGTCACCACGGGCAGCCAGAGACAGAGACTCAATGGGTAGCAATAGGTGGCCTGACAGAAAAGGCACTATTTGACCAATCGTGAAGAATGATTGAGTTTTTCAGACAGCGAGAACAGACTTGGAGTTGACAGGGAGGAGGGGAGTGGGGGAGGGAAGAATTTGGGGTTAGCAGATGCAAACTATTATATATAGAATGGATACACAACAAGGCCCTGCTGTATAGCACAGGGAACTATCTTCAATATCCTGTGATGAACCATAATGAAAAGGAATATGGAAAATAATGTATATACGTGCAAAACTGAGTCACTGCTATACAGCAGTAATGAACACAGCATAGTAATTCAACTATACGTCAATAAAATATTTTTTTTAAAAAAGGATAAATAAGTTTGTGTGCCATGCTGACCAGGAGGAAGGGGAAAAGGATGCTTCAGGCAAAGGGAAAGATTGTGCCAGGGCATTATGTATTTCGGGACAGCTCAAGAGTTTATGATGTCTAGAACTTCAAGTACTTGTTGGAGACAACGTCTGGAGATGGCAGAGCTTGTGGGTGAAGAGCTCTGAAAGTAGCTGGGGGAATCCTCACTTGATGTGTAGACAGCAGAGGGACTCTGGAGAGCGTTTGGCAGAGAGGGGACGTGTTCAGGTCTGTATTTTGGAACCATGTCTCTGGTGCTATTGGGCAATTAGAACGTATGACATGGTGAGGCTTGAAAATGAAGGACCTCATCAGCTTAGATGTTCCCAGGAAAACACACCCCAGGCTATAGTCTGGGAAAGAGAGGGGAAGAGAACTGATTCAATGTATGCAACACATACTCTGGGTGGGGTACTCCTGTCTGCTTGCTCAGGGGACACAGTGGTACCACGGAAGGGGAGGAAAGACAGACTCAGTGAGGCTAAGTCAATTCACAGGGTCAAGCTGAATCCCAGTCTCCAGCCCTCACTTGAAGAGTCAGTGACATTGGATCCAGAGGTTGTCACTTATTCACTTGCCCAGAATGTATTAATTTATTCTCGGGGAAGCATTTATTTCCCCACCATGGGCTGGTGGTAAGCATAAAGGATACCAAGATGAAGGAGAAAATGTTCTTGCTTTCAAAGAGCTCAGAGTCCAGCAGGAAAAGGTATCCCATGAAACACTGTGTGTGTGAAGTGGTTAACACTTACCTCTGTGTGTGTTAATCCATAATAAGAAAGTGATGGAACTGGGATTTGAACCCAAGCGTACTCAATGTCCAATCAGCATCTCCACCAAGATCTGTTACCCTTCGTGGCTTCCCTCAAGAGTCAGGATGACCAAGGCCAAACGGAACACACAGTGTGGTGGAGACAGTGATCTTCTATTGTTCTAGGCAGCAAATGTCAAGTGCAATGTCATAAATACCTTAGGGATTTGTGATGAATTCCCGTGGGAAACGTTTCCTCCTTTACAAAGACCGTGTGCTCTCCCAGAGGATGGGAGTCATTTAATCCCATCAATTTGCTCTTTTCCTGGTTTGTTTACCAAGATGTTCCAAACTCAATCCTGAAACTCAGTCCGCTATGTCAGCCAAAGTAATTACAGTATTTGCTTTCTCAGTCGTTTATAGGCTTTAAAATTTTGTCCTACTTTATCGTATCCATATACTTTAAGATACTGCAAAACGTTTTGCTGTACAAACGGAGAATATATAAGAATGTATGAGAAAGTGTTCTCATTATTTTCTACTTTTCTTTCAACCTTTACTCTGAACAAATCTCAGAATCATTCCTATGGTGGGAAGACCTATGCCTCCTGCCTCTCAAGGTTCCATTTACAGTGTGCTCCCAAATAACAATGTTGCTCCATATAAAACACCCTGAACATGTTTTGTTGTGTACTCCATGGATCTTTTTTTTCCTGCTGCTTGGCTTGCAAGGTCTTAGTTCCACAATCAGGAATCGAACCTGGTTCCATGGTCTTCGTCACTGGACCACCAGGGAATTTGCACTTAGCACCCTCTGGGTATCAGACAGTGTTGTTACATACCCTATCACATTTAATCTCTCTAGTATGCAAAGTAGTTGCTGTTATCCCCATTATACAGATGGGAAGACTGAGGTCCAGAACACTTAAATGATTTGCCCAGGGTCACACAGATAGTAAGGGGTGGAAATGAGATTTGAACTCCCTTTAATATCAAAACCTGTTTGCTTTTCCTTCCACTGAAGGAGGTCCAATTTCCTTAACCCCTTTGTGACCAGGCAAGATTGTATGTCTCACAAGATTGTATGTCAACCTCTCTTCCTACTCTGTCAGCTACCTTAATTAATAAAAAGATACAGAAAGAAAGATCTGGTCCAAACTATATTGACAGAACTAAACATCAAAACTGGCTTATTTTCCTAACCTAAAGTATGCTCTTTCAAAGCATAAAAATAGAATCTTCTTTTTTTCCCCCATTTATCTTTGTCCTTAAGAACCACAGAGTGGAGAATGTGTCAGACCCCCTGACTTGTCTATCTTTGTAAAAAAAAAAAAAATTTTTTTTAATCTTTTCCACTGAGCTCTTCTGCTTTTTATGAGGCCTGGTAATGAAAACTCAATGTGCAAATCCTAACATCAAATCCATGTTATATAATGAACCCCCACCTTCCCAGCCCTCTCCAGAAAGGCAGATTTCAGTGAGGACATTTGGGAACTGAAGTACTAGAAATTCTTCTGTACACAGTGATGGGCTTCTTATCATGTCCCTGTCCATCTGAGGGGAGGCCTGGGGGTTCCCATGCTGGCATCCACATTTCAGAAAGTCCAAGTCCGTGGAAATATGCCTGCTCAACCAAGAAGGCATTGTGCCTTTGGGAAAGTTCAGCGGACTGGGATAACATCATGCGGAGAGGCCCCCTCCATGGTCATAGAAGGAAAGAGAAAAGGAATAAGAAGGAAATTAACACGATCGTGTCCAAAACAGTGCTGAAGTCTTCTTACCACGCATCTCCTTTAATCCTCACATCATCCTTTCAACAAGATTTCCAGGAGGACACTGAGGGTCTAAGTAGCAACATGGCCCAAGATCATGTTGGCTTGTTTAAGAATGGAGCTGCAGGGACTTTCCTGGAGGTCCAGTGGTTAAGAATCTGCCTGCTAAAGCAGGGGACACAGGTTTGATCCCTGGTCTGGGAAGATCCCATGTGCTGTGGAGAGCAACTAAGCCAAGCACCACAACTAGTGAGCCTGTGCTCCCGAGCCCATGTGCTGCAACAAGAGAAGCCACTGCAATGAGAAGCCCCCACACCACAGCCAAGAGTAGCCCACCGCTCTGTGCAACTTCAGAAAGCGCAACTACAGCAACAAAGACCCAGTGCAACCAAAACTAAACAAAAAAAACTCGGCTGCAGAGCAAAGCCAGTGTCTCTAGCCTCACACTCCATTGCTTCTCCTGCTCATGACGTCCACGACCACATATAACCACAGATGAAGCAAACCCCGAATAGCCCACAAAGAATGACACATCCTTCATGAGAGGACTCCCTGTAGGAAGGGGTCACCCATGACAGCTGTCCCCACCTTCTGTTTGTCCAAGTGCCACCAGCAATCCCTCTGTGGAGGCTCCCGGGCCAGAGCACTCTCTGCTACCATGGCACGTGGCTTCTCAGGATGGCCCTCTCCCTCTTAGCTCTTCTGACCCACTTGGACACAAGTCTCTCTCTCTTCATACATTCAGACAGGAAACAGTCAGAACACTTCAAAGAGCATACGTAATAGGCAAGGAAACGAGAGGAAACACGAGAGCAGAGATCCCATTAGCTTCACAGAGAAGGGATTGCTTAACAAATATCACAGAGGAACCACCCTCCCCTTCCCCAGTCCAGGTATCCACAGGACACAATCACTCGCAGAGTTTTTAGTCCTGGGTTTTGTGAAGGAAACATAGGGATTTGTTGAGAACGGTGATGTCTACACTGCTGGGAAGAAAAAGATAGACATTTATTGGACATAATTAGACACAATAAATGGTCGAGTGGATTATGATACCAGGTGGCAGAATAGGCAATAACTCTAAAGAAGAAGAATAACCTTTGACCACTGTGGTTAAAGAAGCGTGCTGAGTCCTGCTGAGATTCTTTCATGAGAGCGCAGGGCTGCTCTTAAGATTGACTGCCTATATATGGAATCCAGGAAGATGGTGCCAATGATCCTATGTACAGGGCAGCAAAGGAGACACAGACGTAAAGAACAGATTTTGGACTCAGTGGGAGGAGAAGGTGGGATGATTTGAGAGGATAGCATTGAAACATAAACGTGACCATATGTAAAATAGATAACAAGCATGAGTTGGAGTTGGAGTTGGAAGCATGAAGCAGGGAAACCAAAGCTGGTGCTCTGTGACAACCTAGAGGGGTAGGGTGGGGAGAGAGAAGGGAGGAGAGTTCAGGGTGGAGGGGACACATGTGTACCTATGGCTGATTCATACTGATGTATGGGAAGAACCATCACAACATTGTAATTATCCTCCAGTTGAAATAAACCAATTTAAAAAATAAAGATTCCCTGCCTCCACTGAATGGTGGTGGTTTAGTCACTAAGTTGTGTCTGACTCTTGCAAACCCATGGACTGTAGCCCACTAGGCTCCTCTGTCCATGGGATTTCCCAGGAAAGAATACTGGAGTGGGTTGCCATGCCCTCCTCCAGGGGAATCTTCCTGACCCAGGGACTGAACCCAGGTTCAATTGCAAGTGGACTCTATTCCATCTGAGCCACCAAAGAAATCCCTCCACTGAGGGAGATCCTTTTCTAATAACAGAAAACCCTGAGATTTTGCTTCCACTCTTCACTGATTCTTTCTCAGTGATCTTTATGGTTGGATTTACTTCGCTCCTTATTGCTTGCTGTACTTCTTGTTCAAAGGATGGCCAGGTGGTTTTGCTATACTTTGACTTTGCTGATCTAAGTTTTTGTTTCTTTGTTTATTTGTATCTAGGGTTTTTTCTGATGAATAGGACCCATGATTTTTTTTTTTTCCCCAATACTGTTCATTGGGAAAAGTAAGATATACTACATTTGTCAGAAAAGTCACTTCCTCCCTTGGCACCTATGATGAAATGGAATTCCCACTTTAGGTAGAAAGCTGGGCATGGAGACACTTCCTGTGTAACATCATTAAAAGTCCTACCAACAACATGATTTAGAACTTTTGGTTTAAGAATGGCTGCCATTCAAAGCTGTCATACATCAGGCTCTGGTTTCACATGTTATGTATCCTATGCGCATTTGATTCAATTTTCACAAAAATGAACAGTATTGGTGCTGTTGTTGTTCTTGTCTTGTTCAGTCACTAAATCATGTCCACCTCTTTGGGACCCCAGGTACTGCAACAGGCCAGGCTTCCCTGTCCTTCACTATCTCTCAGAGTTTGTTCAAGTTCATGTCTATTGAACTGGTGATATCATCTAACAATCTTAACCTCATCAATGTTATTCAGTTCAGTTCAGTTCTGTCGCTCATTTGCGTCTGACTCTTTGTGACCCCATGGACTGCAGCACGCCAGGCCTCCCTGTCCACCACCAACTCCCGGAGTTTACTCAAACTCATGTGCATTGAGTTGGTGATGCCATCCAACCATCTCATCCTCTTTTGTCCCCTTCTCCTCTCACCTTCAGTCTTTCCCAGCATCAGGGTCTTTTCAAATGAGTCAGCTTTTTGCATCAGGTGGCCAAAGTATTGGAGTTTCAGCTTCAACATCAGTCCTTCCAATGAACACCCAGGACTGATTTCCTTTAGGATGGACTGGTTGGATCTCCTTGCAGTCCAAGGGACTCTCAAGAGTCTTCTCCAGCACCACAGCTCAAAAGCATCAGTTCTTCAGTGCTCAGCTTTCTTTATAGTCCAACTCTCACATCCATATATGACTACTGGAAAAACCATAGCCTTGACTAGACAGGCCTTTGTTGGCAAAGTAATGTCTCTGCTTTTTAATATGCTCTCTAGGTTGGTCATAACCTTTCTACCAGGAAGTAAGCATCTTTTTATTTCATAGCTACAATCACAATCTGCAGTGATTTTGGATCCCCGAAAAAATAAAGTGTGTCACTGTTTCCACTGTTTCTCCATCTATTTGCCATGAAGTAATGGGACCAGATGCATGATCTTATTTTTCTGAATGTTGAGCTTTAAGCAAACTTTTTCTCTTTCATCAAGAAGCTCTTTAGTTCTTTGCTTTCTGCCATAAGGGTGGTGTCATCTGCATATCTGAGCTTATTGATATTTCTCCCAGCAATCTTAATTCCAGCTTGTGCTTCATCCAGCCCAGTGTTTCTCATAATGTACTCTGCATATAAGTTAAATAAGCAGAGTGACAATATACAGCCTTGATGTACTCTTTTTCCTATTTGGAATCAGTCTGTTGTTCCATGTCCAATTCTAACTGTTGCTTCCTGACCTGCATACAGATTTCTCAAGAGACAGGTCAGGTGGTCTGGTATTTCCATCTCTTTCAGAATTTTCCACAGTTTATTGTGATCCACACAGTCAAAGGCTTTGGCATAGTCAATAAAGCAGAAATAGATGTTTCTCTGGAACTCTCTTGCTTTTTCGATGATCCAGCAGATGTTGGCAATTTGATCAATGTTATTAGCTCCACAGTAAAGATAAGGACCATCCACATTAAAATAAAGACCATGCCCCAGAAAAGGAAATGCAAAAAGGCAAAATGGTTGTCTGAGGAGGCCTTACAAATAGCTGAGAAAAGAAGAGAAACTAAAGGCAAAGAGAAAAGGAAAGATATACCCATCTGAATGCAGAGTTCCAAAGAATAGCAAGGAGAGATAAGAAGGGCTTCCTCAGTAATTAATGCTAAGAAATAGAGGAAAACAATAAAATGGGAAAGACTAGAGATCTCTTCAAGAAAGTTAGAGATACAAAAGGAATATTTCATGCAAAGATGGGCTCGATAAAAGACAGAAATGGTGTGGACCTAACAGTAGCAGAAGATATTAAGAAGAGGTGGCAAGAATACACAGAAGAACTGTACAAAAAAGATCTTAATGATCCAGATAATCATGATGGTGTGATCACTCACCTAGAACCAGACATCCTGGGATGTGAAGTCAAGTGGGCCTTAGGAAGCATCACTACAAACAAAGCTAGTGGAGGTGATGGAATTCCATTGAGCTATTTCAAATCCTAAAAGATGATGGTGTAACAGTGATATACTCAATATGCCAGAAATTTTGGAAAACTCAGCAGTGGCCAGAGGACTGGAAAATGTCAGTTTTCATTTCAATCCCAAAGTAGGGCAATGCCAAAAAATGTTCAAACTACTGCACAATTGCACTCAATTCACACACTAGCAAAATAATGCTCAAAATTCTCTAAGCCAGGCTTCAACAATACATGAACCGAGAACTGCCAGGTGTTCAAGCTGGATTTAAAAAAGGCAGAGGCACTAGAGATCAAATTGCCAATATCCATTGGATCACCAAGAAAGCAAGGGAGTTCCAGAAAAACATCTATTTCTGCTTTATTGACTATGCCAAAGCCTTGGATTGTGTGGATCACAACAAACTATGGAAAATTCTTAAAGAAATGGGAATACCAGACCACCTGACCTGCCTCCTGAGAAATCTGTATGCAGGTCAAGAAGCAATAGTTAGAACTGGACATAGAACAACAGACTGGTTCCAAATTGGGAAAGGAGTACGTCAAGGCTGTATATTGTCACCCTGCTTACTTAACTTACATGCAGAGTGCTTCATGCGAAATGCCAAGCTAGATTAAGCACAAGCTGAAATCAAGATTGCCAGGAGAAACATCAATAACCTCAGATATGCAGATGATACCTTCCTTATGGCAGAAAGTGATGAAGAACTAAAGAGCCTCTTGATGAAACTGAAAGAGGAGAGTGAAAAAGTTGGCTTAAAACAATATTCAGAAAGCTAAGATCATGGTATCCAGTCCCACCACTTCATGGAGAATAGATGGGGAAATAATGGAGACAGTGACAGTCTTCATTTTGGGGAGCTCCAAAATCACTGCATATGGTGACTGTAGCCATGAAATTAAAAGACGCTCGCTCCTTGGAAGAAAAGCTATGACCAACCTAGATGGCATATTAAAAAGCAGAGACATCATTTTGCCATACAGTCAAAGCTATGATTTTTCCAGTAGTCATGTATGGATGTTAGAGTTGGGCTATAAAGAAAGCTGAGGGCCAAAAATTGATGCTTTCAAACTCTGGTATTGGAGAAGACTCTTGAGAGGTCCTTGGACTGCAAGGAGATCCAACCAGTCCATCCTAAAGGAAATCAGTCCTGCATATTTATTGGAAGGATTGATGTTGAAGCTGAAACTCCAATACTGTGGCCACCTGATGTGAAGAACTGACTCATTTGAAAAGACCCTGATGCTGGAAAAGATTGAAGGCAGGAGGAGAAGGGGATGACAGAGGATGAGATGGTTAGGTGGTGTCACCGACTCAATGGACATGAGTCTGAGTAAACTCCGGGAGTTGGTGATGGACAGGGAGGCCTGGCGTGCTGAAGTCCGTGGGGCTGCAAAGAGTCGGACATGATTGAGCGACTGAACTGAACTGAACTGGAAGATAAAGAGAGTTGGTGAGATTGTGTGTCTCACCCAGATTCACATGTGTAGCATGTTACAGAGGTGATATTCAAAGCTAGATTCCTTACACATCCTCCTCTAGTACCTGCTCTTCTTGACAGCAGTCCCAAAGACCACCGCAGGGTCTGAACTTTACTCTAAAGACCAAGGGAATGTCCCAAGGGTCTAGAGAAGAGTAGTGCAGTGTGCTGATTTGGCAGGAGCATGGGAAGTGGATGGAAGCTGGTGGGAGTGGAGACCAAAAAGAAGACTGAAGCAGGATTCCAGATGATGGGAGCCTCCAAAAGGTTAGTGAGGGAATTCCCTGGCAGTCCAGTGGTTAGGACTCCACACTCTCATTGCCAGGTGCCAGGGTTCAGTTCCTGGTCAGGGAACTAAGATCTCACAAGTCATACAGTGCTGCCAGAAAAAGAAAAAGAAAGCATTGGCAAGAATGGAGACAGTGTGAGACAGGTAGGTAGAGTTGAGAGATATTGGATTTTGGATCAACAAGGCTTGGGGATAGACAGAGGAAGAAGTCCAGGATGACACCTGGGTTTCTGACCCAGGCAATTGGGTGATGGCGGCACCATTTGCTGAGGTGAGAAACTTAAGAGAAAGGTGTTTAGGAGAAAATGATGAGGAGGTCAGTGTGGGTCATGCTGAATTTCAGGTGGCTGGGGAACTTGCCACGGAGTAGGAGAAAGGAGTCATATTTACTCAGAAGAAAAATTTGGCAGAAATCTTTGTTTGGAAGTCATCAGTTCATCTGCGAGTTGAAACCAAGAAAGTAGATGATTTTCCAAAGAAAGCCTATACAGTAAGAAATAGGATAAAGAGGGGAAGCCTAGAGATTAGCTTACGGTGGGGAGTGTCTTCTCTCTGGGTTCAAACACAACCCTCCAGCTCCCCTCCTGGTCTCTGGGCTATCTACCCTCCTGCTTCTACTTGCCTCTTGGAGTTCTGATAGAATTGAGCTCCCCATGTTCTCTCTCCATCTCCTCTACATGTAGCAGGGCAAACAAATACATGCTGAGTCAGCAGTTTCCTGCCTATGAAATAAATGTAAGCTCAGAGAGACTGGTTCCCCTGCAGACCCCCATCCTGATTGTTGCCATCTTCCCCCGTGCAAACATATCCCCCACCCCCACCCCAAAACAATTGCCAGGAACAACCAGCATGGGGGAGTATAGAATCCAGTAAAAAGAGCACAGTCTTTGGAGTCAAACAGACCTCGATTCAAATCCCAGGTTTAACATGGAAAGTTGAGCAAGTTATTTCAGCTCTCCAAGTGTCAGTTCTTGAATTAGGCTCCTCCTCCTTAGAGACCTAGAGTGTATGTGCGCTAAGTCGCTCCAGTCACATCTGACTCTTTACAAACCCACGAACTGTAGCCTGCCAGGCTCCTCTGTCCGTGGAATTTGCCAGGCAAGAATACTGGAATGGGTTGCCATTTCCTTCTCTAGGGGATCTTCCCAATGCAGAGATTGAACCCTCATCTCTTCTGTCTCCTGCATTGGCAGGCAAGTTTTTTGTTTTGTTTTGTTTTTATAACCACTAGCACCAACTCAGAAGCCCTAGAGACCTAGAAGGGTGGTTTAGATCAGATGAGGACTTTTCTGGTGGTCCAGTGGTTAAGAATCCACTTGTCAATGAAGGGAACACAGGTTCACTCTCTAGTCAGGGAAGATCCCACATGCCCCGGGGGCAACTAAGCCCAAGCGCCACAGCTACTGAGCCTGGGCTCTAGAGCCTGTGCTTTGCAACAAGAGAAGCCACCACAATGAGAGGTCCATGCACCTCAACAAAGAGTAGCCCCCTCTTGCAGCAACTAGAGAAAGTTTGCAGGCAACAACAAAGACTCAGTACAACAAAAAAGAAAATTAAAAGACCAGATGAGATGCAAAGCAGCCAGGCGACACCTTGTACACGCAGCAGATATCCAACTACGGAAGTGCTGCCTCCCTCTTGCTCTCCATCCCCAGTCTACGGTGGAGCCAGCGGCATGCAGAGAGGGTGAGCACCGGAGGAGCATGCTTCCCAAGCCTTTGGAACCCACAGGGGGCTTCGGTAGGTCTTTGTTTACCTCTCTGCCTCTTTAACCAGAGGCTGGAAAATCGGGCTTTGTGATTTTTTTTTTCCCAGAAAGCTCCAGCCCTTGAACCAGATTAGCAATGCTAAAACCAAAGAAATGCAGCCTTTCTTTTTGATATATAAAAGGATAAGGAAAGTTTTCCTCCCAGCCCCCAAGCAATCTCGTGTATAGCAAACAGCACTGGGATCAGCAGGTGTGTGTTCCAAGAGAAGACTGTCTCTTGGACTCTATGTGAGTAATTTTCTCCTTCCAGAAAAACACAAAAGGAGAGAACAGCAGAAGATACAAAGGAAGGATCAAACCCACACGCAGCCAGGGTCCAACTTCTTCAGAGGTGTTTTTAACACAGATTCTGAGCCTGAGGATGAAAGTGCGGGTTGTTCCCTCAGATCAGCACCGCAGTCCCTGAGCTCTGTCCTTGTGGCTGAACACTGGCTACCTGAACTGAGGTGGCAATGCTTGCATGTGGGGTCACTCCAAGGATGGGACTGGGTCTGCTCCGGTCTGAGATTAATGATCAGCTCAGGTGGGTACAGGTCTTAGAGAAACACAGTTCTAGAAGTTATCTAGTTCAACTATGTCATCTTAAAGATGAAAGACCTAGTTGCCAGGGGGAAGGGACAGTTAGGGGGTGTGGGATGGACGTGGACACAGTGCTATATTGATAATGGATAACCAACAAGGACCTATTGTAGAGCACAGGGAACTCTGCTCAATGTTACATGGCAGTCTGGATGGGAGGGGAGTTTGGGGGCTAAGTAGGACTGAGTCCCTTCACTGTTCAGCTGAAACTATCACAACATTGTTAATCAACAACAACAACAACAACAACAAAATTAAATAAATAAAAAAAGATGAAAGACCTACATCCAGAGACTAGTCCCTGTGACTTTTCCTAAGGTCACAGGAGGAGTCAAAGGCAGATATGGGACATGAACCCGGAGCTCTTGACTCCCAAGTAGTGTGTTGGCCCAAAAGGTCATTCAGGTTTTCTGTAACATCTTAAGGAGAAACCCAGATGAACTTTTTGGCCAACCCAATACCACCGTCATCCCAATACCACCTCTCTGAGCATTAATGTCATCTCTTAGTATCACACACAGGGCATGAAAATGGACATCAAAGGGGTTAAGAGATGTCATAGGCATCACAATACTCACTTCAACAGACAAGCATCAAACAGTGGTATTACAATAACAGAGAGATAATATTAGAGTAATACAATCTACTCTCATAGGATAATTTAAGGCTGCAGTAATATTATTCTGTGATTCGATTTTGAAAACTTTTGGCTGATAAAGGCATCATCTTGCTTGACTCCATGGGATGGGAAGAGAGAGTGGTGTTTTTGTATGTTCACAAATCATCCTCCAGAGAGAGGGATCCTTTACAAAATTTTTATCTAATGCCTCGGATGTGCCAAGCATGTGCTCCACTTTGAGATTACTGTCAAGAATGAAATGGTCTCTAAAATCTCATGATCTGGTGGGAAAATAGATATGGGAGCATGTATTGACACCGTGAAATGGTTTGTGTCACGGTGTAATGGGTTTTGAGAGACGGACATGAAGGGTTATGCTTCAGTTTGTGTGGTCAGTGGCATCCTTTGGGATAAGGACCACAGGAGGCGAGGGTGCGCTGAGGGGAGGAGGGGAGGAAGCGGGACAGTGGAGGTGGCCACAGTGGTGGGAAGGGTAGAGGAGGTGAAGGGAGGAAGATGATGAATTCAGTATGGAACATCACTAAGTTCAGGCAGCCTAAGGGGCACCCAAGTGCAAGGATTCTGGTGGATGGACCAGCTCAGCTCACTTCTTGAGGGACTCCCTCTCTGCCAGCATTGCCGCTCACAGCTCCTCTGTCCTGCCACTTACATCCTGCCTTTCCAAAATGGATTGAAATATCGAATTCGCCCATGTCTCCTCTTTGTCTTTGAAAGCATTTCTTTTTCTTCTTTTACTGTCATTTTGATGTGGTTGATGGAGGTAAAAGGTCTGCAGACAATCTCTTGAATGGAGCCAGGAGTTTCAAAAGTCAATATCTGAGCAGAGGAGGGGAGGAAATGGAGGAAGAAGGGGCAGTGGCAGAGAAGAAAACAGAGCAAAGATCTGGGATGTGGCTGTAGACCTGAGAGACGGTGGCTGTAGAGAAGTGATTCAATCAAGCGATGAGTCACCACTTTATTCCTAGTTGCAACATGGTGAGAAGCCATCAGCTCCCAATCAGTGGGGCCCTTTCCAAATGGTTGGTGGCTACTTTGGTGTCAAGCTTCTCTACTTATATTTTTATATTTATTTATTTATTTGGCTGTGCCAGGTCTTAGTTGCAGCATGCAGGATCTTCAATCTTGATTGCAGCATATGAAATCTTAGTTGCAGCATGCAGTATCTAGTTTCTTGACCAGGGATGGAAGCGGGGCCCCCTGCGTTGGGAGCATGGAAGCTTAGCCACTGGACCACTGGGGAAGTCCTCCGAACTCCTCTATATCCAGTCAGCTCAGAGAATGTCTATTTAACAAAGAACTTGGATAGTTGTCACTGAATGGGTTGACCATTCACTGAAACTATTTATTCAATCTTTTTTTTTCACCGATAATATAGCCCTTTACCTAAATTACGTAGATGATTCGAAATGTTGTTGATATGTAGGTGGTCCTGCCTTTTCCCAGAATTAAACCAACTCAACCAAGTGTTTTGGTGTCATAGACATTAAATCTATCAGTGGAATAAAAGTGTTCCTTTTATTTCTCCCATCTTCCTTCCTCCCTTCCTTGTGCCCTTCATCTTTCATTCATTCATTCACGCAGTCAGCAACAACATAACATCATCCAGTGCCCACAGTAGGCCACTACTGGGCCAGGCTCTGTAACTGGGTTTTGCTTTATGATCATGAGGCTGGCAAGACCAGCTCCAGGCAACAAAGTGTTTAAATAAGGCAACTCAGCAGGGGCTTGGAAATCAGAATAGGAAGAAATTCCAATGTCATGTCCAGATGAAGAGACACAAGGTACAGAAGAAAGAGCAGGGATCAGAGAGCATGCAGTCCTGTGAGCAGGACAAAACAAGCCCACTGTCTTGGGCCTGGAAGGTCAGGAAAGGACTGTCTCCCCTTGGAGAAGGGGAAGAGGTAGACGTGGTGGTTTAAAGGACCTGTTCATGGTTGTTAAGTTGGGTGAGGACTTCCCAGGGCTTCCCTGGTGGCTCAGCACTAAAGAATCCGCCTGCCAATGCAGGACATGTGGGTTTGACCCCTGGGTCAGGAAGATCCCTTGGAGAAGGAAATGGCAACCCACCCCAGTTTTCTTGCCTGGGAAATCCCATGGACAAAGGAGACTGGTGGGCCACAGTCCATGGTGTTGAAAAGAGCCAGACATGACTTGTGACTAAACAACAGCAACAACAAGGACTTCTCCAGAGATCCAGTGGTTAAAACTCCACACTTTCAATGCAGTGGGGCATGAGTTCAATCCCTGGTCAAGGAACTAAGATCCTACATGCTGTGCAGTGAGGCCTAAAAATAAATAATAAAATCAAATGTTGGGTAAACATCATCTGATTGTGATAAAAACACATAAATTTAGAGATTTCTTAAATAATAAACTGAAAGCCACTGAGTCATTCCTTCCCTAATTAGTTTGGTTCTGTATTCCAGGCCAGAAACTCCTATTATTAAAGCTAAAGTTTGAAAAACTAAATAAAAGGACTTCCCTGGTGGTCCAGCATTTAGGACTCTGAGTCTCCACTGCAGGGAAGTTCTGAATGCGGCATGGCTTTTTTAAAAAAAAAAGCTAAAGTTTGTTCATTTAAATAAAATTCTGTTTTTTGTTTTTGGGGGTTTCTTTTTTCTTTTTTTTTTTTTTGCATTTTCAGGGATGCTTGTCATCAGCCTTGTTACTTGCCTGACCTGCACTTCATCACCTTGGCATCTGAGTAATTCTTACCACTTCTTCATTGAGGTATCTCGTGATGCTCCTTCCTTCTCTGTCTCTCTCACACAGAGCCCTTAATGATTCTTTTCCAGGGAAATATTTCCTTCTGTTCCACTGTTACCATTGTGCCCAGACCCTCATTAATTTAAGGGGAGAAGAGTGTAATTGTGTCCCTGCCTTCTTTTCTTCCCACCCCCAATCCATGCCACTACCTGTTGAGAAACTAATTTTCTAGAAGCTTCATATTATTTAGCTACCCAAATTTCCTGCAAATGAAATGAAAAATAAAATCCCTTTATAAGCTAATAATAAACTATACACACACACACATACACGCACACCCCAATCTGGTCTTTGTACCTTATCTATGTTCATTCACTATCACATACAGAGAATTTTCACTTCTCAGCCTCTGTTTAGACCTGAGCTACCAAATCCATATGAATGGAGCCCTTCTACAGACTCTATGTTTTTCTACTAGTGTTATTTCCAGTGCCTGGAACGCCTCCTCCTCTCTGTTATAGACGCTGTACAAAGTAAAAGGAAAAAAATATTGAAGGGGGATACCAGCACTGGCTGTGTGGCCTGGGACAAGTCCTTGACTCTCTCTGGGCATCAATTTCATTCTATGAATTGGACCAAGGAGACAGGACCAGCTGATCACTAAGAAGCTCCCATTCTCACTTGACGTGAAGTCTACCCTGAGTCTCCCTCGCTTGCCCTTCCCAGGATGACTTCCTCTTCCTTAGTAAGGGTGGCCACATCCTGCTCTAGAGAACAAGGGTATCTGAAGTTCAGCAGACAAAACAGCTAGAATTGCATCGCTACTAGAAGCATAAGAGCTGAAGCCGACAGATCCATAAATGACTTTTCTGTTCAAGCATCTATTTCAGAAGATAATGACACAAATAGAATGCCTGCCTTGGTTAATTCTGTCCAACAAATTAAAATGCCAATGTTTTGTGTGGGCCTCAGACTGCCCTAGAACTGACATGCCATGCCACAGAACATGGGTCTACAAGCCTGTTTGTATGCTGGCAGCTCAGCCTGATCATCAGCCTTGAGACTAAAAGTGTCCCTGAAAGGGCAATTTCTAGACTTGTAAGATATTTGCAAGATGTGTATACATTCAAAGTATTTCACATGCATCATCCCATTTGACCTTCCCAGGAGCCAAATGAAGAAAGCAAGCAATCAACAACGATTACTAAGGTCTATGACATGCCAGGTCCAGTTGAGTGTGTGTGAGATGCACCAGTGGATAAACTCAAGATTCCTTCCTTCATGGAGCTGACACCCTAGCAGAGTAGAATCTACTGCACTGACATGAATAGGAAAATCTTAAAAGAGGAGTTAACAACCCTTGCATAATTATGGGATGAGTACATTGGCAAATTCTGACAGCTAATGAGAGCCACTACCCTTTATTATTCAACAAATATTTACCCGAGTGCTTCCTACATGCCAAGCTCGGTACTAAATGCTTTACATATGTTATTTTATTTAATCTTTAGGCTAACAGTGCAAGGCAGATATTATTATCTCCATTTTTCAAATGAGAAAATTAAGACTCAGAGAGTTTAAATAACTTTTCGAATTTCCCGTAGCTGGCTTATATTCAGGACTTCACTGGTAGAACTGCTGCTGCTGCTGCTGCTAAGTCGAGTCAGTCATGTCCGACTCTGTGCGACCCCATATACGGCAGCCCACCAGGCTCCCCCGTCCCTGGGATTCTCCAGGCAAGAACACTGGAGTGGGTTGCCATTTCCTTCTCCAATGCATGAAAGTAAAAAGTGAAAGTAAAGGCGCTCAGTCATGTTCGACTCTCAGCAACCCCATGGACTGCAGCCCACCAGGCTCCTCCATCCATGGGATTTTCCAGGCAAGAGTACTGGAGTCAGGTGCCATTGCCTTCTCAGAATCCGCCTGCCAATGCAGAGGACGTGGATTCAATCCCCTGGTCTGGGAAGATCCCACATGCCTCAAGCAACTAAGCCCTTGAGCCACAACTACTGAGCCTGTGTTCTGCAACAAAAGAAGGCACTGCAATGAGAAGCCCACACACCCCAACGAAGAGTAGCCTTCACTCACCCCAACTAGAGAAAGCCCATGCCAAGCAATGAAGACTCAGCACAGCCAAAAATCAATAAATAAATCTTTAAAAAGTGACAGGTTCACCAAGAAGAAAAGGGAAGATGGCAACTTCAAAGTCAGAAAGTTTCAAAAATGTGGTATGGATTGAAGATGGAAAAGCAGGAAGCTTAGGTGGTTGGGGTAAAGGGTTTGTGGGGTAGGATGTAGCAGGAGAGGCTGATGGAATAAATAGGGCTGGGGTGAAAAGGGGTTTAGAGTCTAGGCTTTTCCAGAACTTTCTGGAATTTTTTCAAGAAGAAAATCGGTGATATCTCTACAGCATACTGGAGTAAAGGCTATAGTCCTGAGGAGCCCCTGGGGCTCCTGCTGCCCCAAGCCTGCTCTGTTGCCCCCAAAGCTGTGAGAGTCAATACCCACACTTCCTTCAACCCATTATGTGACATAACACACAGGCTGTGAAGCACTGTCATAAGCCTTGGGGAGCCATTAAAGAGTTTCAAACAGAAGAATGACATAATCAGAATGATAGGGTCAGGAAGGGATCAGCGAGGGAGGAAATCAAGACAAGGGGCCCATTAAGAGCTATAATAACGGGGTAGGCTGTGAGCTGTAGACCAGAGGGCCTGAACCAAGTTAGCAGCCATGAGAAACGAACACAGCCCAGGGGCTTGAGAATAGTTTAGGGACAGAATGGACAGCCTTTAATGATGAATGGAATGTTGGGGGTGGTGGGGGGAGTCATAGTAAAAACTTGTGTGCCTACTCAGTGCCTCAGTCATGTTTGATTCTTTATGACCTCATGGACTATAGCCCACCAGACTCCTCTGTCCATGGGGTTCTCCAGGTAAAAATACTGGAGCGGGTTGCCACTTCCCACTCCAGGGGATCTTCCTGACGGGGGGAGGGCGGGGATAGAATGCACGTCTCTTGCATCTCCTGAATTGGCAGGCAGATTCTTTATCGTTGCAGCACCTCAGAAGCCCAACTAAGTAAGGACTTGAAAGTGAAAGTGAAGTGAAGTCACTCAGTCGTGCCCGACTCTTTGCGACCCCGTGGACTGTAGCCTACCAGGCTCCTCTGTCCATGAGATTCTCCAGGCAAGAAGACTGGAGTGCGTTGCCATTTCCTCCTCCAAAGTAAGGACTTAGTTGAGGATAATTCCAAGATTTCTAGGTGAAAAAAGGGATGCAGAATTCATGAATGAAATCTCTCTTCCCCTGTCTAAAAGTCCAGTTCCAAATTTAAAATGATATATTGTCAACACATCACACAGACATTTCACATTCCTTTTTGTCAATTAGTGTGAACATGTAAAAGGGCAACACACAGACACACACATACACACACAGACACATACACATGCATACACACATATACACACTCATACACACACTGGCACACAAAATCCTCCAAGGGAAGTTCGTCTTCAGAAAACTAATAAATGAGCTCCATTAGATGAAACATTCTGATTTCTGACACCTATCTTTAAGTCAGAATTCCATCACCATTTGCATAAGACTTTGAAGTCCTACAGAACAGAACCCTAAAATGTTTCTGATGGAGACATGACCAGGAGAACTGTTTTCTCAAATAGAATCCCGTTTTTCCTTTATTGTTTCTTCCTGCAGGGAGAGAAAAAAAAAATGAGGTAAAAATTGGTCTGTCATTATTTTTAGTTTAAGAAACAGAAAAGAAACATTTAAATACCACAAAACTCCCTTTTATAGAACAACTAAACACCCACAACATAACCCAACTGACAGCATCGTAATCAATTGGAAATGTTAAGCTATGTACCGAATGATGGTTTGGCCATCAACCAAAATGACAGCGGGGAAGCTTGTTCAAGGTGACGGCTGCAACAATGCACCAAAGAAAGAAATGGACCTTTGTCATTTAGACTCTCTCTTCCAAAGCAATAAGTTGTTTTTCTGCACAGCCAACATTTCCAAGAGTTAAGGATTTATTTATTCTTTTGAGCACCACAACTTTTTTTTTTTAATGGAACCATTTGTCCAAAACTGCTTCTGAAAAAGATCCCATTCTTTCATATATTCTTATGCAAATTATGCACAATAAAATGTGATCTTGGCAACTCAAGACCATCATTGTAAATTCCAACTCTTATTTTGAGGCTAAAAGACTCAGGGTGATTAGAAACATATGGAGGTTACCCAACATTAAGTGGCATCTTTTTTTCAGTCCTTTTAGTCCCCGTTTTTATAGTTTTGTCTTCTCCTTTGCGGTCCAACTTTGGCTATACACTCTGAATATAAGGGTACTTGAATCTTGAATCTACTTGTTTCTTTTCATGATGTATATCATTTTTGTTCTCCTGAGAGCCTGAAAAACAAATAACCAAGCAAGTTTTCAAGATTGTACATAAAGTAAAAGTAGGCTCCCTAAAATCAAAGGTTCACTCATGCTCAAACTATGCGATAGTGGCTGGAAGGTTGTATCATGTAATAGGGGTTAGGAGGAGAATTTAACATCAGCAAAACCCGAATTTGACCTTAAATAATCCACTTGATCTCTCTCAGCCTCAGGTTCCTCTTTGGCACAAAGAGAAAGAATACCATGTTCACTAGGGTTATTTGGAGGTTAAATACGATAATGCATGCAAAGTCCCTAGCTCTATGCCTGCCCCATTACTATCCTCAATTAATTAAGGCTACTTTTATCATTATTATTAGTTCGGAGGCACGCATTGTGACTGCTCAAACTGTTCCTTATCTCTTTGAACTGCCTCTAAACTGGAATGAAGAATATTACCGGTGCCAAGACCAGGAGAATTTCAACCACAGTTAAAGATAGAAGCGTGATGCAGTTGGAGAAAGGGCTCAGACCCTTCATACTGTTGAGGTCCAGGCGGGGTCAAGTGCGCCAAACCAAGTCAGCCAGCCGTGAGTTTAATCACAAGTCAGAGTAAGGTCTCTAGGCAGAGTCTGGTTTTTGTTTTGTTCTGTTTTTTGAAATATGATTCCTTTAATGTTCTAGACATTTTAAACATTCATAAAATCGCCTTGTTTCAGAAGTCATTTCCTCTTTGGTACAGATTCCGTGTCCATGATCAGAGACAGTTCTCAGAGACTCAGCCAGCAGAAAGGACACAGGAAAGCAACAACTCAGTGTGATCGTCATCAAATACCTCTCCCATATTGGGGACAGTTCACCTCCGTGTCAGCTTTTATTATGAGCTATTATTTGGACACTTAGCATCTATCGTATGAGCTATTGCCGGGGTTTTGTTCAAAAGGGATTGAGACTGAGGCAGGGATCCTGTCATGCAGGGGAAGGGTACCCAGGAATCGGGAGGAACACATGGGACTGGGCAGGGTTCAGGGTGATGGCTCCAGACACATCAGGGCAGCACCTATGGTTCGCTTCCATTAGCACGTGGGCAGTGCCACAGCGGGAAGGTTGGTGAGATTAGCTAAGAGGACCAGGTCCAGTGGCTCGTGATCCAAAGATCCCACTGCCTAGAGATAGAAATTCTTCTTCTTACAGCATCCTTGTTTCCAAGCTTGGCTTTGGTAAGCTTGCTTATGTTTCATTTGTTTTTCTGAAATCAAAGAATTCAAAAAACCCTGTTTATTAATAAACACTGTCTCTCCTAATTCTCCCCTGACTATTGTTCAGGTACAAAGGTGTTTCCCTGGATGGTGCGTGTACCCTTTGTGCTCAGATCTTTTTACTTGTTGCTATTTCATCTCTAACTTAACACACCGGCATCCTTGTCCTAATCTTTTCTCTAAAAATGACATCATTTTTCCATGAACATATTGTCACCATCATTATCTTAGCTGTTTGCCTAGTGTTGGGCATGTGAACTGTTTTTCTTTCTTTCTTTTTTTTTCCTAGCATGAAAAGCACTCATTGCAAATACCTCTGTACTTTGGGGGTTATTTCCTTGGGGAAGCTTCTAGGGCATGGGATTTCCAGGTCAAAGGGTACAAACTGTTTTCTGCTCTTATTGCACATTGAGCTAATGAACTTACCTTTATAACTCCGGGGGCTTTCAGAAGGCTGTTTTGAATCTGACGTTGTGTGTTAGTACTGTAGGCTGCTGCGAATTATTGAATGAGTAAACTTAAGCACTGTTGGGCTAGAGAAGTATTGATTAAAAGAAGAAAGCAAAGCTGAGGTCTGGAAGAGAGGAGAGGAAGGAGGGAGGGAGACAGTAGGCTCAAAGTCTGTGGTTTGTAAAGATGGCTTCCCACCTTGCAGCCACGTGATGGTTTTCAGTGTGTTTCATCATTTGGATGTTGAGAGAGGAAATATTTTGTGGGGCTTTCTTCAACTTACTTGGCTCAGCCTATAGCACTTGTACTCATGTGTACTTCCCTAAACCTCTTTCTTTTTTTTTTTTTTATAAGTGTATTTATTTATATACCTATTTTTGGCTGTGCTGGGTCTTCCTTGCTGCACAGACTTTCTCTAGTTGTGGCGCTCGGGGACTCGGTAGCTTCTCTTGTTGTGGAGCATGGGCTCTAGGGTGCGTGGGCTTCCGTAATTGCAGCACCAGAGCTCAGCAGTTGCGGCTCCCGGCCTCTAGCGCAGGCTCAGTAGTTGTGGAGCACCTGCTTAGTTGCTTCGCAGCATGTGGGATCTTCCTGGACCAGGAATCGAACACGTGTCTCCTGCATTGGCAGGTGTATTCTTTACCACTGAGCCACTGGGGAAGCCCCCTAAACCTCTTCCTTGCCTCTGAGCTCCTATACTTTTTAGCTCTGTCCATGATGCATCGTACTGAAACTGGGGGAAAAAAGAGCCCCATATGCACTGCCGATAGTGAGAACCTGGCTTCTGTTTTCACTTCCTCCATCTCCCTGAGGGCTTTTGCAAAACTCTAAATTATGCTGCCACCCACGTTATCTATTCTCTCTTCTAACTCCCAATTTCCTGCCTTTCTAATAATTAACAACACGTTGGAGTCAGACCTGGGTTGGAATCCTGGCTCGGCTGCTATGCGACTTACTCTGTGTGACCCTAAGCAGGTAACTTCCTGTCTCTGAGCCCCATTTTCTATATCTAGAAGATGAGGCTTAACTCAGTGCTTGACATCCAGCTCAGTGAGTGGTTGCATTGGGTAATTATGGTTTGAGCTGTGCTTAAACCAGCAACAGAGGGAGTAGGATTAGAAGGATAACATTTCTATGTCCCCATTTGTAAAATGGGATCATATTATCGTGAACTGTCATGAAAGAACATCACGTGGGGGAATGTCCTGGAAGTTCAGTGCTTAAGACTTGGTGCTTTCACTGCTGAGGGCCTGTATTCGATCCCTGGTTGGGAAACCAAGATCCCACAAGCAGCATGATGCAGCCTAAAAAATAAAAAACATTCCGTGGTGTCCGTAATAGTATGTGATAGGCACCCAGCAGATGCTGTGTTATCTTTCTCTCCCTCCCTCCCCATCATCTCCTCCCTTCCCCTTTCCTTTTCTTATCCTGCCTTTCCTGCCCTGCCCTTTTGTGCCCTGTCTTCTATTTGGATAATCACAGAGGTCTGTACCACTGGAAAAAAATGTACAAAACCCCTCCCAATCTGCCCCTCCTGTGGGTGGACAGGCAAGATAAACCAGGAGGAGAGAAACCCGAGGTAGTGGTTTGGCCCGGGTCATTTATAAGGGGAAGGAAGTAAACAAACTGCTGGTGGCAGAGCCAGAGAAAAGCAGTGGCTCGAGGGAAGGCAGCCGGGAAGGAGGCTTTTGACAAATCAACCCAGCCTGAAATCTCTGAGTCACTGCAGAGGGTCTGTCTGCAAGACAGATTCAGGGCTGGTTAGTGAGTGCTCCCCGAAGGGGAGGTGAGAGCCAGGGTACTACTAAGTCATGGCTGAGAAGGGGACAGCCAAGGAATTGAGAAATAAAATGCCTAATTGTACCTCGGGTTTTATCTGTCATTAAATCCGATTTTAACTGCCTGCCTTTTTGTACCATGAGTGGATGGTAACTATACTAGAGACGGTTATTATGCTTAACTGTTTTAATGAGTTTTGTTATGTGTATGGGAGAGGAAATTAGGTAGAAAAGGGTGCAAAGCTCCATTGCTCTGCTAACTTTATGGTTAGAGTTACAACCAACACCCAGTTATTCAAGCCTAAACCCAGAATAGGGAAGGTGATGGGGAGGAAGAGAGAGATTCATTATTGATGTGATCTGGCTTCAGAAAGTAAATGTCACAGGTCAACAGGACACCACCAAGGACACAAAAACCCACATCGGGAGGAGGATGTGAATGTGGGCACATGGATGTCATGGGTCAGGGCTCCTCCACATGGACTTCTGCTGGTGCTGCCTCTGGTCTCAGATCCTGGCTCCAACGTGGATCCCTGTAGACAGAGTCAAACAGTTCTCCATGAGTTGGGTGAGAAAATGAAAATGCATGGGGAAATTCAGTTGGAAACCAAATTCAGTGTATGATGATTGCTCTCAGACCAAGGGACAGGAGCCCTCTCCACA
Source organism: Bos grunniens (assembly GCF_055505025.1). Lineage (NCBI taxonomy): Eukaryota > Metazoa > Chordata > Mammalia > Artiodactyla > Bovidae > Bos > Bos grunniens. The sequence goes on along the minus strand of NC_141183.1, from coordinate 46,564,004 downwards.
CACTCTGGCATAGCATTTATCATACTTTAATACAAGTATGTACTTTCTGACCCACACCCCCCACTAGACCGCAAGCTAAGACAGAGATCACGTCTTAGTAGATGCTGCATTTCCCACGCCTGGGACAGTGTCTGACACATGCTAGGTGCTCAGTCAATATCCACTACAGTCATAATTTCACCTAATTCAGCCCTGTACTTCAGAGCCAAAACATGTACTGACTGGACAAGTTACTTATCCAATCTGCCTCAGTTTCCTCCTGTGCAGAAGAGCTACAATGGTGACACATACCTCATAAGGTTACTGTGAGGGTTAAATGAGCTCATGCATGTCAAGCACAGTGCCTGACAATTAGTTCTCACTATCAAATATCAGCATCAGCATCACCATTATCACCACCATCACACTCACCACTACCACCATCATCACCACAACATCATCACCATCATCAACACCACCATCATCACCACCATCATCGCCATCATCCAACATCATCACCATCACCCACCACCATCATCACCATCATCATCAACACCATCATCACCATCACCATCAACCACCACCATCATCACCATCATCAACATCATCGCCACCATCATCACCATCACCATCATCATCATCACCATCACCATCATCATCACCATCATCACTATCACCATCAACCACAACCATCATCGCCATCATCCAACATCATCACCATCACCCACCACCATCATCACCATCATCATCAACACCATCATTCAACACCATTGCCACCATCATCACCATCACCATCATCATCACCATCAACCACCACCATCATCGCCATCACCATCAACCACCACCATCATCACCATCATCAACACCATCATCACCATCACCCACCACCATCATCATCAACACCATCATTCAATACCATCGCCACCATCATCACCATCACCACCATCATCAACACCATCATCACCATCACCATCATCATCACCACCATCACCATCACCATCAACCACCACCATCATCGCCATCATCATCAACACCATCATCGCCATCATCCAACATCATCAACACCATCATCACCATCACCATCAACCACCACCATCATCACCATCACCCAACATCACTACCATCATCATCACCATCATAAAATCAACTTCCCAGTGACCAGGGCAAGTCACTAAACTTTGTTTATCGATTTCCTCTTCTAAGAGTAACCGCATGCTCACTAAGATCGCTTTTGGCCGTGACACCCTCTGTTTCTCTCAAGGGTGTGTCTTACCTGCTCTCTATATTAGTCACAGAAATTTCTGAATCCAAAACTGGCTTTCTCTACCTACCAATGCATATTTGGACCACTTTCCCAAACCAACTGGAGCTGTGTGCTCAGGACACTCAATTTTGCCTGTGTTTGTGTGTGTGTGTGTGTGTGTTATAATTAGTTTAAAGAAAATATGACTAGAAAATTAAATCCTTTGCAAATGCATCATCTAATACTGTTCAGCACCAAATGGACATATTTTTGCACTGCCTGCTGTTTGAGATTATCCACACGAGGGCTTTCATCCATCAGCATGTCTAACAAAGAGTTAACGGAAAATCTGATAATAAAACAGCAAGCTCTATGTACCACCTTGCCATAGGACCCACTCTCATTTTTGGATGGAAGAGCAGGACAACGTGAAATGAGAAATTGAGGAAAATAACAGAAGTTGGAATGAGATGCCAAAGGAAGGCAACCATAAAATAACTGCAAACACAGAGAAGAAAAAGCTGTGAAGAATATAGAACACAATTACTCTAGTAAATGGTATTCACAGAATGCAACCATTTGCGTGAGAAAAGGGAGACATATGGTGATTATACACACATATGTATATTCATAAGTATCACTAATAAATTATACAACAAATTGATAGCATTAGTGGCCTTCAGGGAGGAAAGATGGGTGGCCATGAAGGTGAGGGGTAGAGAGACTGTTTTATTAAACTTTTTACTCTTTTGTCCTTTTTGACCATGTGAATACTTTTCTGGTTTCAAAATGGATTGTTGAAAATTTATTCTGACTCTTTGCAACCCATGGACTCTAGCTCACCAGGCACCTCTGTGCATGGAGATTCTCCAGGAGGGAATATTGGAATGGGTTGCCATCCCCTCCTCCAGGAGTTCTTCCCAACCCAGGAATCTAATCCAGGTCTCCCGCATTGCAGGCAAATTCTTTACTATCTGAGCCACCAGGGAAGCTCAAGTATACTGCAGTGGGTAGCCTATCCTTTCTCCAGGGTATCTTCCTGACCTGGGAATCGAACCCGGGTCTCCTGCCTTGCAGAAGGATTCTTTACCAGCTGAGCTACCAGGGAAGCCCATTACATAGGGTGAGCAGAGAACAAACCAGAAGCTGGAATCTGGGTTCTGGTTGTGTGTTTCTCAGCATCCATCTGTGTGATTTATACAAGCCATTCCCCTCTCTGGACCTCTGCTTCATCCTGCTGCCCCCACCCTCCAGAGTGAAGGGGTTCAATTAGACATTAGGTTACATTACATCCTCCCATCTTTCAGGATTTGCTTTCACCCTGGAGCACAGTGGTTCAGCAGAGCATGAACTTACCAGCCCTCTACTCTGTACCTGGTCCTTCCAGTCCCCATCTTTCTTCTGCTGGCTGTGTGCCCTTGTTTGCCCTCTGAGCCCTGGGATTTAGTGCTGGTGAAAGATGAGAAGCTGAGAGCTTGAACTCCAGTAAAATGAGGATGACCAAAAACTGCCAAAAAAAAAAAAATTTCAAAGAAATCTAAGAAAGAGCCTGGAAGAAGAAAGTACTAGGCGGGGCCAAGTATAATATAAGAAAGCCATAGAGTGAGTGGGGGAAGCAGTGGAGAGGCTGAAGTATGTGCAAAGTGAGATGGAACAGCAACTCCAGTGCCAGCCCCATGGAGGGAGGCTGGGAAGGATAGGGAAATCAGGTGCCCAGTGATCAAAACCCTGGTGACGTTCTGCTCGCCCTTTCTAGCAGCTCTGGAGCCCCCATCATGACCACTCAACACTGGCTGAGATCTTGTGGCACTGTAGCCGCCTCATTGAGCTCAGAGGTCACCAGTTACATGAGCTAAGAATAAGAGGGAACCTCAAGGCTTTAAGCAGAGATTGGGAAGAGAAGAAAGGAAGGAAAAGGAAAAAAGAGAAGGGAGGAAAGAGAGAGGCAGAGCGATAGGGACCCCAGGGCAGTACAGGGTCAGAAAAAGAAAAACAAAGAGAAAGAAGGAAGAAAAGGCGAGCTATTTAGGTTCACAGATAGACCCACAGAAGCCCACCTGCCCCGTAATAGCAATGAACTCTAGGAGGAGAAGCAGTGTCAGCTCATCACCAGGAGTCCTAAAAGAAAATGCACTTGGCATCTTAAGCAGAGCCACCAAGAATACATTGTTACTGCCGACGCTTTCCTCTTCCCTCCCACCACTTCCACTTAATCCCAGAGGTGGTGATGGGGGCAGAAAAGAACCCACAACCATCAGAAGAAAGATCAGGTTCTGGAAGGATCAGGTCTGAAGTAAAGGGCTTGGTGGGTTCGTACCAATGGGTATGGGACCATTTTAAAGACATCAACATCCGAGATCCCATCCCAAGAGCAGAAAACGCAGGAGAAACAGATGAAGGAGCTGACGGCATTTAATCTGGAGAAGAAAAGACTTTCTTGAAGATTTGGCTAGAAGGCTGACTGCTGGCGCCCCTTTCACCACGGATGTACTTTGATTTTATAAAGTATTTTGAAGGGTTCCCATGTGAAAGAAAGATCAAACTTATTTTGTGTGGCTCCCCAGGGATAAATTAGGAGACATTTGCAAAGAGACTGATTCCAATGTGACAAAAGGGAGCTTTAAACACTGTCAGATGTTTTGGAATACAATCAGTTACCAGTGGACTGTCACTGATGGGATGTGTAGCAGGGATTCCGCAGAACTGGGTGAGGTGGTACCTAAGGTACATTCCAAAATACTGGAGCACACCTGATCTGAACAGCTGACTCATTGGAAAAGTCCCTGATGCTGGGAAAGATTGAGGGCAGAAGGAGAAGAGGGCATCAAAGGATGAGAGGCCTGGATGGCATCACCGATGCAATGGACATAATGCCTGGATGGCTTCACCAATGCAATGGATAAATAGTGGACACCGATGCAATGGACATGGCGTCACTGATGCAAACTTAGAAAATGGTGAGAGACAGGGAGGCCTGGAGTACTGCAGTCCACGAGATCACAAAAATTCGAACACAGCTGGGTGACTGAGCAACATAATGCATTCCAATAACCATGCCCCTGAGCAGCAGGGATTTGGGGATAAGCAGGAATGTCAAGGGCTCCAGTGAAGCCTGATGAAGCCCACAACTGTCAGCTCCTACAACAGGATTATAAAAACAGAAAATCATACTGACTTCAATGGGCCTTCCCTCCCAGCAAACTCATTTCGTGGGAGAAAGAGCTGATAATTGGCAGTGGTGGTCACCCACCAGAAATGCAGGCTGGCTGGTGCCCAAAGGTCACACCGAAGGCCAGGAAGCCAGGTGTGGAGCGACAGATGTTTTAGCGACAAACAGGAAAAGGGAAATTTTCTTAAAAGCTTATGATTGGGAAATCACAATGCTAAACGTGAACTTCTTGGTGGATAGGTCACATGGGGCAGTTCAGGAACTGCCTTGTAAATTTGTTTTTTCAGCCAAGAGAGCTCGCCTGATTCACGAGAGCTGTCATGTCAGTGTAGCTCTGACAGCACCGATGCCGTGGGGCAGGGTTTAAGAGCACAGGGGCTGGAGACGGGCTGCCTGCACTGAAAGGCTGCTCTCCTGCTTAAGCTGCGTGGCTTAGGGGAGAAACTCAAGCTCTCTGTGGTCAGGAGTCCTCTCCTTTGGAGTAAACAGCAATATTCATATGTGCCTCATCGGATTATTTTGAGGGTTAAACATTTAGAATGTTTATGACACTTTTTTTTTTCTGTCATTTTTTGGGTTTGCTCTCGGTGGTGGTGCTCAGTCGTGTCCAACTCCTTGAAACCCCATGGACTGTAGCCCACCAAGTTCCTCTCTCCATGGAATTTTTCAGGCAAGAATACTGGAGTGGGTTGCCATTCCCTACTCCAGGGGATCTTCCCGGCCCAGGGCTCAAACCCAGATCTCTTGCATCTCCTGCATTGGCAGGCTTGGTTTACTCTTTATTTACTTGGCTGTGCCAGGTCTTCGTTGTGGCACGCAGGCGGTGTCTTTAGTGGCAGTATGTGAACTCTTTCCTTGTGGGCATGTGGGATCTCGCTTCCTGACCAGGGACCAAATCCAGATCCCCCACATTGGGAACTCGGAGTCTTAGCACTGGACCAGCAGGGAAGTCCTGACACTTGTTTTTAACGTAAGTCACTTGGAACATGTCCTAGTGATTAGGAAGACCTACATTTATTATACGGTTATTATTTTTCATGCTTTTGAAAGCAGCAGGATGGGAAAGGAAAAGCTTAGACTTTGGAATGAGTTAGAGCTGAGTTCAACTCCTTTCGACAGTTGTAAAAAGAGGGTAAAAATACCACACGCCCCCCACCCCCAAGGCTGGAATGAGAAATTAAATATGTGTCTGGTTCAGTTGCCTGGCATATAGGAATATTCAGGAAATCTTAGTTCCCTTCTCCTCTTCCCCATCTTGATGTGTTTTGTCTAGGTGCCAGGGCACTGTGCTAAGAGATAGAGGCAAAAATGAGAATGAGATGTGGTCTCTGTCCTCAAAGGGCTCACGTCCAGAAGGAAAGCCTAGACACACACGTGACAAGGCGCTATACAAAGGCTATGATGGGCCTATCAATCCAGTTACCTAGGAGGCAATGTTTCAGCTGGGATTTGAGGAAAGGGCAGAACTTCACAGAGCTGGTCCAAGTATTGGTCAAGAAGTTGGTGGGGGGGATTTCAGGCAGTGTAGGAAACGCACTGCATCCATGTGCCAAAAAGAAAGCCCGCGATCACTTGGGATCACCCCTGTGTCTGCCTCTGGATTTCTGTGCCAAGAGCCCTGGGGCCCATGCAGGATACCCTTCCTCTCTGTGAAGAGGTGACCCATCTGAAGAATTAACAGGAGAAGCCACGGCAGAGAAGATGCTCAGGCAACCAAAAACTGCATGTGTACATTTCAAGGGGGAAAAAACAAAACAAAACAAGAAAGAAAAAGCCCATAACAGCCGAACAAATCAGAAACATAAAAGGTCTCAAAGGTTCTACAGGACAGGGCTTTGTGCTGCCCCAGGGCTGTGATGCGGGGGTATGTCTGGCTGCTTCATCAGTCATTTCACTGAACTCCCAAGCTCCCCCGACCTTGGCCAGGATATGTGTCACAGTGGCCCCCCTCCCAGGGCTGCTGGGACCAGACTGAAGCCCGGGTAAGTGAGCCTCTGTCAGAGCCCCCACGAAACTGGTACATTCGGAACCTTCCCCCAAAGCCAGCAACAGATGTCTTCAAGGAACCGAATCCAGAGCAGAATTTTAGCAAAACCCAACTTCAGGAGCTTCTTCCCCAAGTGAATGAGACACACCAAGGCGGAACATTTTAAAAAGCTAGGGACTTCCGTGGCAGTCCAGTGGTTAAGACTTCGCCTTCCAATGTAGGGAGTACAGGTTAGATTCCTGGTTGGGGAGCTGAGATCCCACAAGCCTCAGGACCAAAAAACCCCACCAAAACATAAAACAGAAGCAAAATTGAAACACATCCAATAAAGACTTTAATTGATTAATTAAAAAGCTGAATGAAAGTGTCCAAAGTGCCCAGAGGTTAGTGGAAGACCTTGAACCTGCCCAGGAGGGAAGAAAGACATCATCAGCTAAGCAGCTGTAGGAACCCTGCTGTAAGAATGGCAGACTTGGGGTCTCAGGTCCACGGAAGTCACTCTCCCCCTCCTGCCCGTCCAGGGAGGCTGTGCTTGGTGGACTGCGGTCAGGGGCGAGCAGCAGACCTCCCCAGGGAAGTGGCTAAGAGGGGACACCAGAAGCTCCTAAAAGGCACGGCTGCCCCTGCTGGGCCCAATCTGCCAGAGACCCAGGGGCTGCTCCCAGCAGCTCAACACACATACTCCTCTACACACCGCACACATGCAAAACACCAACTACACACCACGTCCAGAAGCTGCCGATATCCACCCACACATCAACACACGTGGCACCCACCACCCGCTAAATGCAAACGGTCCACCCAAGTAGAGCATACACACCATCCCTCTATCCTACACACAACACACATACTCAAATAGCCACAGTACAGCATCTGCAAAAATAAACTCACCAGATACACCGAGATGCCCGTTCACACGTACACAGGCACATCCTACCCACACTCAGCGCCTGACACCCCACTCACACACTTGCTCAAAGGCCCACATTAGACAGCGGCTTTGGGTTCTCGACAGCCCACCCGACACAGTGAGACGTGGCCTCACAGTCATCCACACACGACCCACAGACACGCAATGTTGCTACTCCATGTCTCTCCCGCCAGCCCCGCACAACCCGGCACATCTGTGCAGCGCATCCCCCACCCGGCCGGCTCTGGCAAGAGGCTTCCCGCTCGGTGTGCAGCGGCCACAGTGGCCAGGAATTAAAATGCAGCGAGGAGGAGCCGTGCGCGTCAGCACCGCGTCTCCGGGAGCGCACGGCGCTCGCCGCCGCCGCCCCTCCCGCCAGCCCGGAGCCGCCGGGCCGGCGAGCCGAGGAGCAGGTGCTGGAAACCCAGCCGCGCCAGCGTCGCGCGGCCGCTGCCCAAGTTCGCCCGGGGGCCCCGAGGAGGGCCGGGCAGGCGGGAGGCGAGCGCAGCCGGCGCGGCCGCTACCGCGGTGCTGAGAGTCTCGAGAGGAGCCGGCGCGCGGAGCAGCGAGTCCGGGTCACCCCCGAGAGGAGTAGCCGGGGCTCCGCAGTCCCCAGCTCCTGGAGCACCCAGGCAGGAAAAAGAAGAGGCGAGGGACGGCGAGATCGGGCTTTTCTGGAAATTCGAGGCACTTCGCAGAGCCGTGCGGGGGAGAGAAGCGACACTTCCCTCTGGCCAGCAGCCTTGAAGGAGCCCGTCGGCCGGCAGCCTCCGGCGGGACCCTGAGACGCCCCCAGCCCCGGGCGAGGGCGGTCACATTGCAACGCAGGACGCCGGCGGCGCAGGACTCCGGGGAGCCTTAGCAGGTCTCCACCGAGCGCAGCCAGAGGAGCAGTTAGGAGGGTCCCGGAGGAAAGGGAAAGAGGGCCAGCAGGGCGACCGTTCATCCCGGTACACACCCACCCCACCCGCCCAGCCAGGAGCGGCCGCGCGCCTCTGGGGGCGCTCGTCCCCCGGCACCTTCTCCCCACGGTGTCCCAGCACCGCGGGCCACCGGCGGGGGACCCTTGGGGATGTCCGAATCAGGCATGGTGGCCGAGTGGCTGCTCTCCCGGGACCAGCGTAAAAGCTGGGATTAGGCGGAGCCCGGAGAGACTCAGCTCAGGGTCCCCCGAGGTCCAGGACAAGGGGACGCGGGTGCAGCACCCCGGGACCGGAGAGGCGGCGCCCAGCGGGGCCGCTCCAAAGGTAGTGGCCGGCGTCGGGCATCCTCAGGAGGACGCGGAGCCAGGAGAGCCTGGGAGGCGCTCGGGAAGGCCCGTGCCAGGGGCGGCGGGCCGAGGCGGGCTCGGTCCCGGGCGGACGCCCGCGGAGGCGGCGGTGGCGGCGCCGGGCGGGCATGCCGCGCCACCGGAGCTCCTTTCGGGCGCACGCTTCCCTGGCGCGGGCTGCGCGCGGCGGCTGCCGCTGCTGCTTCCACCGCTGCTGCGGACTTCCATGGCGGCTCCGCCCGGCCGGGGCCGCCGCCGCTGCCGCCAGCCACGGACTGAATGAATGAGCCGGAGCGGCGGAGCCGGGCGGCCCGCGGCCGCACTCACCGGCCCGGGACGCTTCCGCATGGCCCGCGAGGAACCGGCGCCCGCGGCGGTGGCGGCGGCCGGGCAGCCCGGGGGCGGCCGGGGCGGCGAGCGCGAGCGGGCGCTGCAGGGGCCGGGGGGCGCCCGCAGAGGGCGGCCGTCGCTGAGCCGCGCTAAACTGCACGGGCTGCGGCACATGTGCGCGGGGCGCGCGGCGCCCGGGGGCTCCTTCCAGCGGCGGGCGCTCTGGGTGCTGGCCTTCTGCACGTCCCTCGGCTTGCTGCTGTCCTGGTCCTCGAACCGCCTGCTCTACTGGCTCAGCTTCCCGTCGCACACGCGTGTGCACCGCGAGTGGAGCCGCCAGCTGCCCTTCCCCGCCGTCACCGTGTGCAACAACAACCCGCTGCGCTTCCCGCGCCTCTCCAAGGGGGACCTCTACTACGCCGGCCACTGGCTCGGGCTGCTGCTGCCCAACCGCACGGCGCGCCCGCTGGTCAGCGAGCTGCTGCGGGGGGACGAGCCGCGCCGCCAGTGGTTCCGCAAGCTGGCCGACTTCCGCCTCTTCCTGCCTCCCCGCCACTTCGAGGGCATCAGCGCCGCCTTCATGGACCGCCTGGGCCACCAGCTCGAGGACATGCTGCTCTCCTGCAAGTACCGCGGCGAGCTCTGCGGCCCGCACAACTTCTCCTCCGTGAGTGGCCCTCTGCGCGAACCCGCTCCCTCTGCTCCCTCACTTTCCCCAGCCCCGGGGTCTGGCAGCTCTTCCCCAGCCCGGGGGCTGGACCCCAGGCCCCTGGAGGTGATATCAGCCCAAGAGGCCCGGGGCAGAACCCAGTCTTAGGTCCCCCGCATATTCTCCAGGTTATGGGAACTCGGACGTCACTGCAGGAGGAGTCCTCTGGCTCCCTTGTTCCGGCCTCTCTCTTTGCATCCAAACCCCCTCTGGGAATACCAGTCCCCTTTCTTCCAGGCCTCACCCCCACCCCCCACCCCAGGATCCACAGTACTCCACGTAGCTACTCTGTGTTGGGGGTGAAGGGATGGGAAGACAGAGAAGCCTGTCTGAAGTGTGGGCTTGTTCTCTTTGGGAAACTCAATAGGAAGCTCTTTAAATATGGGCAAGAATCAGGTAGACCCCCTAAGCTCGCTGGGGACTCTAAGTAGCTTATGACTCGAGAGTTTCCAAACACTTCCAATTTGGGAGACTTTGGAGGAAATCACCAGAATACCAGCGGAGGATGAAGCTGTACCTAGTTTGGTGGGAGAAGCAGCAGCCCCTTCTGGTACTTTTTGTGTCAGGAAGTACCCTTCTGGTACGAGCTTGTGTCAGAAGCAATCTGGAAATGGAGCCGTGGTGGGTGCCATGGGGCCCCTTGTCCCCACGAGGTGTGAGAATGGGTCTGTCCCTCTAGGGGAGCCAACGCCCGGCAGTGGGAAAGCAGCATGGCAGAGATAGTGAAGCTGTGCTCAATTGATATTGAAGGCTTTGTAAACGTTTTGTTGTGCTGGTTCTCCCATGCTGGAGTCTGGATAAGGCAGCTGTCAGACAGAAGGTATCTGCTTTGTGTGGTCTGCCTAGGAGGAGTTGTGGTGCCAAGCCTCAGCGTGGCACCAGCCTGGCCAGCCATTCGTGTGTAAATGCCCCTTCAGGGGGTTGGGCTTTGCCACCAGTGCCGGGAATGTCCATGTGTGTAGTTTGTTCATAATGTTCTGATGGTGATTTTACCAGCTTTAGGCATTCCTCCTGACCGTCTCATCTCTGACAGTGCTTTTTTTTTTTTTTTTTAGGATAATAAAGAGATGCTTTGGTTCCAACAGGTGTTGGCACAGATGCCCATCAGGCCAGGGCTCTGATGGGCGGATTGGCCCAGTCCTGGTCTAGGATAGTGACCCTGGCCTCAGTCTTACTCTCTTTGTTTTGCTTTAAGCCTGCGTTAGCGGTAGCTGTGAATTATCCTCTCCCCAAAGATCCCTTGTTTCCTGAGCTTTTCAGCTTGCTTTAAAAGAATACCTATTTCATGGTTCCCCCGCCTTAGCAAGCAGGAGGTGCTGTTAACATATGTTTCTAAGTGACTTCGCCCAGACTTCAGATACAATTCTGAGTTCCGTCTAACAAAGAAAGAGGAAGGAAGGTCATGAGCCTTTATTGTTTACAGTAAGTCCCTTACATACGAACCTTCAAGTTGCGAACTTTCAAAGATACAAACCTACCTTTGCCTGTCCAATCACATAAGTTCATGTGTCTGGAGTACATTGTCACATGCGTGCATCCTCCCCAAGTGGCTGTGTTTTTGTGTCCTTTACTGTTCAGTATTGTATAGAAGACAGTAGTACAGTACCTTTATTTCAAGCCCAGGATGTCTGGAAATAAGCATAAAAGCAGCGGTGATGTAGTTGGTTCTACTGTTCTCTTCAGGGTACTGTGCTATAAGATGAAAAATGTTTTCTTTATTTTTCGTTTTTTTTATGTATTATTTGTGTGAAAAGTATTATAAACCTGTTACAGTATGGTACCATATAGCTAATCGTGTTAGTTGGGTATCTAGGCTGGCTTTGCTGGACTTAAAAATTGGACGCATGAACGTGATCTTGGAACAGAGCTCGTTTGCCTGTAGGAGCTTATTGTGTTGTTCTTGGGCTGACCACTCGCTAGCAGCCCCTAGAATTAGACTGAAGTTCACTGTTACATTCAAGGATCAGCAGCTCCAGTTCCAAGCTATACAACACCTGGAAAACTCAGCACATCTGATGATGGCTTTACAAAGCATGGCTCGCGGGCTAACTGCCAGGATTCACTTTTGACATTTACCACAGCCCTGCTTTGGCAGAGTTTTATTCCCATGTTAAAGATGAGGGATCGGATGCACTAAGATGCAGTCCAGAGCCCTGAGTCAGCAAGCTCAAAGTCCAACTTTGTATACCACCAGACGCACACACAGAAGCCACGTGGAACCTTCCTCTCTGACCCTGGGCCTCTCTTCTATCAGAGGATCCCTGGGTAGGACTCTAGCCATCAGCCACCTCCAAATCCTGTTCCTTCTGGGAGCAAGGCTGGGAGAGTGGAAACTGGCCCCCTGCAAGGGGGTCATAGCCTTGGCCACTTGTTAGGGGTCTACAGAGCACATAGTGCCTGCAGGAGTCATCTGACCTCAGTCTCCCTGGCAGGAATGCCCTGAGTTGGTGAAAATCGAGTTCTTCTCACTGGGGTACACCCTTCTGTGACCACCCGTACCCTGCCTTCCTGTGTCTGAAGACTTTGCAGGCCCACACCCACCTAAACCAAAGTGTTACTTCCATACCTTCCTGGGGACTCAAGTGACCCCTAGTGGCTTCACGTCATGGTATTGCCCTGGGAGTTTTCAGCGCCATCACGTTTCATGCTGTAGTTTTTCTCCAAGGGCCTCAGGATTAAAGATTGCACCCCTCTATCCATGGAGGCCAGAAGCTATTTCAGGGGAGCCCTTAATATACAGTGGGTGGGCCCATTAAGGAATCCTTTCTTTAACCACTCTACCCTGCCCCAAGCCTTTGTTGGCTCTGATGAAGGAACACTATAGTGAGTGGTTAAGAGTGTGAACTCTCAGGCTGAACTGATGGCTCAAATCCTGAGATGACCACTTGCTGTGTGCCCTTGGACAGGTGACTTAATCTCTCTGTTCTTTAATTTCCTGCTCCATCTAGTGGTGGTAACAATAGTACATACACCACATTCTCTATGGGCTTCCCAGGTGGCTCAATGGTAAAGAATCCGCCTGCCAGTGCAGGAGATGTGAGTTCAGTCCTTGGGTGGGAAAGATCCCCTGGAGGAGGGCATGGCAACCCACTCCAGTATTCTTGCCTGGAGAATTCCATGGACAGAGAAGCCTGGCGGACTATAATCCAAGGGGTCGCAAAGAGTTGGATACAACTGAATGAATGAGCATGCACGTAGGTATGTGTGAGATAGACACTCTGGACTGTGCTGGGTCCCCATAAAAATGCCGCCTTTAAAGGGCATCAGCCTCCTCACTGGTCTCTGGCCTCCAGCTTATGCTCCCTGCCCTCTGCATCCACCCTTGGCCCTATAGTCAGAGCAGTCTTTCTAAAGTTCCACTCAGAGCATAGCATCCCATTTCTTCAAACCCTTCAGTGACTCACCTGTCCCAGGTCCTGGTTCCTCAGGCCCTGAACCTGGGCCCTTCCTTATCTCTGGCCATGCTCTCTCTGGTACCACGTGCCCAAGCTCTGCTGAACAGCTGACAACAGCTGGACTGCTTCCTCTGCTACCGTAAGTGCGTATGGTGACCTGGGGATGCCCAGTCATCCTTCAGCCTCCAGCCCTGGGGTTTCCTCTCTTTTGAAGCCTTCCCTGACCAACCACCACCTCCGCTTCTCACTGAAACTGATACCTTCCTCTTTTTTGCCCTCTGCCTCCCGTTTAGGTGTCAGTCCTCACATGCATGAGTGTCACCACACTTCCCCCTCACACACACTGCCCAGACTCAAGCAGGAATCAGATCTGATTTCCCTGACATCTTCAGCCCCCAACACAGACCCTGATATGCATGTTAAGCACTCAGGAATGGTTTGGGGAGTGAAGACCTTCCCCAGGTAACCTCAAGATCTCATTGTTTTCCAGAATTCCTGGGTTAATTTCTCCAGGGAGTACCAGTGGAATGCCTTTCTAATGAGGAAATGCCCAGTCAGTTTGGGGGCATTTATTACTTTGGGGAGCAGAGAGAGAGAGAATGAGGATGCCAAGGTACCTGGGGTTCCGAAGCCCTAAGTGGCCCAGGTGAGGGATGAGCTTCCGGGGGGACCAGTGGGGAGATGTGCCCCAATATCTCATTCTATCCTGTTGGCCTCAGGCTCTAGAAATAAGCTCAACAGGGGAGATCAGAGGGCTGTGGGGCGTGTCTGTCAGGTTTTAGTCCGCAGGCCATTCAGGATGTGGTTACGTGCAACTCCTCTCTATGTTTGTCACAGCTGCGAAATGGTTAATCACTCAGTGGTCAGACAAAGCAGCTCTGCTTCCAACTGTCCATGTGATTTCCCTGGCTTCTGCCGTGGACCTCAGGCTCTGAACACTCTGGCCGCTCTGGGCTTTCCTGGGGGCGGGAAGACCAGCCTTCCCCAGTAATTGGACAGGACGGGGAATGATGAGGCCAGGCTCTGTGGGCATGGGGCCTCGGAGGAGGGCCTAAGGGTCTGGGAACAGCTGTAGACAGAGGCCAGTCAGGGCCCAATGACAAGAAGCAGTGATGTTCTCTGGGAGGAGGCAAGGGTCAGAGGAAGCATCCAGGCAGACCTCAGTTTAAGCTTTGGCTTTGTCCCTTTTTAGCTGTGTACCTCCCTCGCTAAGCCCCTGAAAGCTGGGAAGAAGATAATACGTATGCAGTGACCAGCCCCTGCCTGAACAGCATGCTGCTGCTGCTGCCAAGTCACGTCAGTCGTGTTCGACTCTGTGCGACCCCATAGACGGCAGCCCACCAGCCTCTGCCATCCCTGGGATTCTCCAGGCAAGAGTACTGGAGTGGGTTGCCATTGCCTTCTCCAGTGCATGAAAGTGAAAAGTGAAAGTGAAGTCGCTCAGTCATGTCCGACTTCGCAACCCCATGGACTGCAGCCTACCAGGCTCCTCCACAACCCCATGGACTGCAGCCTACCAGGCTCCTCCATCCATGGGGTTTTCCAGGCAAGAGTACTGGAGTGGGTTGCCATTGCCTTCTCCAGCCTGAACAGCATAGGAGCTCAGTATTCAAGAGCTGTTGTTATAATATGATAAAGAGATAGGCACAGTCTTTGTATCTCATGGTAGCAGTTATTAATTATGATCAATATCATTATCATCTCTTATCAGGAGCACTTACCTGAGTGGCGATGTGCTCATTTCCTGGTTCATTCATTCCAACACCCAATGTATACTAAGTGTCAACTGTATGTCATGCTCTAAACTAGCTGCTGGGGATGTAGCGTTAAATAAGGCATGGGGTGTGTCCTCCGTGAACCTGCAGTTTTGTTGAAGAAAGAGATAGCAGCAACAGATGCCAGGAGTCCAGAGGTGCTGCGTGGGCTCAGAAGGAATACCCAGAGCAGACTAGGGATCTCTAAGGGCTTCTGGGAGGAGGTGACATCGGAGCTGAGTCTGGAAGGATCAGTAGGAGTTCCAAGGTAGAGAAGGAGAGAAACGGGGCTTCATGGAGAGGGGGCACCTTGTGCGAATGGGGAGAATGGAGACATGAGAGAATGAAATTGGACACGTCCTTTCTGGGGCTGAGTGTGGCTCAAAGCTGTGCACAGGGCTTGGGGGTTGGGGCTGGATATGATGAGTTGGGGAAATAGTAACAACGCACCTATTCAATGGACACAAGTTTGGGCAAATTCCGGGAGATGGTGAGGGACAGGGAAGCCATGTGTGCCGTAGTCCATGGGGTCACAAAGAGTCAGACACCGCTTGGCAACTCAACAACAGCAACAATGACAACAATGCAAAGGTGTGAACACCTGGAGGCCACACTAAGTTTTTGAACTCTGTAGCAAAATGTCTGACTTCTTTCATTGCTGGCTGTCACACTGACAGGGAGATCTCATCTGGTCCCAACCCCCATCCAGCTGTCACCCCCTTTCCTAACTCCATCAGAATTCCAGCCTTCCCTGCCCCCCATTGCCTAACCGTGCACCACCCTCTCCCCCTATCTGCAGGAGTCAACCCTGAGTGCAGATTTTGGACCGGTCCTCTGTACTAAAAGCCAAGACAACAGCATGTGATTTCATCACACTTTGTCACAGGAAGCAGGCTGGCTGCTGCAAGCCAGCCACAGAAAACAAGAAATCATTTCAGCAACATGTTGTTTAAAATCAGCAAATTCCGTTGAAGTGGTGCTAGGCCAGGCAGCCCAATAGTTGTGAAGATGGATGGCTTCAGGGAGGAGAGAAAGATACCTTTGCCTTTAGAGAAAGAGGGATAAACGAGCTAATACATGTCAAATGCTTAGAAGAGTTTCTGGAACCCAGTAAGGACTCAATAAATGTGAGCTATTTCCGTTCATATTACTTGCAGTGAACATTTCGAGCGAAGGACGAAGGCAAATAGTACCGGGCGGCTGCGATGTGCCAGACCCAAGCTGAGCACGTTTCACACCATCTCAATTTTCACAATCACCCTAAAAGGTTGTGTAATCATCGCCATTTGGCTGATGGGGGACATGCCCCTCTGGGCAGTTCTGTAGTTAAGCTGAAAGTCACAGAGCCAGCATATAGCAAAGCTGGGATCTGAACCCAAATCCTCAGGGCCACAAAGGCATAGCTACATAGCTGGATGAGGAAAGAGCAGGTTTGGTGGGGCAGAGGTTTTTCTGGGAAGACCAATCCAGCCTCTATTCTGCCCTGACCCGCCTATGTGACTTTGGCCTCTGCAGCTTCCTCTGTGAAATGAGAGCAGGAGCCAAATGACTAATGGGACTTAGCTGCAAAGTTCTCCATCCAAGTGAGCAGTCAGGGGAAAATAGGGCTTAACTACTGCAGATGGCCCATGCTCTTCAGCCAACCATTTTGCGTCTTTGCGGTGATGAAGCGGGGGGAAATGTACACGTTATTGGAGTGCTAGAGACAGGATGGTGATTAAATAGACATTTATGCAAGGAACATGAAAAGACTTCCCCCAGTTATGTGACTTTGGGGAAATCAGTTTGGGGAATCAGATGTCAGTTCTGCTCAGGTCTGTAGATACCCAAATGGACCCACGTCACGCTGATTCTGATAGTGGCTATTCGGGGGCCACTGTGGCTGGTCATGAAGGCATCAATCAGATGTCTGCCCAATTGAGAAGGGCTGGAGGAATAACCAGACCATTCGGTTTGCGCATCAGTCACTTTGGTTCTCCTCAGTGATTTGCTGGGATCGGCTACTCAGAGATTCAGTCCAGTGGTGCACATTGAGCATCTACTGATTGCCAGGCACTGGGCCACAAAGATGAGCCCAAACCCACTGTTTGCAGTAAACTGTCCTGCAGAACTGAGTGTGCCTCCCCGTGCAGGAAGGGGGACAGACTCTAGCCCAGGATTCGTATGAAAGCGTTAGTTGCTAGTCGTGTCCGACTCTTTGAGACCCCATGGACTGTAGCCCGCCAGGCTCCTCTGTCTAGAATTCTTCAGGCAAGACTATTGAAGTGGGTTGCCATTCCCTTCTCCAGGGGATCTTTCCGACCCAAGGATTGAACCCGCTTCTCCAGCTTTCCAGGCGGATCCTTTACCATCTGAGCCACTAGGGAAGCACCAGGATTTGTACAGGGCACCTGTTATGTAAATGGGTCACATCAATTTCACCAGAATCGAATGACTATTATGGCACCCATTTTACAGATGAGGAAACGGAGGCTCAAGAGAGGTACAAAGTCATAGCTCAGAGGCAGCAGAGTTAAGATTCAACCAAAGATTAGTCCAGCTCGGAAGCTGATATTCTTTTTGATGACACTATTCTGCTGCTAAGTCACTTCAATCGTGTCGAACTCTGTGTGACCCCATAAACAGCAGCCCACCAGGCTCCCCCGTCCCTGGGATTCTCCAGGCAAGAACACTGGAGTGGGTTGCCGTTTCCTTCTCTAACACCATTCTACCAACTCTCAAAGATGCTAGTGAGAACAAATCTTTCCATAGAAGGTGTCCCATACAGTCAAGCCTTCACTGAAAATTTCTTTCACTACAAGTTGGTACAGCCCCTGGAATTTATCCTGGTTTCCAAGCCCTGCCACCCTGAGAAGGAAAAGCCATTCCTAGGATCCATGATGGACTTGCAGCCAATGGAAATATTATAGGTCTATCATGGGGAACTTACTCAGGAGTTATGCAAATGTTTTCATGTAGCCATAACCTGAACTAAATTCCCATATTCATTCTTTCAAGGACATGGATAACTTTGAAATCCTGGCTAAGGAGCTATTGCCAAATTGAGTTCCAGCTCAGACCTGCGCTAACGAACAAACAAATGACTCACGAATAATTGGAACATGAATTGTTGGTAAAACAAATAGAGGCCATGAACGTACTGGGGAAGTTTGTTCTCCTGAGCATGTCAAATATCTCCCCTGACACCATTGTTTATACTATTAATTTGCTTAGTAAATTGTTTCCTCTGATTCTGCACACATTTATTGAGCTCTCTGCCAGGTCCTTTTATATTCATTATTTTATTCCAGCCCAACAACGGACCAGACAGAAAAGTATTCCTCTTTCCTTGATACAGATAAAGAAAGTGAGTAGGTTCAGTAACTCACCCAAGGTCACAGACATAGACTCTGATCTTAGGATTCCAAAGTCAACCCTCCTTTCCCTACGTCACAGTTTTTCCTACAAAGAAATCCCAGTGCAGCTTTGGCTAGATTAACCTGCGTTTCTTTTTTTTAAGGTGTTTTTGGTTTGTTTTTTAAATTTATCTATTTTTTGGCTGCACCGGGTGCTTGTTGCTGTGTGTGGGCTTTCTCTAGTTGTGGCAAGCAGGGGCTACTCACTTTCTAGTTGCGGTGCTCAGTCTTCTCACTGTGGAGGCTTCTCTTGTTGCGGAGCACAGGCTCAGTAGTTGTGATGCAGGGGCTTAGTTGTTGCAAGGCATGTGCGATCTTCCTGGACCAGGGATTGAACCCATGTCCCCTGCATTGGCAGATGGATTCTTAACCAGTGTACCACCAGGCAAGTCCAACCTGCATTTCTACTTAGCCGACTTTTAGTGATCGTACCTTGGAGAAGGAAATGACAACCTACTCCAGTATTCTCGCCTGGAGAATCCCATGCACAGAGGAACCTGGCAGACTACGTAGTCCATGGGGTCACAAGAGTCAGACATGACTTAGTGACTAAACCAGTGATCATACCTGGATAGGAATGTGTAATATACATTACCATCTCATTTTATCCTTGTAAGAACAGAGGGTGAGTATTGCACTCTATTGCATGTCTACAGAGAAGACAATGGCACCCCACTCCAGTACTCTTGCCTGGAAAATCCCATGGACGGAGGAGCCTGGTAGGCTGCAGTCCATGGGGTCTCGAAGATTCGGGAACGACTGAGCGACTTCACTTTCACTTTTCACTTTCATGCGTTGGAGAAGGAAATGGCAACCCACTCCAGTGTTCTTGCCTGAAGAATCCCAAGGACAGGGGAGCCTGGTGGGCTGCCATCTATGGGGTCGCAGAGAGTCGGACACGACTGAAGCGACTTAGCAGCAGCAGCAGCCTGTCTAACTTCAGAGGGTGGAGTGTCTTGCCCAGGGTCACATGACACAGCAACAGAAATTAGCCAAAAACTGTGAATGCAGTCCTCCTATGGCCTCTATATACCGCTTCTTTCCCTAGCAACTTTGTTCCTGGCCAGGGTGGACTTGGGGGCATATTGTCTGCCCTGAAAGATTTTCTTAAGAGAAAGGCAGTGGACTTCTGAGTGCCTTGCCAAAAAGAATCAGCGCTCAAACTGGCTGCTAAGATGAGGTGTTGGGTTCCTTCTTTATCTCTGCCCGGTGGCCTGCCCTCCTTCCCAGGCAGGTTTGTTCTGGCATATTCCAATCGGCTGTGGATGAATAGAGAAGCTTCTAGACCCATGCTTCCTAAAAATTTAGCATACTCAGATTCCTGGGCCCATGGCAGAGGTCCTGATTTGGTAGGTCTGGAATGGAACTTGAGATTTGCATTTCTGACAAGCCCCCAAGTGATGCAGATGCTGGTAGTCCGTGGACCACACTTTGAGGGGCAAGGCTTGGGCTCCATGAATGCTGAGAAGGAGGCATCCATGGGCTTTCTCAGTCACATCTGACTCACTGGGTCTGTAAGAAAACACACAGAATGGGCATCCTGGAGTGGAGCAAGGAAGGTACCTGGGGGAGGAGTCCTGGGTTCCCCAGTGAACCCCAGAGGAAGTGCATAACAGAGGCATTGTTGTTCTGGCATCAATGTCACATCACAGCAGGCGTTGCACAGGGGCCACGCGTCAAGCCAGTGTCAATCAAACCAAATTGAAAAGGCCATGTGGTCGGCTGAATAATGGCCCCTCAAAGAGGTCCTCATCCCCAGAACCTGTGAATACGTTACCTTACATGGCAAAAGGGACTCTGCAGATGTGATTAAGGACATTAAAAATATTTATTTATTTATTTATTTTTGGCTGCAATGGCACCCCACTCCAGTACTCTTGCCTGGAAGATCCCATGGATGGAGGAGCCTGGAAGGCTGCAGTCCATGGGGTCGCTGAGGTCGGACACGACTGAGCAACTTCACTTTCACTTTTCACTTTCATGCATTGGTGAAGGAAATGGCAACCCACTCCAGTGTTCTTGCCTGGAGAATCCCAGGGACAGGGGAGCCTGGTGGGCTGCCGTCTATGGGGTCACACAGAGTTGGACACGACTGAAGCGACTTAGCAGCAGCAGCAGCAGTCTTCACTGCTGCAGGTTCTTAACCACTGGACCACCAGGGAAATCCAGAATAAGGGCTTTGAGATGGAAAGATTATCCTTGACCACCTAGTGGGCCCCATGTAATCACAAAGGTCCTTGTAACAGAGAAGCAGGAGGGTCAGGGTCAGAGAAGATGGAACCGTGGAAGCTGAGGCCAGGGAGTCAGAGAGAGATATGAAGACACTGCACGGACAACTTTGAGATGGAGGAAGGAGCCGCAACCCAAGGAAAGCAGGTAGCCTCTAGAAGCTAGGAAAGGCAAGGAAACAGATTCTCCCCCAGAACTTCCAGAAGGGATGCAGCCTTGTTGACACCTTGATTTTAGCTTTCTGACCTAGAATGGTATGCTGATAAAATTGCGCTGTTTGATGCTACTAAGACTGTGGTAATTTGTTACAGCAGCAACAGAAATTTAATACAGGCCTCATTTGCTGTACAAAACACTCTCTGTTACACCTAGTGAACCAGGCTGAGTAGGTTTAGATCAGTGAAGTGAAGTTGCTCAGTCGTGTCCGACTCTTTGCAACCCCGTGGACACCAGGCTCCTCCGTCCGTGGGATTTTCTAGGCAAGAGTACTGGAGTGGGTTGCCATTTCCTTCTCCAGGGAATCTTCCTGACCCCAGGATTGAACCCAGGTCTCCCGCATTGTAGACAGACATTTTACCATCTGAGCCACCAGGGAAGTCCAGGTTAAGATCAGGGTCTATCCTAAAACCTAGAAAATGAAAGAATCCATAACAAACATGTAGCTTGGTTCAAAAATAGTCCACGTGGGAGTATTTTATCCATGTTTAACATTCATGCCAGATTGGGAATTTGGACCCCAGCAACTAGAAAGGAGTACAACTAGAAAAAGTAAGAGGAAGTAGGAAGAATGTGACTTCAAGAGTCAGACTCAAGTTCAACTCCCAGGACTGCCTAGCATTGACAGGGTGGCTGTTAGGGTGGGAGGTGCTTATCTTCGTTGAGATTCTGTTTCCTTCTTTGTAAAGCAGAGATCATACCTTCCTTGCAGGGCTGTTATGAAACTTAAAGACAATATAATAATCCGTTCAAAAATGATTTCTTGAAAGCCAGGTGTGGTCTAGTCCTGGTGGATGAAAGTTGAGTATGGATACAGAAAGCACCACCACTGTCGTGAATGTAAAAGCACAGATGTGTTCATGCTAGATAAAAGTGAAAAGTCACTATCATCTTTATCATCATTATAATGATGACCCCTCTCACTTCTTTGCAGAAAAAATTTCCAAGTGCTGGAAGAATAGCATGACCTTCTATACACTGTTACAATTCTAGCCAGGAATAATTAAGTACTTTTAATCCCAAACCTATATGGGTAGGTCAGTCTTTGAGGGTTTCTTTAGTCCCCTGATCCAAATTTAAAAAGCAAAGAGGGAGATTGGGTGGCTCAAGGTCACGTTGAATGGCACTGGGACGCTTGAAATCGACTCTGAGGATATTTGCGCTTAAGCTTTTATATCACCACAGTGTCTATTTCTTCCTCTGCAAGTTTACTCTTTTTGCAAAATACATACACTGACCATCCCCTTCTGATTCCAGCAGCATATCTGATCTGAAAGTTGTTGATTCTCTGATCTCTGAAAGTGAAAGGTTTAATCTCCTCTTGGAACCCCTCCTAACGAAAATTATTTTCCCACTTTGAAATGGCATGGGCATCCACTGTGAACTCACATCCATAAATCTAAGCCTACCACTCAGGAAAGCAGATGAGGTTTGATTCCGCTGCTCAGCACAGCCTCGCAGAGCAAATTATGGCAAGAATTTGATTTATAGAAGAACCTCAGAGGCTCTGGAGTGAGACGTGTGTTTATTCACTTTATTACCGTTTATTTTACACTATCTCTTTATGCTCCCTGCACATGGATTTGAAAGCCTGTTTGGATAGATGCTTATGACCTACAAGTCTGCACAGCCCTGTTGAGGAACACAGCTTTTTTTGGTGATGCTGCCAACAGCCCAGGTTGGGGGTCCATATAGCGATGTTGGGATGAAGCCCAGATCTCACAAACAAGCTTGGAGATATAGCCCAGAGTTCTCGCTTGAACTTCCCCCAGCTCTGCCTTGGTGTGGTACTTGGTGTGGATCTCCAGCTGCAACCCAGGATGTGTAGAGGCAGGCTTGATTTAAGATTCAAATATCTCAGAACAGCTGGGGATATTTAACATCGCTATAATTACATTACATTTCTGACAGTACAGGGAGTGAAAACCTTTTTTTGTTGTTGTTGAATATTCGATGAGCATCAAATATTTTAACCAGCCAAAGAAACACGGGTGCATTTTTCACATCCAAGTAAGTTTTGTTTTTAAAATTCTGACCTGGGGTGGCTCTCATCTTCTTTAGTCGGGTCTTTAGGGCAGCAAGAGCACCGTCACTCTGGCCGTGGCTGAGGAGCTGAGCCCGATGGGCTGTGATGCTAAGGAAAGAAGGGGCTGGGCAGGCACTTAGTAGGCAGGTAATGCCAGGGCTGATGCAGAAGGTCTCGAACGTCCTCGTAGCTCTCTTTGCTGTGGCACCACCAACGCAGTGGCGAGGAAGTGAAGGCCCAGAGAATAAAAGGAAACTCGCCCAAAGTGACATTTATAAATAAATGTTGGAGCCGGGGTCAGCTGAGGTCCCTGCAAAGGCATTTCTGGCAAGTTGAGTACAATGGTTGATGCCAAGAGGTGGGACGAGAGGAAGCGGAATCAGACAGAAGACGACCTCCTCTGCACCAGGTTCTGTGCCTCATGCTTGTGTCTCCTACCCTCATGGCAATACTTTCTGTACAGTCCTCTTGTGCCCATTTTATAGATGAGGGAATCAAGGCCCATAAGGTTAATGCGGGAAGTGGTGTTGAGGACCTGCATCTTGTGCTTTTAAAGGAGAGCATTTTCTTTCTTAAAAAAAACTTTTTATTCAGTATTGGAATATAGTTGGTAGACAATGCTGTGATAGTTTCAGATGGACAGCAAAGGGACTCAGTCGTACATATATAGATATCCATTCTCCTCCAAACCCCCGCCCATCCAGGCTGCCTCATAACATTGAGCAGAGTTGTGCTATACAGCGGGTCCTTGTTGATTACTCATTTAAAATAAAGCGGTATGTTCATCCCAAACTCCCTAACTATCCCTTCCATCCATCCTCCCCCACCCCCGGCAACCATAAGTTCGTACTCTAAGTCCGTGAGTCTGTTTCTGTTTTTTAAATAAGCTCATTTGTATCATTTCTTTTTAGACTCCCCGTATAAGGGATGTCATAGGATATAAGGAGAGCATTTTCAGTATTTAATATTTATTGACCCCTGGCTGCCTCACGCCCACCCCCACCCCACCTTGCCCCATGCTCCAAGAAGCTTAGCCAGCCAGCAATGTGGGAAACCACCAATCAAACACCTTGTCTGACCTCCCTCTTCCCACCATCCTGGAGTCGTGGGTCCATGGCCCTGAGTCACAAAGGCAAGTCATTTAAGAGCTGTTGATCTTTCTCAAGGAATTTTCTGGCTTCCCTCACCCCCTTCCTTGGGCTGTTCCCTTACCCAGACCCCTCATCTGCTGTCTCTGCCTGTCCACCCTCTCTGTTCTGTCTAGCTGTGGGTTTCGTTAGCTACGCACAGAATATACCTGGAAGGGTGCATGAGGTCTGCCTCTGAGGAGGGGACTGGAAGGATGGGACAGGGTGGCTGGGAAGGAGCCTGGCTTCACATTCTGCATCATTTTCTATGGTTTGAATATTTTTAACCACATGTATGTATAATTTATCACAAACAAACATATGATGCACAATAAAAGTGCTGTCTGGGGAAAATCCCAGCTCTTCTGAAGTTAGCCCATCTGGAAAGCACGATCCCGTCCTTCTGACCCGTCATCACTCACTTTATGTCTCTCTTACCGTTCTTTCCTTTCTCGGTCTTTTACTGTTATCCTCCGTAGACTCCATCTCCTCTCGTCAGACTGTCACCTCCGTGAGGGCAGAGGCCATGCCTGGCTCTATCTTCTGACTGGTCCAGTACCTACTTCCATTTCTCGTGAGTGACAGGTGCTCTGCCCAAATACTGAGCCGCTAAAATGGGACCTAGGGGTGATGGTTCCACCAAAGTATACATGACTCATTCGGTCATTCATTCGTTCATTCATCCACGAAGGGGCAGCCAGATCCCTCTTGTAGGGGGCATCGTGCCAGATGCAAGGCTCAGAGGGACATGGATGTGTGCCCTCCACCATGGAGCTTGTGAATGATCTCCATGAAGGTGACAGTCATTGGGAGGGCTGGTTTCAAAATCCCTGATCCAAACCCAGACCTACTGAATCAGAATTTATGGGGAGAGGTCCAGCGATCTCTTTTGAATGCAGAACCCCAGTTGATTGAGGATGTTAGGATCCCAACCCAGACCTGCTGAATCAGAATTTATGGGGAGAGATCTAGCGATCTGTTTTGAATGCAGAACCCCAGTTGATTGAGGATGTTAGGAAAATATTCTGTGTTGGCGGGGGTGGGAGGAAGGCAGTGGCACAGATAAACACGCATGCTCAGCCACTCAGTCATGTCTGACTCTTCATGACCCCGTGGACTGTAGCCCACAGGCTCCTCTGTCCATGGAATTTCCCAGGTAAGAATACTGGAGTGGGTTGCCATTTCTTTCTCCAGGGGATCTTCCTGACCCAGGGATTGAACCTGCATCTCCTGCAACTCCTTTATTGACAGGTGGATTCTTTACCATTAGCCATCTGGGAAGATCCATACGATATATAAATAAGTGAGCAAGACTGTTTCCAATATTAATAAATTCTTTTAAAGCAAAAAATAGAAAGAATGTGATAGAGAGTGTCAGGGAAGGATTGCTTCTTCGAGGAGATGATATCTCTGCTGAGACTGGGAATTAAGAACAGAGGGTTCCGAGAACAGATTCACAGCAGAGGGACCAGGGGCTTGAGGCTGGGGGAGGGGGATCGGCCTCCTTATTCCAACACTGGAAATTCATCTTCTGTAGCTCAAGTCTCCTTTTTTTTTTCCTTTTCTATGAGCACATCTGGCTCCTTCCAAAATGTAGCTGCCTCTCTCACCCACACAATGTAAAGAGAACCACATGATTCTAGCTGTTCTGGAAATATTGACCTCCGGAATGCTAATGTAATGTAGCCCTAGGTCCTTAGGCTGAACTCTCCTTTAAAAAAATAACTCCAAGTGAGTGGAAAAAACCTGCAGTTTCAAGAATCCAATTGCAAATCCCTGTTGGAGGGCAGCTCAGTGAGACCGAAATGGTCAGGCCCTTTCTTTGGAGGGCTACATCCTGGTTAATTATCACCACGTTCCTCTGCTGATTAATTTTTGTGAGAGCATAACAATTACCTTTGAGGTTCACATGGACTTTCCTTCTTCAGCCTCTAAAGTGTTCAATCAGGATGGCTGGTTGTCCACACTGAACACAGGTTGGTTCGCCTGGTTTTGTGTTTCAGAGAGAGTTTGCAGATCTTTTACTTCTGTTCGTCTCCATGATAACCCTGTGTCTGAAAAGCCAGCAGTACGGTTCCCATTTTACAGATGGGGAAAGTGAGGCTCAGGGAGAACTGACTTGCCCAAAGTCCCCAAGGAGTTCTGACTCCAACTCTGGTACTTCTCCCAGCCCGTGGTGATGAGTTAAAACGAGGAGACCAAATCAGAGGCTGGCTGCAGAGCCTCAATGTCAGGGCCACCTACTGGGGAAGGTTTTCCCTGAAGGGCTTTATGAAACCTGGTCAGGTGATTGAATCCTCCAGCTTGGAGGCGTCTGTGTCCCCTACAGGCAGAGAGTCTCAAACTTCAGGAACTTTCACATGCATGAGAGTCACCTGTGGATATTGTGAAAATGCAGGTTCTGGTTCATTCAGTAGGTGGGGCCTGAGACTCTGCATTTCTGACAAGTTCCTGAGTAAGGCTGATGCTGCTGGTTCACAGCTCAGTAATTTTTTTTTTTTTTAATGAACATTTATCATTTATTTATTTGGCTGTGTCAGATCTCATTTGCGGCGTGCAGGATCTTCACCGCGGCTCCAGAACTCTCTAGTTTGTGGTATGTGGGCTCAGTAGATGCTGTATATGAGCTCAGCTGCCCAGCGGCTTGTGGGATCTTAGTTCCTCAACCAGGGATCGAACCCGTGTCCTCTGCATTGCCTGTTGGACTCTTAACCCTTGGACCACCAGGGAAGTCCCCACAGCTCACATTTTGATTCGCAAGGATCTACAAGGCATGAGGAAAAGACAGCCTGGAATAAGAGAAAAAGGGCTTCTGGTCCCAGACCCAAGTGTGTATCAACCCCAACAATTTATCCTGTGTTTCAACAATCATCCCTTTGGGAGAGAGTTCAGGGAGGGACCATGTTGTCTTGAATCCTGCCCTGAGAAGCAAAGCTGCTGCTTCTTCCAAGCTAGACCTTCAGGCTGCTACAGCTGCTGCTTAGAAATGCGGAGGGCACAGCAATAAGTAAGTCTTTGTTAAAGATCACTCTTTTCTTTGTCTTTATATGATACTGGAATGACGAGTCATTTAAGGAAACCATGTAAATGGAGATGGGGCAGTGGGGTCACATACCTCCCCAGGGAGCTCCCCACGAGGATGAGCCGACTCAAGGTGTTTCTGCACCCTGTCCTGATTGTGTGGATGTCCATGGGACGTGTCCTGAAAGGTGTGAGTCCAGGAAGGACAACCTCTTGCTTGATCACAGTAATCGTGAGCCTTTGTCTTTGGGCAGCGTGCTGCTCCTAAGCGGGAGAAGCCTTCAGTTTGAAGGAATCGTGCCAGTAATAAGGCATTTCTAGGTAATGCAGCCTGAAGCCTGTGCTTTTGTTGCTACAGGCCACCAGTTAGAATTGCTAAGGCGGCTTGCTGACCATGCTTTGGACTGTTCATCTGATTCACTCATTCATACTCTTGTTTGTTATTTTAGTCATTCATCCCTTTGCTCCTTCTTTTATTCTTTCACTAACTCAGATTCATCTACTCATTCATACATTTAGTGACTGCCTTCTATATACCAGATACTATGCTGGGCTCTAAGGATATCAGAGTGAATCCATTCTAAGTCCTCAACAATTCAATGTCCTTGCCCTTGTATATATCTTATAACCAGACCACAGCCAATACCCCTTCAATGGCTTCTCCGTTTTAGTGCTGGAAAACTGGACCAACCATTTATTATCTTTATTCTGAGAATCTGCTCAAAGTTATCATGTGGTTCCCCATCAAAGATAAGGCCAAGCACCCAGGCAGGCTCCAAGCCCTCTCCCTCTGCATATCATGCATTCTGCCATGTTGAACAGCTTCCATACATCTTCCACATTCACCCAGGGCTTTTTCCTGTGCTGTTGCCTTGGTCTGAAATGTCCCGCAACCCCCATGTCTTCCTAGAAAGATCCTTCCAGAGTCAGCTTTATCATCTTCTCCCCTTTTCCATGCTTCCCTAGTGGTTCAGCTAGTAAAGAATCCACCTGCAATGAGGGAGACCTGGGTTCAATCCATGGGTTGAGAAGATGCCCTGGAGAAGGGAACAGCTGGCTACCCACTCCAGTATTATGGTCTGGAGAATTTCATGGACTGTATAGGCCATGAGGTCACAAAGAGTCGGACATGACTAAGCAACTTTCACTCCATGCCTCCATGCTAGGAAGAATTTGGTTCTTTCTCCTCTGCATATAGCCATGGAGGTCTGGAGATACTCTAACATGCATGAAAGACGTTACTGGAGTCTGTGCAAGCAGAGTTATGTCCATTCTCCAGGGGGATTTGCATGACAGCTCTAAGGGAAGGTAGAAAGTCGCAAATTCTAGGCAAGCAGAGTGACTCACTCAAGGTCACAAAGCTGGTCAAGTCTCAGCTACAACTTAAATCATCCCTTTCCAAGGCCGAGGCTAGTCTACAACATACACAACAGGGATGTTGGCCACTGGTCCTCATTAATAATACCTGTAGGACATTTTGTTACTTTCTACTGAAGGCTAGAAATATCTGCTCTGGCCAGACAAGTGAGCCACAGAGGAGAATGGAGGTTATTGGATGATGATTCAGGTTTTGAAAAGCAAATTTTGCCCACGATATTTAAATAACTCCAAGTTACTGCTGCCCCATACAGGAAAGGACAAGCAGGCAGTGGTATATGACTTCTGGGTGGGAGGGGAATTGAGTGGGAGGCTGGAGCCAGGCTTCTAGAGAGAAATTACCATTTTGTATTTATTACTTTGGCTCACAGGAGTGCCGCAGGGACGGGCTAGCTAATACATTAGATAATTGCCTCGGTTCCCCCACTTCATCTTGCAGGATGTAGACCAGTCCAGGTGCAGTCTTGTGGGTCGTGATTCCATTCAGGCCTCCCAGCTGCCCATACCTGTCTCGGGACATGAGATACTAAAGGAGGGAGGGAAACTGGGAGGGGTGGGGCTGTCCATCTCTCAGATACCAGGGGACACCAGGATGGTCTGGTCTCAAGGACCAGAGTGAAAGGTTCCCAGGCGGGAACCATGAGGCTGGACTTTGCATTCTGCCACGAACAGCTGGGCCCTTAGCTGTTCCTCTCTGAGCCTCTGGTCCCATCTGGAAAATAAAGGAAATCATATATCAGTATTTCTCAATTCTGGCTGAGCATTAGAATCACCAATGGGAAATTTTTAATTAAAAATTTTCCTGGGGACCTCCCTGGTAGTCCAGTGGTTAAGACTTCACCTTCCAATGCAGGGTGTATGTGTTCCATTCCTGGTCAGGGAGCTAAGATTCCACATGCCTCAGGGCCAAAAAGCCAAAACATAAGGCAGAAGCAATATTGTAACAAATGCAATAAAATGGTCCACATCAAAAGAATATTTAAAAAAAAAAAAAGTTACTAATGCTCCTAGCTCAATCTCTAGAGATTCTGACTCCTTTGACTTGAAGAACAGCCCAGACTCAGGTGTGCTTTAACAGGAGTTGAGAGTTTTGGGACTACCTCATCCATGCAGTCTTTCTTAGGTTGGACAGGACATTACAGGAGACTATCATTGAAAAAAGCGGCAAGTCAGTGACCTGGAGATCCAGGGTCCCTTGTTTCCATGTTTAGACTTTTCCGGCGGTATGATATACCTGTTCAGGTCTGACCTCCTCCCCAGCGAATTTCCTTCTTATCAGTGAATGTTGGAACAGCACCAGGAAGCAGGAGGCTCAGTTTCAGCCCCTCTTGTGTCAGCTCCGGGGATCCTGGGCCTCAATCTCTTCATCCTAGACAATGAGAGAGCAGCCCTCCTCTGCCCCTCTGCAAGCAAGGGTGTTGGACCAGACTTCACTTGGCGGTGCCATCTGGTTTCTCAAGGACTTCCCCTTCCAGTGCTTGAGAGAGGGCAGCCCAGGAGTGGAGAATACTATTCCTGTTCCCTAGGTGAGGAGACAGAGGCCCAACATGGTTGGGCAACTTTCCCAAGGCCATCCAGCCGGGAGGACTAGAACCAGACAGACATCAGTTCAAACCCCTGTAACCCAACTGACCTTGACCACTTTATTCACTGTTCCATGCCTCAGTTTCCTTATCTGTAAATGGAAACAAGTACCACCCATTTCCACAGAGTGAGGAGGAAATAAAGATAGCCAGATGGAGCCTGGCTCAAAGCAGATGCTCATTTAAAAAATTTTTTTTCCTTTCCTCCCTTCCTCCCTCGGTAATTTCACCCATTCTTCTTTTCTGCCTTCCTTTCTTCCTGCTTGTTTTTAAATTCTTCAAGGACTGAGACTCTGAGAGGCAATTCACTGTGCATGACCTTGGATAAGTTGTTTAGTCTCCCTGAACCTCAGTTTACCCATCTGTGAAATGGGGGTATTGGTAGTATTGTGGTTGTAAGGACTAATGTATTGAGAGAACAGCTTCTAGCATAGAGCCTTGGCTGTTTCCATTCTAACTTCTTTAGAGCTTCCTTCTCCTCCTCCATGGGCTCTGACACAGAGGAGTACTCTACCCACCCACCCTCATCCCCAGTGAGTGTTGAGTGATCAAGGAAATGATCCCCCCCCTCCAGGCAGAGGGACGGTAAACAACCAAATCCTAGCTGTGTCCTCAGCCTTGACAGCTCCACTAATGAGCACACACAGCCTCCAGGGTGCCCAGGCGGAGAAAATCCCCTATATCAGGGGATTGCTTGCTGTCTTGAGATGGAAAAAGCTATAAATATGGAGGATTTGTCTGTGATAAGTCATGGTTAGCAACCCTAGCTATATAACTTTTTAATTCTCCACTCCAGCTTGTAAGCTCATGTAGTAAAAACAGTCACTAGCAATTTATTTTTTTACCACTCTTTTAATTTTGTAATTTTTTTCTTTAACCAACCAAAAAGTCTTCTTAAACTCACCTTAAGCTTTTTTCCCCCTCTCCAGCAACCATAAAATGTGACCACAGATTATAATTTAAAAGCTATCCCCTCTCCTGCATTGCCAGAATAAAAAATGTGCAGGTTCGGAGGCAATTTCTCAATTGGTGTGTTTTTAAAATAGGGTTGAGTCCTGGGTTTACCTGCCTCGCCTGGCTTCAGGTGGCAAAGGAGGCGGGTACGGAGGGAGGCGGTTCAGTCAGAACTGTGTGTGCAGCCCAAGTGCTAGATTTGAGTCACCTCTCTTTTACCTGGTTGCTGAGTGATCTTGGGCAAGTCACTTCCCTATTAGGGCTCAAGTTGCTTATTTGCACAATGTGGACAAAAATTAAGGACTGACCTCCCTCACTGGAATGTTCTGAGAACCCCAAAAGATAACGTCTAAAAGTTGTTTTGTTCAATGTAAAGAAGGCATCAGAGGATGAGATGGTAGGATGGCATCACCTATGCGATCGACATGAACTTAGGTGAACTCCAGGAGACAGTGAGGGACAGGGAAGCTTGGTGTGCTGTTGTCCGTGGGGTCTCATAGAGTTTGGACACCACTTGGAGACTGAACAACCACAGAATACTATAAACATGTTGGAGAGTGTGTTACTGCTGATGGTGGTGGTGGTGATGGTGATGATAATGGTGGTGGGAGTGATGGATAATCGTGACTGGTGATGGTGACTTCTGATGGTGACGTTGACTGTGGTGATGATGATGGTGATGGTGGTGGAGATGGTGGCGATAATGATGATAATGGTGGTGGGAGTGATGCTGGTGATAGTAAACAGGATTGACGATGATGGTGGTGGTGGTGGTGATAATGATAATGATGATGTATGCTGATGAGCTTCCTAGGTTACACAGTGGTAAAGAACCTGCCTGCCAATGCAGGAGCCACAAGAGACGCAGTTTCAATCCCAGGATCAGGAAGATCCCCTGGAGCAGGAAATGGGAACCCACTCCAGTATTCTTGCCTGGAGAATCCCATGGGCAGAGGGGCATGGTGGGCTACAGTCCATGGGGTTGCAAAGAGTCGGACATGAGAGAAGGAACTTAGCTCACACACGTGCATGATGGTGATGATCATTTTGACTGATAATGGTGATGATGGTTCTTATGACGATGACTGGTGATGGTGATGATGGGATAACGATGATGGTACAGGTAGTGATGGGGATGACGATCACCATTATTATGACATAATCGTCATGGTGCCAGTGATGAGAGTGATGATCATTTTGACCGATGCTGAGTATGATAATGATGGTGGTGGTGATAAAGATGCTGCTGATAATGATAATGATGATGGTAAAAATACCACCATGTGCTTATCACAGAGCCCATGGACTTCTGTGATAAGAGGAGGGCTTTCCTCAGACCATCAGACATCTCTGTATACAAGTTAGGTGCTCAGTATTGTTCACCTAAAGTCAACTTCAGATTTCAGAGTTCAGTCCACCTCTTAGACATTTCAGTCATTCATTCAGCAAGTATTGGTCGAGTGCTTCTGTGTGTGTGTTTGTGTGTGGGTGTGTGCTCAGTCACTCACTTGTGTCCCACTATGTACCGGACCCTGTGAGCCCTGGACTACATGAGTGGGTGCTGGTGGTGTCACTCAGGGATGCTGCAGAGGTGCCAGGTGATGAAGGGAATGTTTCATGGGCAATTCAGCTTTTGTTTGGTGAGGCAAATGAAGTTGGCTTTACGGCTCAGACAGGGACTATAAGGAGTAGCCAGACAGAAGCAGGTAGGGACAGGTAAGGCCACTGGTTAACTGGTGCACAAGTGACCTGCCTAGAGACATCCTAGTGAAAATGTTTTAAGTCCCATGAGTACCAAATGAAACCCATTCACGCAGCCCCAGTGCCATGTGGGTTTGAGACCCCTGTAAGGTGACGCTGGACCAGAGAGGAATTTTAAACAGGAATGTACGAGATTGACAGGCCCTGATTTGCATTTTAGAAAAACTACTCTGGAAGCAATGGTTTAGAAAAGGGTTGGGAGTCGGGTGCGGGTGAGTTCCCCACAGGGAGAGGAGCCAGAAAACTCTTCACTCAGGTGAGAGGGGACCAGGAGAGGAAATAGGCTCATTATCACATAATTAGCTCTATAATCAGTGTGCAGGCTGATCATCTCAAAATGTAAAGATGATTACAGGATTAAAGAGTTTTTGCCTTTTAATGGAAGTAACTTGCCAAGCTAGAGGTTTGATAGGTTTTTGGGAAAAAAAGCATTTTTTTAAACGAGTTGTTTTTGCAATGAATTAGTTTACTGATGCAAAAGAAAACCTACTCGCTGTAGACTATAAGTTGTAAATGAGATCAGCAGCTAGTTAAAGTGAAAGCTAAGGGCAGGAGTCTGTAGGTTTCCTCTGTTTGGGCTGGGGAGAAGGTTTATTATGGCTGGAGAGGACTGGGGTCTGAGAGCAGGAAGGAATGTCAGAGTTATAGTTTAGTTCAGTCACTCAGTTGTGTTCGACTCTTTGAGACCCCATGGACTGCAGCACACCAGGCTTCCCTGTCCATCACCAACTCCCAGAGTTTGCTCAAACTCAGGTGCATTGAGTCAGTGATATTGAGTCAGGTCCATCCAACTATCTCATTCTCTGTTGTCCCCTTCTCCTCTTGCCTTCAATCTTTCCCAGCATCAGGGTCTTTTCCAATGAGTCCATTCTTCACATCAGGTGTCCTGAGTATTTTAGCTTCAGCTTCAGCATCAGTCCTTCCAATGAATATTTAGGACTGATTTCCTTTAGGACTAACTGGTTTGATCTTCTTGCAGTCCAAGGGACTCTCAAGAGGTTTTGCAGCTTCCCAAGCCCACACTGATTGCTCCTTTTCCTGCACTCCAATTGCCTTTGCCATCAGCAGGCACTAGAATTATCTAACTAACACCAAAGAATGGATGCTTTTGAACTGTGGTGCTGGAGAAGACTCTTGAGAGTCCCTTGGACTGCAAGGAGATCACCCAGTCAGTCCTAAAGGAAATCAAACCCTGTATATTCACTGGAAGGACTGAAGCTCCACTACTTTGGCCACCTGATGCCAAGGACTGACTCATTGAAAAAGACCTTGATGCTGGAAAAGAGTAGGAGTATGAGACAGTTGGATGGCATCATCGACTGAATGGACATGAGTCTGAGCAAACTCTGCAAGGTAGTGGAGGACGGGGAGCCTGGAGGGCTGCGGTCAGACTTGGCGACTTCATAACGAGCGACAACATAGCCTGTTTTCTGCTTCACCTTTGGGATCCGGGCTCCACCCAAAGTTTCCTGAAAGCAGAAGCCTTGTCAAACTTGCCTCTTATTCCCCATGGTCTTAGCACAGTGTTGGACTCAGAGTCAGTGTCAAGTAAATGCATGCTGATCAACTTACAATGAGAGTGTGTGGCATATGTTGGGTGTATTATCATAGCTTAGAAATGAATCTGACCAAACATCCTTTGAGAGTTGAATCCACCAGGGCCCCTAAGAGCTGACTTACCCAAAGTTGCCCAACTAGTTAGAGACAATTCTAGGTCTGGAACCAGTTCCTACTATTTCCAACCCCAAACCAGCAGTCCTTGTTGCCTCAGGGGTGTGTGTGTGTGTGATCTATCTAAGTAGGTTCTAGCCTAGTACCATAATTGCCACAGTAAATCCTCAGCCAGTGGTGGCTTAATTAATTAAATAAACAAAGCCCTGCCAGGACTGCTTCAGAGTGTTCTTCTTGTTTTTGCCCATCCTTGCCCAAGCTCATGCCTACCATAAGGCCCCTCTGCCCAGTGAGCAGCCAAGAAATGTAGATTGATTACCCCTAAGACTTCATTTCTTTTGAGAGTCAATGATTTCAGAAGGTGGACCATTTGTTGCATCTGGACAGAATCAACTGAATCCTTGTGTCGCCAGAATCACTCATGAGCAGATACCCTTGTCAACCATCCCTCCTCACTCTGCTGTTTCACTTGAAAAATTAGTTGCTGTACTGGAAATAAAGTCACAAGGAGCGAACATTTTGACAAGGTAATGGTCCCCTGTGTTTCTCGACATTTGCGAGGGAGTCGGAGTCCATTATAATGTCACAATGGCGCACACCACTGACATCTACTTGAATAATTAAAAGGCAGTTTAATTATAGCGATCATCCACTTAGTGCTTGGTTTCAAATGTCGGAGAAGCATGTTTGAGGAGGAAGCCCTGGGCGTGCAGACGGGAACAAGCCCGGGTCAGGACTGAGACCACTGAGTGGCAGGTTCTGCAGGGATGGTTCTGCAGATTCTGCAGCCCCTGAGCCCCTGGAGTGCCCCCCACCTCACCCCCCAAAAAAAGGAAAGAAAGAAAAGAAAAGCATGCAAGCAAAAGTATCTCTACTCTCTTTTACTTCTTTGAACTACATGCAAGGGCACTTTCTTTTCCATCCAAATGGAAAACTGAGAGTTTCTTGTGTTTCATTAACCACAGATAGTTTGTGCTGGAAAAGAACTTAGATTTTATTCTTTTATAAGGTGTGTGTTCATTGAACGCTTGCTCTGAGTCAGGTTTGTTCAGTGCTGTGGATATGTCAAAAAAAGGACAGACCAGGTTCCTACTCCTATTGGGCTTATGTTCTAGAGGCGAGGGATAAAACACACATGTGCTGTTCGAAGTAACAAAAACAGGAGTGACCGGGGGACCATGGTCAGGATAAATCCCTCTTTTGGGGAGTGGGGAATGGCATTGTACCTAAGGTCTAAGTATGTGCGTGGGTGCTAAGACGCTTCAGTCATGTCCAACTCTCTGCGACCCTATGGACTGTAGCTTGCCAGGCTCTTCTGTCCATGGGATTCTCCTCCAGGCTCCTCTGTCCATGGGATTCTCCTCCAGGCTCCTCTGTCCATGGGATTCTCCAGCCAAGAATACTGAAATGGGTTGTCATGCCCTCCTCCAGGGGATCTTCCCAATCCAGGGATTGAACCCTCATCTCTGATGTCTCCTGCATTGGCAGGTGGGTTCTTTACCACTATCACCACCTGGGAAGCCTGAGGTCTAAGTGACAAGGAGTCAAATGTATGAGGTTCCCTGGGAGAACAGTGCTGGTGGAGAAGTCCGTGGAAAGGCCCCGGGCGGGAAGGAACTGAGCGAGAGAACCATTATGGCCACGGGGCAGGAGGTGAGGGGGGCAGTGGGGCCAGGCGGGCTTCCCAGGCATCTCAGGTAGGGAGTCTGAATGTCAGTCTCCACGTGACGGAGAAGCTCCTGATGCAGTTCAGAGGAACCATAGGCTCTGAACACAGAGAGCTCATGTCAGAGGGCCTGAACCACATCTCTGCTCTCCCTGCTCTGTGCTCCTCCTCCATGCCTGGGCTCTGAGCAGATGCTGAGAGAGACAGCAGTGGGTGGACGCACCTGCCTCCAGGGGCTCACAGCCAGGGGAGGGGGAGACAAAGGCATGAAAGGCACTGACCGCCTGGTGTAGAATCTCCCGGGGTAGAGATGAGCCCAGGACTCTGAGAACCAGAGTCAAGACACCTAATCCAGGAAGACTTTCTGGAAGAGGTGGCCCCACACCGAATCCTTGGGGATGAGGGATTGGCCAGGCAGACACAGGCAGTTGGAAGAGAACATTCCAGGCAATGAAAAGAGCCTGGAGCCTGAAAGCAAGGAGCCCCCAGTGAGAAAGGCACCTCTGCAGAGTAACAGGGCCTGTGGGCTGGATCCTGTGACCCAGTGAGGGTCCCCAGGGTACAGTTCTACCCGCCTCTGACTCCTCCCCCAGTGAAGGTGATCAAGCCAGGTGTTCAGAGCACTGGAGGAGTCAGGACATCCCAGAACCATTCTCGTGGGGGCTGGTGCCAGGACCTGGCAGAGCTGACCTCCAGCCAGCCTGGGGATGTTTTTCCCTCCTCCAGGTGATTCTGGCCGGGTTCTCACTTTTTCCAACTGTTGCTCTTCCCAGCAACTGTTCAGATTCTAGGCTCAACCCCTAACACCAGCGTGGTCCCGATTCCGTGTTACCCATACCCTCACCCCGCCGATAACATCACGTTGTGGGGAATGAAGTGGCGGAAGGCGAGCTGAATTAACCCAACCCAAGCTTTCAGGTAGAAACACTGAAACCTAAACACCGATCTCTTGGCCTCTGATCTGATGCTATCTGGAAAACAGCTGAATGATCAGAGTGGGGTGAGATGGGAGGAATACCTCTTCCCTCACAGTTTCCTCTACTAAACGTTGTGAGAGGTCTGAGTGGTTCCGAAGGGGAAGGCACAGCCTGTAAAGTGGTACCCAGCTTGGGGTCAGAGTCAGGTAGCTTGTGTTTAATTCCTACGTTCCCTCATTACTAGCTGTGTGATGCGGGGCAGGTTGCTTCACCTCTCTGTGCCTCGGTTTCCTCGTCTGTTACACGAGGAGAATAATCACATCTGCTTCATGGGGTTACTGTGAGTGTTGCGTGAGGTGATGCCTGCAAAGCACTTCGAACCCAGCCATGCACTTAGTGCCATCTGTGGCAGCCTGGCATTGGTCTTGGGCCTCAGTAAGAGCCATTATCAATGTTCCCACAGTGTGCCAGGCACCATTCTGGGTGCTTTTCTCTTCTCTTCGCAGTGGTGACATGATAGCTCATGAAGTGTGTTACAGATGCCGGATTAGTCCTCATTCTGTTATTGATTTTTTTTCCCACTCATATTATCTCATTCAATCATTGCAGGAACACTGTGGCTTTTGCAGATGTGGAAAGAAAGGCTCAGAGTGATTGAGTCACTTGCCCAAGGGCACACAGTGGCCTGGAAGCAGAGCAGAGCAGGATGCTAGCCCAGAGCACTGGCCCTTCCCCTACTCACCACCTCTCCTTTCCCCTTGCAACTCCAGGGCCTGCGGCTACTTAGCTGGCGTCACTTGAGGCTCACCAGCCCTCACCCTCTGTCCGCAGTGGCCCCTTCCTTTTCCACGAAGAGGATGAGCACGAGGAGGAACCCTGCCGTGCTCCCCAAGCTCCAGGCGGTGGACCAGGACCTCCTGTCCAATCGGCAGCAGCATTCGATTAGAAATAAAATGCACAGTAACCATAATGTGCTCGAATCATCCTGAAACCATCCCTCCCACCCCTGGTCCATGGAAAAATTGTCTTCCACGAAATTGGTTTCTGGTGGCAAAAGGATGGCTTCCCAGGTGGCTAAGTGTTGAAGAATCTACCTGCCAAGCAGGAGACATGGGTTGATCCCTGGGTCAGGAATTGGCAACCCACTCCAGTATTCTTGCCTGGGAAATCCCATGGACAGAGGAGCCTGGAAGGCTACAGTCCATGGGGTCGCATAAGAGTCAGATACGACTTAGCGACTAAACACACACGGATGCCAAAAAGGTTCTAGAAATTCCTCCTGGAACAAGATGGGAAGAGACGAAGTTCTCTGGCAGGCAGCCCCGACTTGCATACAGTCAGCTCTGAACAGCCCACAGTGTTCAGGCTGGGGGGTCGGCGTGTTCACTCCTGAGCCTGGAATTCATGGGGCCAGAGAGAGCACCTAGGCCAGCGGGTATCAAACCGGGTGCCTCAGAAGCGCCTGCTGGGAGACTGGCTGGGCTCCAGCCTGTGTGTGGTCAGTGATTCCGCCAGGGCTTCTCTGCTTCTGTCCATCTCCTATGATGGATTTACAACCAAGATCTTCTCTGGAGAAAAGGCTTTCTAACCAAAACACAAAAAGCTGACAACTGCAGCTTAGAGATTGGCCTCTGGACTCATCGCCCAGACCCACAGCACGTGGCGTGCGAGTGGGACAGTGGTCCTTCCAGATGTACATTATCTTCGGGGCTCAGAGGGGCAGCAAGTGGGGTGTGCAGGATAAACACCTTCCTGGATGCCTGCCCCTGAAGAGACCGCAGCTCACCCTCTGCAGAGCCAGGCGGTGTCTGTATCCATATGTAAATACTGAGCACTCAGCCAGGGCTGGGAAACACCCAGAAGAATAACAAACAGATGCCCTTCTCTCTGGGAGCCCACAGTCCAGTTAATGAACTAAGCGGCATCCATAACATTCCTCTTAATAGCTCTTTTACAGAGCAAACAGCCGTGCATTTTTTCGAAATCCTCTGGAGTCTTTTTGCCTTAAGCTGAAGCTTTAGTACTCTGGCCACCTGATGCAAAGAGCTGACTCTGAAAAAGACCCTGATGCAGGAAAAGATTGAAGGCAGGAAGGGAAGGGGATGACAGAGGATTTGATGGTCAGATGGCATCACCGACTCAATGGACATGAGTTTGAGCAAACTCTGGGAGATAGTGAAGGACAGGGAAGCCTGGTGTGCTGCAGTCCATGGGGTCACAAAGAGTCTAACACGACTGGGTGACTGAACAAGAATCGGCACCACCCGCCTGGCTGAGACCTGAGTGCCCATCCCTCATCCCGAGGCAGCCTTAAACTCTATCCAGACTCTTCCTCCCCTGCACACCCGAAAGGCTTTCTCCCCCCATTCTGACCCTGCTTTGCCGGCTCATGCCTTGTCCACTTGTTTTCTTTTCCCTACAGCACTCAGCGCACATCATCACATATTTATTTGTGTATGTATTTGTGTATGTCTGTCAGCAGGTAGGGACCGCCTGTTGTATTCACATTGTTTAACCAGAGTCTAGCAGAGTACCTGTCCCTTTCTTGGACACATAAATTAACTGTCGAGAAATGAATGATCCTTGGGGAGATTGTGATGGGTAAGTTTGGCAAGTGGTTGAGGCCATAATACAAGGGTGGGGTCGAATGACAGGCTGAGAAATTCCCCCTATAAGGCTTGAGCAACCTGAGTAGCTATGGACTTTTTCTCCATCCCTTCCTCATCACTCCCTCCCTTCCTTCCCTCCTTTCTTTCCTCCCCACCTCCCTTCCTTGCTCCTTTGTTTTCTCCCTTCTTCTAGTCCTAGAGAGATAAGAGAGAGGAAAAGACTATAGGGCATAGAGAGGGATCAGTGAATTCTGAAGTGGGCAGAAGGGTTTGGACCATCCTGTTCGGGGGCTGGGCACTCAGTCCCAGAGGCCTTTCTCAGCTGGCGTTGGGAGGGCTAGATGCTTCCACGGCTCAGCAGAGCCCACATGGACTCACGGGCCAGTTCCCAGCACAGACCGTTCAGTCCCCAGCCTGACAACTTGGTTACACACCAGCTCCCCTTCATTAAGCCTGTATCCAGACATTGCCTCCGAAGGGCCCCAGAGAGTCACACTTCAGTGGCACGGAGAGGCCATTAGCACCCTACATGTATGCAGAGAGGGACCGGGCTTCCTCTGGAATGGGAGACACTTCCAGAGTGAAGACAGCCGCCAGCCTCACTTGCCCCACCAGCCCGCTCAGG
The DNA here is from genome assembly GCF_055505025.1 of Bos grunniens. NCBI lineage: Eukaryota > Metazoa > Chordata > Mammalia > Artiodactyla > Bovidae > Bos > Bos grunniens. Next base: position 46,524,081 of record NC_141183.1, on the reverse strand, counting down.
ACCGTGATTCCCAGGTCGAAAGCATGAACCCTGGAGCCCAACTTCCTGAGTTCAAATCCTGACTCTGCTGCTTATCAGTCACTTCTCTGGGTAAAATGTGGATAATGCAACAATAGTGTTTACGTGAGTATGAAATTAACTGACATACATTAAATTGCTTGGGGCTTCCCAGGTGGCACTAGTGGTAAAGAACCCGCCTGCCAATGCAGGGAACGCAGGAGATGTGGGTTCAATCCCTGGATCAGGAAGATCCCCTGGAGGAGGTCATGGCAACCCACTCCAGTATTCTTGTCTGGAGGATCCTGTGGACAGAGGAACCTGGTGGGCTACAATGCATGGGGTCACAAAAAGTTAGACACAACTGAAGTGACTTAGCGCACACACACATAAAGTGCTTGGACCCGGTCAGTGCTGCAAACATCTGGACTGCTACTATTATTGCAACAATCTGGATGCCTGTCTTCCCAATTCATGTGTGAGCTCCCCAGGGGCAGGGACCAGACCTTGCTCACTCAGCACAAGTTAACTGACTTTTTTTCCAGGCCACTAGCAAATCCATGACGAAGCTTAGTTCCCCATTTCCTGGCTATTTCCCCCATTTTCCTGGAAGCCGCAGGAGGATAAGAACCCAGCAGCAGGCATATAGTAGCAGGTCAGAGAACAGTAGTTGGATAATTGAATGGCAGGAAGATGAGATCAGATGATGCTGTGATTCAGGGGGAGAAGGGAGGGTGGGAGACAGCACTCACCCTTAAAGGTCCCATCTTGCTTAAGAGGGTATGTGGTACTTCTGATAACCACGAAAGGGAATGATGGAGGATGTGCTAGCAAGCTGGAAACAACCAAGTTTCTGAAATTAATGATGGAGAATCAGGATGCTATTTGATTCACAGATTTTTTTTTCTGGATAAAAGTGGCCCTTTGACTAGGGAACACTTGGATGCTTATTTCTAAGTCTGCAGTCAAATCAGGAGTGTGAGGGTCTGCAGTCAGATGAGGGCAATAAGGAATGAAATCAACATGTTTGCTAGAGAGGCTTTAAAAGGGTTCTGAAGAGGTGGTTCCTAGGGAAGAGCAATATCGTGGCAACAAAGCATCTTTGCAATCATGCTTAGAGGCAGTGGGAGGCCTGTACTTGGTCGGCCCAAGCCCATTTATGTGCAGAAGCCCAGGATCTGCACTGTGCAGGGCTCCAGCGAGGGGTGGTGGTGAGAAGTCACCCCTGGGGAGAGACAAGAGCTCTCCATGAGGAAGCAGGCAGGGGCCCGGCTCTGGGACTGGGGGGAGGTGAGTATTAGGCATCTCTGCCTGTGGGGCTCAGGATGGCATCCCCACTTGCTACCTTGATCCCATAAGCCATTTACCACCTCTCCTGAAAGAGCTCTCTGCCTTGCAGGGCAGCCCAGCCCAGTATTCCCCGGCCCCCCGGAGGCAGGGATCTGTCGTTTGGCTGTTGGAGGTGATGAAGTTCAGCAGGAAAAAAATCATCAGACCGTCATTTTCCCTTCAAGAAGCCATTAGATGATTTTGCCTGACCTTCGGAGGAGACCTGGGGAGATCAGAGTGGCCCCTGCCGGTGGCTCTGACCTGCCCCTGCAGAGTTAATGTGCCCGGCAGGTTCTGTTTCGAGTTGCATGGTCTGGTTGCCTTCTTTGGGGCCTCCCCTGACTGCTGTTGCTCCCTTGGTTGGAGTATGCTTGGGGCGGAGCTGGGAGACAGGCTTGCAGCCCAGTGAAAGAGCACTGGCTCGGGGTCAAGAAGACCAGATTTCATCTGCGCGTCTGCCCTGCCCTGTGCTGCACAGTAAATTGGGCAGATCATCTCTTCCTTTGCAGGTTTCATATGGAGGTCCCTAAAGTCATCTGGAACAGATGAAATAGAGTGACTCAAGGTAGAGTCCCAGACTTCCCTGGCGGTCCAGAGGTTAAGACTTCACCTTCCAATGAAGGGGGTATGGGGTCGATCCCTAGTCGGAAAGCTAAGATCCCACATGCCTCAGTGGCCAAAAATCAAAACATTAAAACAGAAGCAAGATTTTTGTTTTTTTGAAGATAGCACAGAGAATGACCTTAAAAAAAATCGAAAACCCACCAAACCACAGCTTCAATGTTTTGACCCCGTCACCAATACTGTCAGAAAAACAAAAAGAGCCTTTAAAACAGAATGCTGCCTCTCAAAATGTAAGTGGTCTGCATTGAAAATGCATTTGAAATGCATTTGAAAGTGGTCTGCATTATACATTGTAAGTGTATACATTCAATGCATTATACATTGAAACATGTATAATATATGTGAAATGAATTGCCAGTCCAGGTTCGATGCAGGATACAGGATGCTCGGGGCTGGTGCACTGGGATGACCCAGAGGGATGGTTTGGGGAGGGAGGTGGGAGGGGGGTTCAGGATGGGGAACACGTGTATACCTGTGGCGGATTCCTGTTGATGTATGGCAAAACCAATACAATATCGTAAAGTAATTAGCCTCCATTAAAATAAATAAATTTAATTTTTTTAAAAAAATGCAGATTATCAGGCATTAGACCTAAATCAGGGGCCCCTGGGCTGCAGCCCAACAGGTGTGGTCCAACAGGATCCAGGTGATTCGTAAGCCCTGAAAGGAGGATGGTGTCTTCTGTCCATCCTTATCTCCATCTCAGTTCATGACATCGAGGACAGGCCGTGTGATCAGATGGCTCTGTGAGACCCAAAATAAGTAAGGAAGCCCAGACTCAACTTCGGGTCTCCAGACTGTCATTCCTTGTTCTTTCCATCCAAATCTCACGGTTTCAGTATCTTGGCTTTCCTCTACCACCAACACACAGCCCATCACTTAATTTCTGCTCAGTCTGGGGGCTTGGCAGTGAGGCACACCCTTCCTCTTATCTGCTGAGCTCGGCATTTATAGAATGGCTTGGGGGAGAGAGTTTCTCAGGGCCCAACTTCTGAACCAAGTGGTTACTGCATATGGATTACCAGGTAGTGATAGTCACACATATATAATACATAGGTTTGCAAGATTCTGTTATAAATTACAGGGTTTTACATCCCTGGTTTTGCAGGCGGATGGCATGAATTGTAACAATGCAATATATCGCCATAGAAGATAATGCCACCAGCCATGGAGGCCTCATATATCATTACCAAGGAGGATATTGCATTTAGAATGTGCTATTTTTATTTAAGTGCCTTTGGTGTTTTAAAACTGTCAGTTCTGAGATGCCCCAAGATCTGACAGGTTTGGGGACTATTCCAGATTTCCTGTAGAATCCTGAGCCCTCACCATTATCCCCGAGTGGCCTGCTGGAGCTGCCAAGGTGAATATGGGTGTGTACACCAGGAGAGAAAGAGAGGCCCTTCCCTTCTGCCTTAGACCCCCTCCTTATGCACACACACACACACTCCTCATCCCTCCAGCAGTTCATACTCTGTTCCTGTTCTCCCAGAAGTCTGTTTGGAGCACAAATAGGTGGGTCCGGATTTCCACTGTATTGCTGGTTGTTCATGCCTGAGGCCATATATACCGATGGTTAAGAACATATGCCTTGAAGCCAGACTGTCTTGGGTTCAAATCCCCAGTTCCCCTCCTTACCAGCTTGGGAAAGTTATTTAACTTCTCTGAGCTTTAGTTTCCTCTGCAAATCAGAGATCAGGGTATAAGGCTCGCTCTTTCTCTCCCTCCCTGCTCTACGTGTGTCTCTACCCCCACTCCCCTGCCATCAGCTCTCTGGCTTCAACCACCAAGGCCTCCGTTTGTCTTCTGGAACACTCCAGGAATGCCATCTTTCATTCCTGCTTTGGGGCCGTGGCACACTTGCCCTCTCTTCTTCCAGGAAGGCTCTTCCTGTATTCATCTGCTGGCCCCTCACACTTCACTCAGGTCTCTGTACAGATGCACTCATGGGAGCATCCTTCTGTCACTCCCCTTCCTCAAACTTTCTCACCCAGCCTCCCACCCAGCCTTATTCTCCATCTCTCGCTCTTATTTCCTTCATAGCATGGATCACTCCTGACCATTAACTAATTGATGCTTTGGGGATCTGTGCCCTCCTACCCCTCCCTAGATTGCAAGCACAGAAGGCAGAGAGAATGTCAACATTGTGTATTTAATGCTGTTTTCCCAGCACCAACGACCCAGCATAACTAGACATTTAATAAATAACTGGTGAGTGAATGAATGCCGTGAATGAATGGCACTTACCTGATGCCAGCTGAGAGGACTAACCGACATAAAGCAGACAAAACACTTAGCCCAGTTCCTACCTTACAGTCATCATACCCACTTACGTTTATTGAGCACTTACTATGTGGCAGGCATGGTTTCAGGTGGTGCTGGTGGTAAAGATTCTGCTTGCCAAAACAGGAGACTCGGGTTCCATCCCTGGATCAGGAAGATCCCCTGGAGGAGGGTACGGCAACCCATTCTTGCCTGGAGATCCCATGGACAGCGGAGCCTGGCGGGCTATGGCCCATAGTGTCGCAAAGAGTCGGACATGACTGAAGTGACTTCATATGCATGCGCCTATTAGTTTACTTAACCTTCAAACAAATCCTATGAGATAGATGCTATTATTATCATCTCCATTTAGCAAGTGAGGAAACAAGAGCGATAGAGGGAAAATAACTTACCCACGGTCACCCAGTTACCAAATACTCAGCCATGGGTCAAAGCTGGGCTCTTATTCTCTGCCCTGAACATCTCTCTAAATGAGCGAGCTATGAACAAAGCTGTGGTTGTCATTGTTACTATACCTGGTTCCACTGGAGGATAAGCACCTTGGTACCATCCACACACATGCCAGCCTCTTGCCTCACCCAGGAGATGGTGCCAACGAGGACCCAGCCCCTTGATTTTCAACCATCATCCAGTCTGGGGACCACCCTTGGGAGGCAGTGTAACACGCACTAGGGTGGGAGTTTGGTGCTCGGGGTTCTTGTCCTATCCCTGAGAATAGCTTGCTGTGTGATCTTGGAAGAAGTCACCTCACCTCTCTGGGCCACAGCCTCCTTATGTTTATGATGGAAGTGTGAGATAATGACCCTCCTCCCTCTATGGAGCTTCTTAGGATCTGCGTGAACAGACTCTGCTGGAAACTACTGTTGGACTGAGATGCTGAAAGGCAGATCTCCCTGGGAAGACCTCACCTGTGAGACATCAGAGCGGAGGCTGCAAACCCCACCCCTGGCGTCAGGACCCAGATGGGCTGTGCGAACAAGGGGGTCCGGCCAACGGAGCCTGCTAGTCCGCTCAAGGCAGCCCCGCCTGGCTGCTGCCCAGCGTTGAGCTCACAAATACAGCCCTGGTTTTGCCAAGTGTTTCCAGATAGACCAGGAATCTGACTTTTCTTGTGGGCAATCTTTTTCAACATTGACACCATTTTTTACTGCAGTCTGTGATGATAACAGACATATCTGTGACCAGGGCCTGACAGACAGGCCTCCTCCCCATCTCTGCATCTGTCTGTGGGGGGAAGACCTGCTGGTAGGGGAATCACACAGGAGCTCAAGGCCGCCCACCTGGCAAACCCCTGGGAGACCGGGAATGACTTCCTCCCATATTCTAAAACCACAGGGATGCCCAGGAGTGGGATTGCTAGATCATATGGTAGTTCTATTTTTAGTTTTTTTTAGGAACTCCCATACCGTTCTCCACAGTGGCTGTATCAATTTACATTCCCACCAACAATGCAAGAGGGTTCCCTTCTCTCCAAACCCTCTCCAGCATTTCTTGCTTGTAGATTTTTTTGATGATGACCATTCTGACTTGAGTAAGGTGATACTTCATTGTAGTTTTCAGGGCAGGAATAGAGACCCAGACGTGTGAACACTGAGTGGGAAGGGGGCAGGGTGGGATGAACTGGGAGATTCGGTTTGACGCTGATACACTGCCGTGAGCTTCCTTTGGCTCAGATGCTCAAGACTCAGACTGCAATTCGGGAGACCTGGATTCGATCCCTGGGTCGGGAAGATCCCCTGGAGAAGGAAATGGCAGCCCACTCCAGTACGCTTGCCTGGAACATCCCATGGATGGAGGAGCCTGGCAGGCTACAGTCCATGGGGTCTCGAAGAGTCGGACACGACTAAGCAGTTTCACTGTCGCACCACCATGGGTAATATAGCTCGTGGGAAGCTGCAGTGTAGCACAGGGAGCTCAGCTCAGTGCTCTGGGATGACCCAGAGGGGTAGGATGACGAGGAGTGGGGGAGAGAGGTGTAAGAGAGAGGGGACATATGTATGCATAGAGCTGACTCACTGCGTGGTACAGCAGAAAGCAACAACGTTGTAAAGCAATTATACTCCAATAAAAAAATAATAAAATTGAAATAGAACCAAAAAACCCAAAGAGATGTTCTAAGAGGGCGGGCAGACAGTTTTTCTCTTACAGTAAAAGTCTTTTGCCGACAGTTTATGTTTTTATTATCATGATCGTGGAACATTCACATGGCTAAAAGATGCAAATGGTGTAAAAGAGTATAGAATAGTATGAAAGACTCCAACCTTCTTCCTAGAAATAGTTTCCTATGTCTCTTTCCAGCATGCATCCCTTTTTTTTATACCCTGGGTTCAGATTCTACACACGTTGTTTTGCACTTATTACCTAGTGTACCTTAGACGTATTTTCAAAGCATCTCACAAATTCATCTTCTGTTTCTGATTGTTCCGCACGAGGCATTGCATGGATTTGCCATCATTTATTTTATATTTTATGGGCTTCCCTCATAGCTCAGTTGGTAAAGAATCTGCCTGCAATGCAGGTTTGCCAGTTCCAGTGGTCAGATCCTTTAATGGGATCCAGTTTTCCTCTGAGACGGGCAATGCTGCAAAGAACAACCTTGTCTATATATATTTTGGGGGTACATACAGCATGTCTGTAGCCTAAGATATAATACGTCTTTTTCTAAGGTGACCACTCAGACCCATGGCAATTCATCTGACCTCAAATAGTGATTTATCAACCTGTGATACTTCCTTTCCTAGGATGAATAAACAGGACTCTGAGAACAAATCATGAAGCAATTGGGACAAACTGGTGATGTTAGGGGACTGTGGGTAAAGATGATGTGGGTGTTCTTTGTCGTATTTCTGATGCTTTTCTCTAAATTAAAAATAATTTCCGAACTGAAACTGTTAACAAGTTCCTATTATGAAGCCACTTTGTGACTTGCCTGAAATATTCTATTGTTAATTAGAAGCCCCTTAATTCATCCTGGTATTTAGAGTCTTTTATTCTCTATTTTGTTTTTACTGTTTGATGTTTGAAAATATTCACAATAGCAAGCCATGCTGACATTAGCGAGTGAAGTAGTACAAAGATGGACACAGGCAAAGTAAGTCTCCTGCCTGGTCCACCCCCTCCTGCCCCTCCCGTCCCCCTGAGACAGCCAGCGTTATCAGACTGCTATAGATGTCATCAGCTTACTCCTTGTTGACACATGGATATATTAGTGTATGTTGACCTCTTTTTGTATGTTTAATGAGAAACTATGCACAGCAGTCTAAAATTTGTTGTTTATGCAGATGTAGAAAACGGATATGTGGATGTGGTGGGAGGGGAGAGTGAGTCAGACTAGAACTGACACATATACCACTGAGAGAGTAAAACTGAGATGTATACACCACCCTCCTAAACAGACACCCAGCAGGAAGCCGCACAGCACCGGGAGCTCGGCTGCGTGCTCTGTCACGACCTCCAGGGCTGGGATGGGAGAGTAGGGGGGCAGGGAGATTCAAAAGGGAGGGGACATTTGTATACATATAGTTGATTCATTTTGTTGTACAGCAGAAACTAACATAACACTGTAAGGCAGTTATACTCCAATAAAAAAATTTTAATTTAAAATAAAATCGGTTCTTTGAGCCTCATCACTTATCACAGGCATCCCTCAGTAGATTTAAATCTTACACTCTCTTTTTTTAAAATTATTTCTTTACATTCAAACCCAACATTCAGTGCAACTATTTTTTCTTGAACATTTTATCTAATTATAAAAGTAATCCAGTAGTTAAATAAAATACAGATAATTTGTAAACATCAAAGCAGGAAGTAAAACTCACCCCTAACCCCTCCACCACTGGTAACCCCTGTTAGCTCCTGTATGTTCCATTTGGGTGTCTTGGTTGAGAACCTGCTCACATGTCTGCATGTCTGTCTGTGTGGGGAGTGATTAACAGAATGGTGCCATTTGGTGTGCTTTCTTAACATCCTGCTCTTCTGACTTAACGTGGTAATGTGAGCATCATTCCCATGAATTAAGTTTTCTTTTAAAATAGGAAGTTTGAAAGGAATTGAAACTAATTTTGTGAGGTTAGGTTTGTCATGGCTGTGAAGTAGGACAAGCAGTCAGGGAAGGCTTCCTGAAGGAGGTGGTACCTCAGCAGAGTGCTGAAGGATGAACGGAAGTCAGCCAGATGGAGAAGAAAGGGGAATAAGGAGTCTTGCCTGGTGGTCCAGTGGCGAAGACGCTATGCTCCCAATGCAGGGGACCTGGGTTTGATCCCTCATCAGGGAACCAGATCCCACAAACTGCAACTAAAATAGAATGCCATGAGCTGTAACTAAGGCCAAGTGCAGCCAAATAAATATAAATAGAATATTTAAAAAAAGAAAGGACATTAGGTGTGCCAGGCAGAGGGAACAGCGTGGGCCAAGAGGTAAAAGAAAGTTTAGTGCATTTAAAGCCTGAATGAGATTTGATGGGTTGGGGTGAGGAAGGGAGACAGGGCCAGCTCCTGGAAGGCTGGAGCTGGATTAAGGGACTTGAATTTTGTCCTAAAAGCAAAGGGGACCTATTGAAAGAGGAAGGGGAGAGGAGATGGTATGATCATGCCTGAGATTTGCATTTGAGAATGATCACTCTGGTGACCGTGTGGGAACAGGACTGGAGAAGGTGCGACAGGAGGTGGGGAGAGGGGCACAGACATGCCTGGACCTTTTCACTATGATGACCTAAAAACTCACCTGGCCCTCCTTCTGCCCCCACAAGCCAGTGGCACTTCTGGAAGAGTTGCCTGAGTCTTTTTGGTGGTTGTGATGTTCTCAGAGGGTGCACATTGCCTCCAAGCCCCAGAGCGCCCCTTAACAGAACCACTGACAATTTGATGGAAATGCTTTTGCAAAACCTGCACCAAGAAATCTGCTCCTGTCTTGTACAGCTGCCCCTCCCTGCCCTGTATTTCGGAAAACAGAAGTTCAGGGGAAACAAGAACCTGGGAACCCAGGTAATGATAGAACCTGACAGGTAGTCTCATTGTCCAAACCACAGCCGAGTCTGAGGATGCTTGCTCCTCTGATGTTCCCCAGGGCAATGGTCTCAGCTTCCCGGAGCTGGAACATCTCCAGAGATCAGACCACCTCCCACAGGCTACAGTTGGGAGACCCAGGTTTCTTAGAAGAAGAGACTAGACGTCTCACTTATTTTAAAATATCCTCTTTTTATTTTTATTTTTTTCAGAAAAGGCTTTATTGGGGCCCCTGCTTTAAAAAAAAATTTATTGAGGTACAATTATGATGTTGTGTTAGTTTCTGTTGTACAGCAAAGTGAATCAGCCATTCATGCACATAGATCCTCTCTTTTTTGGATTCCCTTCCCATTTAGGTCACCACAAGCATGATGTAGAGTTTCCTGTGCTATACAGAATGTTCTCATTAGTTATCCATTCATACATAGTAATGTATATATGTCAGTCCCAATCTCTTAATTCATCCCACCTAAAATCCTCTTTTTAATCAGATCCTCACTTTCTTTTTTTTTCCTTTCATGAAAACCAGAGTCTCAGGTACCAGATGATCACATCTGTTCCGCCCAAATCCTCCCCAGCCTCATCCTCAAGGCCCCTGGCTGGCTCATCGAAAGGCTCTTCCTCCAGCAAATGTCAATCAATGCTGCCTAGGCAGAAACGGTGGTTTCTTCTTGTAAACATCTGTAACATTAAGTGGGAAAAAGAAAAAGACAAAGAAGTTCAGGAAAATCCATCAACCCAATTGTTTGGAAGTGGAATGTTTTCCATGAGGCATGAATAATGCCGACCCACTAGTGATTTTTCATTTTCAACTCTGGTCTGGTTCAGATAACTCCCAATGACAGGAATGAGGGCTGGAGTGTGTGTGGGCACACACACACACGCACGTGCTTGTGTCTGAGTACACTCAGGACTTAAATGAAGCTAGAAACCAGTCAGTAAGGCACCCGTTTGGTCCTGAGTTCCTGAAGCAAGGCTTAACTAAATGCAGGGCTGTGTTGCATGTAACTAAGCACCTGTGAACCTTGAACCCCAGCTCTGTCCCCTGTGAGCTGTGTGACCTTGGGGAGGTATATATCCTTTCTGGGGCTTCCCTGGTGGTTCAGCAGTAAAGAATCTGCCTGCTAATGCAAGAGAGGCAAGTTTGATCCCTGGGTCGGGAAGATCCCCTGGAGAAGGAAATGGCAACCCACTCCAGTACTCTTGCTGGGAAATCTCACGGACAGAGGAGCCTGGTGGGCTACTGCGTTCATGTGATCTCAAAAAAGTCAAGACACAACTTAGCGACTAAACAATACCCTCTCTGAGGCTCAGTTTCTTCTACTGCAAAGTGGGACTATTGTAATAACTGTCTCACGGGGGTGTAAAGCGCTGTCTGAGATAGAAAGTAGCAAGCAAAGGCACATACCATAGATTCCAGCCCTCAGTCAATGGTAACTCTTATTTCTTTTGGAGCATAACATGTGAATTTTGAGGAATCTGAGTGCATCTGCGTTCCACCCACAAGAACAAGTCAGACCTAGTAGAGACAAAGAGTAGAGGACGGGAGGGTCCTCAGTAAATCTAAGAGGCCAGGGGACCCTGTGTGTGTCTTGCTAAAATAGAGAGATACAGCCATTGCCCAGTGAAAACCAAGTTCTTAGAAGAACACATAACAAGCCCAAGATCTAGACAAAGACATTCTAGGAGGAAGAGCCACAAAACTCCAGCTATGAGAGCCGGGAAACAGAGCAAGGTGTAAGGGACACACCTTCGGGGTAGTTCAGGAAGTAAGGCCAAGAGTGAGAGGGTTGCTGGGACTTCCCTGATAGTTCAGTAGCTAAGACACTGCTCTCTCAATGCAGGGGGCCTGGGTTCGATCCCTGGCCAGGGAACTAGATCCCACAAGCTGCAGCTAAAGATTCCACAACTGAAGATGCCACCTCCCACAGTGAAAATCGAAGATTCCACCTGCTGCACCTAAGAGCCGGTGCAGCCACATAAATTTAATTAAGAAAATGAATAAGGGGGTTGCCCCAAGCAATGCTATATGAGCAGCACTGGACTGCTGCTCTATCACTGTGATCATATATGACCATATATCACTGGTCCCTGCAAACACATTTCCCCGGCACTCGGGGAAGCTGTGCGCTGGACTTTAACCAAGGCATCAACCTCGGGAACGGTTGACCAAACCAAAGCGCACTCTTGCCATTGTTCTCTTGAGGCAGGCCGTCAGCAGGAAATCGGGTCTCCAGGCTGGGTCTGTGTGAACACACCCCGAGAGGTGTGTCGGGTCCTTGTAGACCAATTTATCCTAGAACTGAGCAGACTGTTTATAGCAGAGTCTGGCTGTATTATGCATGCCATTCACTTGCTAATTTGCATTTCCTTTACCTCTTAAAAAATGAAAAGCAAAAGCAAATAAATGATGAACGGGAGGGAAATTGAATGCCTAATAAATGAAAAGCCTGCCGCGATGAAAAGATTGGGAGCAATTTGAAAACAAAATGAAGTTCTGCTAAAGAAGGGGACATGAATTCCCTGAGCAAGGGAGCCCTGGGGTTTCTGGCTCTCCCTCTGGTTGGAGAGAGGATTCAGAAGGGAATAGCAAAACCCCCATTCTTCCCACACTCTGTATAACCCTAGGCAAGTCCCTCCAGCTCTCCCAGCCTCAGTTTTCCACTCTGAAAAATGGGTACAATAGTACCTGCTGCTGACCTCCCAGGATTCTTAGGAGATCAGCGTTAGTAATGTAGATGGGAGAGCTGGCGCTGAACCAAGAACTTGGAGGTCAGTAAAAAGGATTGCTTTTTATACAACTCAATGGCTGTACTGAAATCAGAGGGACTTTTTGCCCTCAGAAACCATGTGAGGTGGGAAGAGCACAGCCTTTGCATACAGATCCAAGTTTGGGTCCTAACCCTACTAGCCATTATGACCTTGGGTAAGTCACCTTTCCTCTCTGAGAGTCAGTTTCCCCATAAGTGGAATAGAAATAAAGATGCTTGCACCCTTGTACCATTGCCTCAAAGAATTAACCAGCTTAAGGTATAAGATGGTACCTGACACACAGTAGTGCTCAGCTAAAACCAGTTTTACTCTCCTTCCTGCCATGATTGTTGAACAGCAGCATTTGCCCTATTTTCATTATGAACCCAGAACCTGCTTCATGAAATGGGAAAGATTGACCACAAGGAAAAGTTAGGATTTTTGAGATTTTTTTTTTTTATAGCTATGAGAGACCTTAGAAATATTTAGCTCAGGATCTGTTTATTTCTATCTCAGAGTCAAAGCATTTTTAACTGGCTACCAATACTAAGTCAACCCCTTCAATATATAAGAGTGCAGCAGATCTGACATCAAGAAATTAACAAGCGGGCATAAGATACCAAGAATCTGGCTGGCGAGCTGCAGGTTAAAAATGGAAATAAAGCATACACACAAATACATTTTTACACTTAACCACTTGAAATACATATTCATCAGCACCAATTCATCTAACTCCAATCACATGTAGCTTTAAACTCAGAGTCGCTAGCAAATTTTGCCTTTAGTCAGAATCTTTCAAAGTCTGTCCCCTGGGAAACATAGGGTTTCCTGGAAATGCCTTGGGCTGATAAAGAGGAGTCCCCTCCCCACTTTAACAAGAGCATCTTTAATCTATTTTAAACAGCAGGATACCATGTAGGCTTTATAAAAAATAAAAGCTTTCTGCTATAAAACAAAACTGTGAAAATGACTAATGGAGCTCGAACCTCTCACCGCCCAAGTTGGAACAATGAAGCTTCCAGGGAAGTGGTGACTTACTGAGGTCACAGGGAATGAGTAAAAAGCAGCAGGATTGAAGGCCAGACCGGTGCCCCAGGCCTCTCCCTGTTCTGATCAGAGAGCGTTCTTTGAGTCTAGAGGCAATGATTGCAGTGAATCAGCAGCTTGCTCTCCCACTGGACGTGTGTTTGTGACATGGCCACGTGGTGCTGGGCTGGCCTTGAGAGCGGAAGCAGGAGGCCAGCAGCCCACACGAGCAGCAGGCTCCTGGCTCTGGTTTCCAGGTTCATGGACTGGACACCCACCCCATACTGGCGCCTCTAAAAAGAGACCTGTCCCTTTGGGTGGGGGCTATGGCAAGATTGACTCACATCATTTGAAATCAAGGCATTGGGTGAGAAAACAGACTCTCTGAGCACCTTCGATGTCCTTGGCAGTCTCTAATTAATTCCCTGGGAAATAGATTCTTCAAATGTTTAAAAAATTTTTTATTAAAGTGTAGTTAATTGACAGTGCTGTATTAGTTTCAAGAGCACAGCAAAGTGATTCAGTTATACTGTGCAAGTCTCTCAGCCGTGTCCGACTCTTTGAGACCCTGTGAACTGTAGCCTGCCAGGTTCCTCTGTCCATGGAATTCTCCAGACAAGAATACTGGAGTGGGTAGCCATTCCCTTCTCCAGGGGATCTTCCTGACCCAGGGATCAAACCCGGGTCTCCCGCATTATGGGCAGATTCTTTCCCATCTGAGCCACCAGGGAAGCCCCAATTCAGTTATATTAAATATATATATATGTGTGTGTGTGTGTGTGTGTGTGTGTGTATTTACATATATAATATCAATACATATATTTTTTCAGATTCTTTTCCATTATAGGTTATTACAAGATATTGAGTCTAGTTCCCTGTGCTATACAGTAGGTCCTTGGGAAAGTAGATTTTTGCCATCCCATTTTACGAATAGGGAAACTGAGGCTTAGAGAAGATAGGTGACGAGTCTGAACCAACACAGCCAGCATGCAGTCAGAGGCAGGATTACTTCTGGTCGGGGTGAGGGGTGGTGAGCAGAATCTCTGTTTCAAACTCAACACATGACTTCTGGCTTGACCACACCCACTGTGTTCTGGGTCCTCTTTCTCGTCTCCCAGTCATCACACCTCCCCAGCTACAGCCTGACAGCCCAGGGTCCCAAGCTGAAGGCTCATTAACTACATTCTGAGAGGCTGGAGGGTTTAGACTAACACCTCCTGTTGGATGCAAGCCCACCGCGCCTGTGGCAGAACTAAGTTTCCACGACCAGTGTTTTGCACGGGGGCCTGTAAGCGGCGCTCCAGTACTCTTGGCTGGAAAATCCCATGGATGGAGGAGCCTGGTAGGCTACAGTCCATGGGGTCATGTAGAGTCGGACACAACTGAGCAACTTCACTTTCAGTTTTCACTTTCGTGCTTTGGAGACGGAAATGGCAACCCACTCCAGTGCTCTTGCCTGGAGAGTCCCAGGGACAAAGGAGCCTGGTGGACTGCTGTCTGTGGGGTCACACAGAGTCGGACACGGCTGAAGCGACTTAGCTGCTGCTGCTATGAGCGGCAAAGGCCTCCTCTCTAGAGTGAGTGGCCCACTGCCAGATGTTCCTGCTGGAGCAAAACTGGACAGAGTTGAGGGCAGGGAGGCAAGCAAGTAGGCGAAGCCATGGCTCTTTGTCTTGGTTGAGAGGTTGTGTTATTCCCCAGCCTCCTTGATATACTTCTTCCACTGGATTCTCGGATGGGACCCTGTCTCTCTCCTTCTCAGCCTCCTCTACTGGGACATCTCTGCTGCTCTTCTCCCTGACCTCCTGGTGTTGGGGACGTCGGGGCTCAGTCCATAATCCCCCATCTCTGCACTGGCTCCCAAGCTAAGCCACTCTAAGTCCTACAGTTCTGAACACCCTCTGTGCCAATGCTTCCAGCCCAGACCTGTCTCCAAAACCCCAGACCCTCCTGCCCAGCCACCTGCTTCATTTCTGGGACAGCATCTGACACCCCACATTTCTGAAACTGAATTTCTGTTCCCCTCCCCCAGAAACTATTCCACTCCCCGCTTTCTGTATCCCAGTGAGGACACCTGCACCCTTCCCCTTGTTCAGGGGGAAAGTCTGTCTGGAGCCCTTTCTTTCTCTCTCGCCCCACCTCCGGTGGGTCTGAAAATCCTGTTGGGTCTACCTTCAAAATATGCCAAGAATCCAAGGATTTCACACTACTTGCACATCTGGTCTAGACCATCGTGATGCCTTGCTTGGATGACTTCAAAAACCTTTTAACACTCTCCTTACACCCACACCCACAGAGGAAGATGAATTAATGCACACACACACACCCTGCCCCCGCCGGAAGATAGCAGGTTCCAATCCCTGGAATATATATTAATAAATGTTGCCTCCTTTGGGAAAAGAGTCTTTGCAGGTGTGGTTAAAGACCTTGAGTTGGAAAGGTTATCCTGGATTACTTAGGTAACCCTAAATGCTCCCACAAGTGTCCTTATAAGAGACAGAGGGCGATTTGATATTCATACACAGAGGAGATGCTGTAAGCATGCAGACAGAGGTTGAGTGATGTGACTACAAGCTAAGGAACGCTATAGACTACAGAAGCCAGAAGAGGCGAGCGATGGACTCGCCTCAAGAGACCCCAGGGCCTTCCCTGGTGGTCCAATGGTTAAGACATTGCCTTCCAATACAAAGGGTGTGGGTTCAATCCCTGTTTGGGATCTAAGAACCCACATACCTCACAGTCAAAAAGCCAAAACATAAAAGAGAAATAATATTGTCACAAATGCACTAAGACTTTTAAAATGGTCCACATCAAAAAAACTTAAAACAAAAAAAGAAGAGAGAGAGAGCCTCCAGACAGAATATGGCCCTAACATACCAATCCCAGCCCAGTGACACTGATTCTGGGCTTGTGGCCTGCGCAACTGTGAGGAAAGAAGTTTCTGTCATTTTAAGCCACCCAGTTCATGGTAATTATTTACAGCAGCCACAGAAAAGTGATACATTCCTCTACAGTCTTTCCTTATCACATTCTTTTAAACAGAAGTGCCATGCCAAGTTGCTTCAGTCATGTCTGACTCTGAGACCCCATGGACTGTAGCTCACCAGGCTCCTCTGTCCATGGGATTCTCCAGGCAAGAATGCTGGAGTGGGTAGTCATTCCCTTCTCCAGAAGGTCTTCCTGACCCAGGGGTTGAACCCAAGTCTCTGGCATTGCAGTCGGATTCTTTACCATCTGAGCCACCAGGGAAGCTCCTTAAATAGTAATAAGATCACATTAATCATTTGCTCAAAACCCGTCAGAATCTCCCCTCTTTTATTCAGAAAAGAATGGTCATCACAGTGGCTAGATGTTCTTGTCTGCATTACTGCCCTGACCTGTTTTACCAGCATATGCTCAGCCATTCCAGCTACACTGTGTGTGTATTAATCTCTCAGTCATGTCTGACTCTTTACAATTCCATGAACTGTAGCCTGCCAGGCTCCCCTGTTCATGGGATTCTCCAGGCAAGAATACTGGAGTAGGTAACCATTCCTGTCTCCAGGGGATCTTCCCAACCCAGGGGATTGAACCCAGGTCTCCCACATTACAGGCAGATTCTTTATCACCTGAGCCGCTAGGGAAGCCCTCAGCTGCACTGAACTCCCTGCTGTTTCATGAACAGGCCAGCCATGCACCCACCCCAGGGCCTTTGCACTTGCAATTCCCTCTTCCTGGAATACTCTTCCAGAAGATATCTACATGACTCACTCCCTTATCACTCTGCAGTCCTGAAAGCTGAGACTGGGACTTCCCTGGTGGTCCAGTGGTTAAGAATCTGCCTTCCAATGCAAGGGATCCCTGGTCCAGAACTAAGGTCCCACATGGCAGGGCAACTAAGCCCGAGAGCCGCAATGAAAGATGCCTCAATGAAGATCTAGCACGCCGAAACTAAGACTCAATGTAGCCAAATAAATAAACATTGTAAAATAAAATAAACATCACTGAATTGTGCACTTTAAAAAAAGAAGCAGCTGAGAATTAAATCAGATCTCACTTTCTCAGTGAGCTCAACCATAATCACCCTATTTAAGCCACAGTCTGTACCCCTTCTTTCCGTGGCATGCCCAGTTCTCCTCACCTGTCTCTGATTTTCATTTTATCCATAGTTTTCTACAACCCTAATATCATTTTCTCATTTATTATGTTTATTGTTTCCTGCCTGTCTCCCCAACACCATGTGACTGTACCTAGAATACAAGTTCCCTGGGGCACAGGGACCTTTGTCGCTTTTGCACACTGATATATTCCAGGCGCCTAAAGCAGAGGCTGGCATGGAAGAGATGCTCAGAAAATATTTGCTGAATGAACAGGTGCATGTGTGATCTATGAAATGTATCTGCCTTTGTTCTTGGGTAAGACTCACCCCTCCTTTCCTTAAACCTTCCCTTGGGAACCTACTCTTGGCTTATAGTAGACTCACTCCTTCTGCCCAGGGGGCTCCAACAAAGCTCCTCCTGTTGAGTCACCCCCCTACTGATCTCCTGATTCCCAGGGGACACAAGTGGCCCCTCCCACCTTGGTCTTTTGGAAGCCACTCTGTTCTCGCTTATCTCAGCTTCCTAGAAACACTCCCTCCAAAATGTTCTGGTGGGTTCAAAACCTGAGGGACCATTTCAGGTGTATTTCTGGGTTCGCGGAAACTAAATACACTTAGAAGAGAGATCCAAGGAGGCTTGACAGCTGGACACCTACGGTCTCATAGACTCTGGATCTGTCTTTTTTTTTTTAATCGAAGTATAGTTGATTTACCATGTTGTGCCAATCTCCGCTGTATAGCAAAGTGACTCAGTTTTACGCATATATGCGTTCTTTTTAAATATTCGGTTCCATTACAGTTTATCCTAGGAGATTAGATAGTGTTCCCCGTACGACCTTGTTTATTCAGTCTAAATGTAATAGCTTTCACCTGCTAATCCCAAACTCCCACTCCAGCCCTCTCATGACAACCACAAGTCTGATCTCTACATCTGGGAGCCTGTTTCTGTTTCATAAGTAGATTCCTTGGTGCCGTGTTTTAGATTCCATATGTAAGTGATGTCAGATGGTATTGGTTTTATTCTGACTTGCTTCACTTAGTGTTCATCTCTTGGCTCATCCCTGCTGCTGCAAAAGGCATTATTTTGTCCTGCTCTAGACCTTTCTGTTTGGCACCTCACCCCATGTTGCATCAAACACACTAACACAAACCCCTTATCCCACAGGAAACATAATCTTTTGCAGTAATAGAGTTTGGAAGGATTATTGAAGTTCTGCCTTTGTGGTTATTTGACTACAAGTTGTTCATCTCACTCACTACTGGCTATGATTACTTAACAACCATCTTGTGTACTTTGGAGTTCTTTTTTTATTGAAATACAGTTGATAGACAATATTATATTAGTTTCAGGTGTGCAACGTAGTGATCTGGTATTTTTATAGGTTATATTCCATTTAAAGTTATTACAAAATAATGACTCTATTTCCCTGTGCTGTACAATATATTCTTGTTGCTTATTTGTTTTATACACACATTTATTTTATACACAGTCCTTGGTATCTCTTAATCTACTATCTCTATCTTGCCGCTCCCCCTTCTTTTTCACTACAGGCAACCACCAGCTTGTTCTCTATATCTGCACGGAATTCTTGCAGAATGAGGAGACTCTAGCCTACACCTTATTTCCCAACATAATGAAATTTTAATACACGCTCTATGGAACAGTTAATGAAGTTGACTTGACATTGCATTTTGTAGACACTTAAATAAACATTCATTCATTTCATTTCTGCCCTTTTTGTATTTTGGAGCCCATCCATTTTTCCAGGCCCCAGTATTATTTTTTGTAGGCTCTTGCAAACCTCTAAGGTCCCTGGAACTGCATCGGTGGTGACTGGTGTATAAACTGGCTGTGCTGGGGAGCCCACAATGGGAACCAGAATAGTTGGGTGCTACCCAATATGGACCATGTCAGCTTGAACAAGTCCCTCAAGCTCTAAGCCTAAGCTTCCCTGATCCTAGAATTGGGGTTTGGGCTCTGCTTCCATGTTGTTGCAGGAATCAAATGGGATAGTGTCTGGCACAGGTGCTTTGTAAACAGGAAAGCAATATACACATGCTCTTTATGGCCATCATTTTTACCAATCTCTCGGCTGACTTCACCTGAGCCCAGGTGTGGAGGGCTGCAGGTGTGAGCCTGCCGCTGCCTTGCAAGGCTCCCTGGCCCAGCTCCTGCTGTTTGCCCAGCTGTTCTTCGCTCTAAATCTGCCTGTCAATCTGGCTGCCAGACCTGCCTGGATTTTAGTAAACTTGCCCCTCTGCCTTGAAAGGACCAGCACTTACTGAGTGACTACTCTATGGGAGGTATTCTTTATACATCAGCTGGTGAGCTCAGAAGTGTTCTGTTTCCTCTCCCTGTCTGTACTCTCTGGGTACCCAGTACCTGCCTTCACCCCATGCGTTAAGCCAGGACCTGGGAGCTGTTCTTTATCCCTTCGCCCGCATCTTTTATTCATCAGCTAAGTTGGCCAAGTCCACATTCAACTCATTTCCAGAGTCCACTTCCTTCTCTCCATCTTGACTGCCACTATCATTTCTCCCCAGGATGGAAAGAGTCTCTAAACCAGCCTTCCCCCATTCACAGGATCCTCCTCCATCCCATTCTCTACTGGGATCTAGAGTGCTTCTTAAAAAAGGTGAATAGGATCCGTGCCTTCTCCTGGACTCATTATGGGATACCAGTCTTACCCTTTGACCTCATTCTCATCACAAGCCCTCTCCCTCTTAATACTGGGCCTCCTGGATTCTGGAGCCCGCCGGGCTCTTTGCATCTTTACCCTAATTGCATCTAATGCTTTTCCCCTTCTCACTCTTTGGCTCCCAGCTCAATAGCCACCTCCTCCAGGAAGCCTCCCCAGATCTCTAAGTCTTTGTGTTCTCCTGTATCATTTCTGAGCTTCCTTCATAGATCTGCACACAATTCATAACCCACAGTCTTTTTATTTCTTTCTTTCTTTTTTATTGTTTTGGCTGCCCTAGGTTTTTGTTGTGGCATACAGGCTTTCTCTACTTGGGGTGCAAGGGCTTCTCTTATTGCAGCACACAGGCTCAGTAGTTGAGGCGCATGGGCTTAGTTGCCCCACAGCTTGTGGATCCTAGTTCCTCACCCAGGGACTGAACCTGCGTCCCACGCATTGGAAGGCGGATTCTTCCAATTCTTCCAATTCTTCACTGGACCACCAGGGAAGTCCCCATAAACCACATTCTTGTGCCTTTAGTTGCATGATGCCTGCTTCCCCAAAGTCAGTAACTCCAAGAGGGCTTGCAGGGAGGCCGGCACAGTGCCTGGGACTTCATGGATGTTTCACAAACAGCTGTTGAATGAATGAAGATTTCCATATTGACTCCGTGTGGGAGAACAGATGTTTAACCCAGAGATGAGCCAGAATCCCAGCCCCTCTAGGATCGTTGCAGACGCCTCTGGACTCCCCAAGCACCTGTTCTTGTCTCCGTAATAGCTCTTGCTGCACTTTAATTGATCTTTTTTATGTCTCTTCCTGTAGCCGACGAGCTTCTCAAAGCCAGGAACCACGTGCCCCAGCATCTAACCCTGTGAAAATGCATTTAAGGAGTGTGTGTGTTAGTCGCTCAGTCGTGTCTGACTCTTTGTGACCCCATGAACTGTAGCTTGCCAGGCTCCTCTGTCCATGGGATTTCTTAGGCAAGATCCTGAGTGGGTTGCCATTTCCTTCTCCAGGGGATCTTCCTGACCCAGGGATCGAACCCACATCTCCTGCATTGCAGGCAGATTCTTTACCGCCTGAGCCACCAGGGAAGCCCCTATTTAAGGGGTAAATAGCAGTCTCAGAAATCGGGGTCTGACTCAGATTCTATGCATTGCATGTGATTATTATTATACATTGTCATCATTATTATCTGTATTCATATAATTATTATTATTATATGATAATCATCATAGAATAGACTATGTTCCTGCTAAAAACACCCTAAGACACAGTTTAACTGTTTGTTATACACGTGAAGCCAAGAGCGCCATGAAGAAGGTCTTGTCCCTAATTACACAATAATAGAACCAAGACTGAAATTCGGAGCTTCCAACCCTGTCTTGTTCTCTTCTGCTCCCTCTGGCTAGCAGCCTGTACTGCCTCATTTTCTCTGCAGAATTCTCACCTGAGCAGAGATGCCGAACCAGTGAGAAGGCAGAGCCAGTGCTAGGGCCCTCGTTGTCATCAATGCTGAAGGCCGTGTGTTGCGAGGATAGCAGCCGGTGTTCAAGGCCATTCTGAGAGCTCACGGGGTGGGGAGGTGTGGTCAGGACCACAAGCACTCTTTGGGATAAAGAGCCGCTGATTTCCTCCCTGGGTGCTGTTCAGGTACATAAGATTATCCCTGCAAAGTAGATTATTATGCCTTTGTTTGCTCTTTTGTTACCAAAGCTGAGTGTGTGTGAGCTTTATATGTGTCTGCTTAAACCCTTTAGTTCAGTATCTGCATGGAAAATAGAAATCATAAAATTGATGTTTAATACCTCTTATGTCAGGCACTGTGCTCAACGTCAGATACGTGTTTGCTCATGTCAACACTGATCTGATTCATTGGACCAACAAAGGCCAACCATTTGTGTTCATCAGGATTTCACAGGCTTCCTGGGGACCTCATTTTCCAGTCTGGTGGTCCACATGGTTTTCCCAGATCCAAGGATAGTCACCTACCTTACTTTCCATTGTGAATTAGAGATAAACACAGACGTGTCCCCAAATACGGCCAATACAAAACTCTATTATTCCATAACACTTCATAAAATGATTTTTTCCCCTGCTAATTCCTTCATTTCAGATGAGAATATACATATCTTAGCATATTTGACGTGCTGAGTGTCTGTCCTAACAGGGTCACTTAGCATGTCCCCACGTCTTAAACTTTTCCCATGGGAAAGGTTATACAAAGAGCGCAAGGATAGGAGAGGATCCTCAGTGATGGCTCGGTGATAAAGAATCTGCCTGCCAGTGCAGGAGACTTGGGTTCCACCCCTGGGTCAGGAAGATCCCCTGGAGAAGGAAATGGCAACCCCACTCCAGTATTCTTGCCTGGGAAATCCCACGGACAGAGGAGCCTGGTGGGCTACAGTCCATGGGGTTCCACAAGAGCCCAACATGACTTAGCAACTGACCACACGTGCCAGAGGACGGAAAGATCTGGCCAGTTTAATTGGCTCAGCACCACAGTTAGCCTAGCACTTTGCATTTTTATTGCTATTTTATGATGTTATAGAAGTGGGTTGGGGTGATAGGAAGCTCCGGGGAGATCTAGCTCATCTCCCTCGTGTTCTAGAAGAGAAAACAGAGCCTCAGAGAGGTTAAATGTCTTGTCCAAGGTCACACAGCTAATTTGTGGCAGAGCCATGACTAGAACGCAATTCTCCCAACTCTCAGTTAGTTGGGCCTTCCTTTAGCTGGTTAAAAATGATCAGGAAGGGGCTTCGCTGGTCGTTCGGTGGTAAAGAATCCACCTGCCAATGCAGGAGACATGGATTTGATCCCTGATCCAGCAAGATCCCACATGCTGCGGAGCAACTAAGCCTGTGCTCCACAGCTACTGAGCCTGAGCTCCAGAGCCTGAGAGCCGCCACTACTGAAGCCCACTCTCCCTAGAGGCCATGCTCCACAAGGTAAGTCACCACAGTGAGAAGCCCACGCGCCCCAGCTAGAGAGTAGAGCCCACTCACTGCAACTTGAGAAAAGCTCAAGCAGCAACGAAGACCCACTACAGCCAAAAATAAGTAAATAAATAAAATTATTTTTAAAAATGATCAAGAAGAAATTGGGAAAAGGTAGATGGGATTTTTTTGTACTACTCACTAGTCTCTTTACTTTCGCTTATGTTTGAAATTTTTCATTAAAAAGTTAAAAAAAAAAGCCCTAGGAGAGGGTTTGATTATCTCAGGAGTGGGTCCTGTTTTCTATAATCACCTTTTCAAAGAAGATTTGTTTCATTCTTCCCGAAGGGATCTTTCCTCTACTTTGAATTTCTCTAATGTTACACACAGTCTGTTCCACACCATGTAATTGCTAATGGTGAAGAAGACTGGGGTTTGGTTTGTTTTTTTTTCCCCCTTCTGTCTACCAACCAGAATGCAGGCCTTCCCATCTCTGAAGGTCCACATCCATTCAGGAGGGGGCTGCAGGCCTCTTTTCCAGCCATATCTTCTCAACCTCCTGCCCACATAGTAACGTCCCAGCCAGGATATCTCTAACTTCATTCACCCACAGACTACCCTTTGGCCATCACCAAATACCATGGCACCCACCATTTACTAAAGATTTTCCTTTGTTGTTGTTATTCACTCGTTGTGTCCCACTCTTTGCGACCCCATGGACTGTAGCACGCCAGGCTTCCCTGTCCTTCACTGTCTCCCTGAGTTTGCTCAAACTCATGTCCCCGGAGTAAGTGAGGCCATCCAACCATCTCATCCTCTGTTGTCCCCTTCTCCTCCTACCTTCAATCTTTCCCAGCATCAGGGTCTTTTCCAATGAGTCAGTTCTTCGCATCAGGTGGCTAAAGTATTGGAGCTTCAGCATCAGTCCTTCCAATGAATATTCAGGGTTGATTTCCTTTAGGATTGACTGGTTTGATCTCCTTGCTGTCCCAGGGACTCTCAAGAGTCTTCTCCAGCACCACAGTTCGAAAGCATCAATTCTTCAGCGCTCAGCCTTCTTTATGGTTTCCTTTATATTTTCCTTTGAGCTGTCTCATTTTTTTACTTCAGTATATTTTTCAGAGGAAACCATATCATGACTATGGATGGAAAATCAGCTCTATTATCTATGAAATCAGGGTTTGCTGTATTAGTTACACTTATTCAAATAGTCATTATGAAATGCACAGTTATTTCGAAAACAGAATGTCCGTCAATGTACAATTTAAAATCTCAATTTACACCTAGCTTCAGGAAACACCAGTGCCCTGCTGTCTCCTGGGATCTGCCCTGCTTAGTATCTCTGCCCAGAAGGCTGCAGTGTGTGATTGTGGAAGGTCAGGCAGGGTGGGTATGTGTGTGTATTCAGCAGTGGTTCAGGGCCATCTAACCACTGTGACAGACACATCTTGTTCTTAAGCTCTCTGCCCGGTGCTCCAGGAAACAGGGCTGGCGTGTGGCTGGTGGAGGACCCCAGCAGACAGTCCTGCGTTCACTTCCTGACCTGGCCTCCCTGATCTCTGCTCACCCTCCTTGCACAGCAACCCTTACCTCAAAGCAAGTCTTAACGGCCACCTCTGACAATGGAGTAAGACTGAGAAAAGATAGGTCTTAGCTAGAAAATAGATGTTTTATGGAGACGATTACATGCTAAAGTGGAATTTGTAAATCAGGAGCTCCCAGAGGTCTCAGGATTACTCTCGTGAATGTCAAGGATTTAATGCTCTCCTGTTTATAGAGAGGCAGCGTGATATGCTGGGATGGACTTGGCGTTGGAACCACACAGGCTGGCTTTAAATCCAATTTCAGTCTGTCCTGAGAAGTTATTGAGGTCCTCTGAGCCTCATTTTCTTTATCTGCAAAATGGGGATAATAAAACCTCCTTGAGCAGGGTTGCACCAAAGATTAACTGGGAAAGAACTGGGTGCAGAGCCCAGCTCTGCAATACAGGCAGCTGTGATTTCTCTAAGTTCCTAAAAGATCGTGAAAGCCTTTCTGATTCCTTGAAGAAAGAGTAAATTTCCTTTTGTATAGGTTCTGAGTTATAATGGAGAGTATTTATTATTGCATTTCAGTATTTTGAACTTGGGTTTTTCATTTCTAAATGGCACCTATCAACTGGGGCAGGGGTCCCCAACCCCTGGGCCATGTCCTGGGGGGTTATTAGGAACTGGGCTATATAGCAAGAGGTGAGCAGCGGTTGAGCCAGCGAAGCTTCATCTGCATTTACAGCCACTCCCCATCGCTCACAGGACTGCCTGAGCTCCACCTCCTGTCAGATCAGCGGTGGCATCAGATTCTCACAGGAGCACGAACCATACCATGAACCACGCCTGTGAGGGATCCAGGTTGCAGGATCCTTATGAGAATCATCCCCAAACCATCCTTCTCCACCCAGTCTGTGGAAAAATCATTTTTACAAAACCAGTCCCTGGTGCCAAAAAGGTTGGGGACCGCTGAACTAGGATATTGATTTAATGGATCGCCCCATGGTTTTCTGATGGCATAGTGAGCACGGTCTCCTGTGTTGTCTGAGATTTGCCAGACGTGTCTTGTGGCTCAGCTGGGCGTCCCCAGCTTGGTTGCGAAGCCCAGATTGTTACCCAGTCCAAACTCGCTCTGCTCGCCAAAAGATAGGTCAGTAAATCCAAGACGAGATGTTGGGACGAGGAAGGGACTTTGTTAGGGAGCCGGCTGACTCAGAGCATGACAGGCTAGTGCCTCGAAATAGTCATCTTGTTGGGGACGGGTTGCCAGGTTCTTTTATGGATCAGAGATGGGGTGGGGTGAGAAAACAAAGAAAAAAAGACTATTCAATCCTTGCAGATGTCCCCCAGAATGGCAAGCCTCAGGCAGGGGAATGTGTTAGTTTCACTTCCCGACAGTCATTCCTTGGGTGGTGTGAAATGGAACATCTCCTGTCATGTCCACAAACAAAGATGCCGTGTCTGTCTGAGATTCTGGCCTCCCCAAATGTATATTTCTGGGCCTCGCTGCTGAGCAGCATAAGCAGCAGAGAAGGGGCACCGCACCAGTTGCCACGTGCAGGCTAAGTCGCTTCAGTTGTGTCCCACCCTTTACAACCCCATGGCCTGTAGCCCACCAAGGTCCTCTGTCCGGGGGATTCTCTACTCAAGAATACTGGAGTGGGTTGCCATGGCCTCCTCCTGAGCATCTTCCTGACACAGGGATTGGACTCGGGTCTCTTTCGTCTCCTGCATTGGCAGGCAGGTTCTTTAACACTAGCGCCACCTAGAAAGCTCTGGCCATTTGCCAACAAAGACTTTAAGAAAGTCACAGTCCTTCACAGATGGGCGGGGTCAGGTTATCTCCCTGGGGCAGGCCATTATGTATGCCTAAATTAACAAAGGGCTTCCCAGGTGATGCTCAAGGTTAAAAACTTGCCTGCCAAGAGCCACAAGTTCAATCCATGGCTCAGGAGGATCCCCTGGAGGAGGGCATGGCAATCCACCCCAGTATTCTTGCCTGGAGAATCCCACGGACAAGGAGCCTGGCAGGCTATGGTCCATAGGGTTGCAGAGTCGGACACGACTGAAGCCACTTAGCACGGCACATAGCACATGGCAAGATAAGGATTAAAGTCACAGAGCAGATCCAGTGTGAATTCAACACCAACCCTTCCCAGTTACAAGAAGAGTAGGGAGCGTGCTCTGTGGCATGGGCACAGTCTATGTGCATGGCGGCTTCACAGAGCAGGGGTCCTAGATTGAATCTCATGGAATTCATTCAGAGGATCACCAGGGTCTTCCAGAATGTCCAATCAATACAGGCCTCTTTCCTGCCCGGGTTCAAAGCCGTTTGAAAAATAAGAGGAAAAGAGTAAATAAGACAGAGGCCAAAAATGTCACCTTTGTGACCAATAAGGTCTAGATGAGGGACGGTTTATATCTTCAGGAAGATGACTTCCTGAACAAACGCTGAATGCTAGAATTATGTAGACTCTCCCACAACCAGGCAGCAAGCTCTGGACGGGCCTCCCTGTGTAGTGAGGAGAGGGCGCCCCAGATGGGACCCAGGAGAAAAGCTGAATATTGCAGGAATGAAGCTCTTGGTGTGTGAAGAGAACAGCAGAGGAGAAGAAACATCCCCTTGACGAGGGAGAAGGCGGTTTGTTTGTGTTTATTTCCTGCCTGTCAAAGACCCAACATCCTTAAAGTCTTATTAATTGAGGGCTCATGCCCAGCTAACCTTTGCCATGCATAAAACAGGTCATGCTAGAGAGAAACAGTGGCGGCTTAAGTATGGAAGGGTTGGGGTGAGAGGGGTGTATTTAAATACAGTTCAGCCACTTTACAAGCCGGATGATCTTGAACCACTCTCTTGGGCTACCTGAGCTTCAGTCTCCTGGTCTATAAAAGAAGATCTATGATTTCTCTGTCACAGAGTTGGTCTGGATGATAAATGAAATGATCAGGTGGCTTATTACTAGGTATAGAGGAGGGACTTCATAAATGGTCAAGTCAGCTGAAGAGGTACACAGCCCAGATTCTGGTATGCCAGAATTCTGTTTTCAATGCTGTGTGTGTGTGTATATGTGTGTGTGTGTGTGTGTCTTGAGAGGGCTGGCCATAAAGAAGATAAAGAGCATGGCTCTAGAGCATCTGGATTTATGGAAGGAGGCTGCCTGAAGGCAGAGGAGCAAGAAACACCAGCAGGGCAAGGACCCTCCAGGAAGGGGAGGTGGGAGACCCATCCCACTTTTTCTGGTGTTTCAGATCCTTCCTGTCTCACTGCCTGGGGTGTGACAGCCCCTGGTGGCTTCCTGTAGCCCCTCAAGCAGATCAGGTAAGGAATCTAGTGAAATGGAAACTGTCCTTTCAACAAAGAACTCCAGGCCTGAGCTCTAGGTAGGCCCCCAGGAGATGAGGCTGGTATTTGCTTCCTGACCAATTGCCTAGTGCCCAGCATTTCCTGTCTCCCTAGCTGCAAAAAGCTTTTCACTTTCCATCTTCAACAAATGGTGGTCACTCAAGTGACCTGGACCTAGAAGAGGAGCGCCAGGGATGGCCGGCCTGAAAGAAATCTTTAACTATGAGCTGGGGTCCAGAGTGAGGTCAACAGGGGCCTAAGCTTCATATATGAAGCCGCTTGGGCCTGAGACCCCTATCTTGGGAAGGATGTAGGGGAGACTGAACTTTTTTGGAGCACCGTCTGTGCTCCTCCAAGACTCAGTGGACATGAGTTTGAGCAAGCTCCAGGAGATGGTGCAGGACAGGGAAGCCTGGTGTGCTGCAATCCATGGGGTCGCAAAGAGTCAGACACAACTGAGCGACTGAACAACAGCAAGACAATCTGGGGCTTCTCTCATTTTGCAGGCTGCAAGTCAGGGTGGGGATGGAACCAATGCCCGTAGGCTTGAAGGATCCAGACCAACTATCTCAGGAAAGACGTGCTCATTTGGAAAATTTTTGGGGGCCTGTGTCATAAACTCATCCAATGAGCCTTTGCTGTGTACCTACTATGTGCCAGGTCCAGACCCGGTGCTTATCTTACAGACTGGTCGGATAAGCAGGCAAATTAACAGGCAGGTATGGGACAGAGTGGGAAGTGTTGTCTCGGGGGAACACCGATGAGGGAGACTTGACTTCGTCTGGAAGTCAGGGTGGGCTTCCTGGAGGAAGGGACACTTAAGAATGAGCATATGCCTGCACTTAGGGGCTGGGGAGAAGAGAGCTTACGGAGAAAGCACACACTGCTGATCGTAGGAGAACACCAAAGACTGCTCAGTACTCACATCTATGACGGCTTGCAAATGTCTCTGCAGTTGTGTCCCCAAGTGTCAGCAAACTCTTGTTTTATATTTATTTATGGAGTTTTGCCAGGTCCTAGTTGAGGCATGCGAGATCTTTCCATTGTAGCACATGGTATCTAGTTCCCCGACCAAGGATCGAACTCTGCATTGGGAGCGAGGTGTCTTAGCCACTGGACCACCAGGGAAGTCCTGGCAGGCTCTTCTTTAAATGTATAATCATTGGGTGTTTTGGAGGGGAGGATAGTAATATTCATGGACCACCTGCTATGTGCCATGGCAGTCGCAATTACCTTGTACTATCTTAAGATCATCCATTCATCATCTGACAAATATTTACTGAACACATACTACAAACCAGAGAGTGTTCTAGGCCCTAGATTGAACAGCAATAAGCAAAACAGACAAAAAAGCCTGCCCTGCAGAAATTTGACTCAAGCTATTGTGGATATAAGAGACACAAATATATATTGACCCACATGGAATACTGGGTGGAATCAGTGATATGGAGAAAAAACAAAACAGAGCTAATAGCAGAGATGGTGTTGTGGGGTCAGTGTGGAGCAGGGCGGTTATAATTCTAAATAGGGTGTTCAGGAAAGGCCTCACATTTGAGCAAGGACTTGAAAAGGGAAGATCAGGGTTCTTGGTGGATATCTAGGGGAAGAATACTCCTCACAGAGGAAACAGCACATGCCAAGGCCCTGTGGCAGGAATGAGCCTCCTCTGTTTAATAACGGCAGGGAGGCAAGAGGGACGGAAAGGAGTCAGATCTCAGGGAGAAGGCAGTCAGGCCACAGAATGCATGCAGCTTTGCTAGGTGTGAAATGAGGAAAAGAGTCAAGTTTGAGCAGAGCGGTTGTGGGTTAAATTTGATGGCTCTGTTGTCAAGAAGAGCCTGGAGGGAGACCACAGGGGAAGCAAGGAGGCCGAGGAGGAGGCAGCTCCCTGCAGCCAAAGCCTTAGCATCACCTTGGGCCACGCTGCCTGGCTCCTGGCAGGGTCCCCAGTGCCTTCTCCCCTCTCTCGGGATGAGTAAGTCAAAGGAGCAGCCTCGAGTCCAAAAACCTGCCAATGTCAGGAAGCAGCTCCCAGGAGAGGCAGGCGGCATCCAGGTTTCTCCTTCAATTATAGCAGCAGGATTCTTCACCACCAAACTCTCCAGCAAGTGCCTTTGGGCTACAGTCGCAGTAGAATCAGGTGGAGAACCCAAACTTTCAACAGAAACAAAACACAAGCATCTATTAAGTGGCAATGTCATCAAGGCTAAACTAATTCAAGAGGCCAGTCCTGTGGGTCTCCCCACACCCAACCCTGCTATGGCCCCAGCTGAAGGCTCTCCCCAGGCCCAGCCCTGGCTGGGTCTTGGCTTCCCCTAACACACCTCACCAGCCACCACCTGGCCTCACTGGGGGGATGCCACCAATCACCTTGATGACGATGGCTCTGACAGTGCTCTGCTGCTGGCCCAGATGACAGGCCTCTAGGTAGCACCCTCTTTAGTGTGATTTCTCATGTCCCTGAACCACACTCTGTTCATTCCCTAGGGATGTGATAACAAATCGTCTAAACCATGTGGTTTAAAATGACAGAAATGTATTCTTTCACATTTGGTGCCAGAAGTCCAAAGTCAAGGTGTTGGCAGGATCACAATCCCTGTGAAGCTCTAGGAAAGCCCACTTTCTTGCCTCTTGCAGCTTCTGGTGGCTCTGTGTGTTCCTTGGCTTGTACAAGGCAGAGTAATTCCTGCCTCTGTCTCCGTCTTCACGTGGCCTTCTTATCTCTGTGTCTCTCCACCTTCAAGTAAGTCTTCCTCTCTTTTCTCTGATAAAGACACCAGTCCACTGGCTTTGCTAAGTCGCTTCAGTCGTGTCCAACTCTGTGTAATCCCATAGACGGCAGCCCACCAGGCGCCTCTGTCCCTGGGATTCTCCAGGCAAGAATACTGGAGTGGGTTGCCATTTCCTTCTCCAAGTAAGTCTTCCTCTCTTTTCTCTGATAAAGATACCAGTCCATTGGCTTTAGGGCTCACTTTAAATCCTGGCTAATCTTATCTCAAAATCCTTAACTAATTACTTCTGCAAAGACCTTATTGCCACATAAGGTTACATTCTAAGGTTCCAGGTGGAAACAAATTTTAAGGGGACACTATCCAACCCACTTGGAGAAGGCAATGGCACCCCACTCCAGTACTCTTGCCTGGAAAATCCCATGGGCGGAGGAGCCTGGTAGGCTGCAGTCCGTGGGGTCGCTAAGAGTCGGGCACGACTGAGTGACTTCACTTTCACTTTTCACTTTCATGCATTGGAGAAGGAAATGGCAACCCATTCCAGTGTTCTTGTATGGAGAATCCCATGGACGGGGGAGCCTGGTTAGCTGCCATCTACGGGGTCGCACAGAGTTGGACACGACTGAAGCGACTTAGCAGCAGCAGCAGCATCCAACCCACTACAGTCTACCTTCTGGCCTCCTTCTCCCAAAGCTCACCTCCTTCCCACATGCAAAATACATTCACTCCTATCCCATTGCTCCCCAAAGTATTAACCCATTCCAGCATCATCTCTAAATCCAAAATCTTATTTAAATCATGTCAATTCAAGAAATTCCACTATCTCATCATCGCAATCAAGTATGGATGAGACTCTGGGTCTGATCCTTCCTGAGGCAAGATTCTTCTCCATCTCTCACTAGGGAGATCAGACAGACCACGTGGAGGCCACTGGCTATGTGGAGGCCAAGGCTGGGTGCACAGCGCACCGGCTCCTTTCCCGAGCAGAGCTCAGTAGAAGGGCTACATAGAGGACCCCTCCCAACCAGGTCCCAGAAGGGCAGGTGACCCCTGTCCCTAAGGGAGCTGGACTAGGGTCACTCATCAGCTTTCCAAGCCCCTAAGCCACCCCTACCATCACCGCATATGTCCATGTAGAATCTGCACTTCTGCCCTGACTCATTCCAAACATGATTTGACTTAGAAATAGAGCAGAGACTCTCAAAACCGAACGGGACCAATTCCCATCCCATGTTTGAGTCGTTGCTGCCCGCCTCTGCTCCCGCAACTCTCAAACTCCGCAGCAACAGGGAATTCCCTCCCACATCAGCCGGGGAGGCAGGGAATCACGCCTCTTATGGTTTCCTCGGGTTAAGACTGACTGCAGGACCCTGGAAAGGAAGAAGGCAGAGAGCAGCGGGCCCGCTTGGTTTTACCCACGTATACAGTCATTGCCAGACATGGAGACAGAGCCGGTGAGCCTCGGCGGCCTGCATTTGTGGTTATTTGTCCTGTGACTCTCACTCGAGCTGGGTCCAGCAGTGACCTCGCTTTCCAAAAACAGAGGCTGGGAAGACAAGCACAGTATAGGGACCAGAGCCACATGCCCTCAGGAGAAAGAATGAAGAAAGCCGGAAAGGGCAGGGAAGGATGACGTCACAGCTCTGTATCTACCCTCAGCCTGATCCCACGGGGGTGGGGAACGCAGGAGTATGACTAGCATCACAGACTAATCTGATTCTTCTGCATCTCTTTGAGATGGGTGACCCCAGTGTCTGTGGCTGGCAGACCAGACTCACTCTGAAACACTCTGAAACTGCTCCCCTCCCATCACAGGCCTAATTGCTCCAGCTCAACAAACCAGCGTGCCCTCCGGACACTGCAGGGAGCTGGCCGGGACAGCCTATCACAGCCTTTCCTGAGTCAAAGGGAAACTTATTAGTAAGAACTGGTGGCCTCTCAGACCCCCATTTTTAGTAAATTACAGGAGGGCGCCCCACCTTCCCAAAACCTCATAAAAGATGGATGGTGTATTTGTAGAACACCCCCAGTTTTTACGAACTTCACCTTCCCTTTTAAAAGCTGCTAACTTCAAAGAAAAAAAATTGCTCCGGGCATTTTGGTGGTTGTAATAAAATGCATTCCCCAGGAACTTGGTTTCCGTTTCAGCCTCACAGAAGGAGACAGAGCAGCCGTGTGGGTGCCACGTGTCTGCCTCATTGTGGGGGACAAGTTTTATCTCCCTGCAAAGCAACTGATTTATGCTGAGAACCGCCAGCCTGTGGCCATGACCTACTTTGGTCTTTACGATACAATATCCAGGGCTTGGCAGGGCTGCCCCGCTTGAAGGAAACCCAAGAGTACAGAAGCCAAATCTGTGAGCGTGTGTGTGTGCACGGAGGGTGTCCTTTGACGATCCACTTTAACAAAAAAATAAAATAAAAATGCGTGTCTGTGTGTGTATGTGTGAGTGTGTGTGTGTGTGTGTGTAATTTCTTATTCAGTGACCTAAAGTGTCGTTACGGTTTTGAAATTCTGGAAAGAACTCATGTGTGTATGAATTGGGTCAGATAGTAGATTTCAAACTCGGGAGAAAATAACGTGGCATAGTATGTGAGTTTTCTGTTTCTAGAGTAGAACATCTCTGTAGGGGAGGAAGAGTAATTTTCCCTCTGTCTTTCCTAGTTCTTACCTGAGACCCCTGTCATAAAAGACAGATGAACAAGAGAAAAACAAAGTTTATTAACATGTATATCTCACGTTAATCATAAAAGATATCCAGGAGACAATGAGTAACTCAGAGGTAGCTTTAAATTAAATATTTACTACCACCTTAATGGGAAAGAGAGGGGGGATGTAGACTTCTTAGGGGAGAGTAAACGATCTCAAGTTAGGATGAATGTGCCCTTAGAAGAATGGGTAGGAGGTATGGTGGTTTGCGGCGAAGCATGTCTGGGTATGGGGTCAGCTTCACGTCTCCCCTCATGTGACAAGAGTCTATCTTCCTCAGTTGGTGACATCCCCAGGAAGGGGATTTATGACAGTTGAGTTCCTTTCAGAGAATTTATTTTTAAACAAATAAGGAGAGTTCAAAGAAAGCCTTTTCCTGTGTTTGCTGTTTTTCAAGTGCCAACAGCTCCAAATAATCCGTATGCCAGGGCCTTTCCTGGTGGTCCAGTGGCTAAGACTCCGTGTTTCCAATTGACCAGGTTCAATCCCTGGTCAGGGAACTAAGATCCCACATGCTGCAACTAAGACCCAGTGCAGCCAAATAAATAAATAACAATGCATTTTTTAAATCAATGTGCCAAAGCAGGGAATTTGGGAGTGACATGTCCTGAACTCCTTCAGTCGTATTTTGGGGTGACATGCTGTGCTGCCCTTCAGCTCTGGGGCGGCGGTGTGAGCACCTCTCTCTGCCCAGGGCACTGTCCTGGATGTACAAGGGGTAGAGATTGGAGGGTTGGGGGTTTCAGTGGAGCCCTGACACCGGCATGGATCCGAGAATGCTAGGACTGACGATCATCTCGTTTGGCTGTCCTCAATCCAGGGACCGAGATCGCTGTGGCTGTGGGTGTGGGTGCAGGAAGCTTTCTGAGGGGTGCAGAGGCACAGAAAGGGGTAAAAGAATCAACCTCCATGTCCTCAACTTCCATACAGTCCCCACGTGGGAGGGACGGTGCCTGGAATCTGCTGGTGGCCCTCTCTGCTCCCCTCTGGTGACCCCCGAGAAGAGTCTCCCACTTTACAGAGAAAGGCAAGCCTCACACCTCTGGGGCAGGGGGCACTGTCCTGAGTGGCACAGTTCTCTTGGTGCCATCAAAGGGACAAATCAGGAATATGCAGCTACAGAAGGAGGGATACCTGAGACAGAGCAAGGAGGGCTCAGTGAGAAGTCGGGATGGGGCAGCCAGGTCACCACTGTCCATCGACCTCCCCATTGTCCTCTCAACGTTGGGAAGTGGCCACAGGGATGCATATTAAAGGGTGAATTGAAAAATGATGTCAGGTTTTGTGGGTTGAAAGTAAGTCTGATTTGGCTGAATCATTTGACAGCAAGGATGACTTTGCCATTTAGGTGTGATAGGGTTCATGACATGATCCCCCCAAAATATGGCACCCTGGCCTATCAGATATCTTAAGCTGAAAGAATTCGAAATGAGAACCTACTGTATAACACAGGGAACTCTACTCCATGCTCTGTGGGAACCTTAATGGGAAGGAAATTCAAAAATGAGATATATGTGCATGTATGGCTGATTCATTTTGCTTCACAGCAGAAACTAACACAATACTGTAACGCAACTATATGCCAATAAAAAACTTTTTTTTTTTTTAAGTAAAACCGGGAAAAAAGAATTTGAGAAAACAACAAAAGCAGGAAGTTCACTCTGACCTCCCCCACACCCTTCTCAGAAACAGGTCAAAAATTCCCCTGTGACAGTGGTACTCCCTGAACCAGGAGGCATCCTTACCACCTGAGAGAGGGACATAGAGGCCAAAAAGGCTGCATAAACAGATCCTGTTAAACTAACCCTTGTCTTGCTAGTTATTTCTTCATCACTAACTGCCAGCCCAGACTCCTTTGTCTCATCCATTCTTCTCACCTGTATTGGTTTTTTTGTCTAAAAGGTTTGTAAACTTCCTGATTATGTATTCTGGTCTCCATTCTCTTGTAAAGGCTCACATATCCATCTAAAAATTAAAAAAAAAAAAAAGAGCGTGCTTTTTTGCTGTTAATCTATCTGTGTCAGCTGAGTTCTCACACCCCGCCAAGGACCCTAAAGAGGCTTGAAGAAAATGTTTTTCCTTCCCTACTGGTTGTAGAAAGGACATTTTCCATAAATTCCTTGAGCAAAATTTACAACCCAAGGTTGTGGTGAGAATATACTTAAACCACAAATATAAAATAAATTACATTTAGACGCTGCTTTAAAACGTTCGCATGGTTAAGAGTTGTTCAAATTTATTGTAGGAGTACCTTAGCAAAACTGATCAAGTACCTAGCACGGTGCTGGCAATGCCGTAGATAATAAATATTTGTGGATTGGGGGGGGGGGGAAGTAAGTAATGGATATGAATGAGGAGATTAAAGCTGCAGAGGATGCTTGATTTGTCTATTAAAACAGAAATAAGTGGCGCCAAATTGTACACTTGAAAATGGTTTAAATGGTACATGTTGTGTTACGACTATTTTTATAGCAATAAAAATCCATTAGTGGTAGAGTTGGATGGCACACAGGGGCCCAGAATCTTATCCAGTGGCTCCTGCTTGCCTCCCTCCTGGTTGCTAATCTTAACTCTCTGCAAATGTTGTTATCAGGATTTCCTGAAAGATGTCTACAATGCAGGGGACTCTGTTGATGAGAAATGCTGAAGCAAGAAGCTAACCGGAGAAGCAGGCTGGAAAGGAGAGTCTCTTAACCTGAGGAAACAGTGGGGCCAGGGGTCAGTGATCACAGGACCCTGATCGCAAGGCACAAAAGGATCTGTCCGGCCTGGATCCGCCAGGCAGCAGAGTCAGTCTCGGAGGCTCCGATCTGCGGCTTGGGACCGCCGTGGTGGTCCAGCAGGGAAGGGAAGGGAATCCTGCTCGCACCCCTGGAAGATGCAACAGAGTCCGTCTGTGAGGAGACAGGGCTACCACAAGCAAGGGCAGCTGGAGGCCCTCAGACGCAGGCTCCAGGCTTTGGAGGGTTCATTCTGGTCTTCAGCTTGCCGTGAACCTCCGTACAGAGTGAGCAGTGTGAGCTCCAAAGGACCATGACCACCAGGAACTCCACCTCTCCACCCACCCCTGGCCACACTCTGGAATTCCCTTCCCCAAGAGTGCCAAGCCCCACAAATTAGCATATGTCACACCTGTGTGCAGGCAGACCCGGGCACGGGCAGATGCAGGGGTGAGTTTCCTCCCAAAGCTGAGGAAGGCAAGTGCCTGGCTGGCTGATGCCACGCCCCCATTCCCGGGAGGAACCATCAGCCTTTCTCACCTCTAGTGCTGAGCACACAGGTTGGCCTTTGGGCCTCAGCTGACTCTTCACTCCAGCTCTTTCCTCCACCAGGATGCTAAGCTCCCTGAGGACCAGAGAGCCCTGTCAGACTCCTGAAGCTGGCCGACTCTTGGGTTCCCCCTTTGTTTAACAGAGGGGTGTCTTCTGTTTCTCTCCTGAAAGGCACCTGTCACAGTACTGAGCTTTATAGCAGGCATTTGACAAAGATTTCATTGGTATAGACTATTAGAAGTGCATTTAGACCCACATCACAAATGAATGTGAGATCTCGGGCGCACAAGATTGGCTGTTCTCTGAAACATCTGTGATATCTCATTGGTCAAAATCCAGGTAACGCTCTGTGTGTGACTTACTGCTCTTTTTAAAAGATTTTTTTCATATTTATTTTAATTTATTTGACTGGGCCAGGTCTTAGTTGCCGAATGTGGGATATTATTTTTTTTAAGTTAAGGCATGTGGGATCTAGTTCCCTGACCAGGGATCAAACCTGGGGCCCCTGTGTGGGAAGTGTAGAGTCTTAGCCACTGGACCACCAGGGAAGTCCCGCTTTTTGCTCTTTAGTAAGTGCTCTTAGCTCCTTTTTGGAGTGTCCATCTGTGCCAGGCACTGCACTAGGTGCTTCGTCTCATCGTTGCCGATTCTCACAGCACCACCGTAAGGTTGGCAACGCTGTTCCCCATTTTACATGAGAGGGATTATGGCTTAGACAGGACAGTTGCTGCAGGTCACACAGAAAATAGAGGGCACAGCTGGGATGGGACCACAGGGCTGCCAGACTCCAGAGCCTTTGCCAGCGTGTCTGTGGCTTCTGTGACTGGCTCTGGGAGGAGTGTGGTTTACCTTCCAAGGAAATTAACTGAGTGACCCACTGGGTCTTCCCAAGACCAACTTCCGTGGTCCTGGAAGTTTTCCAAGCATAGTGGGCTGGCTGTCTACAAACGGGGCTCCTCAAGGAATGGGGGAATTGACACAGAACCCAGCTGAAACCTCTTCTGTGACTTAAGCAAGATACAGATTCCTGAAAATCCATTCACACATCAATATTTTTACATCCAAAATATATTTTTAAAAAACTCGTACAACTTAATAGCAAAACAAAAACAAACAATCTAATTGAAAAGTGGGCACAAGATCTGAATAGATGTTCCTCCAAAGAAGACAAGCAGATGGCCAGCAGGCACATGAAAAGATGCTCAATATCACTAATCATCAGGGAAATGCAAATCAAAACCACAGTGAAATATCACCTCACACCTGTCAGAAGAGCTGTCATCAAAAGGACAAGAAATGTGTTGATGAGAATGTGGAGAAAAAAAGAACCCCTCGTATACCCCTGGACACTGTTGGTGGGAATGTAAATTGGTGCAGTCACTATGGAAAATGGAATAAGATTCCCCCCCAGATTAAAAATAGAACTACCATATGATCCAGCAATTCTACTTCTGGGTACTTATCCAAAGAAAATGAAAATACTATTAATAACTTGAAGGAATATATGCACCCCAGTGTTCACTGCAACACTATGTATAGTAGCCAAGATACGGAAACAAGTTGTCCGTTGATGAATGAGTGGATAAAGAAGATGTGGCACATACATACAATGGCATGTTCCTCAGCCTTAAAGAATGAAATAATGCCATTTGCAGCCACATGGATGGACTTACAGGGTATTATGCCAAGTGAAATGTCAGACATAGAATCTCTCATATATGGAATCTATAAAAAGAAACACGCTCATAAATACAGAGAACAGATTGACAGGGTGGGAAGGGAGAAAATGGGGGAAGGAGGTCAAAGGTAGAAAGGAAAAAAACTATACCATATAATATTCATAGTACTATATAATACAGCGTGCTTAGTTGCTCAGTCGTGGCCGACTCTTTACTACCCCATGGACTGTAGCCCACCAGGCTCCTCTGTTGATGGAATTTTCCAGGCAAGGATATAATACATATATACTTACATATCAAAACAGCCCCCATCTCTCTTGGACTTATTTTCATTGGCACATCACCTAGAAATGGGACCTTACCATCAACCTGGGTATCCACACTGGTGAGTCAGCTTACAGAATCCTGTTATTTTATTTGGTACATATGGACATGGGCTTCCTTGGTGGCTCAGCGGTAAAGAATCCACCTGCAATGCAGAAGCCACAGGAGACCTGATTCAACACCTGGGTCAGGAAGTTTTCCTAGAGAAGGGCATAGCAACCACTCCAGTATTCTTGCCTGGAGAATTCCATGGACAGAGGAGCCTGGAAGGCTACAGTCCATAGGATCACTGACATGACTGAAGTGACTTAACACGTGTGCGTGCACATATGGACATGATTATTTACACTGTACAGGAGGGGAAACAAAAGCCTCTGGAGAGGACATGATGACCCCCAGATCACCCAGCTGAGACGATGGCAGAACTGAGCTGGAAGCCTATCCCAAAGGGTGCCCTCCCCATAGGCCATAAGAAGATGGAAGGGGCAATAGATCTCTGCCTTGTTTGTGGTTTCTGGACGGGCAGGCAGGGCTTTGTGTTCCTTTCTCTTTACCTGCATCCTTTTATTGAATATAGCCTGTCCCTGGGCACTGGCTTTCACCAAAGATGGGCTATCACCAGAGGGACTTCTGAGCCCAGAAAAGCAGAAGCTCTGATACATATGTAGTTAATACATCAGAAGCCAGGGCCCTAGTCTTCTGCTGTCTTTTTGAGCACAAAGCTGCCAGCTTTTGGCCTTGAGGGTCCTCTGACCATTGTCAGACAGAAGTGAAGAGTCCTCCTATGAGTCACTCAGTGGTCGCCTGTGTGGGCTCGTCAGACTTTCGTGAACTAGCATGAGTCCCACCTGGGACGTGGAGAAGGGGACAGATGCCCTGCATGACCGTCCTCGTCTACCAGGCACAGCCCCACAGGCCCCATCTGGGGGCCAGAACCAGGGTGGCTCAGGGCTTGAAAGGACCTTCAAGGTTATCTGGTCCAAGCGCCTATTAAAGACCACAATCCCACCTGGGTGAGATGACCTCCTCCCTGCTTGAATATGTTGGGTGACAGGGATCTCAATGCCCCCAGAAGCAGCCAGAGTTGCAGAGGCCCCCAAGAATCATCTCATCTGATCCCCTCATTGCACAGACAGAAACGTTTCTCAAGCCAGAAAAACAGCTTGTCCCAAGGTCATCCAGTTAGCCAGCAACAAGGAGATGTCTGTTTACCATGTCCTGCATGTCGAACGCTAGGGCCATATTTCAGTTCCCATAATGAGCCGTGTCGTTTCATGGCTGCACGTCTTTGCTCGCCCTGTTCTCCCTCCTGCAACGCTCCTCGAGCCACATCTCCCACCTGCATGGGAAGACACACCTGCCTTATGAGGTGCAACACGGGCGGTTTCTCTTCCATAAGGGCTTGCCCGAGACTTTCCTTCCATAGTTAGAATACTCCCCATCTCCCACTCCTCAGGGGGAGCCTGTGTAGACATGGACCAGTGCCCTTGTCACCCTGGAAACCCATTTCCATAGTCATCCTATCCTCCGCTCTTCTGTGAGCCTCCTGAGAGCAGGGACCACGTTCCTTGTGTCTTGTGTTCGCTTCCACAGCTCTCGGTCCAGAGAGGTTTGTTGAATAAAGACATATGAGTGATTGAAAGGATGAACACTGGATAAGCTGTGAAAATGCTTTTAGTAATCTCTATGCCTCCTTACAGACTCTCTTTCATCTTCGTTTACCTTTTCTCTCCTCCTCTTGAGTCCCCTTCCCCATCAGAGCCCTTGCTGGGTATAACTCATCCCACTGTTAGAGAAGCTAGGTGATTTGCCCGAATCATCCTGTTTTAAGTAGCCTCTCAGAGTCTATGAATTTGAATTTCCAAGTTCAAGGCAAGTGTTTCTCATCTGGAGGAGAAACCCCTCTGGGGAGTAGTGGTTAGTTGTGCCACTCCCCAGAGGGGTTTCTCCTCCAGATGAAGTCTCTCCCTCCCCTGCTCAACTTTCAGAGACTATCTTGCGGACCTCTGTCTTCCCCAGCCTCAGCTCGGGGGTCCCCATGTCAGTCTCTTGGATTCTGCATCCATATAGCTGATATCCAGCTCCTGGAGGGCAAAGGGGGACATAGGATGCAGGTGTGTCCCTCTCGCGTGATGGAAAGAGCTGGGGGGTCAGAGAGACCTTTGTTCCAGGGCAG
Source organism: Bos grunniens (assembly GCF_055505025.1). Lineage (NCBI taxonomy): Eukaryota > Metazoa > Chordata > Mammalia > Artiodactyla > Bovidae > Bos > Bos grunniens. Next base: position 46,483,615 of record NC_141183.1, on the reverse strand, counting down.
GGAAGGAGCATGGATAAAGACTGCCCCTGGCAGCGGGTAGATGTGAGCATTTTTTGGCTGCAGCCCCTGACACTGAGTGCTCACCTGTGCTTCTGTGTGATGGACCCTCACTCTTACCTGTTAGAGGTTTCCAGGCAGGTCTGACCCGCTGCTGGGATCTGGCTGTTGCTCACCCACGTGAGAATCATGAGGAGAGACTTGTTTGTTTATTTAGCTGCGCTGGGTTACATAGTTGCGGCATGCAGGCTCTTTAGCTACAGAATGCAAACTCTTAGCTGCGGCATGTGGGATCCTAGCTCCCCGATCGAACCCACATTGTAAGGCAAAGTCTTAACAAATGGACCACCAGGGAAGTCCCAATTTCCCTTTTTTAAAATGGCAATTTCCCCCTTTTTAAAAAAAAAATAAATCATGGAAACCATAACAAAGCATAAAATTTGCTATTTTAACCTTTTTTTTTTAAGCGTCCATCCAGTGGCACATGGTATACTCCCAGCTTTGTGTAACCATCATCATTCTAGTTCTATAAGCTTTTCATCTCTCCGTAGCCGTTAAGCACTCCTTCTCCTTGGCCATTTTATCAGCAGAAAATGCGAGCAGCCCTGGGGGCTTCCTGGCTGTAAGTGGTGAGGACCCCAAGAGCCTTTCAGAGGGAGAAAAGCAAGGACCCCACATGGGAAATGCTGTCTGTCATCCCTGTAGGTTCAGTTCAGGTCACTCCGCCAGGTCCCCACCTGCTGGCTAGGCACATCTTCTCCATGCTCTCCCCACCAGCAGGAAGCCATCCCCATATCTCCCCCAACCCTGTTCCCGGAGTGTTTTCTTTGCCCCTTTCCTATAGGGCACAGCGGTCAAGGGCACAGATCGTGAGCAAGGCACACGGGCTTCCAATCCTGGATTGACCTCCCACGAGGTATACATCCTTGGGCAGCTTATCTAATCCCTGTGCTTCAGTTTCTGTATCTGTAAAATGGGGTGAACAGCAGCACCTGTCAAGTAGGGTTGCTGTGGGGTTTACACAAGTGAATCCAGGCAAAGCTCTCGGAACAATGCCCGAGTGGGTGGAAGGACTGTGGCCCGCTGGTCCTCCCTGCCTGTTACAGGAGGGCTTTGGTGCTCCCAGACCACAGGCCCCCACAGTGCAGGGGAGCCTTGAAAAGGTTGTTTGAAGGGGCCCAAGAGTGTCCAGGTACCCCTGGACACACTGCACTCCCACCCCAGATCTTCACTCATTTAAAATGGCCTGGAGGGACTTCCCTGGTAGTCAAGCGGTTAAGTCTTCGCCTTGCAATGTAGGTTCAATCTCTGGTTAGGCAGCTAAGATCCCACATGCCTGTGGCCAAAAATACCAAAGCATGAAACAGAAGCAATATTTTAACAAGGTTAATAAAGACTTTTAAAATGGCCCACGTTAAAAAAAGAGAAACTTTAAGAAAAAAAAAATTTTTTTTTAATAAAATGACCTGGAAAAGTGGGTCTTGCTGTCACACTTGATCAATGCAAATATGCTGTAAAAAATGCTGGGCTCTCTGCTGAGCAGGAGAAGGCAGCAGAGAAGGGAAGGGACTGAAACTGTAGTTGGGAGGGGGTTCAGCCTCTGCGTGGAGGTGTCAAGGGGCTGGCACGCCAGAGTGCTGACATAGAGAGGGAGCCAGAGTGCACGTTCCATGATTTTAAGAGGTTTTATTCCCATTTCCTCACCTCCCCAGAGCAGGGTGACGAGTCGTGCAGGGTCCGTGCCCGCCCCACAGTGGGCGGCAGGGTGGAGGCCTCAGGCCCACCCTCTACTCTGGCAGCCACCGGCCTCCTGTGACTACTGAACACTTGAAATGGCTGGTTCCGACTGAGATGTGCTTTAAGTGTAATCACAGGCTTTTGCTGTTCGTTATTGTTCAGTTGTGCCCAACTCTTTGCAACCCCTTGGACTGCAGCACGCCAGGCTTCCCTGTCCTTCTCCCAGAGCTTGCTCAGACTCATGTCCATTGAGTCCGTGATGTCATCCAACCATCTCATCCTCTGCTACCCCCTTCTCCTCCTGCCCTCGGTCTTTCCCAGCATCAGAGTCTTTTCCAGTGAAAAGGCTTAGATTAGGGAAAAGAATATCAATAATTGTTATATTGACTGCAGGTTGAAGTCATACTATTTTGGATGTAATGGGCTAAATAATTACTTTCGTCTGTGTGTGTTTTTTTCTGCTTTTTAAAGATATTTATTAACTGTGTTGGGTCTTGGGTGTGGCACGCAAGGTCTTGGTTGCATCACGTGCGATCTTTCGTTGTTGCGCACGGACTCCCCAGCTGTGCTGTGTGGTCTCAGTAGCTGTGGTGTGGCACCCAGGCATGGCTGCTCTGCTGCATGTGGGATCTTAGTCCCCTGACCAGGGATCAAACCCACATCCCCTGCATTGCAAGGCAGAGTCTTAACCCCTGGGCCACCAGGAAAGTCTGCTTTTTTTTTAACTTTTTTTCAAGCATAGCTTCTAGAAACTTTGAAATTGCATCGGCGGTTCCCTTTATATTTCTGTTGAACCATGCTGCCGCAGACCCATCCACCCTGGGAGGGAGTCCTCGGCTGTGGGTGCCCAGGGCCTGATCTTTCTCCTCTTCTCGTTTCCCTCACTTATTAATGGACTCAGTGAGCATTTATTGAGCTCTAACCATGAGGCAGACGCTGTTCTAGGAGCTAGAGAGACAGGGACCCAGACAACACGTGAGCAGATAAATGGATTATGTATCACTATGATAAGGGTTATAGAGGAAATGAAGAAAATGAACAGAGTGACCGGGGCTTAAGGGGAGGAAGCTGTTCATCACCTCTTGGCCCTGTTTCTTCTGCGTTCGTTGATGTGAGAACGTGTGCCGTGCCGTTTTCCCGTGACCTCAAAATTTATCATTGCAGCTGTTGACTGAAAAGCTTACACAACCTTAAGGTTAAGAGTTATGTTTTATTCGGGACATTATCGAGGACTGTAGTCTGGAATACAGCCACTTAGATAGTTTTGAGAAGCTGTTCCAAAGCAGTAAGGGAGGAGCCAGAACACATAGGAGTTCTTGCTGGAAAAAAAACCAAACATGCAGTTGATCATCAAAAGACTACTGCTAATCATACCAAAAAAGACATCTCAAAGTAAGGCATTTAGCACTTTTCTCTGTGTGGGAAGATGCAAGAGTCTGGGCTCATTCAAACTACGCCTTTAAAGTGCACCTTAGCTATCTAGAGCCAGTGTTCAGTTTTTCTAACTCCTGAATCCCCTCAGGGTGCACTTTTTCAGGGTTGCAGTAGTGGCTGATGACTTTTACGGCTGACATACTTTTTCTGCTGAAAAGGCAGGAGACGCTCTTTGTCCACACAACTTCGTCTCGGACATCTTAAACTGCATGCTGTGTCAAACTAGCAAACTCCTCTTCATCTTCCAAAACGCTGTTCATATGTCGTTTTCTGTCTTAAGACTTTCTTGCCTCCAAAATAGAGTTGGTTGGTATGAATTCTGTAACTTGTACACATCATACTGTTGTGCATAACCGTTCCATAAATATTAATTTGGGTTTACTATGTACTTGACACTGTTTTAGAAGCCAGGAATCAATGATAAACAGATGAAATTCTTGTCAAAGGATGTTTGCAATTACCCTAGACTTGTTTGTTTCCTTGTCTGGTCCTTCCCTTGGACCACAGACTCCTTGAAAGATGGCCATTTTCTTTGCCTCTGTGTGCCCAGAATCCTTATAATGCTGCCTGGCACATGGTGAGATCACTACAAATTCTTAATAAATGAATGGGGGAAAAGGAAGGAGGAAGGAAAAAGTCAGAAGTGATGACATTAGGGAGGCTGTTAGTAATGACATCAGTGCCTGGGACCGTGGAAACTTCTTTTCCCTGCGGGAAACACAGATCCCTATACTTCCTCACCTTTCCTTGCTGCTGCTGGCTGAGATCAAGGACTGTAGCCAGTGGCTTCTTAGCCCTGGGTGCCAGAGAAAGCTTGCTGCCTAATCCTGCTCCCACTGAAGCCTCGACTGGCAGCTCAGAGCTATGTACACTATGGGCTTCCCTAGTGGCTCAGTGGCAAAGAACCTGCCTGTCAGTGCAGCAGATGCGAGAGACTTGGATTAGATCCCTGGGTCAGGAAGATCCCCTGGAGGAGGGGGAAATGGCAACCCACTCCAGTATTCCTGCTTTGAAAATCCCATGGACAGAGGAGCCTGGTGGGCTATAGTCCATAGAGTTGCAAAAGAACTGGACACGACTTAGCGACAAAACAACAATGTATACTATAGCTATACTATGCTTTTCACTTTCTGAGTTTTAGGATTGGACACAGTCCCAGTCCTTAAGCTCCATGGGGTCAGCTGTCCCTTGGAACCAGAACTAGCTCAATGGCCGCCTGCCCAGGGGGAAAGACTTGAGTCATAGAGGGCTAGGGGGAGGGAAATAAGAGGGAATCTTATGAATGAGGACATACTTACAGAGTACTGTTAATTACTAAGATTTATTAACTCCTGACTATATACCAGGCTCTGTTCTAAGCACTTGGCATAGATTAATTCTTACAATCCTCATAAGGACCCTATGAGCACTATTATCCCCACTTTACAGATGAGAAAACTGAGGCACAGAAATATTAGCAACTTGCTTCAATCACAGAGACAGTAAGTGTCAAAGCAGGGCTCCAAATGCTGCCTTCTAACTTGTACACTGCCTCTCTGTACAGAGAATTATATTTAATCACCTCCCTGCTGGTGAACACTTGAGTGGTTCTTGTTTTCTTGCTGTAACAAACATTGCCACAGTATGTGCGTCAAGTCAAAGGTGTTAGGCATTTTTCATTTTTATAGAGAGTGCCAAGTTGCCCTCCAAAAAAGGCTGACCGTTTTACACTCAGGAGGCAGCTTTTCTATGCCAGTCTGGCAAACAGCTGCAGAGGTTGCTTTAGATGGTGAGGACTAGAAGGGGCAATCAGTTCCCCATCAGACTCGGGCTCAGGGGCTCCATTTGGCAGGGTTCCCAGCAGAGCTCCTCCTCCTCCCAAGGCAGGAAGGCTTTGACAGCCCCTCTCAACTGCACCTGATGTTCATAGGGGTGCCCTATCCTCCAAACCAGACTCTTCCCAGTGGATATGGGACAGCATGTCCTGAAGTCCCCGTGACTAGCCAAGGAATGGCACTAGCCCCAGCTTCCAGCATAGCAAAGCAGCTAATGCCCAGATCAGAGAGTCGTGGGGAACTAAGTGAACAGGTGTGTGTCCAGACCTGAGAATTAAATAAGATGTCTCAAAGGATTTCCCTGGTGGCTCAGTAGTAGAGAATCCTCCTGCTCATGCAGGAGACACAGTTTCAATCCCTGAGTTGGGAAGATCCCCTGGAGGAGGAAATGGCAACCCACTCCAGTATTCCTTCCTGGGAAATCCCATGGACACAGAACCCTGACAGGCTACAGTCCGTGGGGTCACAGAGAGTCAGACAGTACTGAGCACACACGCCTCCCTTCAAGCACAGATCTTTTAAGCAAGTATGTATTCACTTATTCATTCCTTTGACTTTTACCCAGTACTTCCTTCCAGTTCCATCAGTTCTCTTGCTCCCCACGTTTTAGCCCATTCATTATTCAGCTCACAACCACCTTCTCTGAAAGCAACATCGCTTTACCTTTCTCCCACGGATCTCATTTCTCCAGCTTCCCTCCTCCCCTCCCCACCATCTTGTGCTCCCCCAAAGCCCTGAGACCCGTGAGTCCCTTCCCTCAGTCTCTGTTTCCTGGAAACAGAGGCAACGTGTACACACTCAGGTGCCACAGCTGGAGACTGCCAATCACCATCATATTTAATATGTGGCCTCATGAATAATTCAGGACCCAGAAAGCCAGAGCGTAATGATTAACATTAAGCGGAGGGGGAACTCCAGTTCCAACAGCTCCATCCGTTTTACGGGTAGGATTTTGCCAAGTTTAAATGCACAGCACCTGACCCCTTGTTCTTGGCTTGTGTTTGGACTTGTTTTCCGTATCCAGACAATGTTTCCAAGTCTCATGTAATACAAACAGGAGCTCTATCCAAGAAGCTGGTTTATTAGTAAAATCCTCGAAAAGAAACAGAGGTGTGTGCAGAAATACCCAGACCTCTCCCGTGGAATGTCCCATGCAAAAATCACATGTTTTGTGACCAGCATCTTCTTTGTCCCTTGACTTCTCTTCTCCCCCAGCAAATTATGAACCTCCAAGGCAGACCCCAAGTCTGTCATCCGTGACCCACTTCTACCTGGGTTCTAGCATAGCATCTGTCACAAGGAAGCCCTAAGTAAGATTTGGGGCACCGTCCCTCACTTGCATTATCTTTTCAGGGACACTGTCTCCCCATCTCTGAGAGAGCTTTTGTGTGTGGTTTCCTTGAACTTTAAAGTTCTAGGCTTCTTTGTCTTAGAGGTCTCCTCTCTGGGACCAAATATTCTATAAAGAAACATTTAGGGACTCCCCTGGTAGTCCAGGGGTTAAGACTCTGCACTTCCACTGCAGGGGATGTGGGTTCAATTCCTGGTGGAGGAAATAGGATCCTACAGGCAGCATGGTCAAAAGATAAAAAAAATAAGTAAGTAAATAGAGCCAAGATGAACCCAAGTCTCTTCCACGGGCAGGTTCTTTACCACTAGGGCCACCTGAGAAGACTATATATATATATGTATATATGTACATACATTAAAATGCACCAGGCAAGTTCTGTCTTTGAAGCCAGGCTGGAAATCTTATCATAAAGTACACTAATCAATTTAGCTGATAACCTCAAACATCTGGGTGTTTGTTTTTTTTCCTCTTAAAAAAATCTGTTGCCAAAGAGCAAACATTTGAAAGAAGAGAGGAAGGAAGAAGGATAATTCAATATATTTTGGTTGGGTTCTGTGAGATGCAGGTTGGCATGGAAAAGAATTAATTAGGGCTTTTAGCACATCAGAGTACTTTTCATGGATCCCTGTAAGAACCTGGTTCTCTGGTGAGAATCTCATTTTTTTTTTGGTATGACCCTGAATGCCTCATATGAACCTGATTCCCTAGTGAAATCCTGGCTCCCAGATACAAACTTGATTGCCTGGTGTGAACCTGGATCCCTGGTTAAAATCTGGTTGCTCATAGAAATATGGTTCCCCAATGTGAACTTGGCTATCTGGTACAGACCTGGTGGTCAGGAGAAGTTTGTTGGAGGAAGGAAGGAATGAGTGAATGAATGAATGAATACTGCTAGACTGTAGCTTTATTGGATAATATTTTACAAAAGATGCTCTCTTAAGAGATGTGTAGAAGTATTGTCTAAATTACAGATCCTTGCGCTACAAACATTCCAGTATATTTATGTGATCAGCAGCCCAGCACCAAGCCACAGGGTGGAGAAAGCTCTCTCTGGAACACAGGAAAGGGAAATAGTGCTCCAGTTGCCTTGCTTAATTCTGTTTTTAAAGGAACAGCTTTATGGAGATATAACTCTCATGCCATACAATTCACCCATTTAAAGTGAGTGAGTCAGTATTTTTACTGTATTCACAGGGATGTACAATCATCACCATAGCTGCAGATTAGAATGTTCGCCCCCACAAAACAAACAGGAACTTGTTACCCATCACTGTCTGCTCTCCCAGCCCTAAGCAACTACCATCTCTATTCTCTGTCTCCATAGATTTGCCTCTTCTGGATATTCCATATAAATGGGATCATACAGATACGCGACCTTCTGTGCCAGGCCTCTCTCACTTCGCATGATGCTTTCGAGGTTCCTCCATGTGGCAACATGTATCAGTACTTCATGACTTTTTAGTACCAAGTAACATTCCACTGTATGGGTCTATTACATTTATCTATCCATTCATCAGGTTTTTTTTAATTTAATTCTTGCCAGAGGGAATCATAAGCATCTTCCTCGAGGTACCATATTCTCTTCTTGCTGCTCTGCAGGGATCCATTTATCCTAGAGAATAATTAGGTTCCCGGGACAACCCCCCCAAAACACACTTCATTTATAACAGAGCCCCCCAAGTGTTGGGAGGACCACAGAGGCAGTGACAATAAGAAAACAGAAATCATTCCAAAGGAAAAATATAAATTATTAACAATTGTGAATAGGTAATTAGCATCTGTGATTCTAGTTTACCAGACTGCCATTTGTAACTTTATTTTTGCAGAGAAATGAAATCCAAATTCTAAATAATTATCTTTAAGATTGAACTTCCCAGGAAAAAAAAATATGATCTTCCTATAAAGAGTTTGCATTTCAAAGCTCAAAATAAATTCTGTGTTTGGGTCAAATCCTAAACCAATTTGATAGACTCTTCAGAATGCAAATTATGGCTATTTTACCAAGTCAAATCTAAAAGAATTGAATTTATTTTATTTGGCCCTCTTTAAAATAAGCATTTTTTTTAACTGTTTGATTTTTTTTTTTTCAGTACAAAAACCAGAATCTAGAAGCCTAAAATTTTTACCTGAATTCCAATCAACCAGATTTCTCTTTGTTTCAAAATTAGTTGAAAATGAACTCAAAAGTTCAAGTCTTTCAGAAGGGGAAAAATACGAATAGTAATAATGTTTTCCAGTCCTTGAAGATTCAACATTTTTTGTTTTCCCAGGGAAATCACAAGCATGTTCTGCGAGGTACCATATTCTCAAAGGGGCTTTTGTTATATTTTCTTAAAAAAAAAAAAAAAACAACAGATCATTTGCTGGCTTTTTATGTAATATAAAAGAGAATTTGAACACTTATGAACACCCTCAGAACACCAGAGTTGGACCTCAGATGTGGAAACAAAGGCTCAGAGAGGGGAATTGCTTAGCCAAGATCACCTTGGGCTTCACAGCAGAACTAGGGTATCAACTGGTTTCTGGAATAAGAGAAATGATGCTACAGTGTAGGGGAGCAATTCTGGAATTGCTTGAAGCCTGGAGATGGGGACCGTAACAATCTGAAACCTCTACACAGGAAGAGGGGAGAGTCCAGAAAGATGGAGGAGGCAGCAAAGAGAGATCAATAATGTGTACTGATCACCTCCCTAGTGCCAGAGACCGTGTTGGGTGCTTTGCATGCATTATTTCATCTCATCCTCAAACAATTCTACAGCAAATTCCATAAAATCCTCCAGGATTTTTTTTTCACAAATAAAGAAACTGAAGCTTGGAGAAATTAAATAAATTGCCAAGGTCATTGGAAGGACTGATGCTGTAGCTGAAGCTCTAATACTTTGGCCACCTGATTCGAAGAGCCAACTCATTGGAAAAGACCCTGACGCTGGGGAGGATTGAAGGCAGGAGGAGAAGGGGGTGACAGAGGATGAGATGGTTGGATGGCATCACCGATTCAGTGGACATGAGTTTGAGCAAACTCTGGGAGATAGTGAAGGACAGGGAAGCCTGGTGTGCTGCAGTCCATGGGGTCGCAAAGAGTTGAACATGCTTGAATGACTGAACAACAACAACACAGCTACTAGTGAACAAGTCGGAGACTTGACCCCTCAAAACTCCAAGGCCCATGCCCTTTCTCAATTTGTCTGCTTCTTCCAAGGGAGCTAGACTCCAAGTCCATGGGAAAGTGGAGAGGTTTAGCCTGGAGAACAGAAGACTTTAGGACAAATGCTAGTGGTGTTCACCATTTTTTAGAGTTTGCAGAAGCAAGAGGAACCACAGGATAAGAACTGCTGGGAAGTGTTTCATGTCAGTGGAAAGAATGACTTTCTAACAGCTGCTATCTATGTAGAACAGGTTGCTTTGCAAAGTAGCAAGTTCGCTGTCCCTGAAAGTATGTAAACAGAGGCTGGAAGATGACTTGGGAAGGCCAGGGTGGAGTCAAGGCTCTGGTGGCTATCACAGAGTTAGACTAGAGGACCTCTTCAAGCCTCTTCAACAAGAAGTGCCAGATGAGACTTTAGCAAGGTTGATAAATCACTGGGTATTCAAGAACATGGCATTCACTTTTTATAAGTGATTTCTTACACTTTTTTCTCCATTGGATGTTTTCTCCCCCAAGAACTGACTCCAGTGGGAACACGAGGGTAAAATTGCACTGTTTTTGAGTCCTCTGGCAGGGATTATACCCCTGCTCCACTGAGCCCAGGGGTCCATGAGATGGTAATAAACACTCTGGGAATGAGTGAATAGCTACATGACCAATCAGGTTAGAGAAGTGACTAGGCTAACAAAGTCCGCAAATTTCTTTAACACACACTCTCTCAGGACCGTTAGGAAGTAACATATGTGCTGACTGTAATAGGCAGGGTGTGCAAGCAAAAATTCCCAAACTGGGATCTCACTTGTGATCCAGTGGTTGGGACTTCGCCTTCCAGTGTGGTAGGATGTGGGTTTGATCCCTGGTCGGGGAACTGGGATCCCACATGCCTCAGCACCAAGAGACTAACTCATAGAGCAGAAGCAGTGTTGCAGCACATTCAATAAAGACTTTAAAAATGATCCACATCAAAAAAATTCTTTAAAAAATAATTCCCAAACTGTTTGGGCCATGGAACCCTTTCTTGCCCCTGACAGCATCTCAAGAGACCCTGCAGTTCCTCAGGACACAGTTTGGGAAACACAGAGTTATAAGACTATAGGCTTTATAAACTGGGAGACCTGGCCTCAATCCACAGCTTTGAGCTTCGGTTTTCTTGTCTATGAAAGTAAAAGAGCAATAACTATGTCCTAGGATTGTTGCAAGGATTCAAGGATATACCATGTGGGGAGTGGGCCAGACACCTCTGCAGGCGACAAATATATGTTGTTGTTCAGTTGCTAAGTTGTGCCCAACTCTTTGCAACCCAGTGAACTGAAGCACACCAGGATCATCTGTCCTCCATTATCTTCCAGAGTTTGCTCAGATTCATGTCCATTGAGTCAGTGATGCTATCTAACCATCTCACCCTCTGCCACCCCCTTCTCCTTTTGCCTTCAATCTTTCCCAGCATCAGGGTCTTTTCCAATGAATTGGCTCTTTGCATCAGGTGGCCAAAGAATTGGACCTTCAGCTTCAGCAACAGTCCTTCCAATGAATATTCATAGTTGATTTCCTTTACGATTGACCGATTTGATCTCCTTGCAGTCCAAGGGACTCTCAAGAGTCTTCTCCAGCACCAGAAATACATATGGGGCTGTTATTCATGACCTCATAGAAGTTCCATGCATTACCTCATAAGGTCATGGCGAATATGAAATGCACTGAGATATGAAGTCATGTGTGCAGAGGTCTTGGCATCCAGAGTTGGGTGGGGGGAGCCTGTGAAGGCTGCTTCTCCTCGGCCTCTTCTCTCCGGGCGCTAGTCGCCTGCTAGCAGCCGGTCTCCTCTGCCAGGAAGGCAGAGACTACTCAGAATATGGAGTGTTTCCCATCTGCTCTGGCTTTTCTGAAGAAGGTGACATTCTAAGCTTCATCAGGCCCTTGCGTTTTTAAGTAATTGAAGAGCTGAAGTGACTCACCCTACGCTGTTTATTCTGGTCTCGTTTGCACAAAAGAAAGGAAAATCACCAGCTCGAACCACCCACTTCAAAATGTTAGCGATGAGAATAGCTGGGGAAAATACCGAAAATACTTCCTGGGGCCTGGTTTGGTTCTCCCTCCAAGGGCGGGATTGGAAAATAGGTGTGTGGGGTCCTGAATGATCCAGTACAGTAGCCCTCCCCCCTTCCCCCTCCCCAATTCATCCCTGTGGCCCCTGGAGTGGTGAGAAGGGGAGGGGAGGGAGGGAGTGGGGGAGGAGAGATACTCTGAGCAACTGGATCAGAGTCACAGTCCACAGTGGAAGCAAAGGGGAAAAACAGGTTTAAAAATCCTCCATCATTTGGGACTTTCCTAGCAGTCCAGTGGTTAAGACGCCAAACTTCCAGTGCAGGAGGGTGTGGGTTCAATCCCTGCTTGGGGAACAAAGATCCTACATGCCACGTGGCCAAAAAGTTTTTGAAAATTATAAAACTAAAATGTTTCTTTAAAAACAAAATCCTCCATCATTGACTGAACACCTACTATGTGTGAGGCTTGCTGACAGATTTGGTGGAAGTGACAGTTGAGCCCAGAGGCAAAACTCAACAAATATTCATGATAAGAAGGGACTTCCCTGGCAGTCCAGGGCTTGGGACTTCTCCTTCCAACGCAAGGGGTGTGGGTTTGGTCCTTGGTTGGGGAGCTAAGATCTCAAATGCCATTTGGCCAAAAAACATTTTTTACAAAGATAAATAAAATAAAAATAGGTCTTAAAAAAAATTTTTTTTACTAAAATGTTTCTTTAAAAAAAAAATCTTCTCCATGGCAGATTCAAGTTGATGTATGGTGAAACCAATACAATATTGTAAAGTAATTAGCCTCCAATTAAAATAAATAGATTTATATTAAAAAGAAATATTCTATCATAGATTGAACACCCACTGTGTTTGAGGTTCACTGCCAGCCTTCAGTGAAAGCAGCAGTTGAGCCCAGAGGTACGGCTCAACTAATACTCATGATAAGAATAATAACGTAAGAGCGTCCACCGTGCCCCAGGCACAGTACTTGGCATTTTATATTCAGTAGCCCTGATACAATTCTTCCAGCCTGGAATTAGTATCCAAGTCTTCGGGAAGGTGAGGCAGAGTCTCTGATTCCTTAATTCCTTCACCCAGGGGACTCTGAGGCCCCCACTGTGCCAGCCACTGGACTGGACCCTAACGATGCAACAAAGCAGAGAACACAGGCTCTGGGCTGAATACAGGGGTCTGTGTCTTTCCCAAGGTCATGAGCAAGTAGTTGGGGAGCAGGGGTAAGGAGCCAGTTCTCTGCACCCCAGACCGAGCCTGGCTTTCAGCACCAGGAAAGCCACCTTTCAGTCCAGCCCCAGCTAGGATCCCGGATTCCCAGGAATTTGGCACAAACCACACTTGAGACAGCCTTGCGGTGCTGTAGGGCAGACTGGGGCACAGCCCCACGTGGTTCTGGGCCAGAGTCAACAGCATGGCTAATTTATTTTAAGCATAGACAGTTGAGTTGCACTAGTTAGTAAAGAGGACTTTGTCTTTATCATTACAGAAGATTTCACTGCAGAAATTACTGTATTATACAGGGATATCCCTGGGCTAAGTTTATCCCATGAGGGCCCCTGTGCACAGCATGTCACATTAGACCTGTCTCACATGTCCCTTCTCCCAAGATACAGAGTGTTAGTCACTCAGTCACATCAGATTCTTTGTGACCCCATCGACTGTAGCCTGCCAGGCTCCTCTGTCCATGGAATTCTCCAGGCAAGAGTACTGCAGTGGGTAGCCATTCCCTTCTCCAGGGGATCTTCTCAACCCAGAGATCAAACCTGAGTCTCCTGCGCTGCAGGCAGATTCTTTACTGTCTGAGCCACCAGGGAAGCCCCACGATACAGAAAGGAGGCTGTAACTCGTCACACCCGTAGGCCATGGGCTGTCCCTCCCAGCTCTGAAACAAGCACTGAGTGCCCACCTCGTGCCAAGCACTTTGGGTTCGTCTTACTCGATCCACTGTCTGAGTTCGTCTTACTCAATCCACAAGGCAAGCTGACAAGGTGAGGCTGTTGTACAGAGAAGAAACCTGAGGGTCAAAGAGAAGGAACCGCCTCCCCTGGAAGGGAGAGACCCTGCATTCCAAACAGCTCTTGTCTGCAATTAGAGTCTGGGCTCTTTCCACTTCACCAAACTGTGGGTTTCAAAGTGCTTTGGGGAAAAAAACAAACAACAAAAACAAAAGTGCTTTGGGGGAGCGGTAGATACAGAATGTTTAAACGGGTTCCACAAGACAAACAGGAAAGGGCAAGCACCCTGGAGCCAAAGACTCAGGTCTGGGGATGGCTCAGCCCTAGTAAGCATCACAACGGAAAGTAGTCGGCTCAATCCTGCCAAGACTCTTCTCTAACATGTATATGCGTTTGTGTGTGATGCCGTTCACAGATGCATCAGAGCAAATCACAAAATTGTGATTCCTTTCTGCTTTGCAAGGAGGAAAGGTCACCTGCAGAAAGAAGGTGACCAAACCAATGTACTCTTGTAACCCTCTCACTTTCCACCCCCATACCTTGCCTCGATTTGGGGGAGCCACCTGAGGCTCGGTGCAACAGGGCCTTATGGACTGTAACCCTCTAGGCTCTCTGTCCATGGAATTCTCCAGGCAAGGACAATGAACTGGATAGTCATTCCCTTCTCCAGGGCATCTTCCTGAGCCAGGGATCGAACCTGGGTCTCCTGCATTGCAGGTGGATTCTTTACTTTCTGAGCCACCAGGGCAGGTATATAGGAGCAGTTCTCCACCAGCCAGCCAGCGTCCTGACTCTGCTCCTCAATGTGAAGCATCTCAGTGCCAGCCGAGGACTTTCCAGAGCCGCTAGAAAGGAGCTGGCCCTTGCATCTTTCCAGGGCGTGTGGATAAGATATGGGCCTTTGGTCTGTGGATGCAACTATGTTTTCAACAGCAGTATGTATCCCTGAAGAGTCTTCTCTAAATGATATTTTGTTCAATCAAATTACCTTTTAATGTACCCTGAAATTAAAGCCTGCAAAAATACATAAATCAACAATTATAAATATTCTGACAGTCAACTCAGAAGATTCTGAACTCCCAGAAACCTGGAAGTTCCTCCCTCTCCTTAACTCTCCACATCCAATTAATTTGCAAGGCCTGTAGTTGTTGATTTACTGCCTAAGTGCCCCTTCTATCTGTCCTGCTCCCTCCGCTGTTTCTCACCTAATCTATTCCAAACATCCTGGGCTAGTTCTTAACACACCCAAACACTCTCCTGGGATAAACCATCTGCCATCTCGCCTCCATTGTGGACCCAGAGTGGTCGTTGTTAATCTCCAGTCTGGTCATGATGTTTCCCCCTCTTTGAAACCCTCCTGGGGCTCTCCATCACCTTTTCAATAAAATCCAAACCCTTCAGCATGACATCTGCAGCCTGTGAAGATCTCAGCTGTTCTCAACTCATCTCTTCCTCCCTAGACATGCCACCCTTGGGTCAGACCAGACTGGGGCGGCTCCTTGAACCTACCATGCTCTCCATGTTTCCCCTTAGAGTCTTTGCAAACACTGCTTAGAGCTCCATCTTGTCCCTTCCTTATCGAACATTTCTCTCCAGTTAGGCTGTCTCCAGCAGAAGGGGTCCCTTCCACCTTGTCTCCAGCACACCCCACGCTACTCGACCCTGAAGTTCTGTGCTCTCTGGACTGTCAGAATTGATCTGTTCCTCTCGCCTTCCAGTGCTACTGCTAAGTTGCTTTCCATCCTGTCCGACTCTTTGTGATCCTATGCCCGCCGTGTTCCTGGCCCATGGGATTTTTCCAGGCAAGAATACTGGAGTGGGTTGCCATTTCCTTCTTCAGAGTATTTTCCCAACCCAGAGATCAAACCCGCATCTCTTATGTCTCCTGCATTGGCAGGTGGGTTCTTTACCATTAGCGGCACCTGGGAAACCCATGGATGCTGAGGTGACAGTTTGCCTGAGTGCATGCTAAGTCGCTTCAGTCATGTCCACAGCAAGAGAAGCCACCGCAATGAGAAGCCACTGCAATGAGAAGTCTGTCCACCGCAAAGTCTGTCCGCCGCAATGATAAGTCCGTGCACCACAACTGCAGAGTAGCCCCTACTCACCGCAACTAGAGAAAAGACTCTGCAACCCCATGGACTATACCCAGGCTCCTCTCCTCAGCCTCCATAAAGCCCAGTCTGTTGAATGAATGAGTGATCACTCACAAGATCCTCTTAACGTATCACTCTCATGATGACTTTTGAGTGCTTGTTTAGACATTGTGACATTTTTTCATATAATTTTATTTATTTATTTATTTATTTTTGGCTGTGCTGGGCTTTTGTTGTTGCATGTGGGCTTTTCTCTAGTTGCGGTGAGTAGGGGCTATTCTGTAGTTGTGGTACACGGACTTCTCATTGCAGTGGACAGACTTTGCGGTGGACGGACTTACTGCAGTGAACAGACCTCTCTTTGTGGTGGCTTCTCTTGCTGTGGAGCACTGGCCCTGGGGCTCTAGGGTGCTCAGGCTCAGTAGCTGTGGTTCTCAGGCTCTAGAGCACAGGCTCAATTGTTGTGGTGCGTGGGCTTAGTTGCTCCACAACATGTAGAATCTTCCAAAACCAGGGATCAAACCCATATCTCCTGCATTGACAGGCGGATTCTTTACCATTGAGCCACTAGGGAATCCCTGGCATATTTTATCCCTGATATATTTAACCATAGGAGCTGGGACAGAGAACCCAAAGCTGCTACCAATCAATGATCAATCAAAAGTAAAGTTCACTTTGTCTCTGAAATCATCATGTGAGTCAATGAGAAAATAAAGAATAATTTATAAAGCCTTTTGTGTGCATTTGACTTTTAAGTTGGATTAAGAGCAAAGGACCTATGCTCATTGAAAGGACATTTTTACAAAATCACTATAAAAGTCAACTCCTGAGAAACATTTTGGAAAATACATTAAAAAATCACTACCCATAGTTCCACAACTCAGACTAATAAATTGGTTTCCTTCCTTTCAGTCTTTTTCATCGGTATAGGTATAAGGGAATTTTTTAACTATAAATTCAGGATTATTCCCTATGTATCATTTTGCAAACTGCTTTTCTCCTTTATGACATTAGTATTTTCGTGGTGTTACATACACATCATTCAGTGGCTACATAAAATTCCATTGCGTGGAATTTTGTAATTACATCTCATTCCTCTCCTGTTAGATGTTTAAATGATTTCTACTATTTCCTTATCCTGAATGATGCTGGGACAGACATATTTCAAGACGTGGTTAGAACACATTTCCGGAAGCAGAGTGACTGCGTCAAACTCTAGGAACATTTCTAAGGCTCGTGATAAATGTTGCTACTGGTTTTCCAATCAGTCATTCCCCCGAGAAGTGTATGAGAATCCCCATCTACCACACACACCTTGCCCCACCTGCAATCCTTATTTTAAAATGCCTGTTCTTTTATTATTATTATTTATTTGTGTGTTTTTGGCTGTGCTACGTCTTTGCTGCTGCACGGGCTTTTCTCTAGTTGCAGCGAGTGGGGGCTGCTCTCTAGTTGCGGTGCTCAGGCTTCTCATTACAGTGGCTTCTCTCGTTGCAGAGCACGGGCTCTAAGGCACACGGGCTTCAGTAGTTATGGGTGTAGTAGTTGCCATTCCCAGGCTTTAGAGCACAGGCTTAGTTGGGGTTCATGGGCTTAGTTGCTCCCCAGCCTGTGGGATCTTCCCAGACCAGGGATCAAACCTGTGTCTCCTGCATTGGTAGGTAGATTCTTTACCACTGAGCCACTGAAACCGTCTCTTCTGTTTTGACCAGTGAGAAATCATTTCACACCGTTTTGCTTTGTATTTATTGGATGCAGAATGAGACCAAGTGTTTTCCATATGTTTATTTGTGAGAGGTGTTTCCATTGGTGAGTTGCAAAAGGGCTTCATCTTTATTTATAGGGAAGCATCTTAGTAAAGAAAGAGAGAGGATGAACATACGAACTCCATCCCAGCCTGTTTTTGCCAGCTTTGTGCCTCTGGGCGTGTGTCTATAGCTCCCTGACCTTCTGTTTCCCCTTCTGTGAAATTAGGATACTAACACTTAACTTTACTAACTTGATGTAAGGATTGCACAGGGAGCAACTTTCAACCACCTCACACAGTCCCCAGCTCACAGCTCCCATTTAATTCCCTTCTCCCTCTTTTTGAGCCTCGAGCTCTTTGTCATTGCCTCCGATGATCCTTCAGGGCTCCTGCTGCTTGGATATCAGCAGTACCAAAATTCTCAGTACCACTGGGGAACTTTCAAGAAATGCAGAGCCTTGGGCTCTGACCCAGACCCATTCCAGCAGAATCTGCATTTTAACAAGATCCCCAAGTAATTCATAAGCACATTAAGGTTTGAAGAGTCTTGGTTTAGGCTTTGAGATTGGAGGAAAATGGGTGTGTTCTCCAGACATGACCAACTCAGAGAGAAAGAGGTAGATGATGGACCTGTCACTGGGAGACCTGGCACACACACCCGCCCCCATCCTTCTGCCAGCCCCTAAGGCAAGCAGATCCCCTCCACTGGAAAGTCAGCCTCACAAGGCAATCTCTTGGGAAGGCAGCCCTCAGCCAGCGGCTCACTGTTGTACTTCTTGCCTGAGAAAGGGTTGCATCACAGGGAAGAGTCAGCCAGGGTGCGGATAAGAGGTGGGGGACTCCATGAGATGGAACTTCCTGGCCCCCTATCCTGTTAACTTTCTGAAAACCTGGAGCTGATAATGGAGGCCTCGGACGGGAGCCAGGGATGCTCCAGAGCTTAGAGAGCAGGTGTGTGTGTGCGTGCTCAGTCGTGTCCAACTCTTTGCAAGCCCATGGACTATAACCCATGAGGCTCCTCTGTCCATGGGATTTTCCAGGCAAGAATTCTGGAGTGGGTTGCCACAGACCTTTGGTCATTTAAGCCCCACCCTTTGTGCATATCATGCTTACTTAGGGATTGAGAGGTAGACAGGAGTTTTGCTCGGAATATGGGAGAACAGCAACTGGTTGGGGACAAGGAGGCAGGCACCCTTCACCCTGCTGCATAGATCCAGCCACCCACAGAAGGAACCGCAGCACGCGCACGCGTGCACACACACACACACACACACACACATCTGGTGTCCTGCTGTGTCTCGTTCTCCTCTCGACCTGTGAGAGAGCCTGCGGGGGCAGGGAGGAAGTCGGCACTCCAGGGCCTGTACCATTTAATATCTCATCCATCAGTGCTCTGATAAGAAACCCCATTTTCCAGCTGAATAAACCAAGCCTCCAAGAGCTTGGCAGCTAGGAAATCTGGCCTGCCAGGGATGAAGCAGGGACTCCAAAGAGCTCTTTATCCCTCACCCACTTGGCAGATCAGGAAGCTGAGATTGAAAGTTAAGACACTCAAAATCCCCAAAAAGGATGGTGGCGGGACTTGCATTAGGGCTTGGCTTTTAGAAACATGGGTCACGATTCTCAGTTAAGCCATGCAGTATCCCACTAAGCTCTACTCCCAGGCCCAATTTCACCACATGACCAGACCCAGCCTTCTATGGCTAAAAGAATAACCTCATTAGGACTCCACCACTCAGTTCTCAGGTTCGATCCCTGGGTCAGGAAGATCCCCTAGAGATGGAAATTGCAATCCACTCCTGTATTCTTACCTGGAAAATCCCATGGACAGAGGAGCCTGGCAGGCTACATGGTCCGTGGGGTCACAAAAGAGTTGGGCAGGACTCATCAGCTAGAAACCCACCACTGTGGGCAGATATAGCACGCTTTCTCCTGGACCACCAGCATTCCCTTCTCAGCCCCCAGACCGCCACTCCTCTCATCCCTGCCAGCTCAGCTGATGCTGGGCACATTTCATTTATTTGCAGACTTCCAGGAGGTGCTTCTGATCTTTACAAGAAGGGTTTTTTTTTCCCCTCCCTTTGGTTCATAGGACCAATCTGTGCCCACCCTCTGGCCATGGCAGCCAGAGACATCTTCCCAAATTAATATGCACTAGAGCATCTCCCTGAGGGTCCGTTCCCCAGCCTGCAGCTTTGGGAGGCCTCCACCCAGAGCATCGGCACCCTGTTTGCATACAAGATGAATAGGACGGAGCTGCAGGGACGATGTTTCAGATACTCCTTTGGGGGGCTCAACATTCTACCCATTCTGAGCTTATACAAATTAGTTTGCTTCATCCTTAGAAGAATCTTAGAGCTGGATCAGAGAAGTGGAAGCATCTTAGAAGTTCAGAGAAATAATACACTTCGCCCAAGATCACATAGTGAGGGGGCTGGCAGACTGAAGCAGAACCCAGGACCCAAGCCCAGGGTGCTGTCCTCTGTCAACCAGCTGTCTCCTTCCCTTCCCCTGTGAGGGAGGTCAAGGAAGGCTTATCTTAATTACCAATTGCTTTGGTTCAGATTGAGGTCAGTGTGGCTAAGAGGGGTGGGATGACAGGAAGGGAGCAGGGCCCTTCTGTTCAAATCCTATGCTTAGAGAAAGCCAAGGACAGCTGGAGGTCCAGCCTCACCCTGTGCCTTCCTTCTGTTGTCATCTCTGCCCCATTCTCTTCCTCCTGCTTTGGGCAGTATAAGGTTCTTATTGCTGCTGTAACAAATCACTGCAAATAGTGCCTTAAGATAGCTGAAACAAATTGGCTTGCAGTTCTGGAGGTTGAAAGTTCAAAATGAGTCTATATTATAGAATTAAGATCAAGGTGTTGGGGGAGCTGGTTCTTTCTGGAAGCTCCAGGGGAGAGTGATTCTGTGCCGGTCCCAGCTTTGGTGGCTGCTGGTATCCTTGGCTTGTGGCCGCATCACTCTGATCTCCGTCTCCACTATCACATTGCCTTCTTCTGTGGTAAGATCTTCCTCTGCTCTCTTTTTCTAAGGACCCTTGGGATTCCGTTGAGTTTTCTAGATAATCCAGGATAATCTCCTCACCTCAAGAACCTTGGGGCTTCCCTAATAACTCAGTTGGTAAAGAACATGTCTGCAATGCAGGAGACCCCTGTTCGATACCTGGGTCAGGAAGATCCACTGGAGAAGGGATAGGCTACCCACTCCAATATTCTGGCCTGGAGAGTTCCATGGACTGTGTAGTCCATGAAGTCGCAAAGAGTCAGACATGACTGAGCTAATTTCAGTTTCACTTTCAAGAACCTTAACTTAATTGCACCTGCCAAGTTCTTTGCATCGTATACGGAAATAGTCACAGGGTGGATAAATTAAGGGGGGGGGTACATTGTTCAGCTTACTATAAACAGCAATAAGGAGTATTTAAGAAATTGAGCCTTGGGACTTCCCTGGTGGTCCAGTGGTTAAGACTCCAAACTTCCAATGCAGTGGACAGGGGATGGTGTCATTTTCAATCCCTGATCAAGAAACTAAGAGCCCACATGCAGCACAGCCTGGCCAGAAAATAAATAAATAAAAATAACTGAAATGACCCTGAATTGCTGATTAAGTATAAAAATTACATCCAGTTAGGAAAACTGTTTTAAAAGACAAACAAAACAGAATCTGAGCTGACAGACAAGCACGGGCTCATATTTGAACTCTGACACTTGCTAACGCATGACCTGGGCCCTATTTTTTCATCCTTCCTAGGAATCCTGTTTCCTGTTATAAAAAATGGAAGTCATGTTACCTGCCTTTCGGGGCTGTGATGAGGACCAGGAACCAAGCACCCAGCATTAAACACCCAGCACTGTGGCAGGTGCCTTGTATGTCTGCCTGCTCAGTTGTGCCCGTCTCCTTGCAACCCCGTGGACCGTAGCCCACCAGGTTCCTCTGTCCATGGGATTTCCTAGGCAGGAATACTAGAGAGGGTTGCCATTTCCTGCTCCAGGAGATCTTCCCAACCCAGGGATCGAGCCCACATCTCTTGCGTCTCCTGCATTGGCAGGCGGATTCTCTACCACTGATGCCACTTGGGAAGCCCAACAGGTGTCGTATAGGTATTCAGTGTAGGCAGCCAGAGATTTCAGGAGATCCTAGAACTCTGCTTCTCCTCTCTCAGAAGGAGGGTCTGTTGAGCTGGCACAGCCTTCCTGATTTGAAGGAGTCAGCAAATGCTTTAAGGATGCGAGAGCCAGCGGATCGTGCAAATGGATGGGGCCTCTATTATCCTCAAAATTAAGTTTGCACCATGTCCATTTGGATTAGCTAGTAATGGAAGGGCCAAAGACCTGATCTATGGTAAGAGAATTCTGAATCAGTGACTTTGGGATAATGTAATATAGGTGGTAAACGGGAGGAACTGCGTGCTCTGCCTGATTCCCTGCTCAGAAACTCCAGCAGGTCAGATCTTCACTTTGATTTTTTTTTTCATTTAATGGGATATTTTTGCTGTTGTTTTGTGTGGTTTTGAATTTTTATTTATTTTTTAATTAATTTTTATTAGAGTATGGTTGCTTTACAATGTTGTGTTCGTTTCTTTGTGTATAGCAGTGAATCAGCTACGTGTATGTGCTCAGTCGCTTCAGTCGTGTCTGACTGCTTGAGACCCCATGGACTATAGCCCTCCAGGCTCCCCTGCCCATAGGATTTTCATGCAAGAATACTGGAGTGGGTTGCAATTTCCTTCTCCACGTGCATATACGTATATCCCTTCTTTCTGAGATTTCCTTCCCATTTAGGTCACCACAGGGCACTGAGTAGAGTTCCCCGAGCTATACAGTAGGTTCTCATTAGTTATTGGTTTTATACATATTATAAAGGGATGTTTACTTCCCTTTAGATGAGGCATTTCCATTTTGCCTGGGAAAGGAGTGGGGAGGGAAGCAGGCACCTCTGGGTTTCTAAACGAGAGAGATCTGAATTTCCAGCCACTAGCGTCACCTTCCTGGAGCATCTTCATCCATAGCATCACCAACTTGCTGATTTTTGACATGTGGGTTTCTGGAGTCACCTTAGAGGTAATGCTCCCCAATTCTCAGTGTGTACTAGTGAATGTTTCACAAGTGACTTCCGGGGGGAACATCCTCTGTCCATGTCCCTGGTGTGAATGTTCCCATGGCTGATTTCAAGCTGCTAACCTGACCTCACTGAGCACCTAGGTGGGCAGGATGAGAGGGTCAGCTCTCTTGAGCTTGTGCGGACTGGTCTCAGCACACAGCTGTACCACATGCACCCTCATCCCTCTGTTAGTAGCTCTTCACACACCCTAGCTCCACGGAAGGGCCGTGCAGTTCTGTGCTTTTGCATACATTTCAGCCCTGGGAACGTCTCATTTTCCACCCAATCAAAACTGTCTTTGTTCTTCAAACCTGGACCCATTAAATCCTTCATGCGATTTAACCCTGTCTTCCTCTGCTTCCCAGCGGGGCACCTCATGTCTTTATTTGGCACGGTTCTCATCCTGCCCCGTGTACAGCTCAGTCACTAAATGTCCATCTTCCCAGCCATCTGGCTTTGGAAAGACACTGGCTTTGGTCAAATCCCCCTCGTAGCTCTGTGACTTAAAGCACATGTGTTTCTCAAATATGAAACGAGGGTTTCACAAGGGTTTTTCTTTCTTTCTTTCTTTCTTTCTTGTTTTTTTAACAACTTCAATCAGAAAAACCTTTAGGATGACAGAAGTGCTTTTACTGTCCTGTGAACAAGCAGACCAAGGCCCCGCCATCTGGCCGAGTCAGCATGCAGGATTCTGGGGGCAGGTGGCCCCTTGGGCATCGTGGGACCCCTGGAGCAAGGAAACCAAAAATGCAGTTAGAGCCCCCACCACGGGCACCCAGGGACTCATGCATACACACGTGGACACACTGAGGCATGTTTTCAGTGCATACACGGGTGTGTTCACCTTCGTTCCTTGGGATGTACACACACATACTCACACACCACTCACCCCATGTATAGACATGTCAAGGGTTGGGTGCATACCCATACACACCACAGGCAGAATCCTTCCTTTCCTAGTTTGCTCAGCCTCCTGAAAGTAGCCAAACCCCAGAGCTAGAAGCTTCTGGAGGCAAGGGCTGTTGTTGTTGTTCAGTCACTCAGTCATGTCCAACTCTTTGTCCAACCCCATGAACTGCAGCACACGAGGCTCCTCTGTCCTCCATGATCTCCCGGAGTTTGCTCAAATTCATGTTTATTGAGTCAGTGGTGCTATCTAACCATCTCATCCTCTGCTACCCCCTTTTCCTTCTGCCTTCAATCTTTTCCAGTATCAGGGACTGGCTCTTCACATCAGGTGACCAAAGTATTGGAGCTTCAGCATCAGTCTTTCCCATGAATATTTAGGGTTGATTTCCTTTAGGGTTGACTGGTTTGATCTCCTTCCTGTCCAAGGAACTCTCAAGAATCTTCCCCAGAACCACAATTGGAAAGCATCAATTTTTTGATACTCAGCCTTCTTTATGGGAGAGGGGTGTAAATTAAATGTTTCCAGTTGGGCTAGGAGGACAGCCAGGGGAAGGGGGCTCCATGGCTGCAGAGACCAATTCACACCCTGTGTTCTTTGGAGGAGTTACTGTAAGGGTATATACAGAGCACACAGGAGGTGCTCAATAAATGCTGAAGCCTTTCCTGGGACAGCAGAACCAGCTCTCATTCCTTGCTGTCTACCCCTCAAGATTGCTGGGACTCAGAAGGTTCTCACTCAGCCAGGACTTGAAATGAAATCTCCCAGCATGTGCCATGCAAAATAGCCATGGGGAGGGAACTGTGCCCTAAAAGGTCTGCAGCTGGCCTCCAATCTCACCCATATGGGATAAGCTTTAACAGTCTAAGAGATTCTAGCTCAGCCTGGGTTGGGGAGGGGGTGTGGAAATAAGAGGGCAGATGGAGAAGTTTTCGTGGTGGCTTAATCTTGCAGGCATCATAGATAACTCGTAAATGTCAGAAGCAATGCACACAATTTAGAAGGCTGAAAGGAATCTGGAGATATTAAGATATTCACCAGCCCACATGAGGGAGCAGGTTTAGCCTTGGATGCCGCTCATATTTTCATTAGCAGAGGCTGAGTGAATCTGAGCAGCTTAAAGTCTAATAGAAGCCTCCCATTTTCTTATTTGGGATGTGAGTGCAGTTGCTTCATTATTCAGTGTAATGTTCCCTGATGGATGTCTGCTTCTCTGGTGTCTGTGAGATGGAGAAATATGGGGGACATATTTATCAGTAACTTCCTCTGCTGTAGCATCTCGGTTTGGCTCCCAGTAGGTGTGAATGACCCCCCAGTTGGTGGGGGCATCTGTTGCAGACGCTTCCGAGTTCTGCACCCTTTCCCTGTTTCACTGGAGGGTTGTTGGTTTCTGGATTCTGTGCACAAGTCTGAGACAGACCAAGTTGGGAGCTGCTGCCTACGATAGTTTATAGGGAACCAGATGGAGCAACTGTGCCAGTGGCTAGCACTGATGGGTCAGTGAGGCTGCTGGACATGATGTCAAGAAGATGGGCAAGAGAGGAGCTGCTGAGATGGGGTGATTCAGCAGGCTCAGTCCAAGGACACTGGCTGGAGCTTTGCATTCCTTCATTCATTTAGTCAGGGCTTCCCTGGTGGCTCACATGGTAAAGAATCTGTGTACAATGCACAAGACCCATGTTTAATTCCTGGGTCACGGAGATCCCCTGGAGTAGGAAATGGCAACGCATTCCAGTATTCTTGCCTGGAGAATTCCATGGACAGAGGAGCCTGTTGGAGTAAAGTCCATGGGGTCACAAAGAGTCAGACCTGACTAAGTGACTAATGTTTGCTTGCTTCATCCACTTAGTCACTCAGGTATCCGTCTTTTCTTCCAACAAATCTTTATTGGGCACTTAACTTGGGCCATGCCCTGGGGGCACAATCATAAGCAAAAGAGACATAGTACCTGCCTTCCTCTAGCTCAGGAGAATGGTTCTTAAGTGGGGGCAGTTTTGTCCCCAGGGTTGGTGTCTGGAAATATTTTTGATTGTCATAACTGGGGGGTGGGGTGCTGTTGGCATCAAGTGGACAGAGGCCAGGGAAGCTGCAAAACCTCCTAAAATGCACAGGACAGATCCCCGCAGCAAAGAATTGTCCGACTCAAAATGTCAGAAGTGAGGGGGTGGAAAAACCATGGTCTAGAAGCTTTGCAGGGTTGGGAATGAAGGTGGGCGTCTTTTTAATGTGACATGTTTTCAAGGGCAAATTACTTGTATGGTTGACCTTTATATTTGCTCATAAACCAACAAAAGATAAAACTGGGTAGGGACTTCTCTGGTGGTCCTGTGGTTGAAACTCTGCTCCCAATGCAGGGGGCATGGGTTCGATCCCTGGCTGGGGAAATAGGATCTTGAATCCTGAGCAGTGCAGCCAAAAAAGAGATGAAGCTGGGACAATTTCTAAATAAAGTTTTAAGTATCACAGTAACAAGAATAATACCTGTGCCATGGTAGGAGACTGGGCTATGTGGTCAGGAAGTCTTGTTTCGGGTGCATGGGGTGACCCTTAGACGATGTTTGTTCTTTAGTCTCTAAGTCATGTCTGATTCTTTGCAACCCTGTGGACTGTAGCCCCACCAATCTCCTCTGTCCATGGGATTTCCCAGGCAAGGATACTGGAGTGGGTTGCAATCCCTTCTCCAGGGGATCTTCCCAACCCCAGGACTGAACCCAAGTCTCCTCCTTGGCAGTTGGATCCTTTGCCACTGAGCCACCTGGGGAGTCCCTACAAGATGGTAGTTGAGGTCAAAAGCCTAGGCTTTGTGGGCAGGACCCAAGGTTCAGGCTCTGACCCTCCTACACCTGCCTGAGTGATCCTAGGCCATTCACATCACCCTTCCCTCCAGCTTACATACCCTTAAAGACAGCCAGTTGGTCCAAATTAATATTAACCAGGGCATTCCTTCAGCCAAAGGCACTAGCCCTCACACTCCAGAATTCTTACAGACCTCTGCCCACTGCCATCCTCTCCCTACTTCATCATTCATTCATTCTTTCATTCATTCACAAGTATTTATTGAACATCTTCTATGACCAGGCTCTCTTCCAAGTACTGAGGTTGCATCAGTGAACAAAATAAACCAGTTCTCTCCTAGAACCTATACTTTATAAAGAGAACAGGTTTAATAATAATGATGATGATGATGAAATATTCCACAGGTACAGATTTTATGAAACTAGAACAAGGTGATGTGATAAGGAGTAACTAAGTTGATTGGTCAGAAAAGGCCTCTCTAAGGAGGTCACTTTTAAGCTGAAATCCAAAGGAAAAGGAAAATATGAGTCAGGCCAAGCTCTGGGGGAATGATCATTCCAGGCAATGAGCCAGGAAGAATAGAGGTGCCCCGAGGGAGAGATGAACTCCATGTGTTGAGGACACAGAGGGTATAGCTCGAGCCCCCAAATGAGACCAAGGGGTCTGGGATGGGGAGGCTGTCGGGCCTGAGTAAGGAGCTGGGACTGAGAACGGGGCACCCAGGGAGGGGACCGAAGTGCAGGCATCCTGTGCTCCTGATACACTGACCACACAGCTTGGGAATCACGTTCCTGACCCCAACCTTGGCAAGGTGAAGGCATGTTTTCTCCAGCATAAGATTCTTAGCATGTTTTCTCTGCTTTTTTTCACCATCACAGCAGGCATGATGCAGGTCCCTCCCAAGCCCACCTCAGTCTCCATGAAACAAACACATCAAGGCCCGAGCAACGGCCCCCCTTCCCTTGACCTTCCTAGGTAGGGGGCACGGGTGGACACAGCCTCTCACTTCTCCGTTCACTCACTCCGTAAACTGTTACTGAACCCGTCTCTTAGTCCACTTCCCCTAGCAGCAGACCCTGAAATCAGGATACATCGTTTATTTGGGAGATAATCCAGGAAACACTGCTAGGGAAGCTGAAAGCGAGACAGGGAAGGAGAGTAATGAACACAAGTGCATTATTAAGCAAGTTAGCACTATGGGCACTTGGACCTTAGTCCTACAGGGAACTCTGGGAGTCATCCCACCTGAAGGGTGAGGGAGGGCAGGTATGCAGGTGTTGACTCCTGCCGTGCTGGTTGGTGTGGCTGCCAGGAAGCATTGATCTTCTGGCGCTTCAGGGTGGCCCTACGGGTGGGCAAAGAGGGCTCCTGCCATCAGAGCTTTCTCCCGCAGGCAAAGAAATGCAGGTGCTGGTAGGTGAAAATTGGGACATCCCACATTAAAATCATTAAGTGCAAGGGGATGCGGTCAGGGCACTGAAAGCACCTTTTCTAAGTACTTGTTATATTTATTTATTTTTATTAATATTTCTTTATTTGGCTGTGCCAGGTCTCGGCTATGGCATGCAGGATCTTCCATCTTCATTGTTTTTTTTTTCTTTATTTCTTTTCTTTATTTTCTTTTTAGTTGTGACATGCCGGATCTTTAGTTGCAGCATGTGAGATCTAGTTCCCTGACCAGGGATCAAACTCAGGCCCCTTGAGTTGGGAGAACACAGTCTTAGCCAACGGAGCAGCGGGGAAGTAAGTCCCTATTTTATTGTTTTGAAGAACACTGACCCTGAGACCCTCTTAACAACCTTTAAGCGTATAATCAATATTGTTGACTCTAGGTACAGTGTTGTTACAGCCGATCTCTAGAAGTTACTCATCGTGCTTGACTGAACACTTATGCTTGTCGATTGGTAACTCCCCATGTCATCCCTCCCCTCAGCCCACCATTCCACTCTGATTCTCAGAATCTGACTGCTAGAGCAGTGCTTGTCTTTTGGTGACTCGACTGACCTCACTTAGCATAATATTCTCAAGGTTCATCCATTCTGTCTCCCATTGCAGCATTTCCTTCTTTTTAAAGGAAAAATAGTATTCCGTTGCATGTACAAACCACATCTTCTTTATTCATTCATCTGTCGATTGATGGACTCTTGGGTTGTGTCCACATCTTGGCCAGTGTGAATAATGCTGCTATAAACATGGGAGTGCAGATGTCTGTTTAAGACCCTGATTTCCGTTCTTTCAGATAAATACCCAGAAGTGAAGTTGTTGGATCGTATGGTAGTTCTTCCCTCATAGCTCAGTCGGTAAAGAATCTGCCTGCAATTTGGGAGACTCGGGTTCGATTCCTGGCTTGGGAGGATCCCCTGGAGAAGGAAATGGCAACCCACTCCAGTATTCTTGCCTGGAAAATCCCATGGACAGAGGAGCCTGGTGGGCTACAGTCCATGAGGCTGCAAGAGTCGGACACGACTGAGCGATTAAACCACCACCATGGTAGTTCTATGCTAAATGTTTTGAAAAAGCTCTAAATACTTTCCATGGCAGTTGCACCCTTTTACAATCCACCAAGAGTGTACAAGAGTTCTAATTTCTCCACGTCCTCCCCAACACTGGTTGTCTTGTGGTTTGTTGATAATAGCCATCCTGAGAGCTGTGAGGTGCTGTCTCATTGTGGTTTTGATATGCATGTTCCCAATAATTAATGCTATTGGGCATTTTTTAACGTGCCTGTTGGCCATGTGTATGTCATTGGAGAAATGTCTATTCAAGCCCACAGCCCATTCATTAACTGGGTTATTGGTTTGCTTTCATTGCCAGACTTCATGCTTGGAGCTGAGAAGATGTAGGTGAAGATGGTGTATCTTTTTTCTCTCCAGGAGTTGACATTCTGACCCTGCCTCTTTTCTTATCTATGTGCTGTGCGTGCTAAGTTGCTGCAGTTGTGTCCGACTCTTTGCATCCCCATGGACTATAGCCCACCAGGCTCCTTTGTCCATGGGATTTCCCAGGTGAGTAAACTGGAGTGGGTTGCCATGATCCCTCCAGGGGATCTTCCCAACCCAGGGATTGAACCTGTGACTCCTGCATTGCAGGTGGGTGCTGAGTCGCCGGGGAAGCCCTTTCTCGTGGGACTTAGTATTAGACAGATCTTTCTCATCTCTGACATCTGTCTAATGCTAAGTTCTACCACTCAGGGATATTTTGAAGATTTGATGACAAGTCCCATATGACTTGTACTCTGTACAAATGAATTGTGGGCACAGACTTAAGATATTATTATCACTACTCTGCAAGTCACTTTACTTTGTATAACCTTAGCTTCCTCCATCTGTCAAATGAGAATACTTGCTCTGCCTACTTCAGACAGCCATCATATGCTTTTAAGTGAAGTAGTAAATGAGAAGGCACTAGAACACCATTGAAATATAAACCCTGGTTCATCACCTCCATTCGTCCTCTTTGCATCAAATGAATCACTTAAGAGCAGGAAGCTGACGTGATCCACCTTTGTAAGCCTCTCTCCTCAAATCAGGTAGAGTACCTGGTGTGTGGTTAGTGCTCAATAAATCCTAGCTGAGTTGATTCAACCTGAAGGTCTCTGGATAACCTTGGAGGTTCCCCCTGGTTCCAGTTTATTTGCAGATTCTCATCTGTTGTCACTGGGAAGTGGGCAGGGAAGGCATGATTAAACCCAGTTTACAGTGAGGAAACTGAGGCTCAGAGGGAGAGAGTTGTACTGGAAGAGAGGAACAGAGCCAGAACCAGGATTCCTGATGTCTTGGCTTCCAATCCAATGAGCTGTTGACTTACCACCCATTGGAATAACTGTTTGGGGATAATGCCAATAAATAAACAAGGACTTCTCTGGAGGTCCAGTGATTAACTGCTTCCATTGCAGGGGGCCAGGGGTTTGATACCTGGCCAGGGAACTAAGATCCCACATGCTGTGTGGCATGGGCAAAATATAAATAAATAAATGTAGATGTTTCCAGGGGACAGACCAGCCTGCTGGCTGTCTGGTGTTACTCATCTCTAATAACTTACCTAGAATCAGTAAGAAAGCAGCTTCTCCAATCTTGAGGTATCTGGATCACCTTGGAGTTTCACCCTGCATCCAATTTATTCACATCTCCTCAGATGCTCATGTTCCCCCATCAGAAAGACCAGAACCCATAGAAGCATATTTCTATCTTGATTGGGATTCACAACTGAGAGGCTGTCAAAGGATAGAAAGGGGAAAACAACCCCACTCAAGGGACAGACTCACAAAGTCTGAGATGTCTCTCTACCATAAGACACCAGTGAGAAATCCCTTCCAGGGATAGGTTTAGGTGGCTGTCAGACCTGGATTCAAATCCCAGGGTCTCCATTAAGCAAAAGGCTTCAATATTCTGGATCTTAGTTTTCTCCCCAGTAACATATAAGCAGTATCCACCTGATTGAATTTTACAAAGATTAAAAAGGATCATGAATGCAGAGCAGCTAGCAGAGGGCTTGGCGCATAGTAGGTCCTCACTCCTCCCTGCCCTCCTTCTGCCCAATCTCAGGACTAATCCTGCCTGGACCCCCTGGCTCCTCCTACCCCCTTAGGTCATGAGGATTTACGAGGCAATACCTGGCAGGCAGTTCCGTTTCCTGGGAAGTAGGAGGCTGCTGTTTTGAGAGCAAGATATACTAAAATGTAGCTCTTTTCCTGTCATCTAGCTTTGAGTCTCCCTGGGGCCCCCTGTGGCCATCCTGCATTTTTATGACCCTGATGGGTTTCATTACTGGCCCTGACTTCTGTAAACTCATCTACCATCCTGACCCCGAGAGCGTTTGATTTGAAACATCAATCACAGTTCAGAGTTAAGCTCCCTGTTTACATGTAACTGCAGACACCCTCAGTGCCAGATCTGAACCGTGGTCTCAGAATGGAGTACCAGAGAGTCCACATGGCCCAGAAAAGAATGACTCTTGTCAGCCCAATCTAATTGTCCCCTGCCACCATTGCGGGCATGCTATGATCAGAAATAGCTCAGACCAGCTGGCCCCAGCCCTGCAGCATTCTGGGGGATCAGGTAGAAAGAAATAATGTCAATATCACCAGTCCAGGATGAAGGTGTCAAGCCCCAATCAGGACTGAATGGCTAGCCCCCTCCAGAAAGAAGCCAGTTATACAGGCATCAGGTCCAAGGGCTTCTGAAAATTCTAGTTAAGGTTCCCTACAACATTTTCAGGATGTTATAAGTATTACACCTACAACCAAGAACATAGGTGTTCAGTAATCAAATATATTTCAAAAGGCTAACTTATGATATGTCAAGTACTTCTCTTTAATGCAGTACTTATCAGAACCTTTAGTAAGCAAATGTACTTGTGCATCTCAAGATAAATAAAACACAGAGCTTTGTTGTTGTTTTTTTTAATTGCAAACTTTTTTTTTTTTAATCTCCAAAAACAGCATCCAGTGGTACCAGTGTTCCTCAGAACATATTTTGGGAACTGCTGATCCAGGCTGGCAGCATTTTCATGGGGCACAAGGCAGGAGCTTGTAGGTTGTGCTGTTCTCAGTATCAGGTGATATAAGGACACTGGGGGCCAGACTTTTAAGGGACAGTTGAGAGGGGCCAATCGCCAGATTGGTGGCCTGGCTGAGCATCGTGTCCAGAGAGCTAGACTCCATTCCCAGCAGTGGTTCGAGTTGATCACTGCTAACTGAGGGTGGAGAGAAAAAATTTCTGACACCACAGAACAAGGGTAAGAAGAGTGGGATTGCTAAACCGTGATCGGTGGGGACAGAAGGCTCTGAATCAGTGATGATACTTTGGTTACAAGTGAGCAAACTCCAGTCATATATGCTTCTTGGGTCATGTAACTGACCAGTCCATCTGGGTAGATTGTTTGGCCTTCAGGCATGGCTCATTCCAGGAATCCAATGCTGTCACCTGGATAAGGCTTCTCTCTCTGCATTCCGGCTCTGCTTCCTCTGTTTTGGCTTTATTCTTGGCCAGACAATCTCTTTACAGTGGCCGCAGGAAGTTCTATCTCCTTCCAGCTTCATACCCAATGGAAATGAAAGCCCTCTTCTCCAATAGCGGGCACGTGTGCACATGCTCACACACACACCCGTGCACACTAGAACTGAGCTTCACTGGCTATCATTCACCTGACTTGGATCATACGCTCAGCTCTGAACCAGCTGTGCTGGGCATGAACTGTACCTGTTGGCCTGGCCTTGGCCATGGGTACCACCCTCGGAGTCTGGATAGAGTCTTTATCTGACATCCATGGGCTGTGTGGGTGAGATGATTCCCCAAAGGCAGGGCTGGTGCTTGTCACCAGGAAGGTGCTTGGTGTCTGGCAGTACACACAGGGAATGTCCATGATGGGCTGCATTTCTGGCTGACCCCTGGGGTGGCAGCCGCTGACCACCCCATCCTGCCCAGATGGCATGAAGGGACGCCTCACACTCTGCCAGGCTGGCCTCTCATTGGTTCAGTGGCTGGACAAGGGCTGAGCCTTCGGGTGTCAAGAAGAACAGAGCTGGACAAGGGAGGGACAGGTAGACTCTGCCCAGAAAAGTGACAGGCTAAGTCCTTCTGGAAGAATTGATATTTCAGGAAACTAAATGTCAGACACTTACCAGACTTAGGAGAAACCGAACACAGGGGCCCTTCCAGCCTAGCTCTCAGAGGCGAGGGGACCCACATCTCATCCTGTCTCCTCTCCAGGTCTGACCAACACAAGGATCACCAGCCAAATGCCAATAAAATACCAACTTGATTCAAGGCAGATGTTCATAATACCTCCCCAAATGCAGGGCTCTCTGGCATGAGCCAGATGGGGTAACATGACTTTCCTGAGGCTGAAATGGGGGTCTAATAACCCTCCACACTAACTCAGACCTTGACACCTGCCTTGGCCAGTTGAGCAGATCATGAAAGCCAGACCGACCCCTGTCGGCCCCACACAGGCAGGGAGAGTATCAAGCCTCTCCCAGTCTGAATCCCACCCTAAGGGGTTCAGCCTGCATGACCGGGGACATAGGAGCAAGTCCTATGGTGCAGGGCAGGTTCCCAGAAAGAACAAAGGCAGGCAGAGGCCATGGCCCACTCCCAACATGCACAAGTCCTGCTCAGAGGAAAGAGGCCCCGCCCATCAGATGAGCCTGCTGCTGCTGCTGCTGCTAAGTCGCTTTAGGCGTGTCCAACTCTGTGCAGTCCCATGGACTGCAGCCCACCAGGCTCCTCTGTCCATGGGATTCTCCAGGCAAGAACGCTGGAGTGGGGTGCCATTGCCTTCTCCAATCAGATGAGCCACTTCTCTCTAATTGGGCAGAATTAAGAAGGAGCGGGGAATGGGTACCCCCGCCCTCAGCTCACCTTCCTCAGAGGCGGAAGTACTGTGGGAGGCCCTCCTCTGTGCCAGGAGTGGGCGCTCCGGGAGAGAAAGGAAGGGCTGTCCACATCGGTCCAGGGATCTCCACTTTCCTCTTCGTGGCTCCAGTTAAATCCTTTGGCCATGTGGGCAGGACCCAGGATGAGACTTGGAGTCTGACTGGATCAGAGGGTTTGTTACCTGGAAGAACCAGAAAATATGATTTTAGAAGGCATGTGGATACATACATAAACACACATGCAGTATATGTATACAAACATATGTATAGTTATACATATATAAGTATATGTGCTTTATACATAAATATATGCTTTATATATTAAATATATAAGGTCATATAAAACATGTAAGTATATATATGCATGTAAACATATAAGAACATACATATATATGTGTGTGTATATACGTGTGTGTGTGTGTGTGTATATATATACATATATGATATGTGTCAGACATTGGGCAAAGCTTTAAGTACTAGTTGCTCAGTCATGTCCCACTCTTTGCGACCCCATGGACTGTAGCCCTCCAGGGAGTATCCCTCTGTCCATGGGATTCTCCAGGCAAGAATACTGGAGTGGGTTGCCATTTCCTTCTCCAGGGAATCTTCTCGACCCAGGGATTGAACCCGTGTCTCCTGCATTGCAGGCGGATTATTTACCCTCTGAGCTTTGGGGCCATGCAAACCCACTGAATGTGGTCCCTGCTTTCATGCTCCTTTCAACCTCGAGAAGAAGACTTGGAAACCATCGCTTCTACCGTACGGTGATGTATGCGCTAAAGGAGCCCCGGGTGAGGAAGGGGCTGTGGGTACACAGAGGTCAGAGGACCAGTGCCTCCATGGACAAGTCAGAGGAGATGGCAAGAAGGGGGCTAAGACAAGATTTCCAGGCCTAGAGCCCTGACGCCAAACCGCTGAATCAGAAGGGTTTTCCCAAATGTTCTCTCTTATTCCCTGAGCTCTGCCTGAGGAATTCGTTCCTCATCCTCCATCCTGTGGCATCAGTGCCCAGCTGCTCCAGCTGTTGAATAGTGGTCCTTTAGGCCCTCTGGCCTTGGCTTTTCCTAACAGTTGTCTTTCCTGGCTCTTTGGCCGGAAGAAGCCCATGAATTCTCTCATTAGCATCTGAGAAGATTCTGAGCTCACTGGGGCAGGCACCACACGAGACGCCAGCTCACAGTGTCAGGGCTGTTCCTTGCTTTTTTCTCTCTGGCTTTTGAAGTGCTACCCGTCCTGGGAAGGCTTCAGGGATCAAGTCACACATACAAGGATTAAGCTCAATAAAACAGGGAGGAGAAATTTTGATAACAGCATTATTTAGAAAGGTATTATAAGAACAGTGAAACCGCAATTATATCTTAAAGTCACATTTTCTTTCCACAGACACACTTATCTATTTTTTTTTTAATATATATGTTAATGGAGGAAGGGAATTAGCTCTGTGTGCATAGTTCCTTTTACATTTTGCCAAGTTCAGCTGGAGCCCAGCTCTACCCTACACTGGGCCCCAAAGAAGGCACAGACCTGCTGGCCAAACCCTGGGTAAAAATGAACCCAGGGTGTGGACACCAAACTCTCAGGGTGGGTGGGGTGTCTGGGCCCCATACATACTGCCTCCATCTCACATTTAATTTATTCATGCTCTGAAATCCTCTTTAGAAGATTCCTTAGAGAGAAAACCATTCCTGCTTCTAGCAGCCCTGGGACACCACGCAGCCCATGGTGTGTGCACGCTTGCTCAGTTGCTTCAGTCACGTCCGACTCTTTGCGACTCTGTGGACTGTAGGCCACCAGGCTCCTCTGTCCATGGGATTCCCCAGGCAAGAATACTGGAGTGGGCTGCAGTGCCCTTCTCCAGGGGCTCTTCCCAACCCAGGGATTGAACCCACATCTCCTACGTTGCTGGCAGATTCTTTAACCACTGGGCCACATGGGAAGTCCAAGCAGCTCATTATCTCCCTCCAAAACCCAGCATCTAGAGAGTTTTTCTTTTTTTTTCTTCTGAAGTATAGTTGATTTACAATATTGTGTTAGTTTCAGGTGGACAGCAAAGTGATTCCATATGTATACATATATATGTATATTTCTAGATTATTTTCCATTACAAGTTATTACAAGATATTGAATGTGGTTCCCTGGGCTATATAGTAAGTCCTTATTAATTATCTATTTTGTGTATAGTAGTTTGTATCTGGGTACTTCCCTCATGGCTCAGATGATAAAGAATCTGCCCTCGATGTAGGAGATATGGGTTTGGTCCTTGGGTTGGGAAGAGCCCCTGGAGAAGGGAATAGCTACCCATTCCAGTATTCTTGCCTGGAGAATCCCAATGGACAGAGGAGCCTGGCAGGCTACAGTCGAAGGGGTTGCAAAGAGGTTTCTAGTCACATGCTCCTAATTTGTCCCTCTCTCCCTCCCTTTCCCCACGTGGTAACCATAAATTTATTTTCTATTCCTGTTTCTGTTTTGCAGATGGATTCATTTGCATAGTTTTATTTGTATAATGCAAATAATATTTGTATTATTCCACCTATAAGTGATATCATATAATATTTGTCTTTGTCTGACTTACTTCACTTAGTATGATCATCTCTAGGTCTATGCATACTGCTGCACATGGCATTATTTCATTCTTTTTATAGCTGGGTAATACTCCGTTGTATATATGTGCTATATCTTCTTTATCCATTCCTCTGTTGATGTATGTTTAGGTGGCTCTCATGTCCTGGCTATTGTCAATTGTGTGGTAATGAGCATCGGGGTGCATGTATCTTTTGTAATTATGGCTTTCTCTGGGTATGTGCCCAGGAGGGAAATTGCTCTGTCATATGGTAATTCTAGTTTTAGTTTTTTAAGGAACTTCCATACTATTCTCCAGGCTTTCCAGGTGGTGCTAGTGGTAAAGAACCCACCTGCCAATGCAAGAGACATAAATGATATGGGTTCGACCCCTAGGTCAGGAAAATCCTCTGGAGGAGGGCACAGCAACCCACTCCAGTATTCTTGCCTGGAGAATCCCATGGACAGAGGCATCTGGCGGGCTACAGTCCATAAGGTCGCAAAGAGTCGGACACAACCGAAGCCACTTAGCAGGCACATACTGTTCTCCATAGCGGCTGTAATAGTTTTTAAGTCTCTGAGATTGGACAAGATTCCCTAGGGAGTGAGAGTGAAAAAACTTTTAATAAGAGTTTTGTTGCCTCTGTGCCCGGCACCACAATGACTGCTTCACACACGGAGATGAGACTCTCTGTAAGGCCCAACAGAGACGAGAACACAACATCAAAGCAGTGGTCATTGCCAGAGGAGGGAAGCTCGTGGATCGGAGGGAAAGCTAACCCTGAGTGGGCTGGGGATGTCAAGGAAGGCATCCTTACAGAAGAAACCCTTGAGCTCCCTCTAAGGGTAGAAGAAGTCATTTAGGCGGAGAGGGTGGAAAGGTTCTCCAGGAAGAGGAAACAGCAAATGCCAAGGCAGGAAGGCGGCACAGAGCATTGGGCTGGAACGGGAAGAATGCGGGATGGGCAGGGGCCGTGAGGCGGGGAAGTGGGAGATAGGCACGGCGCGGTGCTGGGGAGCATGGTAAGCAAGGAAGGGCCACTGGACGACCACGCTCACGGGAATGTCATCCTCGGTTCACTTCATTAACAATCGGAATCTGGTTCCTGTAACTTGGATCCAGGTCACTTATGGTGGCCAGTGTACTTCAGTGAAGCAGTCCTTTGCCAGGGAGAGGAGCTATCAGTTTCAGAGCCTGTTCCTTTGTTCTTGGCACAGTACCTGCCCTGAAGCTAAAGGGGTGCTTTCCCAGATCAGGACCACCGCATTCCAGCTCAAGGGAAGGAGGACGGGAGCTTCAAACGTATCGAAGCTGCTAATCACTTTATGCACCCCCAAACCACCACACAAGAGAAGTATGGATGTCTATTTTTTTTAATGTATTTCTTTTTAATTGGAGGTTAATTGCTTTACAACATACTGCTGGTTTCTGCCGAACATCAACATGAGTCAGCCATCGGTCTACATGTGTCCCCTCCCTCCTGAACCTCCCTCCCACCTCCCTCCCCACCCCACCCCTCTAGGTGGTCACAGAGCACCGAGTCTGAGCTCCCTGCATCATACAGCACATTCCCACTGGCTCTCTGTTTTACATATTGTGATATGTATGTTTCAGTTACTCTCTCAAGTCACTCCACCCTCTCCTTCCGCCACTATATCCACGAGTCTTTTCTTTATGTCCGCGTCTCTGTTGCTGCCCTGCAAATGGACAGCAAAGCCTCAGAGAGGTTATGTATCAAGTCCAAAGTCACTCAGTGCCAATATGGGGAGGCAGGATTTGAGCCTAGGTCTGGAGGTGCCTCCTTTGATAACACATTTCCTAGTGAATATCCTCCTACCTATCAAGAGCAGGACGCCTGATGATTAAACAAGTTGGCTAAGTGTTTCTCACGCCTCATCCACCTTGTCCTTTCCTTGACATACTGTGGATAGAGCTTAAATATTGTCTTTGCAATCAGTGCTCATTTTATTATCAGGAAGGATTTAAAATGAGCCATTACCCCATCATGGAGGCTTTTATGATTGGTCCTTAATAAATGTTTGATGCTCAGAGTGGTTCTGAGACCACAATGTGGGGAGGGGGGTCCCACCCATTCCCTCGGCTCTCTCTGCCATAAAATTAACTGAGGTGTTCGTTAACAGACTTATCATTTATCCTGCTTTTGGCTGGCGTGATGCCAGAAAAATAAAATAAGTGTATCAGAGGAACTACAGAAGGCTTTTTAATGATAGCGAAGTTAAATTGAAAGAGCAATCCTTCCTACTTGCTTTGTTATCACCTGTCAGGTCTCTAAGCAGAATGGTTAATGACATGGCCTAGGGCTGGCGCCTTTATTTCAGGCTTATTTATTTGCTCTTTAGAAGAGGGATTGTTCATTTTGGCTCCCCATGCGTCTTTCCCTAGCTGGGGTGGTTGACATTTCAAGAAGCTTTTATTTGCCTGTTTCAGTTTTGCCCCACTGACTTGAGCCATGCAGGTGATGGGTCTTTTGTTCCCTGGGATGGGAGCTTTCAGGAGAGGTAGGGGGAGGTTCTTCCAGGCTGGGGGACTTAGAGGAGGGTTGTTAACCCAGGCTGAAGGTGACCTCTAGAGGTAGGAATATGCCAGGCAGAGTTGTTATCTGGTTATTGTGGCAGGTGGCAGGATGGGATGACAAAGTGAAGCCTTGGCGGGGGATGGGGAAGTCTGCAGAGCATGGTGGGAAGGACGCTATACCCAATGGTAGGAAAGTGCAACAGCTAGCATTTTAGTGACTGCTCACCGCACCCTGGGCAGAATGGTCATTCCCATGCACCAGCCTACCAGCCCGTATAATATTTCTATGAGGTTCGTTGCTGTGCAGCTGCTGTGTCTGACTCTTTGTGACCCTGTGGACTGCAGCACACCAGGCTTCCCTGTCCTCCACCATCTCCCAGGATTTTCTCAAATTCATATCCGTCTAGTCGATGATGCTGTCTAACTATCTCATCTTCTGCTACCCGCTTTTCCTCCCGCCTTCCCAGCATCAGGGTCTTTTCCAATGAGTCAGCTCTTCGCATCAGGTGGCCAAAGCATTGGAGCTTCAGCTTCAGCCTCAGTCCTTCCAGTGAGGTTAGTTCTGCTATTATTTCTACTTTACAGAGGGGAAAACCTAGTACCGAAAGGTTAAGCAATGGTCCCAGGGTCCAGACTCCCTGTTAACCTGTGTGCGGCTCAAGGCAAGTGTATATGGAGGTCCATAGACCACATGTCAAATATTCGAAAATTAAGAATCTAGCCCACAAATTATT
This sequence comes from Bos grunniens, assembly GCF_055505025.1. Taxonomy (NCBI): domain Eukaryota; kingdom Metazoa; phylum Chordata; class Mammalia; order Artiodactyla; family Bovidae; genus Bos; species Bos grunniens. The sequence continues at coordinate 46,444,282 of NC_141183.1, read as the reverse complement.
AAATAAAGTATGTTCTCTCATCCTATTTGACAAATCTACCCGTATAGTGACTGCAAAGCCCAATTTGTTCTTTTTTTCTTTTTAAAACATCTTTAATCCTCTTAAAAATTTTATTGGAATATAATTGCTTTAATATGTTGTGTTAGTTTCTGTTGTCCAGCAAAGTGCATCAGCGATGTGTATCTGTATATCCGCTCCCTCTTGAGCCCACTCCACCCGTCAGGTCGTCACAGAGCACCGAGCTGAGCTCCCCGTGCTGCACAGCAGCAGTAAAGTAGACTGGCTGTCTGCTGTACACATGGTGGTGCATATATGTCATGCTGCTCACCCCACCTTCCCCTTCCCTACCCCATGCCCACAAGGCCATTCTCTAAGACTGCATCTCTATTCCTGCCCTGCAAATAGGTTCATCTGTACCATTTTTCTAGATTCCATATATGTGCATTAACATACATTTGTTTTTCTCTCTGACTTCACTCGTATGACAGTTTCTAGGTCCACCCACATCACTACAAATGACGCAATTTCATTCCTTTTAATGACTAAGTAGCATTCCACTGTGTATATGTACACATCTTCTCTATCCATCATCTGTCGATGGACACTCAGGTTGCTCCCGTATCCTGGCTATTGTAAACAGTGCCACAGTGAACACTGGGGTAGAGGTGTCTCTTTGTAAAACCCAATTTGAATTCAGATTTGTCACATGCCTTGGAGTCCAGACCAGGATTTAACCCCAGAAGAGCTCTCCCTGACCCACAGCTCATCTTTGTTCTCTTCCTATTCTCAGTTCAGTTCAGTTCAGTCGCTCAGTCGTGTCCAACTCTTTGCGACCCCATGAATCGCAGCACGCCAGGCCTCCCTGTCCATCACCAACTCCTGGAGTTCACTCAAACTCAGCTCTGTCTTAAACTTTGAGGGACTGTTCACGTGTGCCTCTGGTCACCCAGCCCACACACATCCGAGCTTTAGACTTTCCACTGCAAACAGCCCTCAGGAGGAGGAGGTGTGCACACCAGCAGTGATCCACTCTCGGGAGGATGGACCCACAGCTGAGGGACTCCTGGGCCCTGGGAACTGACATGGAGTCACTCAGGCAGAGAGATCCTTGGTTCCAGGGGACCAGAGTGTGTTCTAGGATGAGAAACACAGGTTCCAGTGGACACATCCTCTTGGCCCCTGTAGGGAAGGACACAGATGGAAAAGAGCCAGAGAAGCACTCTGTAAAGTGCAGGGTCCAGAGCAACTTCAGTGACAGAGCTGATGTTTGAACCCAGGGTGTCTGGCTCCAGAGGCCAGGTGCTGAACCACTGGGCTGAATTATCTCAATAACCAAAACATCAAATCCATATGGTAGATATGATTCCCAGAATGCCACGGGGTTAGAGCAGGGAGAGAGCTGGGCAATTTAAGACCTTCTAGTCTATCTCTCAATGGCAACCCACTCCAGTACTCATGCCTGGAAAATCCCATGGACGGAGGATCCTGGTAGGCTGCAGTCCATGGGGTCGCTAAGAGTCGGACACAACTGAGCGACTTCACTTTAACTTTTGACTTTCATGCATTGTAGATGGAAATGGCAACCCACTCCAGTGTTCTTGCCTGGAGAATCCCAGGGACAGGGAGCCTGATGTGCTGCTGTCTATGGGGTCGCACAGAGTCGGACACGACTAATGCAACTTAGCAGCAGCAGCAGCAGCAGTCTATCTCCTGGGGCTTCCCAGATGGCTTGGAGGTAAAGAATCCATCTGCCAAAGCAAGAGATATGGCTCTGATCCCTGGGTTGGAAAGATCCCCTGGAGAAGGTAATGGCACCCCACTCCAGTACTCTTGCCTGAAAAATCCCATGGACAGAGAAGCCTGGCGGACTACAGTCCATGGTGTCACAAAAGAGTTAGACATGAATGACTTAGCTGCTAAACAACAAGTCTATCTCCTGCTCACTGTTACTTTCACTCTCCGGCCATGTTATAAAGAAACTGAGGCTCAGAAAGATGAAGTGATAGGCTGCTACCTCACTCTTGTCCCCACCCTATCACCCCAGAGCTCCCCACGCCACCTGCCAGCTTTCTACTGAGGACTCGGACATGCGTCCCTGCAGGGGACAGCTCCCTCCAGGTGACTTACAGCGTGTATTCTAATGCTGAGGTGGTGATTTCTACTCCCATCTGTGCGTCATGCCGCCGGGAGCCCTGGGAGGTATCAGTGCATTCCAACTAGCCTCCTGAATCATATTTGTTGTCTTAAAATATTTATATCCAACCACTTCCCACCTGCCAGGACTGAATTTTAGCCTCAGTTCCTTGCGATCTCCAGCCCGAAGGCGCACTCTTATCACTGAAGTTGTTTGTGACCTCAGGCGCTGCCACCAAGGGCAACGGTGTTTCCTAATCAGACTTAAGCGGGGTGAATGGGGCCACGACTCAGGGCAGCGAGGGCCTCCTCACACTTGGAGCTTATTGCTTTTGACATGGGTGCGTTGTTTTCACCGAGAGGGGCCATTTGCAATTCTATTTATTCCCTTCAGCGAGCTCCATGCTCCTGCCTGGGCTTTGGGGAAGCCCTGGCAGAGAGCTCCAGGGATGCCCCGTGGGCCCCACCATATATTTTTACCCTTCTCCATGGATGGAAAGAACTGGAGTATCTCCTGCTGTGGCTAACACTGACATGCTTCTTCCATCAGTGATAATCATTGTCCTCATCTCATGCGCTTTTAAGCAAGCAACATAGCCTAGTGGAAAGAGCACAGATTTAAAGTCAGAATTTGTATCTGAGGTTCACCTCTCAATAGCTCTGTGACCTTGATTTCATTATTTAACCTTCTCCAAGTATCAGTTTCCCTGTTTGCAAAATAAGGATGAGGAAGGAATTATGGTAAAGAAATGATAAAATGAGCTGCTAGTGCTGCTTATAACTTTCCGGGAACATCCATCCTGTGCCTCATTGCCTCCTAATCCCTTTGAAACATGTAAAGTGCCCAGCAAGAACCTGGCACAGGGCAGATGTGCTATTTGAGGGGTGAGGCAGGGCATGTGTAAGTGCCACATTTTTACAAAAGAGGAAACCGAGGCTCAGAAGAATCCAGTGACTGCCCAAACTCACCCAGCAGATAAGCAGCAGCGCCAGGACCCCCGCCTGGGAAGCCTGGCCACAAGTGCGGGACTCTCTCCTTTCGTCCTTAGAGAGGACATCCCTGCCCAAGGAAAGCAGTGTGGCTAAAAAGGTGTGTGGGTAGGTGACACCCAGACCGTGCTTTCTCTCCTTAGGCACCTGAAATTGGGCAGCTGGGAGTCCCAGGCAGGGTACCACACCCCAGTACCCCAAATGAGAGCAGGGCAGCCTCCTCCTCTCCAAAATATTGCTTCATCTCATGGACTATAATAGGTATTTAAATACCTATACCATTGCCATCATTTGCGATTTGTTATCCTGTCCAATAAGATTTTGGCAGGATTCATATCATTTGTCTTCCTCCAATCCCTCGTCCATTCCCGACCATTGATCTCCAAGTCCACTCACTGTGTCCCAGAAGAGAGGTGAAGGCAGCCATCCTCAGGGTGTAGCGTAGGATCAGACAGCTGGGCTAGAGCCATGACCCTTCTTCCTCCTAGCTGCGTGACCTTGGGCAAGTCATTTGATTTTCTGATCTTCAGTTCCCCCTTCTGTACAGTAAAGATGATCACAGGTGTTCTCTGACCGAAAATAATATCTTTTAACGATTGGATTATAAATCTGTCTACTCTGACAGCCTGCAAACCTTGAGGACAGGGTTCATTTCTTAATGTAAAAAAAAAAAAAAAAATGCTGAAGACCAGTAACCTTTTACTATAGTGGATCGAAAAAAACTTTAAATACTGTAAGACATCAACCCAACCACCATTATGATCATCGCTGGTAATAATGGTCATAGTCTTACGAAGGTTTTGGCACAGTGCTTTTCCGTCCATACTCGACTTAATCCTGAAAGTGACTCTTTCCTACATGATTAGCCCCATTTTACAGTAAGAACACTGAGGTCTAGAGAGGGTAGAGGAATGTCCCAAGGTCACGCAGATACTAGGTGACAAAGCTACACTTATACCTACATCTCTGTGATTCTAAATAGGCTCTCTGAGTTTTTCTCCCCCACATTCCCATCATCTGGGATTTTTTATCCTGTGCAGAGGCTGCTCTGTGCCAACTGCCTATGCTTAGAAAGGTTGAGGATGAGGCTGACATCTCACTTTTTAAATTTCCTTTCCATTTTAATAAATAATATGTCACAACGCAGGCAAGCTGGCTGAATAATAATTTTTCAAGCTCGGAACCCGACTTAGCTTGTTCCCACATTCATCTTCCTACCTCCTACCTCTCTTGCTCAGTCCGGTCTTCACACATCCCGCTGAGCTCCAGATATTTCTGCCTGGGTGCTGTCATCATTCCTGGAGAAGTGGCAAACAGTAGCTTTTTGTCTTTCCCCAAAGTGCTCTGCTCAGCCTACTGTGATCAGCTTTGAAGCTTGGTGTGTGGATGGCGAGAAAGCTGACGGTCCTCAGGAACCCTGCTGAGACATCCCAGAAGCTGGACTTCACCCCGTATACTACCCTAGAACCTGGCCCCCTTTGACCTTGGTCTTGATTTTACAGAATGTAATAGGTTGAGCTGCGCTATTAGAAGTTAGCAGTGGGAGCTCCCAAGTAACAGATTTGTGCTGCAATCTGGAAACTTTAAGGCTTAAGTTTGTACATAAAAAATATGTTCTCTACTTACCAGTGCTATAAATCTAAATTTTCATATATAGATCCCCAAAACAAAAACTATTTTAGAAAAACGCTGCACACAGAACAGGTGCTGTATTTTTTCCCATATAATAGTCATCGTCATTGCAGCTGGCACTCATACAGACCTTTTCAGCTTGGTGAAAAATTTCACATCTATCCTCTCGTTTGTTTGTTGCAACCATTCTGTGAGAGCAACAAGGGCAAGTATCAATAAACCCATTGTTTGGAGTAGGAAACCAAGGCACAAGCAACAAAATGGGAAAATGCAAGGGGAGGAAGGGCTGATTCGGACTCTAGAGATCAAAAATAGCTTCATGGTTAAGTTGACTTTGGTTCTTAGTTGGTGCTAGTGATAAAGAACCCACCTGCCAATGCAGGAGACAGAAGAGACACCAGTTCGATCCCTGGGTCGGGAAGATCCCCTGGAGAAGGGCACAGCAACCCACGCCAGTATTCTTGCCTGGAGAATCCCCATGGACAGAGGAGCCTGGTGGGCTACAGTCCATAGGGTCACAAAGAATCGGACACGATTGAAGTGACTTAGCACACACTTATGCACAGTTGGCTTTAGAGTCTTGAAAAATGAGGACTGTGCAGAGAAGTGGAAAGCAATAATTCCAGCTTTATGGACCAGCATAAACAAAAGTCAGGAGGCTTGAGAATTTTGTGGTATGCCTGCGATCTGAGTAGACGCTGTGTCACAGAGCGCCTTAACTAGCATCCTCCACCTGCCAACGTGCTTATTTTCTATTGCCTTAGGGTAGGATCCCCAGAAGCAGAGCATGAGACAGGGATTCATGCGAAAGTGATTTATTAGGAGTATTCCCAGGAAAAATCAATAGGGAAACCTTGAAGATGACTAAGCCAAGCAAGGCAACCAAAGTCCCTGAGAAGGAAACTTCACTCAGTCCTGGGCAGGGGGTGGGTAATTCTGGAAACAGCGTAGACCGGTGAGACTCCAAGCATGGAGGACCAACAGCATCACCAATCACCAAGGAACTTGTCGGAAATGCAGAGTCTCAACCCTGGCACAGAGTCTCTGCGTCGGATCTCCAGGTCTTGTGCAGACCCTCTCCACACGAGAGGATCACACCTCAGAGTTGATCCATGAGCACACAAGGGAGCCAGAGTACTTACACACGCTGCATCTGCCTGTCATTGGTTAAGGACTGCTCTTCAAGGAGATGTAAATTCCCAGGTACCTCCAGCTTCCACGTAGTGGATGCAGATTCAACAGGCAGAGGAGAGCCTATGGACAGAGGCTAGCAGCTGGGACTGGAAGTGCACCTGGCCAGGAGCCACGCGCAGGAAAGTGAAGGCTCCAGGAGGTGTTTGAGTGCAGCTCTGTAGGGTCTGGTCACCCCAGTAGCCCAGGGCAAGCACAGATTCAGGACAACATCTTTAGCCCAGCACCTGTGGGCACAAAGTCACTCAGACAGTCAGCTGGGGAAGAAGAGTGTTGGAGTGTTGCAAACTATCCAAAATGGGACCCACTGCAAACTAAGTCGCTGATCTCCAGATTCATCCTGGGGAAAGTTTTATTAACAAAGGGTTCTAAGTAGAGTTAAGTAGGGCTACCCTCATTGAATGAGAAGATAAAACATCTTTGTAATTAGAGCATTAACATGTAAATGCACTTAGCAATGCATTAGTTCTTTCAAGTAGGTTAAACAGTTCCCTGAAAACCGGGGTGAGCTCTCCAGTTGGTCAGCAAATTCCTGCCCTGTAGGCCACTGTGGTGAGCAGTGCTTCTTGAACAAGGGCCAATTCAGAACAAATGAAAAATACCCTATGTGCAAGGGTTTTTTTTTCCATTCAGTCCAGAAATAGCTATAGTGAATCACATGCCCCCCCCCAAAAAAAATGTTATTAAATTTTAATTTATCTGCTTTATTGTCTAGGACCATGTCAATTAGAAAATTGGGCACTGCTTTTTAACCTGTAAAATATTAATATCTATGCATTTATGAGAAATAGCCCCAGAGGCAGCCTTCCAGTTCTTGCCTCTTGAAATCAAGTCACACACCGTATCATCACAGAGCTGGATGGATAAGGACTCAGAGGTGAGGATCTAGGAGCAGCGGCGTGTCTCTGTTCCCTGCCCATCCGAGAGACCCCAGGGCGTGTGGATGGTCCTCAGTGAATGTCACCTTAGTAACAGAGCAAACCCATCTCTTGTCCCCACTTATAGCTGCATCTTTCATAAATATATCTAAATACTATTTTAAATCTGTGAATTAATGTGACCTATGACGTGTCTTTATTAAGAAGAAGGGGAAGGGGAGGAGAAGGGGGAGGAGGAGGAGGAATAGAAAGAAGGAGGAGGAGGTGGAAGGTGGGGAGGGGAGAAGCGGAAGGAGAAGAGGAAGAAGAAGAAAAACAAGATGAAGAAGAGGAAAGAGGAGACAGAGAGAAGGAAAAAGAACTGTCTTTCATGGTGAGGAGAAAAATTTCTTAGAGTAAGATCACTGCAGCGAACTCTGGGATTAATTCCTCAACGTGCAAGCCCCCTCTTTAATCAAAGGTTCGGGAAAAGGTACATAGCACCGTTCTGGCCAAAGAGATATAAGGAGTACTTTGCAGGGCAAGTGTTTTCTGTCTTAAGAGGAAACTTTAGGGAGTGTGCTTATCCTTCCTGTAGATGTGAACAAGGACGTTAGGAACAGTGATCCTGAGCAGCTACACAGGGAGACAGCCTGAGTTCTGAGAAAGCAGCGCTGTGAGCGGCAGCCTGGATGGAGTCCTTGCGATGTTGCCCGACCTAGCTCTAGGTGGCCGGCAGCCTCCCTTCCTCTTCTTCCTCCTCTTCATGCGCCTTCTCCATCTCTACCTCCTTCTCCCCACCCCACCTCCTCTCCCCTCCCCTTCTTCTTTCCCCTTCCTCTTCTTTTAGCATCTTCTCCAACTTTATTGAGATATGATCACTGCACAATAATATGCACATATTTAAAATGCTCAGTCTGATGAGTTTTGACAAAGACGCCTGAAACCCATCAACACAATCAAGAAAACAAACATTTCCATCCCCTCACATCTCTTTTGTAATCTGTTTCCCTCCTTCCATCTCCATCCGTAGGGAGCAATTGATCTGGTTTCTGTCACCCTCCTTTAGTTTTAATTTTCTAGAATTTTATAGATATGGAGGCTGACAATATGTTCTCTTCTTGTCTGATTTTAACCAAGCATAATAACTTTTAAACTTCTCCATATTGTTGTATGTATCAACTAGACACACTTATTGGTTCTGGTCGCTTTTTTTTTTTTTGCAAATTGCTTGCAATCTCCTACATAGATTATTGTTTTCTCTGTGACTAAAGTCGGTTTTACTTTTTCCTTTCCAGTTGATATGCCTTTTGTTTCTTATCTCATTGCACGGGCTAGGACCTCCAATACAATGCTTAGTAGAAGTGGTAAGAGCACACATTCTTGGCTTGTGCTTGATCTTTAGGGGAAAATCATTCACTCTTTCTCCATTATTATTAAAGTCTTCCATGCCCTTACTAATTTTCTGTCTGCATATTGTATACGTTATTAATAGAGTATTGATGCCCCCAGCTGTAACTATAGTTATGGCTATTTCTACTTTCAAGTCTAGCTGTTTTTGCTTCATGTGTTTGGAAGCTCTGCCATTAAATGCATAAATATTTATTATTATTATTCACGTTTTGGCGAATTAACCCCTTTACCATTGTGAAGTGAACTTTTTTGTCCCTGAAAATATTCTTTGCTCTGAGATTTACTTTATCTGATAGTAAGAAAGCCACTGTCGTGTCTTTTTATTAGAATTAGCATGGTTTCCCTTTTTATATACTTTCATCTTTGTTTTTATGTTTAAAGTTGTTTTTGTGAACAGCATATAGTTGGGTGTTGCTTTTTTAATATCCAGTCTGACCATCTCTGCCTTTAACTGAGATGTCAAGACCATTTGATTTAATCTGGTTTTTGACATGATTGAGTTTTCAGTCTATCAGCTTGCTATTTATTGTCTATTTGTCCCATCTAGTCTTTGTTTTCTTTACCTACTAGTCTGGTCTTCTTTTTGATTTATCTTTTTTTTTGATTCCACGTTCCTCTCCTTTTTGGGCTTCCTAGTTCCGTCTCTTCGTTTACTGTTTTCGGTGACTACTCTAGAACAGGGTTTCTCAACTCTGACACTATCAGGATTTGAGGTTAGATAATTGTTTGTCACAGGATGCTGTCCTGTGCACCCTGGTGAAATATTTAACAGTATCCCTAACCTCGACTCGCTAGATGCCAAGATCCCCTCCCTACACTGTGACAAATATCCCCAGGATAGGCAACCCTGGAACCACAACTCTAGAGTTACAGTATAAATCTTTAACATCACAATCTATCTTCAAGTGAATATTTTATCACTTCATACCAAATAAAAGAAACTTACAAAAGTATACTTACATCTTCCCCACCCCACCTTACTGCTATTTTTGTCACATATTTTCTGCTACATGTGCTGTAAACCCCACAATACATCATTTTTTTACATGTTAAATATCATCTTTCAAAGAGTTTTTAAATAAGAAAGAATATTTTATATTTACTCACATATTCTTTATATAAATTCACATATCCATCTGGTATCATTTTATTTTCTGCTTAAAGGACTTGCTTTACCATTTCACTCGGTAGTTGTCTGCTAATGATGAATAGTCACTCTTTGTATGTTTGAAAAGAAAACCTTTGGTTTACCTTTGTTTCTGAAACACATTTCACTAGATACAGAACTCTAGGTCCACGGTCATTTCCTTTCAGTACTTTAAAGATACCACTCCATGGTCTTCTGGCTTTCATTGTTTCTGAGACATGTGCTTTTGTTTTCATATCTGTTTCTCTGTATGCAATGTGTCTTTTTCTCTGACTTGAGATTTTTCTCTTTGTCACTGCTTTCCAGTCATTTGATAACTGTGCTTTGATGTAGTTTTCTGTGTTTCTTACATGTGCTGTTCATTGATTGATTTACATCTATGGATTTATCCTTTTCATCAAACTTTTAAAAAATTCTGGCCTTTATTTCGTCAAGCGCTTCCCTGGTGGCTCAGCTGGTGAAGAATCCGCCTGCAGTGCAGGAGACCCGGGTTCAATCCCTGGGTTGGGAAGATCCCCTGGAGAAGGGAAAGGCTACCCACTCCAGTATTCTGGCCTGGAGAATTCCATGGACTGTATAGTCCATGGGGTCGCAAAGAGTCAGACAGACTGAGCGACTTTCACTTATGTCTTCAAGTATTTTTTCTTTTCTCCCTTCTCCTATTGCTCCAGTTCCATCAATATGAGGTCATCTGATGCCATACCACAGTGCACTGATACTCCAGTAGTCTTATTCTGTCCTTTCTCTCTGTGTTTCATTCTGGACAGTGTCTATTGCCGTGTCATCAGCTTCAGTGATCTTTTCTTCTGTGCTACCTAATCTGCTGTGAATTCCACCAATGTATTTTTCACTGAAGATATCATACTTTCCGTCTCTAAAATTTTGCTTTGGATCTTGTTGATATCATCCCTGTCTCTCCTTATCATGCTCAGTTTTCCCCTATATTTCTTGAACATGGTCTATACGTATATCAACTGTCTTAATGTCCTTGTCTACTAATCTGATCATCTTTTTCATTTTGGGGTCTGTTTCATTGATTGGTTTTTCTCATTATTATGGACGGTAGATCTCTGTTTCTCTGTATGCCTTATCAGTTTTGACTGGGTGTTAGACATTATGAATTTTCTGCTGTTTGCTGTTGGTTTTCAATTCCTTTAAATTTTGAGAGGCTTTGTTCTGGGATGCTGTCAAATTATTCAGAGACGATTTTAATGCTTTAGAACAGGGATCAGCCAGCTATATTCTGCATGCAAAATCCAGCCCACTTTCTGGTTTTTTAAACGAAGTTTTAATGGATTACAGTCACCAGCTCCGTCCACTCATTTATTCATTTATGTGAGGCTACTTTTGTATAAAAACAGGAGACTTAAGTCACTGAGACAGAAACCATATGGCCCGTAGAGCCTAAAATATTTACTATCTGGCCCTTTACAGAAAATATTTGACAACCCCCTGCTTCAGAAGCTTGCTTTTAAGCTTTATTAGGTGGGTCAAGACAGCCTTAGTCTATGGCTAATTTGTCTCCACTACTGAAGAAATGCCCTTCTGAGGAGTCTGCTTGAAGCCTGGCATGTTGCAAAGTTGTTGCACTCTGGCTAAGAGAAACATATAAGGTTCCTGGCCCTGTTTGGTCTCTGGGGAGTCTCTCAGCCTTGGTTGTTTCCTTATAGGCATGCACTCATCAGTTCTCAGCAAAGACTCCAGGGAGACTTTCTGCACATCTCCGGAACTCTTTCTTCATACAACTTTATCCCTTAGGTATTCTACCCCATGAATTCTAGGCATTTGGAACGCCTGAATTTTTCAACTCTGTCACCTCAACTCAGGAAGGCTGCCAGCCTCTGCTAAGGTTATCCTTCCCTGTCCTGCAGCCTAGAAACTCTCCTGGAAGTAGACAGGGTGACTGTGGGGCTGACTTTGTTGGTTGCCCTTCTCCTGGGGAGCACCGTCCTATGCTGACTGTTATCCGGTGTCTGAAAAACATTCTAGGTTTTTATGCAAACTAAACAGTGCACTGTTTGAGCCAGACTGGGATAATTTTTCCATGTGCAGCAACCCCCCGCCCCCACCACTGATCTTCCTCAGTCATCCAGGAGGGTGGACGGGGTGCTGGTTTTATAGAGACTATGTTATCCCTTCGAACCGTCAAGAGCCATGTCATGAAGGAGACAGTGAAACAAGCAAACAGAACTCAATCAAAAACTGAAAAACAACATACTGCCCTAGGAAGGAGATATTTCAAACTCACAGAGTCAATTTTTACAAATGCCACAGGCGTGATCAGTTTGATTTCCGGTTAGACTTCTCTTATTATTGTTGCTTTGTTTTGCTTTAATAAGAGATTCCGGAGAAGGTGCTAGAGGGTTGGAATTGAATCAATCTTGAAGGCAAATTTCTCTCTTTTATTAATTCCACAAAAGGAGTGGTGGGAGGTGATTGCTTCTGAGATATTTAATGAAGATTCCAGGTCTCATGAATTTAACACATTTGCTTACATTAAGCAGGTGCTAAATTTGATATAAATCTATACTACTTTCTGGGGGTAATTAGTGCTGGGAGCTTAATACTCTCTGAAATAGGACTACCTTTCATTGTCTGACACTGTTGAATTGGAACAAACCCAGCAAGGCCACAGATGACATAGGCCAATACTTAGGATTAGCAGGTCTGCTGGTGGTGCTGGGTACTTGCCACAAAGAGGACAAAGATGGATGGAATGCAGGGAGCTGTGTAAAAGGGTGGGGGGCAAGGGAAGGGAGTTTTAATGCATATGTGGGGAATCTAGAAAAATGGTACAGATGAACCTTGCAGGGCGGGAAAAGAGATGCTGACGTAGAGAACAGACATGTGGGTGCAGGGCAGAGGGCAGGGATGAACGGGGAGATTAGGATTGACGTATGTGCATGTGTGTGTAAAACAGATACCTAGTGGGAGCCTGCTGTACAGCACGGGGAACTCAGCTCTGTGCTCTGTGGTGACCTGGTTGGGTGGGATGGGGGTGGGGGTGAGAGGGAGGTCCAAGAGGGAAGGGATTATATATGCATGCAACATATATATATCCCGGTGTGCTCAGTCATGCCCGACTCTTTGCAACCCCGTGGACTGTAGCCCACCGTGTTCCTCTGTCCATGGAACTTTCCAGGCAAGAATACCAGAGTGGGTTGCCATTTCCTCCTCCAGGGGATCCTCCTGACCCAGGGACTGAATTCACATTTCTTATGTCTCCTGCATTGGCAGGTGGATTCTTTACCATACCATGTGGGAAGCCCAGATATGTGTATGCTGCTGCTGCTGCTAAGTCGCTTCAATCGTGTTCGACTCTGTGCGACCCCATGGACGGCAGCCCACCAGGCTCCCCCGTCCCTGGGATTCTCCAGGCAAGAATACTGGAGTGGACTGGCATTTCATATAGCTAATTTGGGCTTCCTTGGTGGCTCAGAGGTAAAGAATCCGCCTACAGTGCAGCAGACTTGGAGTCAAGGTTCAATCCCTGGGCTGAGAAGATCCCCTGAAGGAGGAAACGGCAACCCACTCCCGTGATCTTGCCGGAAAATCCCAGGAGAGGAGAGGAGAGAGAGAGGAGCCTGGTGGGCTAGAGTTTCTGGGGTTGCAAAGAGGTGGACATGACTGAGCGGCTAAGCAACAACAATGATAACCTATTCACTTTGTTATATAACATTGTAAAGCAACTCTACTCCCAAGAAGATAGCTTCAACCACAAATGTAACAACAGCAACAAAAAATTAAAAGGGGTCAGAAAAAGGCAACAAGACACAAATGTCAGGATAACCAGGAGCAGGTAGGGTATTTGGGATGCCGATTATGAAGAATGCAGAGGACCAGAAATCTGACACATTTGGGAATAGACCACATGCCATGGGAGAAAGTTTCACAAAGACATAGGTTAAAGGCATAAGACTAGGGAGCCTGTCCTTCCTTCCGAAGTCTCAGACACCAGCATTTTAAGGAAATTTGGGGACATTCATGACTTTCCCACCCCTCAGCATATCTTCTCACAGGCTTTCTAGACTGGCATGTTCCAGGTGGAGCGATTTTACGATGGCTATGTAGGAGGAGATGTTGTTCAGTGTTAACATAATGGTTGATGAGCTATTGCGTTGGAGGCAGGATACCTTGCTTCTGCTTTCACATCATCTTGTCACTAAATAGCCAGGTAGACTTGGGCAAGTCACTTTAACCTCCTGATATTTTGGTTCCTCCTCTTTAGAGTAAAGGGATTGGGTTGTATGGCTCAATTACAGTGAGAGATTCCTTTAACTCAGCACTGTGTAATATGCCAGTTACCATAGTCAGCATTTCAGATACAAAGCTCAAATCCTCAAAATAGCCCTACGACACAGACATGATCATTAGCGTCTTTTTTTTTTAAATTGGAGTGTGGTTGATTTACAGCGTTGTGTTAGCTTCAGGTGTGCAGCAAAGAGATTCAGTTATACACGTACATATGAACTTTGAACTTTCATTGCTCAGTTCAATTCAGTTCAGTCGCTCAGTCGTGTCCGACTCTTTGAGACCCCATGAATCACAGCACGCCAGGCCTCCCTGTCCATCACCAACTCCCGGAGTTCACTCAGACTCACGTCCATCGAGTCGGTGATGCCATCCAGCCATCTCATCCTCTGTCATCCCCTTCTCCTCCTGCCCCCAATCCCTCCCAGCATCAGAGTCTTTTCCAATGAGTCAACTCTTTCGCATGAGGTGGCCAAAGTACTGGAGTTTCAGCTTTAGCATCATTCCTTCCAAAGAAATCCCAGGGCTGATCTCCTTCAGAATGGACTGGTTGGATCTCCTTGCAGTCCAAGGGACTCTCAAGAGTCTTCTCCAACACCACAGTTCAAAAGCATCAATTCTTCGGCGCTCAGCCTTCTTCACAGTCCAACTCTTATATCCATACATGACCACAGGAAAAACCATAGCCTTGACTAGACAGACCTTTGTTGGCAAAGTAATGTCTCTGCTTTTGAATATGCTACCTAGGTAGGTCACAACTTTCCTTCCAAGGAGTAAGCGTCTTTTAATTTCATGGCTGCAGTCACCATCTGCAGTGATTTTGGAGCCCCCAAAAATAAAGCCTGACACTGTTTCCACTGTTTTTCCATCTATTTCCCATGAAGTGATGGCACCGGATGCCATGATCTTCGTTTTCTGAATGTTGAGCTCTAAGCCCACTTTTTCACTCTCCACTTTCACTTTCATCAAGAGGCTTTTGAGTTCCTCTTCACTTTCTGCCATAAGGGTGGTGTCATCTGCATATCTGAGGGTATTGATATTTCTCCCAGCAATCTTGATTCCAGCTTGTGTTTCTTCGTGTCCAACTCTGCAGCCCGTGGACTGTAGCCCTCCAGGCTCCTCTGTCCATGGAATTCTCCAGGCAAGAATACTGGAGTGGGTAGCCATTCCCTTCTCCAAAGGATCTTCCTCACCTAGGGATGGAACCCTGGTCTCCCACATTGCAGGCAGGTTCTTTCCATCTGAGCCAGAAGGGAAGCCCTACATGTACATATATTCATTCTCTTTTAGGTTCTTTGCTCATATAGGTTATCACAGAATATTGAATGGAGTTCCCTGTGCTATGCAGCAGGTCATTGTTGGTTATCTATCTTATATATACCAGTGTGTGTGCGTTCACCCCAGGCTTCTGACTTATCTCCTCTCGCCTACCCATGTTTCCCCTTTGGCAACCATAAGTTTGTTTTTGATATCTATAAGTCCATTTATGTTTTGTAAATAAGTTCATTTGTTTCCTTTTCTTTTTCATTTAACTTAGATTCAGCATATGCGTGATATTATATGATACTTGTCTTTCTCTGTCTGACTTACTTCACTTAATATTTTATCATCTCAATTTGATGAAGAAACTGCAGCTCAGAATGTTTAAGGATGTGCCCAAAATTTACACAGCAAGGTGACAGCCAGGACTCCATGGCAGGTCTTGACTCCAAAACTGTAGGCTCCCTTCTATCTCTAACAAATGATAATTTTGCAAAGTACCAATGGCTTCTCTTGGTGGCTCACAATAAAGAATCCACCTGCCAATGCAGGAGACAGGGGTTCAGTCCCTGGGCAGGGAAGATCCCTTGGAGAAGGAAACGGCAACCCACTCCAGTATTCTCATCTGGGAAATCCCATGGGCAGAGGAGCCTGGCAGGCGACCATCCATGGGATCGAAAAGAGCTGGACGTGACTTAGCACCTTATTCAACAACAATAGCAACTGAATATATGTAGTTAGAATGCAAATGTGAAAATCTGATATAAGTCCCAGGAAAACAGATCAGGAGAGTGTGGACGGCGCCCTGTTGTCCCATCACTGCTCTAACCAGGGCTTGATGAGGGGCCACTGATGGAAGATTATTAAGGATCCAATACGTGCTTCCTAATTTGAGTCCCATTCGTTCACACTTTGATATAAAAGCAGATCCAGTGTCTGTGGTCTTTTTTTTTTTTTTTTAGTAAATCATTTGAAATTACCTCTACTTCTGAGAACTTTGGGTGTCTCAGTAGGTATGGGAAATCCATTTAAAAATCAGTATCCTTTTTCTAAAAGTAAGAGCTTTCAAATTAAGCATTCCTTTCATGCATCAGCGACTTCTGAGTCTTGCAATTAATTATTGTAATGTTAAAGGTCTTTTGTGTTTCTGATACACACTGCGTTCCACAGGCTTATTATGAATTGTAATTTTTTCATTAACTCCCTTCATAGTCACTATTTGCACTCTATTATATCTTAGTTGATCATTTATATAACATTTGAAAGTAATAAAACTGTTTTTCATTAAAATCACTCTATGGTTGTGACATTTCACTAAGGTTAATAAAAAAAATGTTTTGCAAAGGGTGAGGTAGGGGGGTGGGAAGTAAAGGTTGGTTTCAGTAAAACCAGTTACTTTGAAAACCGGCTACTTAGTGTGGTGGTCACGCTTTGAAGTGAAGAGGTCCTTGGTTCTCGGGTCCAGGCCTTGCTCTTATTAGCTGTGTGGCCTTGAGCATGTGAGTTTCACCTCTCTGAATGTCAATTTCTTTATCTGTAAAATAAGGATGATGAAAATAATAGCTTCGTGTTAATAAGCATTGTGAAATGTCTGAATGAAGGAATTGAAGAAGCAGTGGAAATTCACCGGTACACTCATGGATCAAATGTGGAACACTATTCTCCATTAAGAAAAAAGTCAACAGAAAACTGTCACATTGATAAGAACGTTACCAGAAACCTGGGCACGTTGGGAGGGAAGGAATTTATCGCTTCTAGAACAGTAGCCAGTCATCGCGTACTTTACACTTCAAAGAGCAAAAAGCTTGCAATGGTTCCATTTACATCCAGAGGCTCAGGGGAGAATGATAAGGATCCGAAGGAGATAATTTCCAAACTGCCGCTGTTTCCTTTGTCTCTGCCTATATTGATATTGTCTCGTCCATTATGATGGGAGAGCAGCATCTTGAATCTCAAATATGCACTGAGCACAGGCAGGGAAGAGAGTGAGGGACTTAAAAAGGACAGTTTAAAATTACAGTCAGATAATTATATTCTCTCGTAATTCAGACAGCGATTTGCTTGACAGTTTTTCAGCCCAGTCTGGCACCTCCTGGCAACCTGGAGCTGGAAAAAGTTTCAAATCGCAGAACAAATAATAATAACCACCACCACCAGCAAAGGAAAGTACTTGGCAGAGTTTCAGGGCAGCATTTTCCCGCTTGTTACTACATTTGATTGTTACAAGTATCCTGCAGGAGAAGCAGAGGAATCAAGGGCAGCTCTAGCTTTCCAGGTGCTCAGGTCAAAAATCTGGGCATCCTTTTTTTTTTCTTTTTTACAAAGCCCACATCCAACCCACCAGCAAATTCTATTGGCTGTTGCATCAAAATATGCACAGAATCTGATCACTTCTCTACCACCACTGCCTCCCTACTCTGGGCATCCTCATCTCTTGCCTGGACTTTCCAGCTGTCTTCCTGTTTATGCCTTGGACCCACAATAGTCACTTCTTAACCCACTGGTCTCTCTGGAGTCCTTTAAAGACACGAGGCAGATGCTGTCACTTCTTCCCTCAAACCCCTCTATGAGTTTCCCATCTCATGTGAGTTGAACATGGAAATCACTAGAAGGTTCTATAAATTCTGTCACTGTCTCCACTTCAGCCACTCTGGCCTGCTTGCTGTTTCAAGAACAGTTTCAGCATCTGTTTTTTTCCTCTTTTCTTTTTCTGTACTATTGCATCTCTAGCATCTACAACTCTACTCAGTATTTGTCTAATGTAATGATTTCTTAAAATGAGCTCTGGGTTCTTCCCTGGCCATCCAGTGGTTAAGACTTTGCCTTCCAATGCAAGAAGTGTGGGTTCAATTCCTGGTCTGGGAGCTAAGCTTCCACATGCCTCAAGGTCAAAAATTCAAAACACAAGGCAGAAGTAATATTGTAACAAATTCAATAAAGACTTTTAAAATGGTCCACATTAAAAAAAAAAAACTTAAAAAAAAACAAGTTCTGAAGTCAGACCACATGGGTTTGCATTTCAGATCCATTACTTCCTCACTGTGTGACCCTGATTGGTCTCCTCATCTGTAAAATGGGCATCAGAGAGATACCTTTGTCCTAGGTGCCATGAGTTGAGTCGTATCCCAAAAGATATTTCCAAGTCCTAACCCCTGGAACCCACGAATACATGAAAATAGTCTTTGAAGATACGAATGAGCTAAGGATTTCAGCATGATATCATCCTGGATTTTGGGTGCATCCTAAATCCAGTGGTTGGTATCCTTGAGAGGAAGGAAAGTAGGATGTGAGCCCCAGGGGAGAGAGTTGTGGAGGCTGAGGAGTGCTGGGAGCCATCAACGGCTGGAGGAGGTAAAGATGGATTCTCCCTACCTCCCTCCAAGGGAGCACAGCCCAGCCAATGGTGCGCCTGCTATGGCGGCTTCCCTGGTAGCTCAGTGGCAAAGAATCCACCTGCCAATGCAGGAGACACAGGTTCGATACCGGATCCAGGAGGATCCCACATGCTGAGGAGCAAATGAGCTCATGCATCACACCTACTGAGCCTGGGCTCTGGAGACCCGTAGCCGAAACTACTGAGGACTCTGCGCCCTGGAGTCGTGGTCTGCAACAGGAGAAGCCCCCGCTGTGAGAAGCCCGCACACCTCAGCTAGAGAGTAGCCCCCACCAGCTGCAACTAGAGAAAAGCCTGAGCGGCAACGAAGACCCAGCACAGCCAAAAATAAATAAATAAATGGTTTTTTTTTATAAAAATCAGCCAGCTAGATTTCAGACTTCTGGTCTCTGAAACTTTGAGACAATAAACTTGGGCTGATTTGTTCCATCAGCTCCAGGAAACTAACACAATAGGGTCGTTGAAAGGCAGTAATGATCTTATCTATATAAAGAGTGGTACGTTAGTAGCTCTCTCAGTGTCAGCTGTTAGTATTAGCCCTATTTTACAGACAATGGAACCAAAGTGCTGACAAAATAAATGACTTATCCGAGAGCTCTCTGCTGCTGTGTGTTGGGTCAGAGGTCAGAATTCAGGTTCTGCTGGGTTGCCTGGCATTGTGATGCAGATGACCTCTGGCTACTAGTAGTCCCAATGAAGTCTCTCCTTTTTTTTAGTTTTTTAAAATAACTTTATTTATTATTTTTGACCGCACTGGGTCTTCATGGCTGTGCAGGCTTTTCTCTAGTTGCGGTGAGTGGGACCACTCTCTGGTTGTGTTGGGGGGGCTTCTCATTGCGGTGGCTTCTCTTGTTGCAGAGCACAGGCTCTAGGGCATGCAGGCTCAGGAGTTGCGGTACACGAGCTCAGTAGTTTTGGCTCCTGGGGTTTAGAGCTCAGGCTCAGTACTTGCGGCACACGGGCTTAGTTGCCCTGAAACATGTGGAATCTTCCCAGATCAGGGATCGAACTCATGTCTCCTGCATCAGCAGGTGAATTCTTTACCACTGAGCCCCAGTGAAGTCTCTTCCAGCTCCTAATAGTCTATGAATTGACCAGATGCTTGCCAACAAAGGGATTTGTCTTTTTTCCTCAGTTAACCAGAACTCCCCAAAGAGGCTCTGCATTGCTAAAGTATATCCAGATGTGAAACAGGGCACGCCCTGGCGACCTCACAGTTCGCCCACAGAGACCAGAAGGAGCAGAGCATTTAGCCAATCAGACTTGCCTGGTAGGGTCCCCAGCGCCGCATGACCATGTGAGCCTGCAGGCTGGTCGCTTCACAAAACTCCCCACACAAGGGCTCAGGGAATATGCCTGGATGTCGTCTGGAGATGGGATTCTGGCCAAGAGTCGGGGGCTTCAAGAAGCATGGTTTCTAGGGGCTTTCCTAGCGGTCCATTGGCTAAGACTTGGCCTTCCAGTGCTCGGGGAATGGGTTCCATTCCTGGTCTAGGAATTAAGATTCCACATGCTGCAAGCCCAAAAAACCAGAACATAAACAAAAAGAAGCAATACTGTAACAAATTCAATAAAGACTTAAAAGAAGCACAGTTTCTAAACATCATAGGGTCCCCCAAATAGCTGAATGAGTCCTCCCCATCATGGTTTCCAATAGAAATTTTCCATGAAAAATCAGCCAGCCTGAAATCACTGCCAAAGACTTGTGATTCCTGGACCAGTAGACAGAGAGGGAGATGGGGGAATGAAGGGAGATTTCAAATGAAACCATTCCCTCCGCCCACTTGGCCAGCACCCGATCCCGGGAAGGGATGTTGAATTTCTTCAAGACGTACTGCCTTTGTTCAGAGCGTGCTGGGAACAGAGGGTCTAGCCGAGGGGAGGGACCCGGCAGGAATGAATGCAGGGTAATGCTCTCCACCTCCCACCTGGTCACTGTCACTCAGACAGTGCTCCCCGCCTCCTCCTTTGTGAGACCTGGGATAGACGGGGGACTTCACTGAGCTCTGGAGGCTAACAATATAGCTAGCAAACTACCTTTTGCAAGAGAAGTGCACCTCATTAGGAAAACTGGCTGCATGCCAGAGAATCTTGCTTCCTTGACAGGTGGAGTCTGATCACCCTCTCCTGATGGAGACATGGTGCTGGGGGTGGGGTCTGTTATCCAGAAACGCAGTGTGTAGTTCTCAAGCAAAAGTACAACCAGATTCTGAAAGAGAGCCTCTAAGACAAACAGAAAAGCATTTCTCAGCCTGTGCCAAAGGTAAAGCTGAAATAAGGACCAGGGCGAAGAGCACTGGGCAAAACAGTTGGGTGACTAAGAGGTGGTTGGAGGGGGTGGGTGATGCTGGGATGCTCCAAGGTAAAGTGTTGATACAAAGTAGTTACACTTGCAATTCTGGAGTCAGATATCCTGCTTGGATTCAAATACAACCTCAACCATTTTGTAGCTCTGTGACTAAGGCAAAATCTCCTAACGGCTTAGCTTCCATTACCTTACTCATGAAATGAAGTTTGCAGAGATTGCCTGAGTGCTGTCACTCCAGTTAGGTCTGTCTCTTTGCCACCGCATGAACTATAGCCTGCCAGGCTTCTCTGTCTGTGGAATTCTCCAGGCATGAATACTGGAGTGGGTACCATTCCCTTCTCCAAGGGATCTTCCCAACTCAGGAATTGAACCTGCGTCTCTTTACTGTCTGAGCCACCAGGGAAGCCCAGAAACTACTTAGTGCCTGGCATATAAAAGGTGCTCAATGAATATTGGCAATTACTCCTAACACAGTTATTATTGTGAGTAGATCCATTGAAAGGCTTGGGATGGGCTGGATGCTGAAGCCTGACAATCAGAAGCATCCTTGCTTCTGCCTAAACTTCTTGTTTCATCTTCCCACCCTGGGCGATGGCAAAAAGTCACTATATGGAGAATGCCTACCAAGATGGAGGACCAAGACTGAATAGCGAGGATGGTGATGGGGGAACAAGAGAAGAAGCAAGGGCATTTTGTATGTTGAGGGCATTTGTATGTTGGTCTACTGCTCAGTGGTCTCAAGTGATGTTTCTGAAAGTTGGAAATTAGTAGAACTATTGTTGGCCAAGTCCTGTTTTCAGTGAATGGGGATTTCAGGTCAAGATCTTATAGTCAACCTTTCAATAGTTTTCTGGCCATTCTTTTCCAGAATATGTTTACTCCTCGGAGAATGTGAGGGGAGGCTAGGCTTCTTAAAGCAGAGGTGGCCTTATTACTTGGGCTTCCCTGGTAGCTCAGACAGTAAAGAATTCTCCTGCAGTGCAGGAAACACAGGTTCAATCCCTGGGTCAGGGAGATCTCCTGGAGAAGGGAATGGCAACCCACTCCAGTATTCTTGCCTGGAGAATCCCATCAACAGAGGAGCCTGGCCTTATTCTTTATCTAGAAAGCCACGGGAGGCAAACAAGGAAATCTAGGAAAGAGTTACAGATACACTGAAAATTGTTGCAGATTAGATATCTCTGAGGAAATCTATAATCAATTCCTACTTTTTTTTTTCTTTTTGCTGTACCATGCAGCTTGTGGGATCTTAGTTCCTCAACCAGGGATCAAACCTGGGCCCTGGCAGTAAAAGTGCCAAGTCCTAACCACTGGACCATCAGGGAATACCCACCAATTCCTACTTTCATTCCACAAATACTCCCTGCATTCCTCCTATGGAAGAAGCAAACTAGACCCTAAGAAGGCCATGATGATACCTGCATCAGAGCCCCACCAAATGGAAAGAAAGAACCGGTCAACAAATGCTTAAAGTGGATGTGACTTATGATCAAAGTCAGAAGGGAAGGAGCTTCCAAGCAGAAGAACTAACTCAGCAGCTGTTTGAACAGAGCATGAGTTTTAGCATCAGTTCAGTCCGGGTTTCAGCCTCTGGCTGCATCACCTATGAGCTTTGAAAACCCGTACAAGCCTCTTCACTTCGCAGCCTTCCTTTCTTCACCTGTAATACAGCACAGCTACCATCTCTGGGGTTGTAGAGAGGATGGTTTGCGATAACATATAATGTCGCTCAGACAGTGGCACATGGTAGAGATGCAACAAAAATCTGTTCTTTCCACTGGAGGGGATCCAGAAAAGACTTTCTAAAGAAGGAGCCATTTAGGCAGGATCCGAAGGAGGAGTACGGGCCTTGCCAGGTAGAGTGGGATGCTTTTCGAGGATGCTTTCCACAATATTGTGATTTCTGCCCAACTTTTCAGGAACCCATATGCCCACTGACTGACAGTAATTTTACAAAGCCAGACGTGTCTGTATTCTTTCGTGATCCAAAAAGAAAAACTCTTTTAATTTTTTGGTACTTAACGGTTGTTTTGTGGTAGTTACAAAACGTCCTCTAACTGCCAGCTACGCATCCGCCAAAAATATCACCGGGGGCATTATACGTGCCAAGAAACTAAAAGGAAGGCAGGAACTGGTTTCCTTCCATTAAAGCGGAGCGGTCTTGAGGTGGAAAACTAGCACTGAGGCTGAAGAAGAGGTACCCGAGCGGACAGCTGCACGCTGGGGTCCCCTGCCGCCTGCATGGATGGCTGTGCACCAAGGCGCTGGTGCTTTGCAGACTGCGCTGGGCTGCAGGGACCCATTAGTATCCAAGCTGCCCGTGAGCTTCCATTTCTCATGCACCTGAAATTCTGACCAAGGTGAGAAAAGAAATAAGAGAAAGCTCTCTCCCGGGGTTCGGGGCTGAGATCAGGGAAGCAACCTCGGTGGTGTCTCGGGCATGGCAATCCCAGGTGCGGGCTGTGGGCGCTACTGCAGGGAGGCCAGAGGGAAGCGTGGTCCATGGTGACAACGAGCTGATCGGCTCATGCGTGTCTGTGCGTGCGCAAAGCGCACATGCATGCACGCAGTCTCCCAGCCCTCCATGGCGCTATCCCCTGCTGGGCTGTGTCATCTTCCAGAGTGAGCACTGGAAACTCATCTCACCTCTAGTTGGTGGGGAGCATCAGAGAAGGAGGTGGTGCCTGTCTGCCTGTCCTCCCAGATCTCAGACTGGTCTCACTCTGCCTGGACTGCCCTCCCCCATCTCCTTTCCTGAACTTGAGGCTCAGTTCAAATGCCACTGCCTGGTCAACTGGACTGTAAGAGCCAGAGAATAGGGATTATACGGTCTTATTCACCATCTGTCCCTGGTGTTCAGCGCAGCTCCTGACACATAGTAGGTGCTCAGTAAAACTCATGTCAAGTGAGCGACATGCCCAGTCTTCTCTAGTTCCTTTGTCCCGTTAAGGGTGGAACTTCTAATTTCTCAGCCCATGTTTCATATCACATAACTGTTTCCATGCTTGTCTTCTCATCTAAACTAGGGACTCTTAACCAAGGGCCCACAGGTAAGTTTCAGGGGAATTCAGACACCCTGAAATGTACACAGAACGTGGCACCTAGGTTCATCTTTTTCTGGAGGGAAGGTCCCAGCTCTGACCAGGTTCTCGTGATTAGAATAAGGTTGGAAACTAGACTAGTCTGCAGAGGCCTGGGCTGTGCCCACTCGGAGGCCAGGGTCCTGGCTAGCACAATGCTTGATACACAACAGGTGATCAGGATGTGTTCGCTGAATGAGTGAGTGAGAGAATGGTCTTAAGCCCTGACTCTGGCCTCCACCATCACC
This sequence comes from Bos grunniens, assembly GCF_055505025.1. Lineage (NCBI taxonomy): Eukaryota > Metazoa > Chordata > Mammalia > Artiodactyla > Bovidae > Bos > Bos grunniens. Next base: position 46,420,378 of record NC_141183.1, on the reverse strand, counting down.
AGATTCCCAGACATGGATTCTTCCAGTCACACCACTGCCAGCACCACCCACCCATCCACTGATGGATGATAACTGCATCACAGAAGTCAGAGCAGGCCATGTGTCTCTGAGCCTCGGTTCCCTCACCTGTGAAATTGGAGATAAGTCTTGCTCTGCCTACACTCCTAAATGGTCATCGTGATCAAATGAAATAATAGGTTCTTTCACCCACATTCCGGAGAAGGCAATGGCACCCCACTCTAGTACTCTTGCCTGGAAAATCCCATGGACGGAGGAGCCTGGTAGGCTGCAGTCCATGGGGTTGCTAGGAATCGGACATGACTGAGCGACTTCACTTTAACTTTTCACTTTCATGCATTGGAGAAGGAAATGGCAATCCACTCCAGTGTTCTTGCCTGGAGAATCCCAGGGACAGGGGAGCCTGGCAGGCTGCCGTCTATGGGGTTTCACAGAGTCGGACACGACTGAATCGACTTAGCAGCAGCAGCAGTCACCCACATTCAAGAAATCCTTATTGAGCCCCCTCTGCACCAGGCTCTGGAGGTATGAAGAGAAAGGAGATATACAACCTGCCCTCAATGAGCTCATAATCTAATGGGGGAGACCAACAAGTGACCAGTTTCAACATGATGTGGAAACTGTGACCGCACTAGAGAAAAGCCCACAGGCTGCCAACCTGAAAAGTTAAAAAATGGAGACCTCTCAGGGACTTCCCTAGCGGTCCAGTGGTTAAGACACCATGCTTCCACTGCAGGTGGCACAATCCCTAGTCAAAGAATTAATATCCAGCGCACCACATGGCTAGAAACATTTTCTTAAAAATGGAGGCAGCTCAGAGGAGAAACAGAGATCTGAAGGATGAATGAATGTTAGCTAGAGAAGGAGAGATAAAGCGCATTCTAGGAAGGGGAAACAGCCGGTGCGAAGGCCAGGAGGCAAGAATATGGCACCTTTCTGGGGCTCCCAGCTTGCTCAGCACACAGTAGGAGAGTCAGAGAGACAGGCTGGAGGCATGATCAGGGACTGGATCATACAGGGATGCCAAAATTGGTCTTTTTCCAGAAAACAGTGGGGAGGGCTTTTGAGTCAAGGCATTGAAAAATGCAGATTTGTATTTTAGAAAGCTGACTCTTGGCTACAAGATAGAGAGCTCATTGGAAAAGCAAGATGCAGAGGACCAAGACTAGTCAGGAGCAAATGGTAGCCATCCGGGGAAGAGGTGAGGGTGGCGTGCAGACTCGGGGCACAGAATGGAGTCCGCAGACGCCAGGTCAGTGGCAGCAACCAGACCTGATGAATTAATGAGAAAGCGTTTATAGATCAAAAGGGCGGCTTCTTCAATATAGTAGCGCTTCCTCATTCTGTATGTGGGAGCCACGTGAAGTCATTTCAGCCTGCCACAGGCTCCACAAGGCTAGGCTTTCTAGTTTCAAAAGAAGGGGAAGGGCCTTTTCTTTCTATCTGTGAATTCTTTTATCTCTATGGTCGTACAGAGGCAAAACCACTTAGGAACAGTCAAGAGGAAAGGAGTGCTTTTGAAAATAAAGTGACATTAACTCAGGACAGTGTTTGGAAATTGGGGGACCTAAAAGATGCACAGAAATTGCTTTTTGCCAGCAGCTTGGAAGAAGTGCCTAGAAATGCCCCCTAAACAGATCGGGAGGAAAAAAGCATTTCAGCCCAGATCAGACCATGGGTTAAAAATGATGCAAAAGATCAGTGTCAGAGAGAAAGAATTTGAGAAAGAAAAATGCCTAATCAGTATCAATTTAATAGGCCACTTAAACAGTAAAAGAAGAAATGTTGATGTTCTATGGTGGCGATTTTATAATCACTGGAGTACTTAGCTTCATGTAAGCCATCTCATATTCATTAGAAATAAGAGGAATTTTATTCATTGGAAAGAACTCTTCAATTTACAACATCTTAATTGCTCAGGGGTTTAAATTCTGATAAAGGAAGCTCATTGTTTGTAAAATTTCCTTTTTAATTAAAAAAAATTTTTAATTTATTTATTTTGGGCTGCACTGTGTCTTCGTGGCTTCGCACAGGCTTTCTCTAGCTGCAGCGAGCAGGGACTACTCTCTCATTGTGGTGCATGGGCTTCTTCTTGCTGTGGCTTCTCTCGTTGCAGAGCACAGGCTCTAGGGAATGCAGGCTTCAGTAGTGCTGGCTCACAGACTTAGCTGCCTCACTGCATGTGGGATCTTCCAGGACCAGGGATTGAACCTGTGTTGCCTGCATTGGCAGGTGGATTCTTAACAACTGGACCACCAGGGAGATTCAGAAGTTCCATTTTCTGTGGGTGTGGGGGAGTCAGGCAGCGGGGAGAATTTGTTCATTATGATAAAGACACTGGGGTTGGTATGGAGCTTGGTGGCTGCATCAGGAAGAATGGGCTGGATTATGGTTGGTAAGAAACAACCCCCGAATCTTGGTGGCTTAACGCAACATAATCTGGTTTCTGGCTCATGTTTTGTGTCCAGTGTGGCTCCACAGCAGGTCACTCAGGGATCCAGACTCCATCTCCGTGTGACCAAAAGTCACACTGCAGGGGCGTGCAGCCCTACCCTACCACATGCCTGGGAGGAGAAGACTGTGGAGAGGCCCACTGACTGCCCAGCGGCACAAAGCCATCGAGCCCTTCACACCCCCACTAAGACGGCAGCACTTCAAAAGCAGGGCCCAGCTCATGAGTCTTGGTCCCACCAAGACAGTGCCTCTTCCAGAGTACATGATGGTGGATTTTTGACAAATGTATGAAGGAATGTATTGACACATGGATCTGATTTTCAGAACTTGTTGAGCTTTTCTAAATGTGTAGGTCCTGAGAAGTCTGCCTATGTTCTTTCAGCCAATTTTCCTTCAAAATTTTCTGAGTCCCCAGAGGGGAACACAGCTGGTTTCCTGAAGCCTCCAGAGCAGACGCCCGAGGCAAGGGAGGGACTCTGAAGTCTCTACTTCCACCAGGCTAATGGAGCAGCTGGCCTGTCAGCGGTTTCGTCCCCGGGTTGTCTGGGACTCAGGAATTAGCCATCAGAGGCCAAGAGGGAGGAAAAAGAGTAGCATAGATGATGTCTTTATTTTGTGTTAGGCATGGTGCTGCCAGCTTTGCTGAGCTTTTCTCCTTTAAGCCTCACAGCCGCCCTGGAAGGAAGATGTTATGCTTCCCCTCCCCCACCCCATTTTCCCATTGAGAGAACTGATACTTGAGAAAAATAAGGCATTTGCCCAAGATCTCATGGCTACTAAGTGACTTAGAACCCAGGTCTGCCCTGCTCTAAGCCAGGGCTTTGAACCACTGGGCTGACATCTGTCTTCTACAGCCAGGTCGCACACAAGCTGCAAACCATTTTTTTTCTCTGAATTTCCAGCCATGTGTTGACAGGAAAAAAATAATAATAATAATAAGGATTGAAATTTGAGAATTCTGTCTTATTCGAGGCATTACTGAGTTGAATGTACTGAGTTGGAAGAGCCTCTAAAAGTACTGAAACACGATATGGAATAAGCAGTGGGACTTCCAGATCTGGAGTCCTGAGAAGACATTTGAACTAGTGACAGAAATGTGCTAGGCAACACAAACCGTGGCTTCAGTGAAATTTCCTAGGTAGGAAAAAAGATGTTCGTTTTTACTGGCTGTTAGAGAGAACCAGGAGCAGAATAAGATGAAAAACTTGGGGTTTTCAAATCCTGGCACCATCTTGCTGCCCCTCAGGCTCAGAGATGATACATCAAACCATACCTGTGTGTTAAAAGACTTGATGCCTTCCTGGGCATTTAAATGCTGGCCTTTATGGAGCCAGAGCTAGCCTTGACTCTTGGGTATGTTGGTTGGTCACACATCTGAAGTCCTGTGGAGTGGAAGAGGGAAAACCTAGAAACCCAGATCAAGTGGATGGTGCTCCATGTGTTGGGCTCATCACCAACAACTCCCAATTGGTCAGGGCTGTGCAGAGTGGGATGGGTTGCCTTAGGAAGTAGAGGGCTCCCCATCACAGCGAAAGTGGGGTAAATATTTGACACCAACATTATAGAAAGGTGTATGATGATTGAGCCATCTGATCTTGAGTCCATTATGATCTGTGAGATCTTTGAATTCTTTCAGGCAGGAAGTTCTTAAGCTCTTCTGTTGGATTCCTGGATGTATTTTGTGTTTGTTTTTTGAGGGGTGGGGGTACAGGAAACACAGGGCCTCTTGTAATGTGTATGTGAGAGCTACACAAACATGCAGACAATTGCCTTGGTGGAACCTGCATGACAGGAGACAGGCAATGCTACAAAAACAAAGTCTTAAAGGACTGAGGTCCCTTTCCCTCCTGTCTGCATTTGGAGCGCTGTCCTAAAGGACTTTCAGTTGACAGATTTTTCCTACTTGTGCCTTTAATTTTTCGAACTTATGCTCCCCCATCTCCTAGTCAAATAGTATTCTGCTTTTCAAATGACAATGGGAAGCCATTTCCTACTTGTAGGTAATTTAGAGATGAATCTTTTTATGACAGAAGCAACCTCCGATGGGTTCCAGCTATCTAGACTTCTGCGTACTGAGTCTTCTAAATCAGGGTCCTGCCATTTGGCTCACCCACTTCCCCCATTAGATTTAAATCACCCTGCCGGTCATTTCTATGAAAAAAAATTTTTTTAGGTGAATAAAACTAGAGGAAGAATTTACCAGAAGGATGTCTTGGCTACACTTGGTCCTCTTGGAAGGGCTCCCACATTACCACGTAATGACCACATTACCACGTGCATGTTTCCAGCGCTGCTGGGAGTATGGTCTTCTTTGTCAGTTCTATATTATTAGCTTCCAGAAAGCTCTCTCTCCTCCATTGCCTTCCTAGCACAGGACAAGATTGGCTCTGAAGTGGATTGACTCATCTTGGGGGTCTTGTGCATTTCCTGGTACAAAAGGGCACCAAGAGGCCCGCTCAAGCCTGCAGAAATTATTCTTTCTGCACATATTGTTATGTATTATGCTTCTTCAGTGGTGTCCAGGAGCCTTCTTTCTGAGTGTGTGAAAAGACACTCACTTGGGACACAGCACGGGTTCTCTGACCCCAGGGCTTCCTGGGATCATCTCCATCAGCTGGAGGAGCACAAGAGACACTTGGGTTCCCTAAGTCCGGGTGGCGTTTTGGAAAGAGAAGAGCTTTGAAGGCAGACAGGCTTGGCTTCAAAGCCCAGCTCCCCTGCTTACTAGCTGTGTTATTCTGGGTCCATTATGTAACCTCCCTGAGCCTCTGGTTTCTTATTTGTGATAATAATAGTTAACTTTGAATGAGGGTTCGCTGTCTGCAAGGCCCTAAGCTAAGTGGTTTATATGCCTTGTCTAATTGAATCTTTACAGCAGATCTTGGGGTGATGTAAAGCATCTTTCTCCATTTCATTGCTTCAATCAAACACTGTCTCAGCATCACAGACTGTGGGAGAGGATTTGGAAGGAAGAGACACAGCAGAAGCTGATCATCCCTGGAGGTGGGGGGTGGGACCTGGGTGGGGGTGGGAGCTGGGTGTGTGTGGTCGCTGCAGAACCACCATCTTTGAAGATGGAAGACACCGTCTTCACCACTGGCCAAGGCTGGGTGAGGGGCCCACCTCTATTCTCCCATCACCCCCTCTCTCCTTGCCTATTGCCATATCCATCCCTTCCACCCAACCAGACTGTGAGTCCCTTCAGGGCAGGGACTCTTTCTTATCTCTGAGTCCTCAGGACCTCCTGCGGTACCTGGCAGGTATCTGATGCTCAGTGAAGGAAGTTGAACAGAGGAATAAATAAAGGAATGAATCAGTCCATTTAGCTAGAAATACCTCTGACTAAGTCACTAAGATTCCAGTCCCAGCCCAGCCTTACCCTAGATAAGTAACTTCCGCTCTCTGTACCTCAGTTTCTTCTTCTGTGAAATGAGGGAATTAGAAAGGATAAGGTCTCAAGGTCCTCAGAGCTTGGCAACTTGGTAACATCTACAACCGCTAATCAGTACCAAGGGCTTCCCAGCTGGCTCAGTAGTAAAATCCACCTGCCAATGCAGGAGACACAGGAGACACCTATTCAATCCCTGGGTCGGGAAGATCCCCAGAGAAGGAAACGGCAACCCACTGCAGTATTTCTGCCTAGAAAATCACATAGACAGAGGAGCCTGACGGGCTACAGTCCACGGGGTAGTAAAGAGTCGGACAGGACTAGGTACAAAACACAGACAGACTGAGAAGTTCAAGAGCCTGCAGGTTCCAGGAAGTCTCCCTCTTTGACCAGTAGATAGCACAAGCTTGACCCAGGGAGGATGGAGAAGGATTCAGATGACCCACCCACTCAATGGGAAATCTCATTTTCCAGCTGGCACTCACATTGTGTCTATAGTGTAGACAGCCCTGCTCAGCACTATAGCAGATTCAAAAGAACTGAGTTCCATCCCTGGGCTTTATGGGACATAGGACCTGTCTACAAACATCCATCATGCAGGGTGCATCAGGGGAAGAGTCTCAGGAGAGGTCTGAGCCATCGTGTTCTGCTATTCATAAGTAAATAGTGATAACATCTGGTTGGAGATGACAAGGACTTCTTCCTCTAGGAAATGGCATTCAAAGGGCCCCAGAGGATGAGTTGGACTTGCACACATAGAGATTGAGGAAGACGTGTCAGGCAGAGGGCTTGGAGGTGGGCAAATGGGCCAGAAAATCCTTGTTTGGGAAATGGTAGATGATCTGATTTTGCAGAGCACAGCATTTATCCAGGAGAGATGCCAAAAGAAGGCTGTGAGAGCTCAGCCCAAAACCCTATGGAGTAAGAGCTTAAACACCAGAGTGAGGAGTTTGTATCTAACGCAGAAGGCAGTGGGGAGACATTTAAGATTTTTGAATCCAGGAGTAAGAGCCAAGCTACCTTTGGAAAAATCCATTTGGCTTCATAAGTAGCAGTGTTTGGAGAGAAGAGATGCAAAAACTGAAAGTGGGAGATGGGGGACAATGTTGAGACTGTGACAATGGTCCAGGGAGAAATTACAAGGAACTCAACTAGGGCGATGGTCGTGGTACTCAGAAGCTAGAAGCAGAATTGGGAGCCACTGTGGGAGGAAGCCCTGTAGCTTGCTAAGTGACTCCAGAGGTCAAGAGAGGAGTCCCCAAGCTTCCCTGGTGGTTCGGTGATTAAGAATCTGCCTGCCAGTGCAGGGGACACCAGTTCGATCCCTGGTCTGGGAAGATTGGACATGCCACAGGGCAACAAAGCCCCTACATCACAACTATTGAGCCCACGCTCTAGAGCCCGTGAGCTGCAACTACGGGGCCCCGGTGGGCTGCAAGTACTGAAACCCACACACCTAGAGCTTGAACTCTCCACCCAGAGAAGCCACCGCAGTGAGATGCCCAAGTGTAACCCCCACCTCATGGCAACTAGAGAAAGCCCATGCACAGCAACAAAGATCTAGTGTAACCAAAAATAAAATTAAAAAAAAAAATTTTTTTTAAAGGAGTCCCATCTACCTCTCAGGCTTCGGTTATGGCTGACTTGCCATTTGTGTGCAGAAGTACAACCAAGAGAAATGACGGAAGGAGGAGAGGCTGATTCAATGGCATCGGGGCTGGTGAAGGCGGAGATGCAGATGGCAAATGCGTTTGGGACATGTTAAGTGTCACGTGCCAGCCTGATGCTTGGAGCTGGATCATGTGATCAGGCAGTGCGCACCTACTATGTGCCTAACTCCATGGGAATCTTTGTAGGCATCGGCTCACTTAGTCCTCCACAACCTGCCTGGGAGACAGGCACTCCTCTCCCTTCAGCCGTAAGATACTGTGATGCTGTGATTCCAGTCTGTTACCAAATGATGCTCTTTTCATCAGAGCAAGTCAAATTCTGCCTCTTTCTTGAGCTCTTCGGAGGAAACAAACAAATCGCTGTCATCTCTAAAGCTTTAGTGAAATCTGACATCCCCTGATGAGTTGTCAAGATGCTTTCTGCAGAGCTGGCTCTGTGCTATGCCATTCTGCTCCCCTCGTGCAGGAGAGCAGGGTTCTGTTTGCTCCGACTCTGGGCTCCGCCGGCTGTCTTAGACCTCACTGTATTTCCTTCAGCCCATCTCCTTCCAGTCACTGCAAAGATGAGGCCAGGAGGGGCGGGCCTTACTTGAAGCCCTAGGGAAGCAGGTCCTGATTTCACTCAGGAGTCTTGGGGCATGTGGCGTGCCAGGACCTCAGTGATCCTGCAGTTGGGGCGAGGGGACAGGCTTCTAGGGCCCCAGAAACAAGGAGGGGGGCAACCATTTCTTCATTTTCCCAGCTAACTGTCCCCCACAGTACTTGGTCACTGTCCTTTGAAACTATTTTTTAATATTAAATATTTTTAATTTAATATTTTACAATATTATTTTATTTGGCAGCCCTAGATCTTAGCTGCAGCACACAGGATCCTCCACCTTTAATTGTGGCATTTGAACTCTTATTTTGGCATTTGAGATCTAGTTCCCTGACCGGGGATTGAAACCCCAGACCCCCTGCTTTGGGAATGCAAAGTCGTAGCCACTGGACCACCAGGGAAGTCCCTCCCCTTTGAAATTTGACCTTCAACTTTGCGTTCATTAGCTACATTCTTAGATCATTTCTCCCTCTAGACTATGAGCTACTTGAGAGCAGAGAAGGCAAGGAAAGGAAGTAATGTTTCATTAGCACCTATTAGGGGTGGAACAAAATGCTGTCACTTTACAGCTCTTAGAATATTTCATCCTTACAACAACCTGACGGAAGGAATTCTCATGCCCACTTTCCAGATGCAAAAATTTAAGATTAAAGCAATTGAGTGAATTCAGAAAAGCTATTAGACAAGTGCCTGGTGCAAATGCTCTATCAATTATAGCAATTATTACTGAATAGCTTGTCACAGGACTCGGAGCCTGGAATTCAGTCCCGTGTGGACTGTGTCCAGAGTCCATGCACCCTTCATCCCTCAGGGTATCTCAGTGTCCACTGTAGGAATTTAGAATGTGCTTACCAGTGGACCCTTTATCTTTTTCATGTATATTCTTGACCCTTCCACACCCTGCACAAGGCTTGGAATATCTCATCGCATCTCCAATAATTCATTATTCAATGAATGATTCGTTGACTGAATGAAGGTGTGCATGTGTGTGCAGCTGGGTGTGTAGTTGTGTGTGTGTGTGTGTAGTTAGATGTGTCACTGTGGGTGTTGGGGGATTGTGTGCATGTGTATGTGTGTTAATGGTTTGGGACAGCTTTTCTTGGAGAAGCTCATGAGCTCTCTCCAATGTCACTGCCACCCCTGCTAAGATTTGGGCCACAAGGCGTTGGGTCAGTGACTGGAGGAAGTTCTGCCAATTACCCTCCAATTACACCCCTGCCCCACCACTACCACCCACCATCCCTGCGGTAAGTCCCACTGGAAAGACCTCAGTGAGCCCTTGAATCAAGGGGAGAGCCTGGAAGACAGCAGCTCATCAGAATCCCAGCAAGGTTACCGAGTCGCCTAAATATGGAAACTGCCACCCTGCCAAAAGGGAGATGAGCTCATGTCAGCTACAAACACAGAGCCCAGGGCGGGCGGGCCGGGAGGAGACATGACGGGACTGGTGACCAGACACGTGTGCTGGGCTCAGACTGGCCCTGGGCCAGGCCCAGGTGAGAAAAAAGCCGGCTGGGAATTTGGAAGCCAGCCTCCGGAGAGCGGGGGGGTGGGGGGGGTGTGGGGAGAGTGGTGCAGGGTGCAGGCTTTGTGGCCAGGACGCGTGTGCCCACCAGTTCTACTTATGTGACCTTGAGTAAGGCACTCAGCCTCCCAGAGCCCTGGTTTACTCCCCTAGAAAGTGAGGTCAACTGCAGTTGAAGGTCTAAGGATCCTCCTACCAGAGGGTTTTGCCAGGCTGTTCCCTCTACACTTTTCCCCAAGGCGTGTACATGGGCTGTTCTTCATCCCCCTTTGAATCTTTAATTCCCTGGGGTCTAGTGGTTAAGACTTCACCTTCTAAAGCAGGGGATGTGTGTTCCATTCCCGGACAGGGAGCTAAAATCCCACATGCCTTGTGGCCAAAATAGCAAAAGATAAAACAGAAACAAAACAAATTCAATAAAGATATTAAAAATGGTCCACATATTAATTAAAAAATCTTTAAAACAAAATAAGAAATGTGACCTTCTCAGTGAGTCTGTGCTAAGCATCTACTTAAGACTGTGACCAGCCCTGACATTTTTGGGTCCCCCTTCCCTGCCTTCGCATGTTTTCATAGTCCTTTTCTCCCCATGGCATTTATCATCTGATGTGTTATATATCTTACTTGTTGTTTATCCCCACTAGGATGTGAATCCCATGCGCTCACATCTGTTTGTGCGATGCTATGTAATTCCATACCTAGAGCGGTGCCCAGGATCTAGTAGGTATACAATAAATATATGTTGGATAAATGCATAAGTGGTTAAATGAGGAAAGGAAGGAAAGAACGAGCGAGGGAGGAAGACGGTGCATGGAAATCAGTTGGTGCTGTGTGCCTGGTGGTAGCTGGTGGGTAGATGACATCTGGCGAGGGATCCACCAGAGGTAACATGGGAGGGTCTCCGAGTGTGGGCAGAGGATGGCAGCACGTTCCACTGAAGGCTAGAACATTCACTGAGCCAGCTCCCGGTCTCCCACCGTAACAGTAGATGTTACTACTTCTCTGGTGGTAATTGTATTCCAGGCTGGTGATGAGATTTGGGGAAGCCCCTCATTCCTGCTGAAAGCCAGCTACAAGCATCCCCCAGACTGGGTCTCTGCTGTCGATAGCTTCATCTCCCCCATCTTTATGTCCTTTTTATTGGCTGTGATTTCAGAGCAGTGTTTCCTGACATTGCCCCAGATTTGCTCCTCTGTGCACATGAGCCAAGCTGGGGCCAGGGCTGCAGAGATGCCCAACGGCCATTCCTCACCCACAAGCTGTGTTCGCAGCTCACGGTCCATGGGGAGGCTTGCAGTCTGTGCGGCACTTGTCAGCACCTCCTCACCCAGGCCCCACCCCAGCCATCTTCCCATCAGTCAGGCAGATGGAACCTATCACCGGAGTTTTTCTGCTCTTGGCCACCCTCTCTCGGATGTGTTCTACAGAAATAGCAGACAGCTTCTGCTGTTCCTGCTAAGGTCACCTGCATCTAGTTGAGAGACTCTCTCCATGCAGAATGAAGGGAGAACGATCTCCAAGTGGCCTAGACATGTGTAGACAGCTGCTCTGGCATTCCCATGACAGAGCAGAGCGCTGGTGAGGCAGAAGGAAGTCAAAGTAGGACCTGAGTGCAGAGCTGCCAAGGTCACCCTGAAGCCAGGGTCAGGGTGGGAGGGCTCTAGTTGTTAAGCCACAGGACTTGAGTTCAGAGTAAAGATTCTGCATTGCATTTTTGAGGCTCAGTTTTCCCATCTATAAAACAGAGATAACAACCTTTGCTTTGGGGTTATTTTGAGGATTAGATAAGATAATATAAATGAAGTTACTTGATCATCTTAAAAGCTATACAATGTTTTCTTTCTCATAAGAGGCTCCAGGTGGGAGTGAAACATCAGCTCTAGACATCCAAAAATGTTAGCAATAATCATGATCCACGGAGCGTTTTTTTTCTGTGTGTAGGGCATTATGCTAAGCCCTCTGTGTGAATTGTCCAATTATATTCTTCCAAACCTAGGAGTTTGATGCTGTCATGAGCCTCACGTAACAGTTGAGGAGGGACTTCCTTGGTTGGTCCAGTGGCTAAGACCCCAAGCTCCCAGTGCAGGGGGCCTGGGTTTGATTCCTGGCTAAGGAACTAGATCCCACGTGCCACAACTAAAAGGACCCGTGTGCTGTGACAAAGATCAAAGATCCCACATGCACCAATTAAGACACAGTCAGACAAATAAACAAATAAATATGAAAAATAAATAAATAAAACAGTTGAGGAAATTGAGCCCCAGGGAGGTTAAGTAACTTGTCTGAATGATACAGCTAGAAAGCAGTCTGCCTCCAGAGCCCCAGCCCTTATGCCCGGCATATGTGTGCTCGCTCGCTTCAGCCATGTCCAATTTTGCCACCCTATCAACTGTAGCCTGCCAGGCTCCTCTGTCCATGGGATTCTCCAGACAAGAATACTGGAGTGGGTTGCCATTCCCTTCTGCAGGGGATCTTCTCAACCTGGGGATTGAACCTGAGTCTCCTGCGCCTCCTGCATTGCAAGCAGATTCTTTACCTGCTGAGCCACCAGGGAAGCCCGATGTGTGGCATAGATCTGCTCAGACCACCATATGGGAAGACCCATGAGGAAGTTCTAACCCAAGGCTGGTCCATTTCAAGCCACTTTGGGGGGAACTCAGCATCCTCCATGGAGGAAGCCTGAAACAGATAATTAGGAGAACTCAATTTTAGTGATTATGTATGACCTATGACCCTTCACCTCTCTGGGCACCAATTTCTACATCTATAAAACTGGAGGAAGAGGGAAGATTGGATCTAGAAGAGCCTCTCTCGCCCTTTTGCATTCTTGCCCACTAAGGCAGGGTTAAAGGACCGACAGCCTCCTGCCCCATCTGCTCTCAGTTCCATCAGGAAAGATGGAACTTTCCATCTGAAAGCATTTCACTGCAGACCATTTGGGGGTAACATTAGAGATGTATCTTCTTTAGGAAAGGGGAATGGATGATTCATCGTTGAACTGCCCTACACATGTGCTATAAAACTCAGCCATTGAAAAATCATAAGCCCAAATTACTGTTGTTAAGCAAACAACCCACAACAAATAAATTGGTCATGATGAAACTGAACTAATGGTAATTTATAATTAAAAAGCAAGATTGGTGGCAATTGGAAAGCAGTACCAGCTCAAGAGAGTATTGCCAATGTTCTCAAGGATAACAGCCCCCCTCTCCTGATCTCCGCAGGGCTTTTTAACTCTGGGAGGGGTTCAAGTACATGAGAGTTTGAAGTGCCACTCATGTGGCTTGGGACTTGAGGACAGAACACCAAATGGGAGTCTTTGGTAAACTCTGACGACACACTCATTTTCACCTTAAATGCTGTTGTTTAATAACTCACTGCACCTCGCTAGATAACATGGGTGGCTCTCTATCAGCATGCACTTGTCCCTGCACCAAGCCCTCTGCAGGCTTCATCTCAGGGTCCAAGGTTGGTTTTCGTCTTACAAATAAGATCCAAGAGATGGAGCAACTTCCCTCAGGACACATGGCTAATAAGTGGTGGAATTCAGTTTTGAATCCAGGCCATCAGGCTCCGAGTCTGCTGAGCTATCCTGTGCATGGTAGACCACTGAGAAGTAAGTCCAGTAACAGGTAAAAGTGGACATCTTTGGCGATGCCTGTCTTTCATCTAAAAGAACCAAGAGAGGAATTTGGTTATTGGGTGCATTCAGAGCTTGCCAGATCCTTGGAGTTTGTGTTGATCCACAGACCACGGTCCTGCCAGCAGCTAATCGTCCACCTGGCAGCTAATAGGCCTCCTGATCCACCTCACCACTCAGCCCTTAGACAATGCTTCTCAGCCAAGGGTGGTTTTACTCCCACAACAGACACCTGGCCATGTCGTGGCTGCCGCAGCTTGGGAAGATGGAGATGCTACTGGTGCTTGGGGCTTACCTGGTGGCTCAGCAATAAAGAAGCCACCTGCAATGCAGGAGACGCCAGTTCGATCCCTGGGTCAGAAGATCCCCTGGAGGAGGGCATGGCAACCCACTCTAGTATTCTTGCCTGGAGAATCCCATGGACAGAGCAGCCCAGCAGGCTACAGTCCACAGGATTGCAAAGAGTTGAACACGATTAAAGCAACTTAGTACACGTGCACTGGTACTTAGTGAGTGGAAGACAAAGATGCTGCTACGCGTGCTCCTATGCAGGAGACAGCCTCCCAAAACACAGAACTATCCAGCCCCAAACATCCAGCCTAACAGCGCTAAGGCTGAGAAGCCCTGCCCTAGACTCACGGCTCCAAAGCAAGGTGCCCTTGGGACGTGTATACAGAAGATGGCTTCGGGCTGAGTAGAAAATAAGGGATCTTGAATCTTCAAGTTTATGCGTACCTGAGGCAGAAACAGAGTGAGCAAGAGAGGCAAGATTACCTGGGTGGAATGTTGTGTTCATCACTCTCTAGCTGGGTGACCATGGGCAAGTTGCTTAACTCTCTGAGCCTCAGTTTCCTCATCTATAACAACAATATCTTGCTAGAGAGTTGTTGTGACATTTCAGTGACATAGGGGCATTTCCTGGGCTTGCATAGTGTCTGGTACGCGGGAGGTCCCTGATAACTATCATTTCTGGAGGTGATGGTGATGCAAGATGAGGACAGGGCAAGGTGAGGACAGCTCCTCTCAGGAGGAGCTGAGAGAACATAGCAAGGAGTAGAGCTCAGGGCCATGGACAGGACAGACAGCAAATGGGTAGGACCACGTGTCCTTCACATTCACGTACACACCCCCGCCCCGGATCCAACACCGAGGAGGAAAAATGTAGCAGACCACTGGGACACACCCTTCCCTAACATGACCCCCACCCCCAGTCTTTTTACTAGCTGTGACTCAGAGAGCCGCCCACCTTTTGCAAGAGGCAATGGCTGGATTCATTCATTCAAGTACTTCCTGAACACCTCCTATGTGCTAAGCATTGCTCTAGGCGCCTGAGATGGAGCAGTGAACCAAACAAACAAAAATCTAGTCTTGAAAGGCAGACAATAGACATCAGTAAGTTTATACGAGTGGTGTACCAGATGGGGATAAGTACCACGGAGATAACTAGAGGAGCAGAAATGATGGGGTGCACCAGCAGGTTCGTTTCAGTTTTAAACAGGGTGGCATTTGAGCAAAATCTTGCAGAGGGGAAAGGACCAAAGTGGACCCTGGGGGAAGGACATCCCAGGCAGAGGGACCCACAAGTGCAGAAGCTGGAGGTGGTAGCAAGCTTGGAGAGTTTAGGGGAAAACAAGGGAGGAGCAGTAGATGAGATCAGAGAAGAGACGGGAAGTATCAGTTACACGGTGCAGCACAAGACACGGTGACCCAGAGTGAGAGGGTAACCAGCAGAGGGCGATGTGGAGGAAACACTGTATCAGTGACTCCAAGGCCTGTGCTGCAACTATGCAGTATGGGGAAGGGGAAGGGCAGGGAGATCATCCACTGTCCAAGTGAGGCTTGGTGGTCCTTGGACCAACGTGGCAGCAGGGAGGTGGTGACACGCTTGGGTTCTGGACAGATTGTAAAAGTAGATCCAGTGGGATTTCCCAGTGGGTTAGATGTGGGCTGTAAGGGAAAGAGAGGAGTGCCTCCAGGACATCTGGCCCAAGAAACCGCAAAGACGAAGTAAGCCATGTACTGATAAAAGGAAAACTAATGTGGAGGAGAAAGATGAAGAATTTTGAAATGAGGCAGACTGAGCTTGCTCCTGGCTCTGCTACTTAAGGAGAAGAAAGGGGGTAACGGTGGATGAGTTGGTTGGATGGCATCACCAACTCAATGGACATGAGTTTGAGCAAACTCCAGGAGATGGTGAAGGACAGGGAAGCCTGGAGTGCTGCAGTCTGTGGGGTCTCAGAGTTGGACAGAACTGAGTAACTGAATTGAATGGCTACTTAAAGAATACAGAATCAGTCACTTAGCTCTGCAGAGGCTCAGTTCTTTCATCTGTAAAATGGGCATCACGGTACCTCTCTTGCAGGGATGTGATGAGGATCCAAAGAGATGAGCCATGAAGGCTGGCCCGAAGTAAAATTGGTGCCATTTCCTCAGTGATGTCATTCTTGGCCTTCTCATTGTTATAGCCCCTGACTCTGCTGATGGGCTGGATTCCTGAGTTGCCTGGGGTTGGAAGAACCACTGGAGTGGTAGCCTCTCATTTTGATTGGCCAGGGAGAAGATGGAGCAGCTGGCTTTGTGCCTGGACTAAGCCTCACCTCGTGAGCTAGCACCACCTTGGGTCTCTGTCCTGCCCTTTGCGGGGAAGATCTCTGTCTCAGTAACCTTCCCAGGACCCCCAGCTCCTCCCAGACCCACTGTGACCCGGAAGCATTCCCCTGAAAGGAAAGGGGAGAATTGAAACCTGTATTTCCTCAGGGGCCCAAACAGTTGTTCCCAGTGATTCATAGAATCACCCACGGAGTTCTTTAAATATAATGCTCAAGCCACCACCCCAGTGCCCAAGCTGATTTAATCAGCCCTAAGTACAGTCCAAGGACTGGTCATTTTCTAAAGTTCCCCAGGTAATTTCAATGTTATAGCTAAAGTCTGTGAAATGGCGAACCAAGTTACAATTCTGTCCATTTTATAGATAAAATACTGAGGCCAGAGAGGTTGAGTGACTTCTCCAGGGCCTCTCAACTGCTAAGGGGTTGAGCCAGGATGCAAAGCCTGGTAGGTCTGACTCCAAAGTCTTTCTACCACATCGAGCCATTCACTAAAAAGGGCTTATAATATAGGTAAATATCATGTGGCTCATTAACTCCTTTATAGGAAGACTTGGGATGGCAGAAATGGTCAAAGAAGTTCAATCTGAAGTGTTAGGAAGCCCCTGAAAAATAAAAGCAGGTATCCAGAGTGAGTCAGAAGTCAGTAAGGGGGTTTCCTCGGTGGTCCAGTGATTGCAAATGTGCCTTGCAATGCAGAGGACACGGGTTCAATCCCTGGTCCAGGAAGATCCCACATTCTGTGCAGCAGCTAAGCCCGTCAGCCACAACCGCTGAGCCCACGTATCCTAGAGCCTATGCTTTGCAACAAGAGAAGCCACCACAATGAGAAGCCCACACAAAGAGTAGCCCTGTTTACTACAACTAGAGGAAGCCCTCTCGCAACAATGAAGACCCACCACAGTCAAATACATAAATAAATCTTAAAAAGAAGAGATCCGTAAGGGAAATGGATTCAGTCTGCAGAAGTTCAGTTTATAGACAACTTCTAGAGACACATCTTCGGGGCACTTTCAAGAGTCACTGCACGGGTGGAGACTTCCCTGGTGGCCCAGTGGCTAAGACTCCACACTCCCATTGCCAAGGGCCTGGTTTCCATCCCTGGGCAGGGTACGAGATCCCACATGCCGCAACGAAAGGATGCTGCACACCATAACTAGGATCTGGTGGGACCAAATAAAAGAAATTAAAGGAAAAAAAGAGCCATTGCCTTGGAGACCAGAGATGCCAGCCCTTAGAGTGCCCACCTGCTGCTTGGGGCAAGAAGCTGAGGGTTAGGTTAGAAACCGCTCAGCCAGCATCACTGAGCGCTCAACCAACGCCAGACTGGAGGCTGGGCACGGGGGTCCTTACTGACTTAGAGACCCTTCCCAGCAAACCTGGGGCAGAGCGGGCCCTGCTGCTGCTCATGTGGATGGGAAGTCCCAGGACTGCAGCTGGAGCCGCTACCTTCACAGGTGGTACCTGGAGAAAAGACAGAGCCACGGCTGCCAACAGCCAGTGGAGGTGAAAGACAGCCAGGAGACTGGAGGCTTGGCCTTCCGTGTCCTCCAGAGCAATTAGAAATGCAAATAAGACACACAATAATTACACACAAGTTTTCACTTCTCTTCCAGCCTCACAAACCACCTGTTATGAAATTAAAGAGGATTTATTTTTTAATTAATGTGACAGTAATTAGCGGAGAGTTCAGATGCTTAGAACAGGGCCTGCATGGGGGAGGAAGAAATTGGAAAAAAAAAAAAAAAAAAAGAGTGTGTGATTTTGTTTTGCAAAAAAAGTTCTGAGCTAGTTTGAGATTCCGTAAGCGCTCCTCTCTGCATTCAGAGCCACCCACAGATGTGTTTGGAACAGACAGCCAAGGAACACATTTTAAAACAAAAGAGGGCTGTGGGGGGAAAGCCCAAGCGGACTTAATCAGGCCTGGGTTTGAATCCGATGGCTACTGCATGGCTGTGTAGCCTAGAGAAAGTTGCTCAACTTGTCTGAGCCCTGGTTTCCCTTCAAGATCATAATACCTGCCTCCCCAAGATTGTCATGAGATTGTTGGGAAGAGTTAAGGGGGAAATGGTACCTGCCTCTCCACTCATATTTTTTTTTTAATATTTATTTATTTGGCTGCCTAAGGTCTTAGTTGCCTCATACGGGATCTTTCGTTGTGGTGCATGGACTCTCCAGTTGTGTCGCTGAGGCTCGGTAGTTGCGGTACAGAAATGTAATAGTTGTTCCAAGGCATGTGACATCTTCCTGGACCAAGGATGGAACCCCTGTCCTCTGCGTTGGCAGGTGAATTCCTCACGAGTGGATCACCAGGGAAGTTCCTCCATCCATTTTTGAAAGAGTAAAAAATAATTATCAATCACCATGAAAGCATAAGAATATACAGGGTCACATTGCCAGAGGCTGGATGTGCTGTGAGGCGCCTGTGTGCCCAGGACTGTCTTGGGTTTAGTACTGGAGGTCCCATGTCTTGGACTAATTGGGATGCGTGGTCATCCTGGTTTTGGGAAAGTGGACCTTGAGGTGAAGCTTAATGCAGAGTGTCCATTAGGGGGCACCCTCGGGACCCACTGGCGCTAGTGGTAAAGAACTTGCCTGCCAACGCAGGAGACATAAGAGACTTGGGTTCAATTCCAGGATTGGTAAGATCCCCTGGAGGAGGAAATGACAACCCACTCCAGTATTCTTGCCTGGAGAATCCCCATGGACTGAGGAGCCTGGCGGGCTACGGTTCACAGAGTTGAAGACTGAGCGACTTAGCACTCTTTGGGACCGACACTTGTGGCTTGGAGGGGAATCAGGACCTGGTAGCCAATCTGTGATGTAAACCCAGAAAGAGGGGACTACCCTGGCCGTGCAGTGGTTAAGACTTCACCTTCCAATGCAGGAGATGCGGTTTTGATCCCTGGTTGAGGAGTTAAGGGGCTTCCCTGGTGACTCAGATGGTAAAGAATCCACCTGAAATTCAGGAGACCCAGGTTCAGTCCCTGGGTCAGGAAGATCCCTTGGTGAAGGGAACAGCAACC
Organism: Bos grunniens; assembly: GCF_055505025.1. Taxonomy (NCBI): domain Eukaryota; kingdom Metazoa; phylum Chordata; class Mammalia; order Artiodactyla; family Bovidae; genus Bos; species Bos grunniens. Next base: position 46,401,453 of record NC_141183.1, on the reverse strand, counting down.
CACTCCAGTATTCTTGCCTGGAGAATTCCATGGACAGAGGAGCCTGACAGTCCACAGTCCATGGGGCTGCAAAGAGTCAGACACGACTGAGAGACTGAGCGTGCAAGCACAGTAGGGATAACTATCACCCTGTCCCGGGGTTACCATGTAGACCAGGTGTGTTAACAGTGGGAGAGGATTTTTTGAGCCACAGATCCTTGGAAATCAGAGAAGAGAAAGGCTGGGAGGGGCTACAGGGGAAAAGCACCTCAGCCATCCCAGTCTCCAGCAGGTGATTTCTTCTTCTGAAGGTCTCGCTTCCTCCCCAACACCATGGTGGGGTGGGGAAGGGGCACGACAAAATTTCCTACCAGCCCAGGAAGGGAGATTTTCCATCACCAGGCTGCTAGGTTCTATTTTTGTTGGTGGTAGTCAATCGCTAAGTCTTGTCCGACTCTGCAACCCCATGGAATGCAGCATGCTAGGCTTCCCTGTCCTTCACCATCTCCCAGAGTTTGCCATCCAACCACCTCATCCTCTGTCATCCCCTTCTCCTCCTGCCCTCAATCTTTCCCAGCATCAGGTCTTTCCCAATGAGTCACCTGTTTGCATCAGTCCTTCCAGTGAATATTCAGGGTTAATTTCCTTTAGGATTTATTTTTACAAAACTTTATTTAAATTGAGATTTTTCCCAGGGAAAGAGTTAAAAATAAATACCTTCTGTGTCTTTCTTTTCTGCAGGACTGCTCAGACCCTTGACCATGCTCATCTGAGTTGTAACTCACCAGGAAAGGGGTGGTTTGCAGGGAATCCTGCTTTATTCTTTCCTCTGAGGCTCTCCCCAGGGTCAATGCTCTATGGCTACTTTGGGAGGCCAGGTCTCCAGAATAATTTATAAATCCAGACCCCTTGACATGACATTGGAAATCCTCCATGAGCCATTGGCTAACTGCCGTTTCCAGCAGTCTCTTTCCCACCATCTCTTGTAAACCTCTTGTTCCAGGGCCCCCTCGCTCAGTCTTCCTTGCTCTCTCCTCCTTTTCTGCTTCTGTTGTTCTCTCCCCCTTCCTCTTGCTTTGCTGTTTATCTAGGTGATCTCATCCTCTGGGACCAAACTCAGACCTGCCTCTTCTGTGAAGCCTCCTCCGGTGTCTCAGTCTGGAGAGAATCTCATCTATCTGTGAAATACCAGGGCATTTAGCATTCATGACCTTGCAGGGTAAGGCATCTCGTAAAGACCTCTTGGCTCTTCAGTGGGAGGATAGGCTCCTGCAGTTTCCTGCTACTCCTTCCCCTAGACCAATCCCACCATGCCTAGTGCAGCCTAGGAATTCTCCACCGGGCAGCGGGAAGAGCGGGTGTACCATTGCATCTGTATCTTGAATGAGAATTAAACCCTTCTGAACATCACCTTCCTCATCCACTCCACACGACCACTATATTAAAGCCGATGACATATGGAAAGTCCCCAGATGATGTGCCATTTAGATGTCTGTATGTGCTCCATTGTGTTCCAACTCTTTTCTACCTCATGGATTGTACCCCACCAGGCTCCTCTGTCTATGGAATTTTCCAGGCAAGATTACTGGAGCGGGTTGCCATTTCCTCCCATAGGGGATCTTCCCAAACCAGGGATCAAACCCGAGTGTCTCTTGCATCTCCTGCATTGACAGGTGGATTCTTCACCACTGTGCCACCTGGGAAGCCCATTAGATGGTAGACCCTTAATCGGTGCTGGTTCTCATCTCCCCTGAACAGTGAAACAAAACGCCCTGCAGAAAGGGAAACATTTTTAAAGCAACCCTCACGCCTGTAGTGCTTTGCTTACATCTTGAACTTTAGAATTACGACTTGACACAGTCATTACTCCAGGACCATCATTCTAGAAATGAGAAAGCTAGAAGCCAGAGGGCTTTCCAAAGTCACAGATGAGTAAGTGGCAGAAATTAAAGCAGCAATGACTTCACTCTGATTAAAGAAAGAATGTCTTGCTCGTCAGCGACAAGACAATGAAATGATGGATTATAGGTAGATGTGAGTCTTTGGTTTCTGAAGATGTTTCAGAAGAGAATGGGCAACATCTTTCCAGGAGGGTTTGGACATTCCCCTGGAGGTGAGGGATCGAATCTCCTGAACTCTTCAGTTCTAGAATGTTCTTTGATTCTCTCTCTGACCCCTTGAGCAGCAGGTAGGATGTCTGTACCAACAAAATGTGAACCTGTACCAGCAGGTGGGTGGGAGGGAATCTGTTGTCATGATAGGAAATAAAATCCATTTTTCTTCCATTGTCATCACTTCTCAGTAATTAACTGGATGCTAATACCTTAGATGAAGCTTCCTCCAAAACCGTAATTGAACTGTAATAAGGTGTGCATGGGATTACAGGAAAACAAAATGGCAGTCTGAGCTGAAATGTCAGGGAAGCTGAGTGACAACCCACAACTCCCTAAGTTTGAGTGAGAAATTCATGAATACCTTGAGCGCTGTCATGGCTTCCTCGAAATTAATGAAGAGCTGAATTTATTAATGCAGGTACTTTAAAATAATTAACAAGCCCCCAATTCCTTGTCATGAGCCTCATTGAGTACCTGGAAATGTGAAGACATCTAAGAGAAATGTATCAAGAGCGCTGGGTTGATGCCTGTTCCTTCAAAAGTAGGGCTTTCAAAAGAAGGTGGGGAAGATGAAAGGAAGAAAGAAGAAAGAAAGAAGAGGGGGAGATACATTAGTGATAGCTAACTAAGATATGAATAAACTTCAACGTCACTATAATCAAAGGAGAAAAAGATTAAGACAAGACCCCATGTTTTACTTAGCAAGTTGATAAAGATTTTTTTTTTAAATTTTAAATCCAATGTGGATGGGATTGAAAGGAGAAAGACACTCATACAGCAAATGTTGGAATGTAAATTGGTGGGAAGTCTCTGAAAGTACCTATCAAAGTATGAGCTTTCATTCACCCACATTAATGAGCTACCTACTGTGTGCAAAGCCCTGTGTCAGTGTCAGAGAGATAGCAGTAGGCCAGACACAGCCTCTCCAACCAACCAAGAATAAATGAATAGCCAACCTCACATGATGTCATGGGTACCTAAATGATGCCTCACCAGTAGAATGGCATCATTTGGGGGTGACTAAAAGTGATCTTTTAAAAACTATTTAATAGCATAGAGAAAGGCCCATGGGATAATGCTGACTTTAAAAGATTGATTAAAACTGTCGGTGTGTGTAGTTCTGTCTGTGTTTAGGAAAAGGTGGCTGGAAAAATATCAAAATATTGTGATGATAGCTGCATGCTGGGTTTATAGTGATTTGTTTTCTACTTTATGTTTATATTTTCCATTTTTCTACCAAACCAAATGCGAACCTGAGGCTGAGATGTCAGGAAAGATATGTGTCAACTTTTAAATGTTTCTTTTAATTTTTATTAAAGCATACTTGATTTACAATGTTGTGTTAGTTATAGCAATGTGATTCAGTTATACTTACATACATCATACATATATATATATGATTCAGATTCCTTTCCACTATAATTTATTATAGAACATTGAGTATAGTTCCTATACTATATAGTGCTATAAAGTAGGTCCGTGTTGATTATCTATTTTTATATACAGTAGTGTGTATATGTTAATCCCAAATTACTAAGTATCCCTTTTAATTTTATTTCTTACTACTGTCTTATTATTTTATAACAAGAATACTACTAAATGATATTTTTTTAATGCCTGAGCAGGACATTGACCTGAATGCTTTATGACCTGGTTGTTTAATTCTTGCAAGAAAGCAGTAAGGAAGTACTTATTATCTCCATTTTACAGATGAGAAAACTGAGGCACAACAAGTTTAAGTATATGGTGTGACCCTAGAAGGAACAGAACTGAAGTTTGAACTCAGGCAGGTTGACCTCAGCCCCTAGGATCTTAATCTCCATGTACTTTGTAAATGGTGTTTTGGTATTTAAGTGGTTTTCTTCTAGTTCATCCCAATACGTACAAGGAGGGCAGCCTGGTAAGACTGAACAAGACCTAACTTCAGTCAGGCGACCTTGATTTAAGTTCTAGCCTTTTCACTGCCCGCTGACCTTGGGCAGTTCACTTCTTCTTTCTGAATCCCAGTTTGCTTGTCTGTGAGACGAGTTTCATGACTCCTGCCCCAGGTGACGTGGCAAGTACATGTGTTGTTGTTCAGTTGCTAAGCTGTGTCTGACTCTTTGTGACCCCATGGACTGCAGCACACCAGGCTTCCCTGTCCTTCATCATCTCCCAGAGTTTGCTCAAACTCATGTCCATTGAACCGGTGATGCCATCCAACCATCTCATCCTCTGCCATCCCCTTCTCCTCTTGCCTTCAGTCTTTCCCATCCTCAGGATCTTTTTCAGCGAGTTGGCTCTTCACATCAGGTAGCCAAAGTATCCGAGCTTCAGCTTCAGCATGAATGGCATGGGTCCAGTGACATGGTCTATATATCTTTGCACAATATGACATTCTCTAGAAATTCAAGGTCCAGTTATTTCCCTGCCAATGTCACAGGGCTGTGGGGCAAATGAAATGGCACAGCAGTTATGAAAAAACCTTATCGATTGGTATTATTTCACATTTCACACTCGTCTGTCTTGTTGACCATGGTGGGAGGTCGAGTTCTCCTCCTGTCTCTACCCTGACTCCTGTTCCAGGTCTCAGTTTCCCCATCTGTTTAATAGAAAGAAATAGACTCCTTGATCTCCAAAGTTCCCCTAACTTGGATCTTGCAGGAATCCAAGCGAAGCTACAGAGACAGTCATGGCTGGTCCCCATTCTACAATAAAAACCGTGGCCCCAAGACAGGTAGCTCCAACCAGGAGGGGGATGCCTCTGAGTCAGAGCTGGATTCAGGTCCACAGTCTTGTTGAGAACATTTGAAAGTGATGATGGATGTACCATGCTCAATAAATATGTGTCCTTCCTTCCTCTGCACGCCAACTGAGTCAACGTTGGCACTGACTTTGGATTCCACTGTCGTAAGGGGTCATTTTGACTCATTAAAAAAATCATTAGCAGTTCCTTCCTCAATTAAAGTCTACAGTGGAAACAACAGAAAGATTGCTTTGCCTCCTCTGTGCTGCTACTCCACAATTTCTCTAGGACAATCCTGCTGTGTCTCATTAAATGTAAAATTAAAAAAAAAAAAGACAGTGAATTGAAGCTCGTTAGAGAATCCAGCACTTCCTCTGGCTCAAGCAGAGGTGTGTATTAATGTCATCAAAGTTGCAATTGCTTCTCTGCAGTAAGATATCACCAGCCCACCTGTCCTTCTAGATTCAAACACCAGCTGTATCTGTACATTATCTTCTATCAAACAGTGAAAATCAGTTCTCTTTTCGGATATTGCTACCAGAAATTTCAGATCTGAATTCCTTGTTCACATGTAATCACTAACTCATCCCAAATGTTGGCTTCAACTAGCTTCTCTCCTCTTTCACTTGCTTTTCAATCTGCTCCTTTTTTGATCGTTTCACTGCTCAATTTATATGTACTAAGGTAGTCATCTAAATTCCCCCAGATGCTCTACAATGTGAAAATAATAGCCCTCGTCCCATCTACAGTTCTGTAATGTTATCCAGTTAACCTAGCATTACCCAGACTGGGGATATTATCAAACAGTTACTTCAATGTGAGTTAAAAATAAGCAAGTATATTTTTCAGAGTGGGGAGAGACATCAAGAAGCAAAACAGAAACAGCAGCAATAAAAAAAAAATAGAAGGATTTGATTGGACATGTCAGTTGTTATCAGCATAGGAGGACCCCCCCAAATTTGATTTGCTGAGTGTGTGTGTGTGTGTGTGTGTTAGTCGCTCATTTGTCTCCAAGTCTTTGGGACCCATGAATTGTAGCCCGCCAGGTTCCTCTGTCCATCGGATTCTCTAGGCATGAATACTGGAGTGGGTTGCCAAGCCGTCCTCCAGAGGATCTTCCCGACCCAGGGTTTGAACCCGGGTCTCCTGCATTGCAGGCAGATTCTTTACCATCTGAGCCACCAGGGAAGCCCTTAGATCCCCCTTGGGAGTGATCAAAGTAAAAGAGCTCCTAAACAGACAGCCCTGGTATTTACTGTGTGGACTTCTAGATCCTTCCAAAATGCTTCCATGCACACACACACACACACACACTTTCTTCCTTCCAGTGGCTGCTCTTGAGAATCCAGCCAGGTGAGGGCAGCAGGTGATGACACAGGCAGGATGCAGCCTTCTGCAGGCACAGAGAGGAAGGTTCCCGAGGCATGGGCTGGGGGCAGCACCCTTTGTCTGCTTGACCTGCACGTCCGATCTCATTTTAGCCCAGTTCCCACTGTTGGACCCTGAGCCAGTTAGGAGCTCAGGGTCTGAGAAATGATATCTGAATGTCACCTATTCAGATTGCAGAACCCAACCGTGTCCAGTTTTTGACTGTGGACAGCTGAGTCAGGTGTCCACAGGGAGAACCTAGAGGGCAGATCTCACCCTCCCCCTGGCAGCCCTGCAGCCAGCCAGGTGGGGCTTCACATCCCAGCTCTGACACCTGGGCTGAAGACACTGGATCCCCTCCTTAACCTCTCAAGTTCCTCATCTGTAAAATGGACATAACATAAAATATAACCCATCCCCCTGTCTTGTCGGTGGTTGTACGGATTGAACAAGAGGTGAGTCCCAAACACAGAGCCCAGCGCCCAGGGGTGTTTCTGCAGTCATCTGTTCCACTGTCATAAGGAGAGGAGCTTTTCCTCCTTCCTCGCTCGGTAGCTTCCAGGGATCAGTGATTGACTCGAGGAGGCAGGATGGAAGTTGAGCTCCGTGTACCCATCCATGGCGTACCACACGACACTTGCCTGGGGCCGTTGAAGGATATTTTCAAGACCAAATTAGAATCTGCTCGAGTGACTAAAATAGGGGATGCTAAGAGGAGAGAAGGTTTTTGCAAACACCATTCTGAACGCTTTATGTTCTTACTGTGAACCTGCTCTGGCCACGACAGTGCCAGAGCCACGGCTCGGGGTTGACTGCTGCAGGCTGGGGAGGGGGCCCTGCCAGACAGGGCTTCTAACCACCTAGGGCGCCGCTCCTGGAGACCAGGGGATTCAGCAAATCACTAAGAGGAGAAAGCCTCCCACAGACTTGAGTTGACTGTTTCAGTCACAAGGTGAGAGGGGGAGCCAGCATTAATAAGCACTGTGCCAGGCACTGGACTGCCTTTATTTCATCAAATTCTCCCAGCATCTTCATGAATTAAGAAATTAAGATTCCAAAAAATGAAATAAGGTATGTATTATTGGGGGCACAGAAATAAGCAAGGGATTTCAGACAGAGGGTATTTATTTTTTTAATTTTTATTTCTGGCCGCACTAGGTCTTCACCGCTGCCCTTGGGCTTTCTCTAGTTGTTGCGAACAGAGGTTACCTAGCTTCCGTGCACAGGCTTCTTCTTTGCGGTGGCTTCTCTTGTTGCAGAGCGTGGGCCGTGGATCTCACGGGCTTCAGTAATTGCAGCACCAGGGCTCTGGAGCGCAGGCTCAGTAGTCATGGTCTATTGGCTTAGTTGCCCTGTGGCATGCGGAATCTTCCCAGAGCAGGATTTGAACCCATGTCCTCTGCATTGGCAGGCAGATTCTTAACCACTGGACCACCGGGGATGTCCCCAAGGGCATTTAATCTGGGAAGTTAGTAGCGAACGTTTTGGAAGGGCTGAAGGAGTAAAGGCAAGGGTAACCCAGATATCAATAACCACAAGAATCAGCCACCACCCTCTAGGACTGGGGAAGCCAAGGGAAGAACCAATCAATATGCCTGATGTCACAGTTCACTTCATTTTCCCAAAGAGGAATGGAACTCTATCCAAACTCCTCAAAAATTTCAGGAAAGGAACTGGTTGGCCAGCTTGGGTCAGGCGCCCACCTATGACCCATCACTTGGACCAAGACAGCAGGGCCACATAAAACGGCAACCACCCCTCTACTGGAGTGGGCTGTCATTCTCTTCTCCAGGGGATCTTCCCGACCCAGGGACAGAACCCGGGTCTCCCGCATGGTGGACAGATTCTTTACCGTCTGAGCCACCAGGGAAGCCAGCCACACACCCTCCACCGCCCCCCCGCCACCAGGAGTCATCACTTCCCGGAAAATGGGAGTTTCAGTTCCCAGAAACAGAGAGAGATGACCAGGCGTTAAGTGGGACCGTGTTACACCTGACCATGTGTATGACCCTGGACGCCAGCACCACACCGACTTTAACTGTTCCCCTGCTGTCGGATATTTCTTTTGGGTACTTTTTTTTAAGGCTATAACTAATGTGTCGGAACATTTCTTTGTGCACAGATCTTTCCTGCAGTTAGAGTTATTTCCCTTGTATACTTTCCCAGATGTGGAAAATAGCTTATATAGAGTTTAAGTGGGTTTTTTAAAACTCAGGTTATCCAAATACCAACACTGATTTTACTAATGTTGCTATGGAAACTATTTTCTCTGTTGCTAGGCAAATGGCAAAAGATTGGGTAGTTTAGTAAAAAGCTATTGTCTGTCCGTGGAGCCAGCAGTCTGGAGTTCATCCACTGTTTCCTGGCTCTGCGACCTCGGGCAGGTTTTTGGACCTCTGTGGCGATTCTCTGTTCTTCCAAAAGTGGGATCAACACAGTTTACCTAACCAGGTCATTTGGAGGAGTAGGGAGAATATATGAAAAGCAAAAACAACCGTCATGGGGCTTGGCATGTAGTAAGTTTTCAATAAATTGTACTTTTAAATTATAGCTTAAATATTGAAAGGGTGTAGTAGTTTTCAGCATGCATGTTCGGGTGTGCTCAGTCATGTTTGACTCTTTGCAACCCCATGGACTGTAGTCTGCCAGGCTCCTCCATCCATGGGATTTCCAGGCAAGAATACTGGAATGGGTTGCCATTTCCATCTCCAGAGGATCTTCCTGACCCAGGGATTGAACCCACGTCTCTTGCGTCTCCTGCATTGGTAGCCGGATTCTTACGACTGCACCACCTTTCAGCATGAGATTAATACTATTCAAAATAGGCCGTTGATAGCCTCACAGAATGCAAGAGACCTTAGTCCCACCTGTAGCTATCCCTAAATGTTGTCTTAAGGCTGAGGTCCCCAAACTTTTTAGCATCTGGTACCAATCCACAGCCAGGGGGTTGGGGACCCCTGGTCTCAGGAACTTCCTGGTGGTCTGGTGGTTAGGACTCCATGTTTTCACTGCCAAGGGCTCAGGTTCTATCCCTGGCCAGGGAACTAAATCCCGCATGCTGTGCAGTCCAGCCAAATTACGTGTCGTCTAGCTGAGGTGTCTACCTTTCAAAACATAGCTTTTCCTGCCTAGCCGGCACACGTGAAGTAGTAAAAGGCTCAGAGGTCTCAACAAGCCTCCCGCCTTGCTCCCATTGCTGTTGACTGTCACCAGGGAGTATGCTGTCAGCCCCTGGAGTCACTGGGAACAGGCAGGACTCGTCACTCCCCATTCCTCCGGGTCACCCCAGACAGCAGGCTTTCTTCTCTCAGCCCCCTACCAAGCCCTGATTCAGCTTTCTGGTTTATATGCAGAGGAGGAAGAGAAGGCTCCTATATTCCAGGGTCAGAATGACACCCCCCACCCCAACCATCAAAAACCTGGACAGGGATGTGCCCGCCCAGGGTGAGGGGACCTAGACACCCTGGACAGGCCACACTAAGAGCTCAAGGCTCTCACCCCTTACCAGATACACATCCAGGACGGCCACCAAATTTGAAAACACCGCTGAATCCATAATAAATGGTTTATTAAGCTAGTACATTTAGATACAAGATAAAATAACATCTATTTTTCCAGTGATGCCCAAAGGAGAGATGGTCACTTTTACCTGAATAGAGAGAGGGTGTGATCACTGAACCAAGTCTTGAGAGATGATGAAGCCAAGTGGGCTGGGAAGGGGATGCGAGCTGGACATTCCAGATAAGAGAAGCCACAGGACAAAGACCCCAAGAGAGTCCCAGGGTCCCAAGAGATTCCCAGCCTCCCTTGCTCTCTCTGCCTTGTCCAGGGAGAGAACTTGCTCCAGGTCTTTGAGGATGCCAAGGCGGGCATGAGTGGACCTGTCATGGGTCCATATTCTCCAAGCAGGAGTCTAATCCTTTATCAAAGGAGACGGCTGATGTGTTGAAGACAAAGAATGATCTAGAAATGTTAAGAAGAAGTTGCATGATGACTGTATTCATCTCCATATACTGGCCCTCAGCTTCCCACCTTCATCTCTTTTATTACAACCCAAGTCTCCAGGTGGAAATTCTGTTGGGTTGGCCAAAAACTCATTTCGGATCTTCCATAAAATATTACCTCTAGACACCCTGGAGGGCCTGGTGAATGACCCAGGTGTCCCAAACACCTGGGCACGTTCTCTGCAAGCCCACTTTTTGAGTTCTCGATTCATTTCATTGCCATCCCCATTCCCAAAATAAGCCTGGCCATTCATTTATTCATTAATTCATTTAATTGATACTTAATGAGTTCTCACTACCTGTCAAACACTACACAGAGGGCTAGGCAGGCAACAGAGAACAAACTTCTGGTCCTTGTCCTCATGGAGGTTACCATCAGATGAAGGAGACAGGTATTTATCAAATACTCTTGCACAGGTAGACATATGCCAATAAGATCTGGAAACATAGGTACCATTTTATGTTCTACCAGATTAAAGATGGCTATGTTGACACGATATATAGTCACCTATGCTTCCAGGCTTCAGGGACTCCTTGTGTCATCACAGACTGTGTGAAGGAAAAGCTGGGAGGATACTTAACAGAGATACTTAGAACGAGGATTCTGGAATATTAGGGTTAGAGGGACTTCAAGGTCATTAAAGACTAAGGCTTAGTGAGAGTGAGGGATGACCCAGGTAACACAGGTAGTTAGCTGGGAGAAACCAAGGTCCTTTCCTCCTACCCGAGCTCCTTCCCTAAAGCTCAGCATAAAATTTAGTGAACAGAAGTTGGAGCCCAAGTAAGGGAAAGTGTGTCTGCTACGAGCAGGCACCACCCTGCCAGCCCACTCTTCTCCTGGCCCTAGAACCCAGCCGTCCGTCTCTGCCTGTCATCTGCCCCCCAAGTACTTAGGTCAAATCCGCAGTCACAACTCCAGCACTAACCCATCCCCAAAGCTTCTCTTTAATCACGGGTGTTTGCTCTGCGTTTGAAGGGCTGGAGGCCGCTGAGTGAGCACTTAGCAGGACGTTTTATGCTGCTTTCCCTTGCCAGGAATACCGGCCCCTCCTTCCTCTCTCTCTGTTTTTCCCCCAGAGCAAGATATAAATTATTTTAACTATCTTTACTTAAAAGCCAACAACCTGTAAAAGAAAGCTGTTTGCCTTCTGTTTTTTAACTGCTTACAAAGCAAAGGACAGAGCCCCCAGGGCAGCAGGGCTGGGAAAAGGAGGGGGGGGGGCGTGTTCTAGGACCTCTGGGACAAAGGCCAGCGAGCAGCCTCCACCCCTGGGGATGGGACCTCAGTCTGACAGCAGAGAAGTAGCGCTGCCCAGGAAACCTCCTACTCTGATGCAGAGATCACAGTCCTGCCCTAATGGAAGCTCCAGTCCAATGGAAAAGACACGACCCCACCCTAGAGAACCCCAGTCTGATGGCAGAGGCCAAGCTATGTCCAAGGCGATTCCCCAGTCCAATGAGAGAGGCAAGTGGACTATCTTTCTTTGCAGCTGAAAAGCTGCAACTCAGTGCCATTGCCAAGCTCAGCACAGATTATCTAGGATCACGGAGCTTTACTGAGGCCAAGGTGCCGATCACTCAGGCCTTGCAGCCCCCATCCTGACAGCTTCAGTCCACATGGGTGGATTCCAAGAGTTGCGCCCTTGCTGTAGTTTAAATCACTTTTATGGGGCATTTATTCTGGGTTTCCTTTGGCCAATTATTTTGATCTGCCTGGTTTAGAGTTCATGTTCGGTATATCTCAGGATGTTCCCACGTGTGTGTGCACATCTTAGCCAAGATGGATTCTACTGATAGAATGACAGCTACCCACACCCTGTCATGGGGTCTTCCAGCTCTGCCCCACAGCCTGGCCCACACCCCAGGGGAGCCAGCCCCACTCACTGGGGGCGGCCCCAGCTGGATTTAACAGCCAGTCCCCAGCATGGCTTTAAAAATGCATGGCACACAGAGTTGCTAGTTAAACTTTAATAGTCTTGTGCAGGGAAAGAGCGGTGTGTCTCACTTAGGACAGGACTTGGGCTTTGGGGAGTTCAGCCAAAATCTTCAGCTGCTGCTGGGTTTTCAGAATCGGGTCCTGCATGGGTTTCAGTTCAAACATGCCGTGTGGAGTTGATCTCAGGTGGCCTTGGCCTGCAGTGGCTTGAAGTAGGGCTTCAGTTTCCAGCCAGAGACGGAGGTCAGATCATGGCAGTGAGAGAGCTGAATTCGAGCCACCAGACCAGTGGTCAATGACCAGGCCCTGGCCCTTTGGCTTTGCAGAAAAAGAATTCTGACAGAGACAGAAAGTAGTGAAGCAAAGTGTTTATTAAGAGGAAAAAGAGTAAAGGACATGTGGATAAACACACTGGTGGACTCAGAAAGAGTCCTGTCCTCATGGTAGTTTAAATCACTTCTATGGGGCATTTCTTCTGGGTTTCCTTTGACCAATCATTTTGATCTCCCTGGTTTAGAGCTCATATTTGGTATATATCTCAGGATCCTCCCACATGTACACACACATCTCTTAGCCAAGATGGAGCCTACTGAAGAGGCCTATGGGTAATCAGCATCACTTAGCATCACTTCTCTTTTGACCTCCAAGGAGCCTTTCTGCACATGTGTAGTTGGGGAGGTCTCTTGACTTTGAGAATGAGAAATATATGGCCTCTTATCTTCTATCTGGACAGGGCCCAGCCTCCTGCCTTGATGGTCCTGCCATTTTCGTCTTGGAGTATCAGTCCACAGAGAGTGAGCTCCAACTGTTTGCCCCAGGGGCCCATCTTGTCTTCTGCCTTTGGGTGATATCCACAAACCAACGCAGATCTCCAACCCTTTGGGTGGAGGAACTAGCTTTTTGTGAGCCTCTACAATGTGGCGGCTGCTTCATATGTAAGCTTATGTCCCGTCATCCTCATCACACCCCTGCATTAACAGGGCAATCCCCATTATAGAGAGAAGAATGAAGAAGCAGGGAGCTAGGAGATCTGCCTAAAGTCACTTAGATGATCAAAGCAGAGCCAGGATTAAAATACTGGTCTAATTCAAAGCTCCTGCCTTTTCCACCTCACGGTGATGCCTCTTGGACACACTCAAAAAATATCCTGGAGTTGGAAAGTGGGAGAGAAACTCCTCAGGCAGGAGGGTCCAAGGAGCTCAAGGGAGAGTCGAGAGTTGTGCGATCTGGGGCTTCTGATGTAATAAAAATAAGCCAGGACTTCCCTGGTGGCCCAGTGGTTAAGAAGCTACCCCCTCGATGCAGGAGACGCTGGTTCGATCCCCTCTTGGGGAACTAAGATCCTACATGCCGCAGGGCAACTAAGCCCACGCAACAGTTCCTGAGCCCGCAGGTTCTGCAGCCTACGCTCCATAAGCAGGGAAGCCGAACACTGCAACCCAGATCCCGTGTGCTGCAACTAAGGCCTGATGCAGCCAAATAAGTTAACTAATAAAAAAATAATGATCCTTAAACGTCAAAAATCATGAGAATCCCCTGGGAGGCTTATTTATTTATTTTTGAACCACAGCGGATTTATAATACCATTAGTTTCAGAGGCACAACTTAGGGACTCAATATTTTTAGATTATACTCCTTTTACACTATTACAAAACAATGGCTGTAGTCCCTGCACTATACAATATATCCTCAGTGCTTGTTTATTCTATATATAGACATTTCTACCTCTTAATCCCATACGTCTATCTTGCCCCTCCCCTCCATCCCTCTCCCAACTAGTAACCGCTAGTTTTTTTCTCTATATCTGTGTCCACTTCTGTTTTGTTACATATGTTCGTTTGTTTCATTTTGGAGGCTCCACATATAAGTGGTAACACAGACTGTTTGTTTTTCTCCATCTGACTTCTTTCATTAAGCTTCACCCTGGCAGGTAGGCAGGGCAAGACCTGTTTGTTCCATTTTGCACACAGGAGAAGTGCATCCCTGGAAAGTAAAAGACCGCATAAGAACACAGTGGATCGTGGCGAGTCCAGAGCCAACACTCACGTCCTACCCTGCCTCCAAGTTTCATACTTCTTCAAGCATTCGATCTTACCACCCTAAGCCAAGATGGGAGTGGAGGTGTGCAGGTACTCTTCAAGACAGGGCCCTTGGTGAGGGTGTGGGCCCTTGAGACCAGGGGCCATTCTGTGGGGCCTGCAGGGGGAGAGACAGACTGATGTAGGGCTTTGGCAGCATCAAAGCCAGAAGGGAACGGGACTAGGGTGCAGAGGATCCCCAGTAACCCAAGTGAGAGACAGTGGACACGCACCCAGGGCAGTCACTGAAGTACTGGGAGACAGCATCAAGGAAGATGTGGAAGTCCATGCCCAGAAAAGCGTTGCCCTACAGTCACCAGTTAAGTACTGGATGAACTAAAGGCAGATCAGAGTTAGCAACCTATTGGCCATAGAGTCAAAGACAGAATGAACTCAATGATTTTCCCAAGAACCCTTGTTTTGGGCATCAGAGAAAGGATGGATTTGGGGAAGGGACTTGAAGTAGCTCCATCTTTATCATATTTAACTCCAGTTGGGGCAGAAGTGGACTCAGGCTGAGAGGTCTGGAAGGTAAGACCCAGGGAACTACCAAGTAGGCAGGAAGAAGTATGTTCCCCAACACATAAGTTCTAGAGTCAGGAGAGAAAAGGCACTGCTGCCAGTCCTGGGATGCTGGTCATGGATGCTAGGAGGAAGGCAAGAAATTTGTGGGGACTCTGCAAGTCCCCAAATCACGGGAGGTTAGATCTGGAAGGAGCCACTGGAACTGTCAACTCCTACCTCTTCACTTTCCAGCTAAAGACGTGAGGCCCAGACATAAGAAGTGACCTGCCTGAGGTCACATACTCAGCCACTAGATGCCAAGGCTTCTGATTCCCAGGCCAGTACACCTTGCTAACCCAGCCAAGGTCATCTCACCATCTCAACCTCCACCGTCCCACTTACTAAATACGATATGAACCTGGACTTGGAGATGGAAGAGGCAGCCAATTAAAATGTGCCGTTTTAAAAATGTCACTTCGGGATAGTGTATTAACATAATCCCCAGATGGAGG
The DNA here is from genome assembly GCF_055505025.1 of Bos grunniens. NCBI lineage: Eukaryota > Metazoa > Chordata > Mammalia > Artiodactyla > Bovidae > Bos > Bos grunniens. The sequence continues at coordinate 46,386,233 of NC_141183.1, read as the reverse complement.
CATTAGCATTCGCGCTCCCTTACACTGCCTGGCGAAACTTGCTGACATCCTAAAACTGCAAATGCTATTGCTACCTGAGGTGGCAAGGAACCCTCCAGGGAATACACGGGCTGTGATGAAGACTGGAGACGTGACGGCCGCTCCGGTCCGAGTCAGAAGTGGGAGGGGACTGAGTAAAAGGGGAATTGCATGGGGTTTCTTTCTCATCAGAGAACCCACATGCATGCTCAGTCGCTCAGTCGTGTCGACTCTGCAACCCCATGGACTGTAGCTGCCAGGCTCCTCTGTCCACAGGATTCTCCAGGCGAGAATACTGCAGTGGGTTGCCATTTCCTCCAGGGGATCTTCCTGATCCAGAGATCGAATCTGTGTCTCCTGCATCGGCAGGTGAATACTTTACCACTGAGTCAGCGGGGAAGCCCAGAGAACCCATGGGTGATGGTCAAATTCTTGGCAGGAAGGAGCCAAATTAGTCAAGAAATCCAAAATGAAGGGCTCACTAGTGAGCAAGAAGCATGCGTTCTGATCAGGCTCTGCTCCTAAATCGCTGGGTAATGGTGATGAATTTTCACCACTCTCGTCCTCAATTTCCTATTCTCTAAAACAAGGGTTTGGGGTTAGATGATCCCTAGGGTCCGGTACCTCCAGCTCTGGCATTCTGTTTGTGGTTCCTTAAGACACCAGTACAGACACTGAGCTAGAGTCTCACATAAGGAACATTCAGGAACATTCTGGCCTGTCTCCACCCACCCGTTGTTTCTCACTAACACTTTGTACCCAAAGCTTGGGTCTGGCTTACCAGTTCTCACTCCTGGCTTCTCTTAATAATTCTGGCGTTCTCGGTGCCAAATACTCTGAGTCCTTACCTTCCAGAAGCTTCCATTCCCTGCATTGCTTGGCACCTCTGCCCTACAGTAAATCCCAGGCCCTGTTCCAGGAGGTATATCCAACATACACTCATACGTAAGAGTTCCAAATTGTCCCAGGAAGGTTCAAATTGGAAGAGACGCTTATTTTTACCTGGCCCAATTCCTCTCCCGCTGTAGTAATCCATATAGTGTGTCCTTTAGATTCAAAGGAAGTAGAAATGGATAAACTGGAAAATAGATTAGGGCCAATCTGTGGATGCATTGGGCTTCCCAGGTGGTGCTAGTGGTAAAGAACACATCTGCCAATGCAGGAGGCATAAATGATGAGAGTTCAATCCCTGGGTGCGAAATCTCCCCTGGAGGAGGGCATGGCAACCCACTCCAGTATTCTTACCTGGAGAATCCCATGGACAGAGGAGCCTGGCAGGCTATAGTCCATAGAGTCATAGAGTCGGACACAACTGAAGTGACTGAGCATGCTCCCGCAGGGATGGATTTGTATGTTACCGTGTCGGCCCATGTTAACTGCAAAGAGGTCTATGGACCCATAATCCCATATGGTGGTCATGGATCCAAACATGGACGTGAAGGTCAAGCCAACTAAGGAATTTCTGGAGATGCTCTCAGTGCTCTGTCCACACGGCCTCCACACTCTCCTGTGTCAAGCACTTCCTGCAAACACCTGGGACTCTGCTTGAGAGCATTATCTGGACACAGGGACATCCTAGGCCTGAGCCTGGGGCAAGCAGAAAGTTCAGGGTGTTGACATCCCAGAAGCAGCTCTCAACCAACGATAAACAAGAGCAAACACATGAATGGCCAGCTCCCTCCCCACTCTGATGTGATAACCCTGCAGTGTTCTCACCATCTCTAGAAGTTCCTCCCCTCTCAGTGGTGAAGAATCTGCCTATCAGTGCAGGAGACTTGGGTTCAATCTCGGGTTGGGAAGATCCCCTCAAGGAGGAAGAGGCAACCCACTCCAATATTCTTGCCTGGGAAATCCCATGGACAGAGGAGCTTGGAGGGCTGTGGGCCATGGAGTCGCAAAGAGGTGGACACAACTGAAGTGATGGAGCATGCAGCAGGCACACAGAAGGTCCCTACAGGGCTAAGCCCTGGGCACCACAGCAGGAACTGGCTCCAAGTTCACCATATTTGTTGGCCTTCCCTTCCCTGCCTCAGTTCTGCAGCCCCTACTAAGACTTCCTGAAGTCACTCCACAATGTACCACCACCCTTAAGTCCTAGCCCCTTAAGGAGGGGTCCAGTCTAAGACAGAGATGGTGTTTGCTCTGCTCGCTCTTGGAGATTCACAATGCATGTTGGTATATTGAAGGCTCTGAGAAGGCCGGCAGGAAATAAACATGGTTAACTCTGTTGAACCCAGCATTTTCTAACCTTTTTGACCACAGATCTTTTATTCCTTCCAGCATCTTGTAGAAATCGTATTTTTTGGAAAATACTTTGGAAAGTGCTGTGTAGGCATTTTCAGGCACTAGTGGGGTCTTATTTCAGAAAGGCACACGGAAAGGCGGCTTGGCCACGGTAGGAACAGTAACTATTAGCCATGGTATCTACTGCCCACTTTTGTATGGATGCACCAGGTGGTGGATGGTCACAGAGATCTTGTGACAGTTAACAGGGACAGTATTCTCACTCTAACTTACAGGGGAAGATTCCGAGACTCAGAGAGACTCAGAGACATTCGGAAGGTTATACAGCTCCTACACGGCCGGCTCAGGACTCCTAACTCCACGCCCGCCCTTTGCAGTGGATTTCCTATGAGCTGCTGCACTGCGAGTAGACTCCATGTCCCCGTCACCCCAGTCCAGGGTTCTCCATCCACCCAGCAATGAGGGTCAGCTACTGGCCTCTGAGCGTTCCTGTGACTGATCAGATGAGCTTGAGGAGAAACAAGACGAGGTGGGAAGGCCATGGGTTGTGCACAGTCCTTGGGTATTAGGTCCCTTGTTCTGATTCAGATGCCCTTGATGACCTCAGTTCGCTCTTGTGTCTCCCCCTCCCCACACACACCCCACTTTATTCATGCTGTTCACGCACATGTGTTCTTAGCTTTCCAGGCTTGCATGCACTCAGATATTCAAGCACGTGTGTGCACACCTGCACCCGTATAACATTCGATATGCTTTGTTGTTATTACTCGTTTTGTTGTCTCTTCTCCTCTCTAGACCTCTGGACTGTGTAACCCAGAGGGAGGAGCTGAGACTAAGTTTTTCACCATGAAAACCCCAGAAGCAAGTACAGCATCTGGCACACAAAAAAGTGAAAACAAAGTATTAATCGCTCAGTCGTGCCTGATTCTGTGGCCCCATGGACTACTGTCCGACTCTTTGTGACCCCGTGGCCTGTAGCCCGCCGGACTCCTCTGTCCATGAATTCTCCAGGCAAGAATACTGGAGTGGATTGCCATTCTCTTCTCCGGGGGATCTGCCTGACCCAGGGATTGAACCCAGGTCTCCCACCTTACAGACAGATTCTTTACTATCTGAGCCACCAGGGAAGCTCTTGGTGCCCAATAAACATGTATGGAATAAATGGATGAAACAACCCACAGATGTGCAGACTACATACAACGGTGCATACGCACAGATACAGGCATACACACCCCTAGTGCGTGTAGGCAAACACACACGCACACGGGAACACATGCAGAGATCAGACTGCCAGTGCCCCGTCCGGAGCCCAAGGTCAGGACGTGGACATCACGCCGCTGACATGAGTCTCTTGTATGGAATCAGAGAGCCCGTCGCCTCACAGCAGCCATTACTTTGCTATCAGCCTATCTGTCCCGTTTATGGCTGAAATAAAATGTGTCACGGTTGCCTCACTGGAGGCCGATGTAGACGTGGAAAGAAATGGAGAAATATCGGCCCAGCTTGCATTCTGGCTCACTGACTTGGGGGAGCTTAAGGCATAAACCAGTTTAGACTTAATTGACTTTTTTATTGGGCTTTAATTCACTGGTACTTTTCCAGAGACTGACTCCAACAGGCCGATGCAGGGTTGAACAGTCTCTGGGGTTGCCAACCCACCTTGCCCTCTCCCTACATCCTCAGGCCTCTTCTAAACCACTTCTCCATGCAGGATCACCCTTGGCCCCGCGGTGATGGGAGGAATCAGCTGTTGGCGCCTGTCTGCTCCCCCTTGGCCTCCATCTTTCACCCCTTCCCAGGCAGCCTCTCCTGTCATAACTCCCTTCCCCCAAGGGCATTTCAATTTAATGCAATCACATTGATGGAAAGCTCATTCCACGCCCGGCCCTGTGCGGGCTGCTGGGATACAGAGATGAACAAGAAGGAATCTGTGCCCTCTGGGAGCCTGGAATCAAAATGACAGGCAGACACATAAATTTCACAGTGTAAGAGATACCAAAAATTAACCCACCAACCAGGTCCTGCGATTTGGGTAAGCCTGCCAGGTGGGATGCTTCCACTTTGTCTCGAAGGAGGAGGGAGCTTGCCAGGCAGGGTATTCCCTGGAAGGACATGCCAGGCAGGTGGAACAGCGGGTGCAAAGGCATGGAGGCGTGAGAGAGTGGAACTTGTCCAGAGTACTCTCCAGAGCTCCCACGTGGTGTTGGGGAAGGAAAAAGGGCAGCAGGGTTCAGTGAATGAACTCGAGCGTGGTGGGGTCAGGAAACCTGGATTCCAGTTCCACTTTTTTAGAAACAAACCTCTGCAATGCTTTGTTTCTTTGTTTTATTTGCCTGTGCCTGAGTCTTAGTTGTGGTATGCAGTCTTATGTGTTTCTATGCTCCTTTTAGGAGTGGAAAAATTAGACTCTAAGACATTACAAGAAATTTTACCATAGGCAGGGTATTATTCCCAAATCAGCCCTTTAAGCTCATAAGCAGAGATCAGTATTCAAACTTAAATCCATGGTCCTTCCGTGGCTCCAAGAATAAAATACTGTTGCCGTGATGCATTCGGGAAACAATGAGGGACTTTGGGAAATACAAAGGCTGGGATCAAACCGGGGGCCCCTGCCGTGGGAGCCCAGCGTCTTAACCACTGGACCACCAGGGAAGTCCCTCCAGTCCCATTTTGGCCACTAATTAGCAGTGCGACTCTGGGTGAGTCATTTTCCTTCTCTTCATCTGTAACATGGAGAGTTTGAACTCACTGAGCTCAAAGATCTCCTCTCCCCCGACCCCAGCACCTTCTCATCTTCTTTGGGTTGATGGTTCTCTGCTCTCCAAAGTCTCTGACTTAGTTAATGCTGGTTTTGAGTTTCTATGAAAGAAGCTGACCGTAGAAAGCCCAATATAGACCTTCTGGGTCTAAGAAGCCAACAGTCTTATAGAGCAAGTGTTGATGCCTGCCCTTGTCTTGGGGTAGGAAATGTACCAGAGACCCCCTTCTCAGAGCTCTGCTCTGAGTCCTGAAGGCTATAAGGAGCTCTCTGCTCAGCTGAGTTGGAGAGGGAAGTCAGCACAGAGACAACACCATGGAGCACTCACTCCTCAAGCAGGAAAACCTGCGTTGCATTTCCTTGCATTTAAAAGGATGAGCTTTAGTTATCTGGGCAAGTTTACTCATGTCACCATATGATTAAGGCAGGACTTGAAAGTGGGGATATGCTTTGCAAAGCTTCAAAGTCCCGTGCAAATGTAAATGCTAATTCGCCTTTACAGTAGGGTGACCGAGCCTCCCAGTTGGCTTGGAACAATGCCAGATTCCGTCTGTTGTCTCAGGGTGATTACTGAGAGTGTCCCCACCTTTCACACTCAAAGGTGCCCTCCTTGGGGCATACATGATAGAACCACCCTGGAATGACAGCAGGGAGCAACGTGCTCTAGTGGAAAGGAATGGATGTTGGTATTATGCTGACCTGGATGTCAGTCCCACTCTTCCTCGGATAGCTGACTGGAACTTTCTGAGCCTGGCTTTCTCATATGTAACATGAGAATCTAACACCTTCCACATTGTTGTTGTTGTTCAGTCGCTAAGTCGTGTCCAATCCTTTCGATCCCATGGACTGCAGCATGCCAAGCTCCCCTGTCCTTCACTATCTCCCAGAGTTTGCTCAAACCCATGTCCATAGAGTCGATGATGCCATCCAACCATCTCATCCTCTGTCATCTCCTTCTCCTCCTGCCCTCAATCTTTCCCAGCATTGGGGTCTTTTCCAATGAGTCAGTTCTTCACATCAGGTGGCCAAAGTAGTAGAGCTTCAGCTTCAGCATCAGTCCTTCCAATGAATATTCAGGACTGATTTCCTTTAGGATGGACTGGTTGGATCTCCTTGCAGTCCAAGGGACTCTCAAGAGTCTTCTCCAGCACCACAGTTCAAAAGCATCAATTCTTTGGCACTCAGCCTTTTTTATGGTTCAATTCTCACATCCATATATGACTACTGGAGAAACCATAGCTTTGATTATACAGACCTTCCACACTGAGTCTCTCGGAGGAATAAAGGAGACATTGCCTGTAATTTCCTAACATTATGAGCTTGATATATGTTCTCTTGGCTTCTATATCCTTGGCAACCCCATACAATTCAGTGCCTGGTGTAGAGGAAATTGAATATTGACTGCACGAATGAATGAGTCCATCAGTCAATCAAGCACATAAGCAGAAGTTGGGGGGCTCCCCTCCCTGCACCCCAACTCCCTCTCTGTCGAATGAGCTGAGAGGGAGCTGTGAGTAGAGGGTTTGATCCTTAACCAGCCTCTTCCCCTCTCCTGCATCCCAGAGGCTTCTCACAGTCCTTGCACTGATATCTCCCTGCTCTTGCACTTTCAACCTCCATTCAGCTTCTGGGTCCTTTTTCATTTCTTTCTCTTTGATGGCAGTGATGGGGGCAGGGCAGCTCTTCACCTCCATTCTAACCCCTGCCCTGAGACATCAATATAGACCTTACACAGCCTTTGTATTTCCCAAAGTCCCTCATGGTTTCCTGAAGGCATCACGGCAATAGTATTTTATTCTTGGGGCTATGGAGGGACCATGGATCTGAGTTTGAATACTGGCCTCTGCTTATGGGCTTAAAGGACTAATTTGGGAATAATACTATGCTTATGGTAAAATGTCTTGGAACCTCTCAGAGCCTAAGTTTTCCATCCCTAAAAGAAGCATAATAACACAGAGAATCACAATGAGGATTAAATATTATACATAACTGCCTGTGTAGGCTGTCTCACATAATGCTTGGCCCTCGCCCAGCATACGGTCTTCACATCTGGCCTGAACCACTTTCCCCATCTCAAGCTCTACTTCCTGCCCTCACCCCAGCCTCCCTTCCAGCCCCGCCAGCGCGCTCCCTGCTCCCAGAGCGCCCCAAACACCTCCCCATGCCTCTGTGCCTACGTGCCTCAGCGCGTGCTGTTTCCTCTGCCCTTCCCCACTTTGGGTGACCTGCATTTCTTCTCCTCCAGCCAGCCACAGTGCAGATCCATCCCTTCCACAGAGCCTTGTCAATCTCTCAGATCATAGCCTGTCCCTTGGCCCCACCCTGAGTCCCCCCAGAATATTCGACTGATCCCCCCGCCTCGTACCACATCCTTCCTTCTGCGATTGTCTATTGCAGCTGTTTGCTTACTCTCCAGTCTGCCCCCAAAGCGGTTATAGGGTCCTGAAGGTTAGGAACCTTACCTTATTCATCTCTGTATTAGTCCCCTACGTATGAACGTTTCAAGTTGCAAACTTTCAAAGATGTGAACGTGCGTTCCGTCAGTATCAGGCGTGAGTGAAACTGCAGCTTGCCCTCCATCTCCTATCGCTGATGATCCTTCAGCTCTGCCATCTCCCACCTCCTCTCCTTCCTGCAGTCAGTAACTCTTCTTGCCTGTTCACTTGATGCCAGTCCCTGGAAGCAAAGTGTTGTATATACCACTGTACTTTTTAAAGAACTACTATAAGAGAGAGTGGAATGTTTTCTTCATTTTTTGTTTGTTTTTTTATGTATTATTTGTGTGAACAGTATTATAAACCTGTTATAGAACAGTACTATATAGCCGATTGTATTAGTTGGGTACCTAGGCTAACTTCGTAGGACTTACAAACAAATTGGACTTACCGAATGTGCTCTCAGAAGGGAACTCATTCATACGTGGAGGACTTACGGTAACTAACCTCAAAAACCTTGTGAAACAAGATAGGGCATGAGCAAATAAAATTACATTTCCAGCCTTGCTTTCTAGTTCCATCATCAGTGGACTAAGCCAACCCAGACCTGACTTGCACTCCATGCACAAAGACAAGCAGGACAACATACAAATTTTTTTTTTTTGAATTGTAATACAGAGCCAAGCTCTAAAGAAAGGGGAACTCCAGGTACCAGAAATGAGAAATCCCTGGAACCAAGACGCCTGCTTTATGTCAGGATCCAGGAATAGCCACTTCTCCACAAAGAGGTCTGGAAAACTCCATCTACCTACCAAGGAAATGGATCTCTGTGGGGGCTCTCGGTGGCATGTGTGTGTGTGTGCACGTGTGTGTGCCTGTATACCAGTGTGTACGCATGTGTGCATGTGTGTGCCTGTGCTTTGCTCAATTCAGATAAAATCTCCTGAGTTCCTACTGTGTGCAGTCCGGCCCTTGGTCCCCTCCCTCTGCTGGACTGTGTGCATCCTAGGAGGGACGTATTCACTGCTGTTCTGAACACTTTCCCCATATTCTCACTTAACTGCATGGCAGCCTTGCAAGGTGGAGGGTATTACAAAGAAGAACTGAGGAAGGGAGATTAACTCCCAGGTCAGGGCAGAGTCAGCTTTCGAAAACAGACACTCTAAACCTTTGCATTTAGATGCCTTGGTACACAACCTCATGCCAGCAAGTAGATGTGCAAAAATGTTTATTGAATGAAAACTTGAATAAGTGGCCAGACGGGCTCTCGGAGCTGTTCAGGATTCTGCGGGCAGGGTGGGGTGGCACAGGCCCAGTCCAGGCATGAGGGCCCTGGGATCTAGCCCAGCTTTCTGTAAAGGGTGCCGATTTTATTTAATTTATTTATTTTTAAAGAGTGATTTTTTTTTTTTTGGCTGTACTGGTTCCTCGTTGCTACGCAGGCTTTCCTCTCGTTGCAGTGAATGGGGGCTACTCGTCATTGTGGTGCGCCAGCCTCTCATTGCGGTCCCTTCTCGTGTTGTGGAGCACAGGCTCTAGGGCGAGCAGGCTTCAGCAGTTGAGGTGTGTGGGCTCCAGAGCACAGGCTCAGTAGTTGTGCTGCATGGGCTAAGTTGCACGGGGGATCTTCCCAGACCAGGAATTGAACCAGCATCTCCTGCATTGGCAGGCAGATCCTTTGCCACTAAGCCACCAGGGAAGCCCCCTGGTGCCCATTCTAAATGAAATGGACTCCTCGGGCCTGCAGATGCTTGAGAGATGGTTATCTTGTCTTGAGATGATTGCATCAGGCCCCATTTCCTCCGAGGCGCTTCTCGATTTTTTTCCCCCTCCCTGTTGTGCATCTGGCTCTAATTCCTTTCCTGGGTCCCATTTGGTGGTTACCACTTATGTTCTCAAACACGCCATTAGGCATCTGATGTATGGTGTGTTCAATGGGTGGCCACACTGGTGCTCCGAGCTGTTTGTGGAAATGCAGAGGCTACTGCCGCCTGCTGGGAGCACTGCCTGTCGACTGCAGCTGTCCACTGGCCTCTTGGGGGTCTATGAGCCCAGCTGGGGGAGGACAGACTGTCCCCCATCCTCACAGGTCCTCCAGGAACATGAGCCCCAGAGTGAACAGGTCTGACTAAAGCACCTGTCTCCACATTTAGCTCAAGCATCCGTTTGTTTGCCTGGAACCCATTTATCATCCCCCCGCCAACTATGTGCCAGGAGCTGGAGATAGTAAGATGAAAGTGCCTTACCTGCCCTGTGGGATTCACTGTGTGTGACTCCAGGCCCGATCAGGATGGGCTTAGCGTCTGGGGTGGGGTCACAGCTGCAGCCAAATGGGTCTGGGATCCCTGGGAGCTGCCAAGAGGCAACTGTGCCCTGGCAATGTGGACACACAGCTGTCCAGCACGGGGCATCTCTACAGCAACGTCAATGAATGGGGGTACCATGGACACTCCTGGAAATGGCCTGGATCCCGACAGAATCCTGGAATGTCATCAGTGGAAGAGTTCTTGTAGAATTTTCCCCTGCATTTAAGTCAGGTTGACCCATTCAGACACCCCTCCCTCAGCCATCCCTAAAATGTGGCCTTAAGTGGTAGCTGATGAAGGCAACAGACCTTCAAGTCCATTCTCTTTTCCCTGCCAGAGCCAGTCCTTACTTGGGCTCATCTCCCCGTTACAGGGCTTCCCTGATGGCTCAGTGATAAAGAACCCACCTGCCAATTCAGGAGATTCGGGTTCAGTCTCTGGGTCTGCAAGATCCCCTAGAGAAGGAAATGACAACCCACTCTGGTATTCTTGCCTGGGAAATCCCACGGACGCAGGAGCCTGATGGGCTATAGTCCCTGGGGTCGAAAAGAGTCAGATACACAGATCCCACAACATAATGACTAAAACAACCACCACCTTATAAGTAGTAATAACCCTAATGAGCATGGCTGTCTAGGTGCCAGGCACCCCAGGATTATTTAATCCTATGAGGTAGGTCTGATCTCCCATTTTCCAGATAAAAAGACTGAGGTAGAGTGCCTTACTCAGATTCACTCAGCTAGCAAGCCATGGCATATGGCTCAGAGCCTGAAAACTCAGACTGCTTTCCAAACCTGCAACTCTTCATCTTGACTTGGATCCTCTCTTCACTCCACACCCCTCTCCCCCCAAGTCTAGCAGCCTTCCTAGACACCTTGGGTATATTCCCGCCTCCACCCCCAGCATCTCCCACTGTCTGGAATGAGGGACTCTGGCTCCAGTTCATGGCTCTGGAGAGTCCAGCTCTCCTCTAGACCCTCAGCCCCCATGGTACAGTCTTGACAATCCCCCTACCCAGGAGAAGGGTGAGGTTCCTGACCAAGGTTATCTGGTTCAGGCTCCTGCTCCCCGTTGTTGTTCAGTCACTCAGTCGTCTCCGACTCTTTGCAACCCCATGAACAGCAGCACGCCAGGCTTCTCTGTCCTTCACTGTCTCCCAGAGTTTGCTCAAACTCATGTCCATTGAGTCGGTGATGCCATCCAACCATCTCATCCTCTGTCACCCCCTTCTCCTCCTGCCCTCAATCTTTCCCAGCATCAGGATCTTTTCCAGTGAGTCAGGTCTTTGCATCAGGTGGCCAAAGTAGTGGAGCTTCAGCTTCAGCATCAGTCCTTCCAATGAATATTCAGGATTGATTTTCTTTAGGATCGACTGGTTGGATCTCCTTGCAGTCCAAGGGACTCTCAAGAGTCTTCTCCAGCACCACAGTTCAAAAGCATCTGTTCTCCCGGACTGCCCTCCAATAGCCCAGTTTCTTAGAGGGTGGGGGGTGTTGAGGATACACAGCAAATTTGCAAAATACTTCTAGTGATATGGAGCTCACTGCCTTTCAACACAGCCCCATTGATTCACCTCTGCTCAATAATGAACATACACCAGCTTTTACTTATGAAAAAATTTAAACATATACAAAATCAACAGGAGTGTACAATGAACCCTATGTGCCCACTATCCAAATCAAACAATATTGATACTTATATATTCTTGTTTCCTCTGTGCCTCTGCTCACCCCTCTCCCCCACTTTAGGACAATGATGATGATAATGATTTAACATTTCCTTTTGTTGTTGTACAATGTATGCATGTTGAAATGCACTGATCTTACCTGTATTGTTTTGACAAATAGATACACCTGTGTAACACATAGCCTTATGATATAGAATATGTCCATCTCCCCAGAAAGATTACTGCCTGTATGTTAACTGGTAATTTCTTTCCTTATGTCCAACCCAGATCTTGACACTCTTCTCCATGGCAATGCAGAGTAAGTCTATTCTCTCTTCCAAATGATATCCCCTCAAATATTTACAGATAGCTATTGTGATCCTCCTTAAGCCTGTTCTTTTCCCTTCTAAACACTCCCAGTTCCTCCATTTAGTCTTTGTTCTCAGAAGATGAGAGAACCGGCTGCCTTGTTTTGATAAAAGGAAGCCTGATTTTCTCCTCACTGAATCTCTCTGCAGCCCATCCAACCTGGAGCCAGGAGGAAAGACAGAGGTCTTGCCCCTTTGCTAAAATTCCTGCTTTGAAGGGAGCTGGTTCATGGGGGGAGCCATACAGGAGTCCTCGCTTCATACAGGTTTTGATCAGCTCCGCCGTGTGCAGATTTCTTTCTTTATAAGGCAAATTGCATCATTCTCTCTTAAGTTAATCATTCAACAAACTTCTACTGAGTACCTATGCTATGCTAGGCTTTGCATAGAGCTCTTGGATAAATAGTCTCAGAATTTGGGGATGGAGCGAAAAATAGACAAATAAATGGAAGTATTAATTTATTCGGCATTCATTGATTTCCTGCTAAGTCCCCAGAACTAGGAAGGACACAGGGAATATGGTAGCACAGAGGATGCTCAACGCTGCAGGACGGAGGCATTCACCCACCCAGCAACTTGCAGTGGAGGCAGCTGACAGCTCTCCCTAAAGCTTTGGTGGAATAGGGTTGTAGAATTTCAGGTGAATTTTGAGGACATAGCAAAGACTCATAGGCTTTCCAGGTAGTTTAGTGGTAAAGAATTCGCCTGCAATACAGGAGACATTGGTTCAATTCCTGGGTCAGGAAGATCCCCTAGGAGAGGAAATGGCAACCCACTCCAGTATTCTTGCCTGGAGAATCCCATGGACAGAGGAGACTGACAGGCTACACAGTCCATGGGGTCGGAAAAGAGTCAGGTCCAACTTAGCCACTAAACAACAAGAACGACAACAAAGACTCAAATCAGTGACACTCTCAGGCCATCTGGGAAAGCCTCAAGCCATCACTCCGCCCCTGCTTAGGAAGCAACTGGCACTCACAAGGTTTCATGCCCTGACTTGCAATGAGTCCAATTTATATTCAGGTACATTGGAGCATGCTCAGGTGCAAATCCTAGATTTTGCTCTGTTGCTGAGAAACAGCCTGGATTTCTTCCTGTCACTGTTGCCTAATAGGACACAGAAAGCCCAGGTTTCTCCATCAGACAGATGGGTGGAGCTCCTGGCTCTTCCTCCGACGTGCTGCATGACCTTGGGTGAGTCCTTTGGCTTGCCCCAGATTTTGTTTCTTCTTCTCTGACAATGGGAGTAGTAGGAGGGTTTCTGAGAGGGTTGAATGGAACGGTGCATTTAAGCACTTGGCGTGGCATCTGACCGGTAGCCAGCATTCCATCTCAATTATCCATCGAGAGAAGATCTGAAGCTATTATCTAAAAGCACTCACCAAACAGACGCTGACCTCCCTCCTTGCACCCCAGAAGACCAGAAGTTAACAGGGCTGGAGAGACAGAAAAGTCTATTAAGGAATTCACACTTGAGCCTCCAAACAGCTCTTCAGAACTCCCCATGGGCTGGCACGGCCATCATTTCATTTGGTCTCCAGGGCATCTCTGTGAAACAGGTACGGCCAGTCCACTTAACATCTGAGAAAGCAGAGTCACAGAACCAGAAGCTGGAAGTGCCTGGACTTCATTCCCATCTGACCTTGAGAGATATTATTATCCCCATTCTTCAGATAGAGGAATCAGAAGGTCAGAAAAAAATAAGTCACTGGCCCAAAGTCACATGGCTCAGGACAGGCAGATCTGGGAACATGACCTGGGTCTGTCTCAGTAAAAATAAATAAGTAAATAAAAGCCTCTGACTTTTTACGGCTCTGTGATGCCTCTGCAAGTAACTCACCCTTTCTGAGTTACTTCATCTGAAGAAACTCACAGTCTCTTCATCTGTAAATAAGACAATAGTGTCTATTTTGCAAGCTTGTAAGAACAGGCTGTCGTGCCACTTTCATCATGGATGTCTTTCTTCCTGTCTTCATCTGACTTTGTCTGGAACAGGGCCCAGACTAGGGTGTACAAGTTGGATACCCAGGTGCAAAATTTAAAGAGGCACTCACCACTCTCAATCCCAAGAATTGAATACCCCCTAAAATTCTGTGCCTTGGCACCTCACCTTTCCCATCCTAATCTAGGCTCTGGTTTGGAGGTAAGGAGATGTGATGGGGCTCTTGTGGTGGAGGAGTGCAGAAAGGATGGGAAAGGCCTGAGTAGGTCATGCTGATGTCAGAGCAGTAGCTGACAGGCTTTCCTGGTGGGTCCAGTGGCTAAGGCTCCAAGTTCCTGATGCAGGGGGCCTAGGTTTGATCCCTGATCAGAGAACTAGATCCCACATGCTGCAAGCAAAACCAAAGATCTCGTGCCTCAACTAAGCCCCAGCACAGCCAAATAAATAATTGTTTTAAGTCACCCATAAAAAGTAATACAGTAGCTGGAAACCAGCCCTCTGCAAATGCACACAGGCTCAACAGGACTGAAGGGTTACAGTAAATACTACACAAGTGGACCTTGCATCCCGTTCATTGTCCCTCAAGAGCTGCATCCTGTAAATTATGTGCGGGAGTCAGTGATGGCCTTACAGCGGCTCTGTCTCCTTGACGGCCTGAAGCGGTTTTTTCCTCCATTTCTACCTGGGCAACTGAGGAGAGTGTCCGTGTCTTATTTATCTCTGTATTCCCAGGATCTTGCAGAGTATTTGACACATGATAGTAGTTCATTAGATGTTGAAAGAACAAAAGAACACTTTGTCTTTCATTTTGAAAGCCCCTAATCATCTCAGGCCCTTTAATCCTTCAATCCTAAGTCAAGGAACTGTGGTACCGTGAAAATTATTCCCAGTCGCCTGGGAGTCGAGTCCACCAATCTGAGACAGAAAAGCAAAGGGATGGTCAAGAAACATTAGCCCAATTTGAAAAACTTATGAATGGCAAAATTGGTACTTGGTTCCAAAGCTTATCGGAGAAGGCAATGGCACCCCACTCCAGTACTCTTGCCTGGAGAATCCAGGGACGGTGGAACCTGGTGGGCTGACATCTCTGGGGTCGCACAGAGTCGGACACGACTGAAGCGACTTAGTAGTAGCAGTAGCAGCAGCAGTCCAAAGCTTATATGTGCTCTACCAGAGTGCAGAGCGGCAAGTCTAAGCAATTTTCAACACCTTATTTATTTCTGACTGTGCTGGGTCTTTGTGGCTGTGCATGGGCTTTCTCTAGTTGCGGTGAGCAGGGGCTACTCTTCGTTGTGGTACGAGGGCATCTCTTGTTGCAGGGCGCAGTCTCTAGGGTACATGGGTTCAGTAGTCAAGTACACAGGCTTAGCTGCCCCCAGTCATGTGGGATCTTCCCAGACCAGGGATCAAACCCATATCCCCTGCATTGGCAGGTGAATTCTTAACCACTGGACTTAACCAGGGAAGTCCAGCAATTTTTTTTTAGTATACAAAGTCCTACTTCTGCCTCTGTCACCAACTACAGTCCCTTCTGCCTAAGCCCCCAGAACTGTGCCCCTCAAGTTGCCCTCCAAGCCTGCCCCAACTATCAGGCATTGCCTCTTATTACAGAAATGCTGTCACCATCAGCAGTACATTCTTCCAGCACAAGAAGGGCAAATAGGATTCAACTCATTTGCCACCTCCAACAGTGGCAGCCAGAATTATTCGGCTTAAAAAAAAAAAAAAAAAACTGTGAGACTCAGAGGGAAAGAGTGCTGTGATCCATTAGTTATGTCTGCTATGGACCTAGGAAGGAGCATGGTATCATGCATGCTGTATATCTTCCAGCCAGGTCTTAATTCCACACGTTGGGAAAGCAATCTCACTGAACTGCCTCAAACCCTCTGCACTTGTGAATCTGCGATGCCTTTGAACATTCATAATGCAAGCTTTGCTATGGAAATTACATGCTGCTCAACCTCCTGGAGAAGGCAATGGCACCCCACTCCAGTACTCTTGCCTGGAAAATCCCATGGATGGAGGAGCCTGGTGGGCTGCAGTCCATGGGGTCACTACAAGTCGGACACGACTAAGCGACTTCACTTTCACTTTTCACTTTCATGCATTGGAAAAGGAAATGGCAACCCACTCCAGTGTTCTTGTCTGGAGAATCCCAGGGACGGGGGAGCCTGGTGGGCTGCCGTCTATGGGGTCGCACAGAGTCGGACACGACTGAAGCAACTTAGGCAGCAGCAGCAGCAGCAGCAACCTCCATGACCAGTGAGGGGAAAAAACTAGAAGAGAGTGACATTCTCTGAGCAGTTCCTGGAGAAGGTGAAATATGTTTTTAATGAGAAAATATGAAATCAGAAAGAATGTGGTATGAGGATTTTTGTGCCATGTGGGTTGTTACCTATTTGACCTTTTCTTGATCAGCTTTTAGAATCAGCCTGCCTTGGGACTGTTTTCAGCCCTAGCATTAATTGGAACATCTGCTTTTCTTCCGTAAACATCATAAACCATCATTTGGTTTTCACCCATGCATCGTTTCTGTGCAACCCTGTAGAATAATGTGAAATTAACTAGGAACACAATAGAACACATTTCTGATCCCTACCTTTTTCCTCCCCCCATCCCACACCTGCTTCAGAAGATGAGTAGTGAGGCAGCTGCAAGGAACAACCCGTGTCTTATCTCAGGGTGGATCACACAGGTAGAAAACGCAATGGGATAGGAAGCCCACACAAGCCCCCGGGATAGAGGCTGGAAAAGTGGGGGAAAGGTGAAATTCAGCTGAGCAGAAATACCCAGCTGGGGTGATACAAACTTCCTATAGAGGAATACCCTAGCAATGTTCCATCTGGGCATGGCCACAGGGAAACCAAGTGGGCATATATTCCTGTAAGTCCAGTAGGCAGCAGTCAGAAGTGGGCACAGGGCTGTAGTCACAGGATCAGGCAAGCAGTTGTAAAAAGAACTTGTAATATGGACCAGGAACCCAAAAATCACATCATGTAAGAGCTGAGATTTCAGAACTCAGGAGCAGAACCCATACATTATCTTAACTAATGTTACTGAGTGAGTACTCTGTCGGGTACTTCGTGTCCATTCTCTTGTAAGTAATCAGAACATAGACTAAGGTGTGCCTCGCCCCGAGGCTCTGCACCCCGAAAGAACCAAAGGTGCAGAACTCGGGGCTACTTCCAGTGCATCTGGGCAGCTGCACCTTGAACACACCCTGCCTTCAGAAGGTTCTGCGTGGGAACTGGCATGGGCTGGGGCAGCAGGGATCATGTCAGCCGGGTTAAGAAGGAGGGAATGGAGGCAGGAGATGGACACGGTGATGGGCTGTGGACAGTTTGTGCTCACTCTTTCTCCTTCACTTTTTCTGCACTTCTGCCCTCCCTCAAGGCAGGGAAGCCCTCCTGGGTCCTGCTCCCCATATCTGATGACAGCCAAGTGGATGGTCTTCACAGTCAGCCGTGGCTCCCTAGGAATGTGCTCTTTCTATTAACCCCTTGCCTTGGCCCCATATCCCCAGGGTTGGGCTTGGTGACCTGCTGGCAGTGGACAGATCAGAAAGCCAGGCTTGGGGGATTGGTGGGGTCCTGGGAGACTGACACTGGTTTCCTTGTAGAGAACAAGATGCCAGCTCCTCCGAGTCACTGCTTGTGTGTCCTGGTGATTATCAACTGGCTAACAGCTAAGCTCCACTCTTCATTGTGCACGGTGTCTGGCACATAGTAGGTGTTCAGCTGGGATAATCTGACTCCAAGGTCTGTCCTTCCTGCCTGTCTCTTAGTAGAGCCCATTGTTGTCTGTCTAAGGGGTGGGAACAGAAGGGAGCTGGAGTGAAGGGCTGGTAGGTAGGGCTCAGCAGACATCACTGGCCTCCCTGACATCAGCATGCCCCTGTTAAGACCAGGAGCCAGCCTAAGCGATCTGTCTCAGCCTGCTAAATACTGCTGGGGTCAGCAGCCCTGCCTCTAGAGAGAATTCTGTATCAGCCCCCCCAATCCTCCCATCCCTACCCACCAGACGGCTTCTTTCTATGCACTCCACACAGAATCACTCTGCAGGACCACCTTCCCTACTAGGTGGTCCCTAAAGAATCTGCAGTCTAAGCTGCAGATTCTTCTCTGCATCCCCAACACCTGGGGCAGTGCTAGAACACAAGAGATATTCTGTAGAGTTCACTAGGCAACTGAATGGATGAGCCACAAATGTGGTCCCAGATGGAACAACATCTCAGATTCCATTTCTACAGGCAAATAACAATGCTTTCACCTCCCCTGCCCCTACAGGGCTTAGCCATGATACTGACCACAGGCAAGAAAGTTCTCTGCCTGGGCTGAAAACTTTTTTTTTCTGCATAGAGTAATTTCAGATTCATAATGACCTTTTTGATCTTTACAAGAATTCTATTGGAAGTTACTCTTACCAGCATTTCCAGGATGAGGGATCAAAATTCAAAAAGATGAAATGACTTCCCTAAATCAGGGCAGAGCCAGCATTGGAAGCTGAGGCTGTCTGGTTCCCAGTTCCATGCTTGAGTCTTTTCTTGCATCCAGACACCTGCCCATTAAGTGCCTACTGTGTGCCAGGCATGGGGCCAGGCACTGAGATGCCAGGGGTGAAAAGGACACAGCCCTTACTTCTCACAGGAGACAGACAGTGGAGGACCCAGCAGAAAGAGCAACCAGCCTGTCCTGAAGTCTCCCTGGAAACCTTCATCACCCAGACTCCCCTCCCCGCACCAGCCAAGCTGGTCCACCTTGAAAGGCTTCTAGCTGCCCTCAGCCCATTTCATAACCCCAAGTCAGGCCTAATTTGGGACGTTCACATGAGGGCTCAGGAGGGATTCATCTGTGAAGGTCTGGAATTTCAAATGACCCTCCTGGCGCCTTCAAGTGGCCCCTCTGCCTCTGTGAGCCGTTCCCCAGGGGAACATTTGCTCACAAAACGTGTGACTTGGAGAGTGCTCAGAGTCACCCTTGCTCCCCTCTGTGCTGTTTTCCCAGCTGACAGATTGGCAGTCACCTGATGCTCTTTTCTTCTGCATGGGGCTTACACATCTCTTCCAGTGCGGTCTAAAACTCTCTGGACAGTTGCCCAGCAGAAAAGCCCCAGGCTGTGTTTCAGGCTTGGAGGAAGGAGACAGGAGCACTTCTTAGTGAAGCCAACACAGCATATGTCACATCTCTGCATAGAGGGGCACGGACTCAGTGGAGGGGAGGGGTGTTGCAGTACCATATTATATGCTCAAATGATGCTATGGGTTCCTTTAGCGACCCATGAATATAAAGGGAAAAATCAGGTGAATCTCTCTCTAGCTGGAGGATCTTGGATAAGGACTTAGCCTCGCCAAGCCTTGATTTCTCATCTACAAATTGGGAAGAATACCATCTACATCGGTGGGCTCTGTGAGCCCTGAAAGACAGAAGGTCTACAGGGGACTTCCCTGGTGTCCAGTGATTAAAGAGCCCCTGCTCCCAAAGCAGGGGCCCTGGTCAGGGAACTAGATCCCACGTGCTGCAAGACCTCACACGCCACAAGGAAGATTGAAGATCCTGCATGCTACAACTAGGACCCAGTGCAGCCAAAGTATTTAATTAATTGGTTAAATTATTATTCAGAAAGATAGAAGGAGTATAAAGCAATCAGCACAGTGCCTGCCTCGTGGTAATGCCCAGTGACTGGACGTTCTTCTCTCCCTTCTGAAAAGGAACCCAAAGATGAATGATATTAATGACGTCCTAAAAGAGACTGTGGCCTCTTGGTTGGGATGCAGGGACAAGTGGTGGCCAAGGGGCTGCATTCCCCTCATCTCCTTGGTTCCCAAGGACTCCACAGCCACATGGAGGTGCTTTCCTGGGTACTTGTTGAAGTCACCTTTTAAATCTCCCTATGGGGTAAAAGCACAGTCACACATCTGTCCTTGGAACATAATAGGCAGTCAAAAATTCCTGTTGCAAAAAAAAAAAAAAATTCCTGTTGCAGGAAGAGATGAGTGAATAAGCATTTTTCCTAATAAGATGCAGGCCTCGCCTTCCAGGAGCTGACCATCTATAGCCCCCTCCTCATGCATGCATCCCTCTGCCATATTTAATTCTCAAACGTGTTGATTGATGACAACTTCAGAAAACAAATGGAAACCACCCCCCACTGAAACTCTCATACAGTGCTAATGGGAATATAAAACTATACAACCATTTTGGAAACAACTTGGCCACTTCTTAAATAGTTACAGATACACTTACGATGATATGATTCAGCCATTCAATTCCTATGCACTTACTTAAGAGAAATGAAAACTTATCCGTACAAAGACTGATCTATACCTGCTATAGTAGTAGCTTTATTTGTAATAGCCAACCTAATGTCTATCAATAGTTGAATGAATAAATCCTGGTATAGCTGTGCAGTGGAATACTACACAGCAATGAAAAGGGTTGAATTACTGATAACCTTCCACCCCTCCTTCCAGGAAAATAAAACAAAAAGCAGCTTCATTTTGTTTACTGAAAGCCTGGTAACCTATTTAACAGACTGTTTTCCTCCCTCTGTGCAAAATGTGTTAAAGCAGGGTCCTCAACCTCTGGAATCTAATGCATGATGTTCTGAGGTGGAGCTAATGTAATAATAATAGAAATAAAGTGTACAATAAATGTAAGGCACTTGAATCATCCAGAAACCATGCACTCCCCTGGTTCCTGGAAAAGTTATCTTCCACAAAACTGGTCCCCAGTGCCAAAAATGTTGAGGACTGCTGTGTTAGGAGATTTTGATAGAGAAAGCCAGAGCAAACAAAACAGTGGGCTTTAACATGTCCATTATTTTGAAAACAGCCAAACGAGAAATTTCAGCAAATCACTGGAAGGAAAGTTCATTCAACTCAGCGGAGGGGAAAGGCTGAGTTTTAGAGGAGGTTTGGAGCAATAGGATTTCACTTCGTTCAAGCATAATAAGCAAGAAGAGACAAGGAAGCCACTGCCTCAGAAAAGCCCTAAAGGTCAGGATTAATGAAGGCTTGGAAGGTTTGAAGCTTACAGGCCCAGTCGTGTGCTGGTAAGTGGATATTTCTACAGTCCTTAAGGGAGCTTATACATAATTTATTTTCTTAAGTAGGTCCATGTGTAGAAATGTTGTTTGCACTACTAATTGGGCCAGAAAACTGTGTCTTCAGGGATATCTTCTGTCCCTAACCTTTTCCATTGTGCATTTCCTGGACTCTGAGGCAGGCTGCCCCAACAGGTCACGCTGGGCCTGGATGCTGGTACCCAGGCCAGCAGGCATTGCTAATCTTTTTTATTCCTGGATGCAGGGCCCCAGGAAGGGGAGCTTAGCCATCATCTCCAACCCCCATCATGCACAAACAGAAGGTTTTAAAGGAAGAGCACAGACCCAAACCCAGGTCAGGTCTCAACTCTGGCCCCGAACTAGCTGTGTGACCCGGGGCAGGACACTCTACCTCTCTGAGCCTTAGACTCTCCACGGACAAGATGAGACATTTGGGCAAGAAGATTTTTTTATATTTATTTGTTTATTTGGCTGTGATGGGTCTTAGTTGTGGCACATGGGATCCTCACTGCATCATGAGGAACCTTTGGTTGTGGCGAGCAGACTCTCTAATTGTGGCCTGAGGGCTTCATTAGTTGCCGGGCTCAGGTTTAGTTGCCCCACAGCATGTGGGATCTTAGTTCCCCAATCAGGGATCAAACCCGTGTTCCCCGCATTGAGAGGAGGATTCTTAACCCCTGGACCACCAGGGAAGTCCCCAAGAAGATCTGTGGTGCCTGCACTTTCCTGAGATTCTCCTGACTCTGAGATATAACCTCCGCCGCCCACCCCCCCACCATTACCAAGCTCAAGACCCCTACTGTTAGCAAGGCACCAATTTTATCAGTCTGCCGGGAACAGAGTAGCTGTAGCTATGAGGAAGCAGCGGCAAAGAACACAGGCAATGGAGTGAGGCAAAGATGACTTACACCCTGGATTCTCTACTTACCAGCTCTGTGACCTGGCTCAGCCTCTCTGGGCCTCAGTTTCCTTATCTGTAAGATGGGAGTGATAAGACCAAACTCATAAGGCTGCTGCAAAAAATTAATGACAGCAGATAGAATGTGAATGGTGCTCCAGAGAGGTCAGCCAAGCCAGTCGTGACCTCAGGGCTGTTCTAAGAGCTACTGGAAGGCACAAGACCCTCTCCCCATCCCCACATCCAGATTTCTTGGCTTTAGATTGTGCCAAATATGAACAATTTATGCCAAAACACTGAATAACTTAGAAGAAGTGGACTGGTTTCTAAAAACACACAGCCCACCAAAACTGAATCAAGAAGAAATAAATAATTTGAACAGACCAATCACTAGAAGTGAAATAGAATCTGTAATTAAAAAAAAAAAAAAAAAAAAAAAAACACCTCCCTGCAAACAAAAGTCCAGGGCCAGACAGCTTCACTGGGGAATTCTGCCAAACATACAAATAAGAACTTATACTGATCCCATTTCAAAATCTTTGTTTAATATTTATCTTTATTTATTTATTTGGCTGTGCCAGGTCTTAGGTGTGGTGCTCGGGATCTTCCATCTTCATTGCAGCATGCAGGATCTCTAGCTGCAGCATGCAGGATCTCTAGCTGCAGCATGCAGGATCTTTTCGCTGTAGCATGCCAACTCTTAGTTGTGTCTAGTTCCCTGACCAGGGATTGAATCTGGGCTCCCTGCATTGAGAGCTCAGAGTCTCAGCCACTGGACCATCAGGGAAGTCCCTCAAACTCTTCCAGAAGACTGAATAGGAGGGATCACCCCCAAAGTCATTCAATGAAGCCACCATCACCCTGATACCAAAATGAGACAAAGACACTACCAAGAGAAGAAGAGTACAGGCTAAAATGTGCAAACTTCAGACTATGGTGGCTGTCCACTGCACCAGTGACTGGTTGCAATTCTGTCCAAAAGTAGATTTCAAAGTAGATTGTGTGCATCAAAGCATTGCCCTCTCTTACAGAACTCTGTGGCCCCAGTAATCTCATCGGCTGCCCTGGGCTTTTAACAACAGGCTTAACATTCTTAAGGAATAAGTAGTCAGTGGCACACGGTGGTTTCCATCCCCTGTAACTACTTCAAAATGAGCTTGATGGGACTTGCCTGGGGTCCAGTTGTTAAAAATCCACCTTCCAATGCAGCAGACACAGGTTTGATCTCTGGTCAAGGAACTAAGATCCACATGCCTGGGGACAACTAAGCCCAACATGCCACAACTAGAGAGCCTGACAGCTACAATGAAGACCCAATGCAGCAAAGAGAGAGAGAGAGAGATGAGCTTAGTATTACTGAAACACAGAGAAGACAGGACCCCTCAACACCTCCCATTCTTCAGTTCATCACTGACCTCCCCCCATAACTCAAATAACTTCTCTCACTTCTGCTGAAAAGGACCTAATATGGATTCATACCTCTTAAAGATGTCTATTATGTAATCTTCCAAACAAATCCACTTGCATGCCCTCATTTAGATGTTACAACCACGTGGCAAGGTTATCTTGCTCAATTTGCAAACACGAAAACTGACATTGGAAAAAGATGTCATGTTCAAGGCCACAGACTTGACAAATAATGAGCAAGGTGCTCTGATGCCTTTCTGTCTGACTCAAAATCTCAGGGTTCCTCCCTTGGAACTTCCTTGGTGGTAGAGTCAAACCCATGAGTCCCAGCTCTACTACCTACCTCTTCACTAAGCCTCAGTCTTCCCAACTGTAAAATAGGCATGTGATAATAAGATGCCTTCCCATCAAGGTAGTCGGGACCATAATTAGGAAAAAGATAGTTCCTCTGAAAATGCCAAGCAGGGGCCAGCACAGAGTAGAGGCTCAGGAATTTTTAGTCTCCTTCCCTCCAACTTCTTGGGGCCATTGAGAAAGTTGAAGCTGTACACGTGTCATCTCTCAACTGCAACACGCAGTGAGCAATGAAAATGATGGTCTTGGGGTCCATCTTTATCTCGGGCTTCCCCCCAGCCCCCACCCCTGTCACTCCTGCAGATCCAGGTTTGATATGTGCACCATTAATTCTTACAAAAGGATTCAACTAAGAGCTATTCTTGATTCTTAGCAACCTTGCAAATTCAGCCCTGCCATCCCAGATGAGGCTGTCAGCGCTTACCAGGAGAGCAGAGAAGTGCCTCGGAGAATGGCAGGTCTGAAGAAGCAGCGAGCTCTGGCCTGACAGTCTAGACTTAAATAAATTGTCTTTTGTGGCTGGGGGCGATAAGGCCTACGTTTGAAGCGCCGGTTACTCTTACACGTCATTATGCACAGCAACGGGGAAGGAGAGCGGCATCTTGTCCTGAGTTTCTAGCAAAACTGCGCTGTGGGTAAATAGCTCTCAGCCTTTGATGTTGAGCAAAGAGGAAAATGATCCTCTCCGAGAAGCTAGAACTGATACAGGAGTGGCGGGCTGAGGCGGTGCAGGCAGGGAGGCCAGCGGAGAAGTGCGGTCTGTGTGCACCTGCCTGGCTCTGAGCCCCTTCTTCTGCCCCCATGAAGGTAAACTGTCTCTCCTCTAATACCCTCAAGGAAAAGCAAGCAAAAACACTTAGGAACAATTAAGCGGGAAGCTAAGAAGACCAGAGCAGAGAAAGGGAGGGGAGGGGAGTGAAACAAGATATCAGGTGTGAGTTCCTGCCATAACTAGCAAGGAGGGCCAACACTTAAGGGCGCCTCCCAGAGGTGGGCGAGGGAATGGGAGTAGCAACCCCTTGAAGCCCATTCATTCATTCATTCATCCAGCAAGACAGACCCAGCCCCTACTCTCTCCAACAAACAGTCCTATAAATCACCATCTAGTTATATACTTTGATATGCATGAAAAAGCAGCAGTCCCCAACCATTTTGGCACAAGGGACCGGTTTCATGGAAGACAATTTTTCCACGGACTGGGGTCGACACGGGGTGGGGTTGGGGGTGTGGGGGGTTGTATAGGGATGTTTTCAAGATGATTCAAACGTATTACATTTATTATGCCCCACTGATCTGATCTGACAGGCGGCGGACCTCGGGTGGTAAAGCAAGGGCGGGAGGGAGTGCATGCTAATTCGCTTCAGTTGCGTCTGACTCTTTGGGACCCCATGGACTGTAGCCCGACAGGCTCTGTCAATGGGATTCTCCAGACAAGAACACTGGAGTGGGTTGCCATGCCCCCTCCAGGCGATCTTCCCAACCCAGGGATCGAGTGCACCTCTTACATCGCCTGCATTGGCAGGCGGGTTCTTTACCACTAGTGCCACCTGGGAAGCCCAAGGGGTGGGGAGTGGCTGTAAATACAGATGAAACTTCCATCTCACCACTCACCTCCTATCGTGCAGCCGGGTTCCTAACAGGTCATGGACCAGTACCGGTCCATGGCCAGGGTGCTGGGGACCCTAGCTACAAAGGGAAATACTGGGAGTGCAGGGCTTGTGCCTCTTTACAATCTCCATAAGCCTTGCCTGTAGTAGGAGCTCATGCATATGATTATTGATTGGCTGATGGAAAAAGCAAGGCAGAGAGGAGGAGTATAGGGCTCAGAAACACCCCAGTGACAACGACAACATGCCCCAAAAGATGTTTTGAATCTCAGCTTTTCTACTTAATAGCTGTGTGACCTTGGGCAAGTTGCTTAACCTCTCTGGGCTGTGGTTTTGTCCTCTGCGCAGTGGAAACAACAATACCCACCTGTGGTTACTGTTGCGTGTGATAGCTGCCCTGATGAAGGAGCAAAGGGGGAATGTGAGGAGGGATGTTATACAACTTGGTCCATGAGCTTGGGACGGCTTCCTGGAGGAGGCGATGCATCGATCCAGTCTTGGAGAATGGGCAGAGGTTGCCCAGGCAGAAAAAGGAACAAGAGCTGTTACAGGTAGTGGAAGCAGCAACTAGAAAGCCGCAAGTAGGCGAACCAGCAGGGCACATCCAGAGGTGTGAGAGTTGTTTAATGTAGCTCCACTCACTCATTTATTCATTCACTTGTCCACTTGACATATATTTCTGGAATACCCCCAGGTGCCAGGCCCTGTGCTAGCCACCAGGGTTAGATTCCTCAGTGCACATGCAGAGGTAACCACCAAACCCATGAGCTTATCTTCCAGTGAATTCCCATGGACTCAGATGGGAAGAGGAGGATGAAGCAGACAGAGAGAGCATCATAGAAGGCTGGGTGTGGAAGGGTGGCCCTGGAGCTTACTCTCAGGGGGATGGGCAGCCCTGATGGATTTTAACCACAGGATTAATATAATCAGGTTTGCATTTCTGAAGGAGTGCACCACGATTCACTTAAAGGATGGGCTGGAGAAGGTTGTCTGGAATCCAGCAGTCTAGCTAAGAAACTGCAGCAGCCCAAGCAAGAAATGACAGAGGTCATTAAGTTAAAGCCGTGCGGAAGAGAGAAGGCAGAAAGTCAAGTTGGATACAGAGACAGTGTTGACGGGCCCTGCTGGTTGATTGGATGTGGGGTGAGAAAGAGGAAGAGGGGACACCTGCTCTGAGGGTCTGGTTTGAGCCCCTGGGCAGGGGACAGTGCTATTCCCCGGGATACGGTGCACAGGAGAGCCATCCAGTGGGGTGCGGAGGCTGAGGAAGCCTTGATCCCACTGGGACGTGCTTGCAGTCGGGTGTCTCTGGGTCCCCCTGAAATCATGCGTATCAGGCAGCTGGATCAGTGTGTCTGGAGCCCAAGAGAAAGCTCAGGGCTGGAGGCACAGATTACAGGATAGAAAGCATACAGACTGCTTGACACTTGAAAGTGGACATGGCTGCCCCCCGGGGGTGGGGGTGGAAAGGGAAGGATTAACAGAGGGAGAGAGACCAGATTGCATGGCAACAAACCCCAAAGGGTGTCCAGATGTGTTCTTTGATGCCAGAATCCAGCCCATTAACCGGAGGTGAGGAATCACTGGTCCCCAAGAGGGTTGACTATGATGGGCTGTGGGGATGCTGGCCTGCTGTTGGATTTCTGGGGTTCCCAGTCTGCCTGGAGCCCAGTCCAAAGTCACCCACGTGCTTCTTTCTCTTCTCTCCCTCAGGTGTTTACAAAATATGGGAAGTGTTACATGTTTAACTCAGGCGAGGATGGCAAGCCTCTGCTCACCACGGTCAAGGGGGGGACAGGCAACGGGCTGGAGATCATGCTGGACATTCAGCAGGATGAGTACCTGCCCATCTGGGGCGAGACAGGTGAGCCGGGCCAGGGGGTGAGGGCGGAGGGGAGCGGCCTCTGGGAGACCTTTGCCTGGAGCGGGTTATCTTGGCCCACCCGGTGAAGGGCTGCTCTCCATCAAGGGGTGGGTGATATGCCGGTGAGTGGGAAGAACGTCCCAGCACAAACTGTGATGCCCTGAGTTTTCCTTGGATTTCACCAGGTGGGAGGGGGCTGGTGATGGGGATACTGGAACGGGAAGGCGGGTAGGATGAGAGGAGGCCAGAGGAAGGCTTGAATTAACAAGTCCGGTTGGAGCGGTGGGTGGCGCAATTTCAGAAGAGGAAGTGATGGACCAGCCCCTTCCGCTTCCACCGTCTTGCATATCCCAACCCGGCTACAGGGCCCAGTGGAAAGGAAGGCAGATTTCTCCCGCTGAGGGAAGGTGGAGGGGCTGCTGGAAAATGGAAGGGCACAGACTCTGCCTGCGTGAGCCCATGGGGGACCCGGGTGTACAGGTCCCAAAGCTTATTTCGTGCATCCAATTATTCGTTTATTTATTCAGCAAACTATTCATAAGCCACATATGCTATCTTGGGCTTTACACCAAAATAAGGATATTGAATTGAAAAAAGACCAAGCCCTTGATCACAGCCTAGAAGAGGAGACTCACAGTCCACTGGGACCCAAGGGTCCCCAGTGCTGAGGTGGGATGACAGCCTTCACCTGGGAGGAGGGGGGGTTTCAGGGAAAGCATTGCAGGGCATGGGGTCCCTGGAGTCTTGAGATTATCTCATGAGATCCTCATGAGAGGGGTGCAGGAAGGACAGGGAAGGCCTTGTGATGATGGAGCGGTGGTTGGAATGATACGGCGGGGAGGCCTAGGGAGGCCGGCAGCCTCTAGATCTCACCAAGTGAAGTGAAGAGGTGCCCAAGCATGGGATCCTGGATGCCAAGGAGACCCAAAGAGAGACTAACAAAGAGGGAATGGAAGAGGAAGTCTGGAGATGCGCCTGAGAGGGCCCCCAGGTAGTGGGAAGGGAGAGTAGAGTGCAGCAGGAAGGAGGCCTCGGCCCTCAGGTTGGAGCTGAGGAGGGGGTGAAGGCCAAACACCCCAGCCCTCATTTCTTGCAGCCCAGCCTCCATCCTGTGATTCCCATAGCTGTTCCCTCAGCCCGTCCTGAGGCCTGGCCCTCCCCAGTTCCAAGCCCTCCAGGCTTCTGAAGGCAGCAAGGGCCTCCACCCTGGAGAAGACTGACCACAAGCCCAGAGCTGTATCCCGTCCACTGCACCCACTCTCCAGGCTCCTCGCCTCTGAGCACCCCTCGGGGCATGTTGTGGTCACTCCTCTTGCTCCTGAAGAGTGAAATGGCCTCACAAGCATCACCCACTCACATGGATCCAGTATCGTCTCTGGGAGCTCACCTCAGGCTGCAGCCCTCTGCCAAGCAGATGCTTAGTTGAATCCATCCACTTCCCTAAATTCAGGGTCCCCACTGTCTTCTTGCCTGGAGAGTCCCCATGGACAGAGGAGCCTGGCTGGCTACAGTCCATGGGGTCTGAAAGAGTTGGGCACAACTGAGCGACTAAGCACTGCCCTCCACCAACAGATAAAGAAATGTGTTAGTGCCACGCTCTGGAAAAGGGCCCACAGAGCCTGGGTTTCCAGAACATCCTTCAGGCCAGCCTGTGTTTTGCGACCTGGGGCCCAAAGACAACCCTGGGTCCTGGAAGCTGGGACCAGGTCCCCAAGACTTGGTTCTCTACCTTGGAGACACCAGAACATATTTGCTAGTTGAACCTCTTGTGGAAAAAGAGAGAAATAAAAAATAAAATGAATCCTGGAGGGACATCCCTGCTGAGCCAGTGGTTAAGAATCCGCCTGCCAATGCAAGGGACACAGGTTCAATCTCTGATTCAGGAAGATCCCACATGCTGAGGGGCAACGAAGCCTGCACACCTAGAACCCACGCTCTGCAACAAGAGAAGCCACCACAGTGAGAAGCCTGCACACCACAACTAGACAGTAACCCCTGCTCGCCGCAACTAGAGAGAGCCCACGCATGGCAACAGAGACCCAGCACAGCCAGAAATTAAATTAAAAAGGAAAGAATCCCGGAGACCGCATACCCACAGCCTGACCAAAAGTTAGTTATATCCTTCCAGTGTAATGTTGGATTTCTCACCTGTTACCTTGAGTCAGGAGCCAAAGCACATGTATAGACACACACACACACATGCACCCACACACACATGTACAGACACACACAGAGACACACACACACACACTCGCAAGGCAGGCAGCCCCATTCCCAGACATCCTCACCCAGCACAGCTCCCTGCAGGGTCACCTTGGGTCTCCACACTGGCCACTGATGGTCTGGGCTCCAACCACAGGGCCTTTCCCGGGGAATCTGCATTTTGCTCCCTGAAGCTGTGGATGGTTTGAGCAGGAAAGAACCTGAGACCATCTATTCCAGACACACACACACACACACACACACGCACACCCTGCCCCTGCATGCCTGTTCTCCAGAGGCCTGGTGGGAAGCAGTGATGGACAGATAGTCACATGGTGAATCTGTGACCCAGCCAGGACTGTACTGCCCCAGGCTTCTTGACCAGCCGTCAGCCCTCATGGACCATGAGCTATATCCATTCAGGACAAATCCATAATCGTGGTTAAGGACCTACTGTGAGCCTAACACCCAGGCAGGACACGGTTGGACTGCAGAAGACACAGGACAAAGCCCCTGCCTTTCAAGCTACCATCAGGAACCAGAGCTGCACACAGAATCCAGAAGTTCCAGGCTCCCTCCTGCCAGCAGAGTGAGCGTGAGTTGTCCCTAGTGAGACACCAGCACTTGTCACTCAAACCGCGTCCTCTGAGGTTGGAATTGGGCGTGAAGGAGAAGGGGTTGAAAGCAGGACAGAAGCCAGAAGAAATCAGTTAGAGAAGAAACTGGTCATTGCTACAATGCTAACTGTGCTGTCCTATATGGCAGCCACACTGAGCCTTTGATATGTGATCAATGAGGAACCGAGTTTTTATTATCATTGGATGTATATTCATTTAAATCGCCACAGGGGGCGAGTGCCCGCCGTATTGGAGAGCACAGCCTCCGTAGCTCTGCTTGACCTCTTGAATTTTTGCCTTTGCAGCCATCCCCGCATTCCTCTGGGCCATAACCACCCTCCCTCCCGGCCTTCCCCTCATGTTGAGCAATAGGAAGGGCTCCTTATCTCCATCTGCCAGGGATGGAGGCTGAGGTTAGGCAACTTCACCCAGGCTACCCAGCCACGCCTCCTGAATCCCCACACCCAGACTTCCTCCACAGTACCTTTCTTCAGGCTGAGAAGTGGGTGGAATTGACGTCCACACACCTGCTGAAGGACAAGAGGGGGCTCTGGTGAGTGAGGGATGTTTGTCTTTAAGGCCACTTGAGGAGGTGTGGCCACACTCTGCTTTTTGGTCATTGCTCCCAAAGACTGAGGGGATGGCCAAGCCTCATTCCACCTTGGTCTTTGGGAGGGAGCCGCCTTCCTGACCTGCCAAGCCAGGTGGCCCCACGGATGCCACCTTGCCTCCTTGACCTTTCCAATTCTCCTCAATCCCCAGGAAAAGGAACCTGAGTCCTTAGAGAAGAGAGATGGGTGATGATGGAGGAGAAAGGAATGGAAAGCTGGCTGTTGAGAGAGTGCCACAGACAGCTTGATGACAGAGGCAGAGAAGTAGAACAGGGAAGTAACTTTATAGAGTCAGACCCATGATCGAACACTCAGCCCTGCCTTTACCAGCAGATCAGATGAGCACTCTCTGCAAACTCTAAACAGTCAAGGTTGATAATGACAACCAGTAGATAGGAGGAGGATGGTCAGACCATCCCAGAGGCAGAGACTGTTCCAAATATCCTACGCTGACGCAAGGGTCCTGGAGCACTTTATCCTCTGGGTAGCTCATTCTCAAAGCAGAGCCTCTGGGACATTCTTGCTTCACTTCTCAGAAATTTCAGGAAGCACTGAGGGAGCCATGCTTCTGGGTGTAACTCTGACCTACAGGGAGGACCTTTGGTGCCAAAGAGTGAATAAGGAAAAGACATCCACTTTGGGTGGACCCAGCCCTATGGACTCATGCTTAGCAAGTAGAAAGTGACTACAAAATCGATCAAAAATGTCCTTTCCCCCAGGCTGACAATGCCTCCTTGGTCAAATATCCTTGTGGAAGGCACCCTGGAAATACGCCACTTTAGAGAAGGCAGGCTCAGTCACAGATGGACCTGGACAGCATGCCCCCAAATCCTGAGTTTTGGATGTTACATGTTACAGGAATAAAAATGATCTGGAGAACCCTGGTTAGGCAGAGTTAAACACGTTAATTCAGGGCGGGGATTCTCCATACATCACATTATGAATCTCCAAGATAGGAATGTTGCATAAAGCATTTATTTCCCTAATGTTTTTGACCGTGGAAAACCTTCTTTTTCATGGAGGACCTCACAAAATAGAAAAAGGACTGAAAAGCTGTCCTAGGCTACAGAAGTGCAGATTTCACGACCAGCATTTTGCTAAAGGAAATTAAATTGAAGGCAGGTGGGAGGTTGTTAAAAATGAAACTCTGTGTAGATGCCTCTGAGTAACTTCAAAGATAAAAGAAATAAGCAGTGGGTTATCTAGGCTGCACATGAGAAAACCCAGATTCAGACAAGCTTGGGCATTAAAGAATTGTATTACCCCTGGAATCCAAGGCAAGCTTCAGCAACCCAGCTGCGGGAAGGCAAAGGGGCGGCACAAGAAGCACCTGGAAACAAGAGCACCCGCCTCCTCGGGCTTTCACCCCTTCTGTTACCTCTCCTCTCTCTGATTTGCTTTTTTCTCTCTCCCTAGAGACAGGGTTTCTCCGCACATGTATCTTTTCACACATAGCTCCCAATAGATTTATAATTTTTCACATCCTACCGTCAGGGAAAGGCCACTCTGAGTCTCCCATTGTTCTATTAAAAAGAGAAAAACAAGGAAGGGACTCATTGGCCCAGCCCAGTCAGGTGCTCTCCCCTGGGCCAATCAGTGACACTGGGCGTGTCTATGGAAGGACAAGGGAGCCCTGAGGGAGCTGGGTTCCACACGCCAGTCCTGGGAATGGCCCTTCTCAGGGAGGTAGGGGTGAGCATGGAGATGGGTTACATCTGAGCAAACTGGAATCAGTGTGCTGGGAGCTCGCTAAAGACTTGCATTGTAGACAGACAGGCTCAAAATTATCGCCTTCATTCAAGCTGATGTAGAATACACTTTTTAAAATATTAATGCACTTTAATTTTTTATTTTTATATTTCCTTTTTTTAAACTTTTTATATTGTATTGATTATAGTTGATTAACAATGCCGTGATAGTTTCACGTGTCCAGCAAAGTGATTCTGTTATATGTACATATATATCTATTCTTTTTAAAATTATTTTCCCATTTAGGTTGCTACATAATATTGAGCAGATATTGTGTAGATAGCATATTGAGCAGATAGCATAGACCCTGTGCTATGCAGTAGGTCCCTTTTGAGAATACACTTTTTAAAGGATTTTTTTAATGTCGACCATTTTTAAAATCTTTATTGAATTTATTTCAGTGTTGCTTCTGTTTTATGTTTTGGTTTTTTGGCCACAAGGCATGTGGGATCTTAGCTCCCCAGACCAGGGATCAAACCTGCACCCCCTGCATTGGAAGGTGAAGTCTTAACTGTTAATACTAGACTGCCAGGGAAGTTTTGAAAATATACTTTTTAATCAAGTAAACTCTGCCTTGATGTCCCCAAATCCTAGTGTTGGGGGAAAATGAATTTGATGTTATATTTTTAAGCATAGAAATTATTTTGAGAGTCCTCGCTCTAATAGAGTCGATACCTTGCCCCATATCATCTCCCCAGGCTCATTTCCTCCTACTCAGCCCCCTGTTCACGTGGCTGTAGCCACTCTGACTTCCCTGTGACTCCCTATACACCCCAGGAAAGCTTCCCTTTGAGCACCTGCATCCTCCATTCCCTCTGCCTAGAATTGCCTGCTCGGACCATGTGGCTCATGCCCTCACCTCCGTCAAGTCTTGCTTAGCTCTCACCTCCCCTCACTGCCCTATTTAAAACTGCACTCCACCCCACTCCTCACCCCTCCTTATCTGTTTTGCTTGTCCTCTGTTCCACATCATGTCATCTTCAAGTATGCCATATGAGTTACTTATTTACTAATATTTGGGGTTGTGAATCTGTCTCTATTGAAACACAGGCTACAAAAGGTTAGGGATCTTGGACTGTCTGCCTCACTGACATATACCAGGGCAATAGATATCTGTTGATACATTTGTTGAGAGAGAGAAAATATCGCTGTACTGTGCACGGTGATGGGACCAGGGTGGCTGGTTGGTTCAGTCACTACATCGTGTCCAACTCTTGCAACCCCATGGACTGTAGCCCACCAGGCTCCTCCATCCATGGGATTCTCCAGGCAAGAATACCACAGTAGGTTGCCATTTCCTTCTCCAGGGGATCTTTGATCCCGACTCGGGGATCAAACTTGAGTCTCTTTCATTGCCATCAGTTTTTGTTGTTTTTTTTTCACCATTGAGCCACCAATGCCATGAACATTCTGTCCCATGAATCCCCAAAGTGACCCTCCAAACAAGGTATAATCCCCATTGCAAAATAAAGAAGCTGAAGCCCAGAGAGGTTGAGGAAGCTCCCCAAGAACACACACCTTGCTAAGTAGTTGAACCCAGCTGAAAACCCACTTATGGACCCACAAGCAAGTCTCCTTCCACTGCATTCCTTTAAAACTCAAAAAAGTGATTGTAAAGGCACAGCCATAAAAATATCTCAGAAAAAAATATTCCAGTGACATCTTTGGAGACAGAATGGCATATAATGATAGGTCTGTTGCTGTTCTCCCTTTCTATTTTTTTCCTCTTTTTTTTTCCCATAGCAGAATCCTTGTATTGAACAAAAGGTTTAGCACAGCCCCAATATATAAAGCAGATAAAGGAAGAGCTGCTCTGGTTCAACTGGAGATAGTTTAATTTCTCCATGCTCCACTGTGGCCAACCTTGAGACTCTCTGAGGAACCCTAGGGCTCCAAGGAACCCAATTTGAAAACCACTGAGTAAGTGGGACTTCTCTGGTCTGGGGTTAAGATGGTGCTTTCAATCCCTGGTTGAGGAACTAAGATCCCATGTGCCACGAGGCATGGCGAAATAAAAATAAAAGTAAATCTTTCTTAAAATTAAAAAAAAAAAAGGCTGAATGGGCAGCTGATGCTATTGGGAATGAAAAGCACCCATTGGTCCTATGGCTTGTGTACATCCTGGGATCAGTTCTACTTCTATCCCTCTTCTCCTGGAATGGTA
Organism: Bos grunniens; assembly: GCF_055505025.1. Taxonomy (NCBI): domain Eukaryota; kingdom Metazoa; phylum Chordata; class Mammalia; order Artiodactyla; family Bovidae; genus Bos; species Bos grunniens. Next base: position 46,351,961 of record NC_141183.1, on the reverse strand, counting down.
AAAGGAGCCCATGATGTGCCCACTGAACCTCAGGGAAGATTATGGTCTAAACTTCTGACTGGACACAGTGGAATGAACATAACTTTGTATGGAGGCTCCCTCCCAAATCTCTCCTAAATGGCAATTGAGAATTTTTTTTTTTCAAGTATAAACCCACAAGGCCAAAGAAGATGGGAAAGAAGAGAACAGTAGTTGTCAGCAAGTTTATGGAAAGTGGAGAGCAGATGTTAATTGACTGGTCAGAGCAGACAAGGCTGAAGGATCGGGGTCTGCACAGGGAAACTGATTAAAGCCAAACAGTTCTGTCCATAGACAACCCCCTTCCTTGAGAAAGGATGAGGATTGGAGGCATCAGATGTTGCAGACAATGAGGATGAGAGGTGCAGCTAAAACTAGGAGGATTAGTTAGAAGTCTGTGAAAGAAGTTATGCAACCAAATATCTCTTTACACCCGAGCAAAAAATCAGATTGAAAAATAGATAGGCTCAGGACTTCCCTGGTGGTCTAGCAGTTCAGAGTCTGCCTTGCAATGCATGAGACACGGGTTCGATCCCTGGTCAGGGAACCCCCTCCCGCATGCCAGGGAGCAACTAGGTCCTTGTGTCTCAACTAGAGAGTCCGTGCAGCACAATAAAAGATACTGCACGTGGCAGCAAAGAGCCCCAGGCCACAACTAAGACCCACTGCAGCCAAATAAATAAATGAACAAGTAAATTCATTTTAAAAAAGAAATAGATGGGCTCTGGACTGGGGAAAACCAGACTTTTGGACTCTGTGGGAAAAGGCAAGGGTGGGATGATTTGAGAGAATAGCATTGAAACATGTTTATTACCATATGTGAAATAGATTGCCAGTCCAGGTTCAATGCATGAGACAGGGTGCTCAGGGCTGGTGCACTGGGACGACCCTGAGGGATGGGATGGGGAAGGAGGTGGGAGCGGGGTTCAGGATCGGGGACACATGTACACCCATGGCTGATTCATGTCAATGTATGGCAGAAACCACTACAATAGTGTAAAGTAATGAGCCTCCAATTAATTTTTTTTTTTAAAGAAAAAAATGAACTAATTTTAAGAAAGGGGAAAAACAAAACCGAGGGCAGGGGTGAGGTGCTGTGTAGAAACCAGGGAGATACAATGAGCTTCTGCCTCCTGAGTAGTGAGGTCCTCAGTCAGACTAATCTACCCCTCCCACCCCTAACCAGAAGCCTGGAGACACTGACCAGCTCAAGAGAAAATACCCACAGAGAATGACAGGCAGAAGTCCCCATACAGTTAGATCATCCTAGGGTGAAATCCCCTGGTAATCCTCCCACATACAAAGAAGACTGTCCAGACACTAACTCTTAATGATGAATGGAGAGTCAAAAAGTCAAGCCCTTGAGAGAAGCCACTTAACAGAAAGGGGCTTCCCAGGTGGCACAATTGAAAAGAATCTGCTTGCCAATGCAAGAGATTTGAGTTTGATCCCTGGATTAGGAAGATCCCTTAGAGAAGGAAATGGCAACCCACTCCAATAGTCTTGCCTGGGAAATCCCACGGACAGAGGAGCCTGGCGGACTACAGTCTACGGGGTTGCAGAATTGGACACAACTGAGCGACTGAGCCTGCTCACACACTAACAGGAAAGGAATCAAAACCAAATAAACAGAAAAGAAACTTTGAGGAAATAGAGATAATGGTTAATGGCATGAGTTCTAGAGCCTTGGTTCAAATCTCAGCTATTCAGCTTACCAGCTGCGTGACCTCAGACAAGTTACTTAGCCTCTCTGAGCCTCAGTTCCATTATCTCTAAAACGAGAATAATATTATTATCTATTCTTTAAGGTTGTTAGGAAGGTAGATATGGGTTCATATTTTTGTGAAACACTTAGCAAAGTGCCTGAATAATATCAGGCACTATGTACGTGTCTGATAAATAAAAAATAAATGCAGAAAGCAGAAGGAAACTTCAAAACATTTTAATTAAAATTCTCAAGAGGTAAGAGATGATACTGCATTTGTAAACACCAGCTATTAAAATTGGATGCTATTAAAAAGTAACATCCAAAGAAAAAAATTTTTTTAAACCTACTGAAAATTAAAAATATGATTGCAAACATTTTTTAAACCCACAGAAGGATTGGAATTGAGGAAATTGCCTGAAAAGTAAAACAAAAAAGACGAACAGATGGAAAATGGGAGAGAAAAAAATGCAAAAATGAGAAAGCAAACCGAGAAAGCTCAACATCCTACAACTAAGATTTCTAGAATTACAAAAGTGAGAGTGGAGAAGAAGATGTTGCCAAAGAAATAAAATAAGAAAAATTCCCAACTGACCCACATGATTTTCCATAATGAAAGAATTCATTAAGTCCTATCTGCAATAAGTGGCAAGAGAACCAGACCAAGATGCATCCTTGCAAAATTCAGGCTCACAAAGAGAACATTTCAAAAGGTTCTGGAGAGGAAAAAACCAGTCAAATACCTAGAATCTAAAATTAGAATCAACTTCTCAATGCATGCAGTAGAAGCCAGAAGACGCAGAATGCCTTCAAATTTGGGGCAGGGCCCAGGGAGCAGGAATCTTTCTTGTCTAAGAGAGAACTCTATATCCAGCAACCTATTAATTAAGTAAGGATAGAATTTGGTTTCAAATATATTTGATATATCAAGAGTAGAACATTTAATTTCTGCTCCCTTAAGGGCTTCACTGCACATGGTGATTGCAGCCATGAAATTAAAAGACGCTTACTCCTTGGAAGGAAAGTTATGACCAACCTAGATAGCATATTGAAAAGCAGAGACAGTACTTTGCCAACAAAGGTCTGTCTAGTCAAGGCTATGGTTTTTCCAGTGGTCATGTATGGATGTGAGAGTTGGACTGTGAAGAAAGCTGAGCACTGAAGAATTAATGCTTTTGAACTGTGGTGTTGGAAAAGACTCTTGAGAGTCCCTTGGACTGCAAGGAGATCCAACCAGTCCATTCTAAAGGAGATCAGCCCTGGGTGTTCTTTGGAAGGAATGATGCTAAAGCTGAAATTCCAGTACTTTGGCCACCTCATTGGAAAAGACTCTGATGCTGGGAGGGATTGGGGACAGGAGGAAAAGGGGATGACAGAGGATGAGATGGCTGGATGGCATCACTGACTCGATGGATGTGAGTTTGAGTGAACTCCGGGAGGAGTGGACAGGGAGGCTTGGCATGCTGCGATTCATGGGGTCGCAAAGAGTTGGACACGACTGAGCGACTGAACTGAACTGAACTGAAGGGCTTCCCTGATGGTCATATGGTGACAAATCTGCCTGCAATGCTGAAGACCCAGGTTCAATCCCTGGGTCGAGAAGATCCCCTGGAGAAGGGAATGGCAACCCACTCCAGTATTCTTCCCTGGAGAATTCCGTGGACAGAGGAGCCTGATGGGTCCATGGGGTTGCAGAGAGTCTGACACTCCTGGACAGTTAACACTTTGGGTTCCCTGTTGGCTCAGATGGTAAAGAATCCACCTGTAATGTAGGAGACCTGGGTTTTGTTTCTGGATCAGAAAGATATGTTACAGTATTATCAATCATAGTCACCATGTTTTACATAAAATCTTCTGACCTTAGACATCTTATAACTGAAAGTTTGTACATTTGTACACCTTTACTACCTTCTCCATTCCACCCACCCCCAGCCCTTGGCAACCACTTTTCCGCTCTTTCTATAACTTTGATCTTTTTTTTTTTTTTTTGCTATTTCTGCCATAGGTACAAGCCAAACAAAACAAAAAGAAAAAAAATTAGGAAAAACAAAATAGTTTCACAAGGAAGAGATCAAAAATGTTATATACTCTAAGGCTGGGGTGTGGGTAATATTTGCATAGTCATAATTAAGTGAAAGCTGGATACTGACGTCTAGGTGAAAGGCAAGGGAGTATGCAGGATATTTCATATAAGGAGCTTACAGCTTCAGCTCCCATGGTGGAAATTCAGTAGATAATACTTAAAAGTTATAAAAATCAAGAAATAACTGTCAAGCAGTTGATGTCCATGAAACTATGAAAGTCAGTTCTGGGAGAAACAGCTCCAACTCTTGAGAGTAATTGCCTCTGAGGAGTGTGTCTCAGGGGATGGGGAGAGGTGGAGCAGGAAAATACTGTTTTTCATTAAAAGCCTTGAGGTACCATTTGGCTCTTAAAATTATGTACATGTATTGCTTTGATCAATATTAAAATTAAATTAAAAAATAATCATAAATTTTCCATATAGCTGGAGGGCCTGAGCAACTCTCAGAGGTAGTATGGTTCCCAGCCCCCATCACAAATGGGACAGAGCAAGAGTGGAGGGAGATGGTTGCTATGGTTTCCCTAACATCTCTGCCTCCGGGAGAGACTTTTGTGCTAGTGCCTGGTACCAAGGACCTCTCCACAAGGACAGGTGTGGGCTCTGGCTGAGTTCTGAGAGTCTAGAGCACCCGACTATGCTGCATGCAGCCAGCTGTGATTCTGAGCTTGCTCTCAAGAGTGGACCTTTGTCCTGGAGAGGTGGTCTCCACAGGTGCCAAAGAATCTGGAGAAATGCTGCCATGAGTCAGAAGCACTCCTGAAGGCAGGCATCAAGTAAGCAGATCAATCTGTGAAGACCTGCTTCATGCAGATGCCAAGTGCTATGCAGGTGCTCTAGTTAAATCTCCCAGGCAGCCAGGCAATGGTCGGAGGGGACCATCTAGGAGGTGGATGAAACAGCCCCAGTTCAGAGCTCACATCTCACAGAGCCTACTGTGTGCCCGACACTCAGGGATACAGATGTAAGGCCCAGTCCAGGTTTTCAAAGCATTCACGGTCTAGGGCTATCCCAAGGGCTCCTTTTATGTAGGACATGGAAACTCATTGATCCAAGGGTTCTCACGTTAAATGCCTCAAGGAATAGCAGGCAATTGCACTCTGCTTGGGACACATGTAAGCAATTAAATGCCTCGAAGTGTTAAGACAGATAGAGGAAAGCTGGGGTACAAAGGAGGAGATAAATTGTTCTGGAAGAGAAGAAAAGTGTTTCTCAAGGAGGCTTCAGAAAGGAGATGACCTCTGGTCCCATGCTCAGGCCTGTTTGCCAGGTGGCTGGGCAGTATGTGAGGGTCAGAGGAGGGGATAAGTCATAGGGAGGGGAAATGCCATGCAGAGGGAGGGGAATTGAGTGCAAAGGCCAGGCCCAGCCCCTGGTGTCCCGAGGTGGCTGGGTCCAGGGGTGAGGTCTGGGGCTGGAGAGGTAGGCAGAGACCAGCCCTCCACAGGCCTGGTGTGCTCTGCTGCAGCCTAGATCTTCTCCTGCGGGTCCTGCTACCCACAGTGTGGTCCTCCAGCCAACAGCACTGGCATCCCTAGAGAGCTCCCTAGTAATGCAGAGCTCAGACCCCATCCCAAGTCTGCCTGGTAACAGGATCCCCGATGACTCACATTCAAGTAGGAGAAGCTCTGATCTAGACCACTGTTCCCATCCTTTGGAAATACGAGGATGCCTTTTTAACACCCTGGATATTTCTCAGACATCACCCACACGTGAATGCTATCGTGTTTTTAACATTCATTTATTGAAAAAAATTCAATAACAAAAAGTTGCTATGAATTTGATAATGCTTTGAACAAGATTTGCAATCTATATACAGGATCTGTTCAGCAATCTGGTGGGACCTAACTTCTGCTGGCGGGGTGCGTCAACAGAATCTTTATCAACAGAATCCTAATCATTCACCAACTTCCCCTATAGTTGCAGAGACTTGGCACTTTCTCCTACCCGCTGGTTACCCTCCCAGACTTATCAGCCCTCTCAGTCACTTATAATCTCTGAGCCTGAATGAACTAGGGAAACTCATTATTTAAATAATCCTTGAAATAAATCTTTTTGTAATGAGCCTAGACCCAACTCCACATTCGGTGCCTTCTCTAATGTATGTTTGGTAACCGTTCTGTTTAATAGAATTGCACTTCTCTGTTGCATAACCAAGACCTAACATTAACCCTCACCCTGCCTGACCCTCAAGCCGCAAGCATCTAACCAACTGTCCTGGGTGTTCTCAGGTTTTGACCCTCCAAATACCAGAAGCTTGCATGTCCATTGGCTCAGAAAGCCCGGTTTACTTCTTTGAGAAAGGGATGCTCTGTCTCTGGGCACAAGCTGTGCCCACGCTAACCCTACCCAGTGTAAGAAATGGGACCTCCGGAACTCCACAAGCCATGCAGGACAGGTGGTTCTCCTGGGGGGTTGGAGAGAGGGTCCGAGGACCCTCCCCACAAATGCCTGGCCAAGCCAAGCACATCCCTAAGCGCACCTCAGCTAGTGAGCACTTCAGATACAAAGATTCACTGCGGTCAGCTCTGTTGGGGTCAGCATGAAAACAAGAGTGCTCCGTGGGACTTCCCTGGCGGTCCAGTGGTTAAGACTCCATGTTTCCAATGCCAGGGGCATGTGTTTGATCCCCGGTCGGGGGTCTAAGAACCCATATGCCAAATAAATAAATAAATTGATTAAATAAATTCTCCTAGAAAATAAGTTAAAAATACTTTAAAAAAAAGTGCTTCAGTGGTTATATCTTCAGATCCTGGAAGAAGGGGTGGAGCTAGAAAAAGGGGATAAAATCTATAAGCAGGCAATTTTCAACTCAGTGCAAAGATACACTTTGGAAACCAAAGACTACCCCTGCAGGTAGTGAGGTTTTCATTCCCAACTGCGCTCCAACCAACAGCTGCCCTTCAGTGGACACTGGGGCAGAGGGGCCTCCTGCTGCCTCTCAGAGGTGAGGTGGTAGATACCCTCTGGGGATGCTCCCCGTCAGTATCCAACCAGGAAACCAGCAGCACCCACAGACCGGGTAATACAAGGAACGATTAGTGAAGGGCTAGTCCACAAAGGTGCAGGCAAGGCTTGAAGAAGGCAGTACCACTGGGGCTTCCAGGCAGCGCTAGTGGTACCTGCCTGCCAATGCAGGAGGCGAAAGAGACACAGGTTTGATCCCTGGGTCGGGAAGATCCCCTGGAGGAGGGCATGGCAACCCACTCCAGTATTCTTGCCTGGAGAATCCCATGGACAGAGGAGCCTGGCAGGCTACAGTCCATAGGGTCAGAAAGAACTGGACACGACTGGAGTGACTTAGCATGCATGCACACGCCAATGGGGCTGTGTGCTGAGCCTGGTAGCAGAGAGAGCCATTTCCAAGCCTGGGAAACAAGGAAAGAGCCAATATCAGAATGGAGAGCTAGTCCCCCAGCCCGGGGCTGTGCCCTTCAAGGTGGCATGCAGCTGACCCACAGGGACCAGAGGACAGAGTGGAGAGACTAAATAACCCAGCCTGACTCTCCTGTCTCCCCTTGTTTATCACCTGGGCCCACCACTCGCTAAAGCCAACCAGAAGCTAGAAGGCAAGGGAGGCCAGCAGTACACTCTACCCAAGGGCAGCTCCCGGAGCAGAGAGCAGAGTGGAGAGGATGGTGAGGGGACACGCAGAGCCATCCTGCGCTGAGATGCATCTCACCGTATGGCTGACCTCCCTCCCACCCTTCACTCCCAAGCTAGCCATCCTAGCCACTGTTACAGTTTCCTCCAACCCAAGATTGCTTTATGCCAGTACATCCTTGCCTTAGCCTAGAAAATTCCTCCAGATTTTCAGACGCTTCTTTGCCTCCCTCTCTCCAGTGTTTATTGCCTCGGTTCGCTTCCTGTAATTCGCAAAGATTAAAGATATAAGCTGCTTTCCTTGCGATGTGCTTTCTCTGCTCCATTATGCACTCTGCCCCTCGCTCCCCATCTCTTCCCGCAGAGCTTCCCAGCCCTTTCTGCAGGCACAGGAAATGCTCGCCTTTGCCTGCTGCCAACCATGACCCGGCTGCTAAAAAAAATGCTGGGAGACTCTGGTTTCTGCAGGTTGAAGCCTCTTTACTACCTTCCTCCTGATTCAACATCACCTTTCATGTTAGGCCATCAGGATCTCAGCTTGGTCCCAATTAGCAAGGGCTTCTGACGCTGTGTGCGTGTAGTAACTTCCCGTTCTCTGCTCTCTGTCTCTCTCTGGGGCTTTGAATCCTGGTGTTCGTGATGTGTAAACAAATCCTCCACTGCACCGGGAGCCTGCCCTCTTTGAAGCCACTCAGTGTTGAATCATTTGGTGGCAAAAGGAATAGGAAGATGTGAACATTTCTGTCCAGCACCAAGCAGGGTTATCATCAGGGTTGGCTTCGTGGGTGTGTGAGCACTGCAGTCACACAGGCTCAGGAGGGTCACACTCTTGAGCTTTTTGTGTTTTGGCTGCTCTGCGCGGCATATAGGATCTTAGTTCCCTAAGCAGGGATCAAACCCATGCCTCCTGCATTGGAAGCACAGGGTCTTAACCATCAGATCACCAGGGAAATCCCAGACTCTTGGTTTGGTGCTTTGCTATGGCAGCTCAGTGGTAAAGAATCCACCTGCTGATGCAGGAAATACGGTTTCGATCCCTGGGTCAGAAAGTTCCCCTGGAGAAGAAAATGGCAACCCACTCCAGTATTCTTGCCCGGGAAATCCCAGGGACAGGGGAGCCTGAAGGGCTGCAGTCCATGGGGTCGCAAAAGAGTCGGACATGACTTAGTGACTAAAGAACAACAACTGCTATCTTGAGTTTCTCAGTAAGTTTTTGACAGTGGGCCCCACATTCTCTTTTGGTTCCCAGAATTGTGCAGATGGTCCCAGTTATGGCTACTGTTATTATCACTGCTGTTGCTGTTGTTTTGTGTGCAGCCCAGCGGCATCTCAGCAGATGAGGCCTTCTGCCTCCTGCAACACGGGAGGGATCCTATCTCTGGGCGGTAGGTGGTGCTGGTGTTTCCCAGGGTCCACGTAAACCCTGGGCAGACTCCCAGCAGGTCCAAGGGCAGGAACAGTCAACGTAGCAGAGGACACTCCCTCACTAATTCACTTCATTCCACAAACAATTACTGAGCTCTGCTCTGTTCCAGGCACTTTCAGGGATATGACAATGAAAAGGATATTATCTTTCTCCAGCCCCCAGAGCTATGAACCAGGTCATCCGCTCACACGAAATAAACCATACTCCTAGTTGGGGGAAGGGAGAGTGCCAAATTGGGAGTCAAGATGCCTGGGTGTTGACCCCTGCTCTGTTCTTAACTTGCTGTGTGACCTTGGCCAAATCACTTCCCTTCTCTGCACTAGATCACTGCTTGCCCACATGTGTTTGGCCGCATATAATTTGTATCAGAATCCCTGGACATGCAGATTCCCGAGCTTCACCCCAGAGACATAGTACCAGAATTTCTAGGGATGAAACTTCTGGTGGTCCAGTGGTTAAGAACCCGCCTGCCAATGCAGGGGACAAGGGTTCAATCCCTGGTCCAGGACGATGCCACGTGTGTGGAGCAACTAAGCCCGTGTGCCACAATTACTGAAGCCCATGCACCCAGAGTCCATGCTCCGCAACAAGAGAAGCCACTGCAATGAGAAGCCCGTGCCCTGCAATGAAGAGCAGCCCCCGCTGGCCGCAACTGAAGAAAACCTCCCCACCACAATGAAGATCCAGTGCAACCAAAAATAAAGAAATATTTTTTAAAAGGAAAGGTTTTCTAATTAATTTTTTTATAAAAGGAAAAGTCCCAGGAGTGGTCACCCAGAGCACTGCACATGATTGCAACTTGCCTTCTATTCTGGTATCCTTTGGAGGTAACATGGGCTGAGCCTTTGGTTCTAACAATCTGGGCTTCATGGCATCATTTCTTAAAGTGGGTCTTTGTATTTGCACTGAGAGTGAGCCTTGTCCAGAAGAGGCAAGAGCCGAGGGGATGAGTGCCGGGCAGGCACTGGAGGGGACTGTTGTGCCTTATCAAACTGAAGAATTGCTCCATAGAGGGGAGCTGAGGGCAGTTCTGTGAAGGAAGAGTAAGTCTTATCTGGAGATGTGAGAGTGAGTGGTGCTCTGGGAGGACAGGGTCAGGGAGCCTCTGGGACTGGGCGTGGGCTGACCACAGACATGCGCAGCTCTGCTGCTCAGCACCCCGCCCAAATCTCCTGCTTCTGGACAAGAGACACAGCAGGGTACCTGCATGGGGAAGCAGGCTGCTCAAGCCCTTTTCACCCCCACTGCTCTGAGATGCCTCGGGTCTGCTCACAGCTGACAGTCTACAACTACACTGGCCAGTAAGGTGGTCAGCAGTCACATGTGGCTACTTAATTTTAATTAATTAAAATTCAGTTGGATAAAATAATGAACAGATAAATAAAGCAGGCCAGATAAAGGTAAATATGTGAAATGATGTATATGTTAATAAGAGGTGGAACCCTTTAAATTTTAATTAATTAAAATTCAATTGGCTAAAAAGTAAATAGATGAATAAAGCAGGCCAGGAAAAGGTACACATGTGCCGTGACTGTTGTTCAGTCGCTCTGTCGTGTCCAACTCTTTGCAACCCCATGGACTGCAGCACACCAGGCTTCTCTGTCCTTCACCATCCCTGGGAGTTTGCTTGAACTCATGTCCATTGAGTCAGTGATGCCATCCAACCATCTCATCCTCTGTCACCCCCTTCTCCTCCTGCCTTCAATCTTTCACAGCATCAGGGTCTTTTCCAATGAGTTGGCTCTTTGCATCAGGTGGCCAAAGTATTGGAGCTTCAGCTTCAGCATCATTCCTTCCAATGGATATATTAATTAACCCGTTGAGGGGGGAAGGATCCTTTCACAATGTATACATATATCAAATTATCCCACTGTGCCCTTTAAATACCATATGATTTTGTCAACTATGCTTCAAAAAAGTTGGGGGGGTTATTTATTTTTTTATCTATTCATTTATCAATTCAGTTCCTCAGTTGCACTAGTCACGTTTCCTGTAGCTAACAGTACCAAGTAGGATCACACAGATTATAAAACATTCTGTCTTCGCAGAAGGTTCCTCTAGACAGCACTGTCCTGAAGGAGGCAGAAACCTGATTCATCGTTTTCTGCTCATCCGGTGGCTGCATGTTTGTAACGATACGAGAATACTTTGGAATTTACTCTGCCCAGCCCCAGCTGCTTTCTGGAATAAACGCCCCATCCAAACCCTAACTCAGTCTGAGAAGCCTTGGGCGGCTCTCGCTAACACAGGCATGCCTGGCTGTCTGCCTTGCCCATTACTCACAGCCCTTCTGACACCAAGTCCTCATTCCTCATTTCTCCCTGTAACCACCGGCTCCTCCTCCGAGCCTGTCTGACAGGCTCGAAGGTTTCCGAAGCTCGCTTTTATATCGCAGGCACACAGCTTCACTAGCTCTGGAAAATGCGTTTTGGCATCTCGCCTGTCCCACCCCCCTGCAGCTCACTGAATGTGCTTTTTGTTCATCCAGGCACGGGCATTCCTGTCCCCCAGCATCACCGGTGTTCACTCTCCTCCCCCATCACAGCCTGTTCTTTAGGCTCGTTGGGCGGGCCTTAGAAAACACAGCCCCTGACAGCTGGCCGCTCAGCCCTCCTCTCCCCACCCCGTCCGCCTTCTCTGGCATTCCCCTTTCCTGATGGAGCTGTGGGCTAAGCCCTGGGCTGGACTGTGGGTACCAGACAGAGCAAGAAGCCCTCTCTTCTCTTGAGGCATCCACCATCCACCGGACAGCTCGACACAAGCACGGAGGGACATGGGCGGGAGTTTGGATGGAGCGATCTGGGTAAAGAGACGGCGGAAGAGTTGACCCGGCTGCAGGAAAAGTGGAGATGTCCCTGGGACTCTCTCCTGCTCCAGGAGGACGCATATGAAAGGATTCCCAGCCGAGGCCCTCTTTTGTCTAAACTCCGTATCAGCTGCTGTCCTCCTCATCTAGGTCGTGAGAGCCCTGCCCATCCTTCCTCCCATTCCACCTGCCCTGTGCCCCTGACCTTGGAATTCTCACCAGCTCCAGGCCTCTCCCCTGCCTTGGTCACCAGCCCCCAGAGTTTCCCAAGCCCTGATCAGTCACACGCCTGGCTCCAGCCCTTCCGTCCTCCTCACCTTTCTCCTCTGTGCCAGCTTTAGAGCATGTCCCCAGACTGTCCCCATGCTATGGCCCTGGTGTTGACAATCCCCCTTCCTTGACCTCTGACCTCCACCACTACCGCCCCTCATCTTAACTGATTTCTGCATTTACCCATCCTCTCCCCATTCTCTGCTTTTGGAACACTCCTTGATGTGGACTCTAGATTGGCCTTGCCCTTTAATGCGTGAGTGAGGTTGGAATCACAGATGTCTCCCTCATCCATTCAACAATCATTCCCTGGATGCCTGTAAGATGCCCTAGTGGAAAAGACAGTGAGATAAAGGATGATGATATGGTGTGGCAGAGGCTTTGCTAAGTGTATGTGAAGAATACAAGCAAGCAGAAGGAGTTGCTCTGGTGGGGCTGAGGGTTGAACCTTCATTGATGAGGAGGGCAATGTTCAGTCAGGTGGACCAAGTAGCTCTCTAGGCTCCTCTGTCCATGGAATTCTCCAGGCAAGAATATTGGAGTGGGTAGCCATTCCCTTCTCGAGGGGATCTTCCTGACCCAGGGATCGAATCCAGTTCTCCCACATTGTAGGTAGATTCTTTACTATCTGAGCCACCAGGGAAGCCCGAGTAGAAAGATATTCCAGGACAAATGAGATGCGTGTGCACCCCTGCCGAGCAGAGATCAGTAACAACCAATCCGATTGTTGATCAGGGATCGGTAACAGCCAATCCGGTGGCCCTGATGGGTTGAACCACGTGATGCCATGAAGCAGAGGGCTGCCCAGAAGGAGGCTGGCATGGAGGCGGGTGAAGGCAATTGGGCTCCTTATAAGTGACTCAGGTTTGCAGTTTGGAAAGTTCGTTCTTCAGGCTGTTTGCAAAGAATACGACAGAGAAGGAGGCCCAGGAAAGGGTGAAGGATCCCATAGGTGCATTCCCCACCAATTAATTTTGAGCACCAACACATAGGATGAGCCAGGCCCTGCTGCCCCATCCCTTCCTGCCGTGCCTTCCATCACTGCCAGAAAGAGAAAAAAGGGGAGGAGCTTTTCTTCTAGTTGCCCATTTCCTGCAGCTCCAAGGGGCTTGCAAACAAGCCCCATATCTTTATTCTGACTGCAGCAACATTGTGTTTTCATTCTCCTGATCCCCTCACCTCGACTCAGCTCATGGCCCAGTACAGAAGTTAGTAAATAAAAAGCATAGGTGCAGCCAACACAACATTGTAAAGCAATTATCCTCCAATCCAAAAAAAAAAAATGTTAAGAAAAAGAAAAAGCATATGTGCTTGACTCACTTTGTAATCCCATTCTGTAGTTTTGGAGACTGAAGCAAGGAGCTGTTGGCCTAAATGACCTGAATTCTTTCCTTATGAGTACTGTAACAGACTGCCACAAAATTAGTGGCATCAAACAACCCAGATTTATTATCTTACAGTTCTGGAAGCCAGAAGTCAAAAGTGCATTTCAAGGTATCTGCAGGGCTGCATTCCCACTAGAGGCTCGAGGAGAAAATTCCATTCCCTTGCCTTTTCCAGCTTCTTGAAACTGCCTACATCCCTCAACCTATGGCTCCCTCCTCCATCCTGAAAGCCAGAAGCAGAGCATTTTTCTCTGACTCTGATCCTCCTGCCTCCCTCTTCTAAAGACCCTTGTGATCCTGTTGGGCCATCTGGATCTCCAAGGACAATTTCCCCATCTCCAAATCTTTGGTTACATCTGTAGCGTCCTTTTTCCAATGTAGGGTAACATAGCTGCTGTTGCCAGGGATGCAGATGTATACATCTCTGGGGGCTGTGGTTCTGCTGTGGAGCCTTCCCAGCATCCCTTTGAGTCCTTCAGCCCCAGGAATCCCCAAACCTCCGTTGTCACTGACCCATGGCTCTGTCCATCTTTGTTCTTTCAGAGGAAACGACATTTGAAGCAGGCGTGAAGGTACAGATCCACAGTCAGTCTGAGCCACCTTTCATCCAAGAGCTGGGCTTTGGTGTGGCACCAGGGTTCCAGACTTTCGTGGCCACACAGGAGCAGAGGGTAAGTCCCCTGGGGTCTCTGGGATCAGGGGTCCTTGGCCTCTCTAAGCCACCAGCCACGTGAGGTGGAGAAATAGGATTCTTACTTCTGGAAGGCTCAGTCCACCCAGGAGGCTGGAAGGAGTAGGGTTGGGTTCAGTTAAAACCCTCACTCTGAAATTGAAGAAAGGTATCCGTTGACCTCTGTATGTGGATTTTGCTGGACTGCCTGTCAATTCTGAAATTGGGCGTGAGGGAAAACCAGCTTGTTTTCTTTTTAAGTGAACTGGTTGGGTTTTTTTTTCCCTAAAAGATTCTGGGGAAAAATCTTTGTGATGGTGAGGTGGGAGGCCAGTGGATGCTAGGGTTTGGTGTGTTTCATCACTCTGTTAATACAATGCCAGGTGGCCTGCAAGAAGGAACAGAGGCAGGCATCAGTCTCCGTTTCAGAGTTTGATCGGAGGGAAGCCTCTTCATGGGTCAATGTCTGCTCTCTGATTCAGCACCAGGGGAGGGACCCTCCCAGCCAGCCAGCCAGCCAGGATGGCTTCGTCAATTCAGCACGTCCATGGAATATGGACTCGTATAGATGTGACATGTGCTACATGTCTCAGAAGGGAGACCTTCATAGATTCTCAGTGGGGAGGAGGTCTCAAAGCAGGACTGCAGAGAGACATTGGGATGGATGCTTTTTTTTCTCTTCATTTCCTGGTTTGCTTAGAATAAAAGCTGGAGAGCCTAGGACACTGAGGGAATCCTAAACCAGGTCACCCAAGACAATTTGCCCTGGGAGGCCTGGAGTGAAGAGTGAGGTGAATGAGCAACAGGGAGCCCAGCTCTAAAGCATGAGGAAGGCAGAGCCTAGAGAACAGGGAGGAGCAAAGAGATCCACACATAACTTAAGAGCTCAGCTTGTTTTTAATATATGTTTCAAATCATTTTTCATCCAGTACTTAGCCACTTTATAGAGCAATTTTCTGTACTGGAAACTGGTTTTAGGGACTTCTGTGGTGGGCTAGTGGCTCAAACCCCACACTTACAATGCAGGGGACCCAGGACCAATTTCATGGTCAGGAAACTAGATCCCACATGCCTGCAACTAAGATCTTACATGCCAAAACTAAAGATCCACATCTTTAAAATCCACATCTAAAGACCTAGTTGGAGAAGGCGATGGCACCCCACTCCAGTACTCTTACCTGGAAAATCCCATGGACAGAGGAGCCTGGTAGGCTGCAGTCCATGGGGTCGAGAAGAGTCGGGCATGACTGAGCGACTTCACTTTCACTTTTCACTTTCACACTTTGGAGAAGGAAATGGCAACCCACTCCAGTGTTATGCCTGGAGAATCCCAGGGACAGGGGAGCCTGGTGGGCTGCCGTCTATGGGGTCGCACAGAGTCAGACACGACTGAAGCGACTTAGCAGCAGCAGCAGCAGCAAAGACCTGGTCCAGCAAATAAATAAATACAGTAAATAAATAATTTTTAAGTGAAAAAAAAAAGAGAAAAAAACTGTTTTTAAATCTCTAAGTGAAGAAAGTGTTAGTTGCTCAGTCGTGTCTGACTCTTTGAAACCCCATGGACTGTAGCCCCCCAGGCTCCTCTCTCCATGGGATTTCCCAGGCAAAAATACTGGAGTGGGTCGCCATGCCCTCCTCCAGGGGATCCTCCTGACCCAGGGATCAAACCCCGGTCTCCCCCATTGCAAGCAGATTCTTCACATCTGAGCCAAATCTCTAAGAGAGCTGTATTTTTGAATCTCTGGGAGAGCATTGATGGCACAGGCCTCATGAACTTACTGTACTTAACACCCGGGCAGTTGCTAAAGGTCATGATCAACCTCCATGGCAGAACGTAGCAGGTGGGATGGCAGCTCCCAGGCAGGGGTAGAGAAGGCTTGGAAGTTGGTCCAGCATCTACAGGCCCCAGAGATGGAGGCAGACGGCATGGGCAGAAGTGGAGTGTTCAAGAGTGTGCAAGGTGGGAGCCAAGTGGAACAACCAGAAAACATCATCCTAGAGGACATGAAGCTGACAGCAGGGAGCCAAGTTCAGGGCTGAGGATTTGAGTCAGGAAGAGTGAGAACACAGACTCAGAGGTCAAGGTATGCAGAGAGCCCGGAGCCCAAGCTATGAGCCTGGGTGTACTGTCAGAGATCAACAAAGTCAGATACTGGTTAAAGCGGCGAGGACAGATTTAATGAGTAATATACCATTGCAGTAGGGAAGAAGGTTCATCATGAACTGAACTCGACTTCAATCTGTGCAGAAGGCACTTGGCGTTTTAAAGGGGAAATGAGGGGGAAGGGTGGGACACAGAAGGCACTTGAGCAGAGTCAGGGAATTGAAAATTACAAAAAAAGGGGAAAGTTGGAGGGGGTGGTCATTGCATGTGAAACCCATCTGAGTTTGCTAATAAAACCCCATCATAGTTAGGCTTCTCCCCTCCTGCAGAGGCAGGAAGACAGGGGTCCTGCCTTCCCATGCTGGCACAAAAAAACAAACAGTAAGCTCTTGAGTTTACTTGGCAGCCTTGAGTCTTCAGGCAGGTACTTTAAGGGAGCTGGGTCATCCCAGGAACTTGGGTTGAACCGTGAGAAACCACGTTAGTGTAGAAACATGTTGAAGAGACGGTCGTTTTTGTAAAGAGCTCGAGTTGAATGTTTCCAAAATGCTAATATTTTTTGAGCTCGCTGGAGAATTCAGCATTCAGCATTGCTGCCTGGGGGGTTGTCCTCTGTTGATGTCGTCCTCCTGGGCTCATGCGGCCTAAGTATGTGCTCCCCTGAGCAGCATATTTCATCCAAGCGCAATGATATATACAAGCTGCACCTTTTTTGAACTTCTGCTCACCTGTTTTTATTTCCCTTATATAATGTGATTTTTCACAAGTCGATTGTAAACACTATTCTAATCCTGTTCTTCCTCAAAGTGTGTGTGTGTGTGTATGTGTGTGTTAGTCGCTCAGTTGTGTCCAACTCTTTGTGACCCCATGGACTGTAGCCCACCAGGCTCCTTTATCCATGGAATTCTCCAGGCAAGAATACTGGAGTGGGTTGCCATGCCCTCCTCCAGGGGAGATCTTCCTGATCCAGAGATCAAACCTGGGTCTCCTGGAATGCAGGCATGAAGTGAAGTGAAGTCGCTCAGTCGTGTCCGACTCTTTGCAACCCCATGGACTGTAGCCTACCGGCTCCTCTGTCCATGGGATTTTCCAGGCAAGAATACTGGAGTGGGTTGCCATTTCCTTCTCCAGGGGAACTTCCCGATCCAGGGATCGAACCCAGGTCTCCTACACTGTAGGCAGACACTTTACCGTCTGAGCCACAGTGGTGAGGATCTCCTGGAATGCAGGCATAGTCTTTACCATCTGAAGTTCTCTCTCCATTCAAAGTATTCATTTTAATGAAAATTAAGTGCTAATGACGAGAAAGGAAGGAAGGGAGGCAGGGAGGGAAGGAGGAAGAAGCTGTGTTCGTGTTTGTCCTAGCCTTTGTAGGTCAAGGTTGAGACCTCATGGAAACAGGGCGTAGAGGAGCCTGGCTAGAGTTTGCTCAAGGAGAGAATCATTGCCAGTTCTCCTTCTGTGTGTGATGTGAATCAACCCACCTCCCTTGGAAGAACCAGGCATGAGTTAGACTAATCAGTGTGTCTGTGAAGTCTTTGACTATCTAACAGGGAATTCGGGGCAAGTCGTCCAAGGCAAATATTCCTTTGTGGTTTACTGAAAGTAATCACCACTCCCATCCTGTATTGACTTACCTGTACTGACATCTCTCTGATGTCCACGTTGCTATTACCATGCAGGAGACATGAACAGCCTTCCCTGAAACCCATAGGGGAATTCATTTCACTGCTAGTGAAAGTTAAAAAGAAGGAAACTCTCTGTAGGGACAGCAGTGTCATTGTCTTGAAAGATGCCCTCTGTTCTCCCCTCCACCCCCACCACTGACCCTCTGCTAGTGACACTGAAGAAATTTCTAGACCAGGTGAGTGGCTGGGACTGATAACTTCTCAGAATCCTTAAGTCTCTTTTTCTTCCCAAAATGAAACAGAGGGACTCCCCATGGTGATCAGGAAGAGAACATATTCCTAGCTTCAGAGGACAAATTCGTTGTTGGCTTTGAAGTATATTTTCAGAAAATCAGCCTCATTCATATTAGCATTGCTGTGGTTATTATAACTAATAATAAGATATTTGGTTAAACATTTTACAGTCTTCAAAGCATTTCCACACCATCTCATTTCATCATTTCATTCATATTAACAGAGAAATACAAAAACACATCCCGGAGCTAAATCTAATAATCATTATGTTTACATGTATATAAAAGAGCATATTCATGGGAAATAAGACTCGAAGGAAATAAGGCAAAATACCCACAGTGAGGGGATTATGAATGATTTATTTTCTTGTCTGGGTTTGCCACATATTTTATAAGGTGGCTCTGTTTTATTTATTTGTTGAGCAAATATTTGTTGAACACCTACTATGGGTGTGAAGCGATGGGGATACAGTGGTAAGAAAACAGACCAGTGTCTGTCCTCACAAAACCTACATATTAGTGGTTTCTTTCATACAGAAAAAAATAACCACTAAATAATCTTAAGCCGAGTAGAATTTGGAGACTGGCCCCTACTTGTGTGTTCTGCCATTGGTTCTATCCCATCCAGCTGACCCTGGTTTTCCAACATTGGTTCTAAGATGTGTGGTCTTTCACATTTTAACATTTCTGAAACTGGGGCTTGTTTCCCAATCAATTGCATGTCAGTTACAATTAGCAGCTTTTTCTTTTTTCTTTTGATTTTATCTCTTCACCATTATTTGTTTATTTATTTGGCGGCGTCAGGTCTTAGCTGAGTCAAGCAGGATCTTTCGATGAGGCCCACAGACTCTAGTTGTGGCGTCAATGCTTAATTGCTCCAAAGGATGTGGGATCTTAGTTCCCCGACCCTGGATCAACCCAGGTCTCCTGCATTGCATGGTGGATTCTTAACCACTGGACCATCAGGGAAGCCCCACTTTTTCTTTCTTGATGGCCCATGAAAATCATGATGGACTTAATCTATAGCGGCTGCACTGCTCCCATTCCAGGATTCTGCTGCTTCAGCTCAAAGCTCATGGGAATCTTACAGGAAGGCCAGGGGTGACAAGACCGTGGGGGAACAGAAGGTCTGTTCCTAGAAAGTGGATGTGACTCATGCTAGGGAAACTGACTCCTTAGTGAAAGCCTGTGCAGAACTGGTGACTTACAGGAATCCTGCTGTAAGTGCCTTTGTAAACGAGAAAGTCCTCTTGCGTGGTAAAGTCATCCCACCCATGAAAAATTACACATGCCGTTCTCAAAATATTTTTCACTTTGTTTTGTAATCCAAAAGAACATACCATTGGGCTGTAGTCCAGACCAAAGATAGCTTCTTAAAATTTGTATTTGTCCTGAACTCAGTGAGGCCAAGGCATGACCTTGCCCTCCTCGGACAATCTGAGAAGTGCCCCCACCCCAGCTCAGCTGCTGTAGCAGCCTTGCACCATCCCAGGACACCCCACCACCAGAGACAGGCAGTGGGATGACACGCTGGGAGCAGAAACAAAACTCCAGAGAGGAAGGGCAGTAACAATCGCTTCTTCCTGAGCACACACCACCTGCCAGACGTTAAGCTGCAGAGACACTTTACCTGCATTATCTCATTTATTCCCCACAACAAGCCTGAAAGGGAGATATTGTTGTCACCACGTTCCAGATGACAAAACCACCCAGCTAAGTCACCAGCCAAAGGTCGCCAAGCTAAAAGAGCACAGATATATCTGGGGACAGAAAACCAGACTGCGATGCCAGAGACCTGGACTCTAGTCCTGACTGTGCTGTGAAAACTTGGACAGGTTGCTTCCCTCCCTGGGCCTCAGGGTTCCCGTCCGTAGAATGGGAGGGCTGGGTTAGATGACCTCAAAGGGCCTCCAGCATTAGAAACCTGGGGGGTCATTCGGGCATGCAGGAATCACCCAGAAGTTTGGGCGACGGCAGTTCCACACCTGCTCCATGCTCGGCCATCTGTGGACTCCTTCCTTTGTGCCAGCTGGCATGGGGTGCTGTTAAGATCAGTGGTGGCAGTCATGTTAAGGCCATGTAAGACAAACCTCCCTCCCCTAGTCTGGGAGGCAGAACCTGGGTTCCTACTTCTGAGAGGCAGGGGCTGAGATACATAGTCAATGTCAAAGTGTTAGTTGCTCAGTCGTGTCCTCTTTGTGACCCCATGGACTGTAGCCTGCCAGGGTTACATGGGACTTCCCAGGCAAAAGTACTGAAGTGGGGTGGGAAGAGAGGCTCTGGGCATGCTCCTTGGTAGCACCCCTTCCCCAGCCCATAATGGCCACTTCGCTGCCCTACCTAGAATCCATAAATTCACAGCTCCCTGAAATTCACAAAAGCCCAACCCCCCTGAATGGCATCCAAGGTCCTGTTCAGCCCCTGCCCACCTCCAGCCTCATCATGTGCCCAGTCAGGGTGTGCCCTGCCTCCCAGCGTTGGAGGACCATCCAGTGAATATTCCAGTAGCTCTCCATCATCTGCCTCTGCACATTACACCCGCTGTTCCTTCTGCCCAGCATCTCCTCTTGGTCTTATCTACCTGCTGCTGCTGCTGCTAAGTCGCTTCAGTCATGTCCGACTCTGTGTGACCCCATAGATGGCAGCCCACCAGGCTCCCCTGTCCCTGGGATTCTCCAGGCAAGAACACTGGAGTGGGTTGCCATTTCCTTCTCCAATGCACGAAAGTGAAAAGTGAAAGTGAAGTCGCTCAGTCATGTCTGACTCTTAGTGACCTCATGGACTGCAGCCTACCAGGCTCCTCCATCCATGGGATTTTCCAGGCAAGAGTACTGGAGTGGGGTGCCATTGCCTTCTCCGCTTATCTACCTAGCAAAGGCCTATTCCTTTTTCTGGCTACTGCTCAAAGAGCACCATCTTTAAGAAAACCTCCGTCCTCTCCTGCCACCCCTCAAGGAGCAGCTAGTCACTCTGTATCACACCTTATACATTCACTTCTTCCTTCAGCTTATATTCACTGAGCACCCTGCTTTGCTGGGAAGATGAAGATGACGGCAATTTGGTCCTGCTTTGGAGCGCTCACAGAGTCAAGCAGCTTTCTTGGCAATTGTGTCCCACTCCTAAGAGATGCAAGACTGTCCTTGCAGGACTTACCTCCCCTTGTGCATCCCCACTCCTTACACCTGCCTCATTTTGCATTTTAATCTTTTGGCCACACCACAAGGTAAGGAGTATGGGCTCTTAGTTCACCGACCAGGGATTGAGTCTGAGTCCCCTGCATTGAAAGTTTGGAGTCTTAACCACTGGATCACCAAGGTTCAGCCCCACACTTGCCTCTTAAGAACTGCCTTCCTTAGCTTCCATCAGCCCTTGGCTCACCATAGGCCAGGAGCTCTCTGAAAGCAAGGTTGATGTCCTCAGATCCTCTATCCCCCATGCCTTGCTTAGATGTGAGCTCGGTAAATGTGCAGGGTTGAAAGAACGAATATACATGCATGTATGTTCAGTTGCTCAGTTATGTCCCACTCTTTGCGACCCCATAGTCTGCAGCCTGCCAGGCAAGAATACTGAAGTGGATTGCCCTTTCCTTCTCCATGCAAACTTTCTGACCCAGGGATTGAACCTACGTCTCCCGCATTGGCAGGCAGATTCTTTACCACTGAGCCGCCAGGGAAGCCCTGAATGAATATACAGTACGCTCAAATCTGTGCTCCCTGCCCAAAGAGCACTGAGATGCTCTCCCTGCCCCCTCACCCACCCACCCCTGCTAAAAGCCCGTTAAAATCTGCCCTGATGGCCCACCTTCTCCCTGAGGCGGTGGAGCCAGCCTGTGATGGATGATGCTATCTGTCTCATTTCTGGCTGTACCCTTAGAAACCCTAATCAGAGCAAAAGCTAATGAAAAGGGCCAGGGCTGGAGACAGAGATTTGGAAGCTATCTGTGTACACGAGAGTGGGTAGAACAGATGGGAGGGGCAGCACCAGTCTCAGGAAGATGGGGAGAATTAAATGAGTGAGTGAATACATGTGAAAGTGCAAAGCTGGGACATTTTCGTGGTAGGAGCACAGATGAACTGTCTTCACATTGACATCACCAGTCAGACTCTTTGCCCCTAAGTGAAGACAATTGCAAATCCTGACAGGACTTCCAGTCATGAGTCGATATCAGAAAATTTTCATCTCAAACTTCCTCCTCAAAGTCTCAAACTTCATGCTCGCTTCGGCAGCACATATACTAAAATTGGAACGATACAGAGAAGATTAGCATGGCCCCTGCGCAAGGATGACACGCAAATTCGTGAAGCGTTCCATATTTTTGTGTACCCCAATGTTCATTGCAGCCTATTTATAATAGCCAGGACATGGAAGCAACCTAGATGCCCATCAGCAGATGAATGGATAAGAAAGCTGTGGTACATATACACAATGGAGTATTACTCAGCCATTAAAAAGAATACATTTGAATCAGTTCTAATGAGATGGATGAAACTGGAACCTATTATACAGAGTGAAGTAAGCCAGAAAGAAAAACACCAATACAGTATACTAACACATATATATGGAATTTAGAAAGATGGTAACAATAACCCTGTGTATGAGACTGCAAAAGAGACACCGATGTATAGATCAGTCTTATGGACTCTGTGGGAGAGGGAGAGGGTGGGGAGATTTGGGAGAATAGCATTGAAACATGTATAATATCATGTATGAAACGAGTCGCCAGTCCAGGTTCGATGCACGGTACTGGATGCTTGGGGCTGGTGCACTGGGACGACCCAGAGGGAGGGTAGGGGAGGGAGGAGGGAGGAGGGTTCAGGATGGGGAACGCAGGTATACCTGTGGCAGATTCATTTCGATATTTGGCAAAACTAATACAATATTGTAAAGTTTAAAAATAAAATAAAATTTAAAATATAAATAAATAAATAAAAGCATGGGCTTTGGAATTAAAAAAAAAAAAAAGTCTCAAACTTCCTCCTCAAAGATCCTGGTGGCAAGTCTTGTTTTTCTAAATCTTTATCCAATGTGTCCATCAAATCTTTATTTAACCACCCTGCCCATGCTTCTTGGGGGGACTTAGAATGAATCTGGAGACTCCAGGCAGGCAGTTGGCCACCAGCCTCATTGTTCAAAAAGTTTTAGGGGGAACATGGACCTGGGTTTACATGCGAGGGTTTCAGAAGTGTCCAGGGGGAGGGACTGCCCTGGCGGTCCAGTGGCTAAGACTCCTGCTCCCAGTGCAGGGGGCCTGGGTTCGATCCCTGGTCAAGGGAACTAGATTCCACATGCCACAACTACAGATTTCACATGCCGCAATGAAGATGGAAGATCCTGCGTGCCATGATTAAGATCCGGCACAGCCAAAGAAAGAAAGAAAGATTTTAAAAAGAAAGAAATGCCTTGAGGAGCCAGAGTTGACAATCACTGCCCAGATATACCCCGTTCTCACCAAGAATTCCTTCTACTAACCAGTGTGGAGCCCCTGGAAAGGAGAACGGTTTCAAGTCCACAACCTGGATTGTGTGTTGGTTCCCCACTTGGGCCTTAGCCACACTCCCAGGAGAACGCCCACTGTCACACCACACCCTGCATCAAGCAGCTCCCCGCCAGCCTCTCTGGGGCTGTAAATATACGGGGCAGACACAAACGCTGGGGTCCCGCAGGCCCCAATTAGGTCATTGGCAGGCTGTGTGGGCACAGTCGGTTCCTATAGAAGCCTAAGCCTTTGCCTTCGGCGTAGATTGGCCACATCACCAACATTTGGATGGAATCCCATCGTGGCTCACAACTCAAAACATTACTCTCAATCTACCCCAAATTAAAAAAGCCCAGATGTTATCTGGGATGGGCCCCCCAGTCGCTTTTGACAGCTCCTCTCAGGCTTCCAAATACAACTTCCTAAGTGCCTTTCAAACAAGGAGACTCGTTTGTCAATCTGACAGCCGGATCCACGGTCCTTAATATGCTTCACGGGCCCCATTAGAAATGGAGGCTTGCCCACTTGTGTTTTTCAAGGCAGGGGAGAGAATTTGTTTCACATGCCTTCAGCAACTTCCAAACTGTTGAAGCTGGAGCCTCACAAACAGGGTATTATAAAGTTCTGCTCCAGAAAGCACCAGGGAGGCGCCAGAAGGCAGGATAGATTGCTGTGTGGCCACCCCTCCGTGATCAACAGGGAATAGTGTTTCCCAAAAATAGATGAAAATAAGAATCAATTAAGCATCGACCAGCTTAGCGACTTGCCCACTTATTGCCACTCCGTCTCTAAGGGAGAAATGTCTTCAGAGCCCCAGATGGTTTTGCCAAGAGTCAGGTTTTCACCTTTTTTTTTCCTACACGATGAGAGTTTGTTTTTGTCAGAGTGGAGGCCACAGCGGAGGTGGAGGAGGCAGAAGGGTCCTTAAAAGAAGTGTTGCTTGGTTAGGATGAGCCAATGTACACAGCTCTGTTGGGGGAAATCCCAAAGTGAGTTCTCACAAAATATGCTCAAGTCTTAGAAAGAGATAAAATCACTCCATCTGCCTCCCCTCTGCCTTGCAGCCTCTTCTGCTCCTTGTCTTCCTAAGAGAGTCTCCAAAGTCTCTCTAGACTTGCTTCTCTCTACTTCCTCACCTCCCTTTCAATTCCCAGCTCACCTCTAGCAGCCCACAGAAACTCTTCATCATCCGCCCATGAAATCTTTGTGGCCAAACCCAATCTTGGATGGTAAGGACACTCCTCACTGAATCCCGCCTGGTTTCCCAGTAGCAGGTGGGCTGTTGGCCACGCCCTCCCTGAGACCCTCTTCTCTCCACTCTGGTCTGGGTTTCCTTCTCACCTCTCAGCCTGTTCCTCCTGAGCTGCCTTCATGAGCACATCTTTCTCTGGTCACTCCTGAGATGGTGGGAGCCCCAAGATGCTCGTTGCAGCTTGTCTCATTCTGCAGTCTCTTTGAATGAGTCTCCTTTACCATGACTTTCAGGTCACTGTCTCCAGCCCAGATCTCTTCCCAATACTCCAGGTGCTGTCGTATGCCTCCTCTCGGAGTCCCATAGGCATCTCAAATCAACAGTCTAAACTGAACCCTCTTCTCCTGTCTCATACATACCTCTACGGCAAAACTGCTGCTCCCTGATGGTCCCCCAACCCTCTAAATGGCCTGAGTACAAATACGCATTCCCTAGATGGCGATCCTGTGCCTCATTTCCTCATCTGTAAAATGGGAATTATGGCGGTTTCTATCCCAGAGGGTAGCTAGAAGTCTAAGTGAAGGACTTCCCTGGAAGTCCAGTGGTTAAGACTCTGATCTTACAGTGCAAGGGACCAGGGTTCAATCCTTGGTCAGGGATCTAAGTTCCAACATGCTACGCAGCATGGTGGAAAAAAAAAAAAAAAGACTGAGTTAATGTATGCACACAGAACAGTTCTGGCACCCAGCAAGTGCTCAATAAACACCAGCCATCACTATCACCCACCCCAGACTCGCTTTAATTCGGTCCTTCATTATAAGAACTGGCTGCCTGGCTAGTCTCTCTGCTGCCCACTTTGCCCTTCTCCAATCCATTCTCTCCATCAACACGATTTTCCTAAAATATGCATCTGATCATCTCCCTCCCTCACTTCCTTGAGAATGAAGTCCAGGAACCTCTTCACACCCTTTCTGCTCTGTCCCCTGCCTACATGTCAGCAGTACCTCTCTCTACTCCCCTGGCCTCCCACCCAAAGTACTAAATCTCCTGAACTGCGTGCAGTTATTTTCAAGCATCACATGCTCACTCCTCTTGATCCCTGCCAGCAACCCCTTTCCCACCCTTTCTTTACCTAATTTGTATGTGTCCTTCGAGATTCAGCTCCAATGTTCCCTCCTCCAGAAGGCCACCCTGGAATATTCCGTGTGAATCTCTAGCATAAAATTTGCACATGATAATCATGTGTTTACTTATCCATCTCCCTACCAGATTGTGAGCTCTTTGAGGATATGACTCTATCTTATTTCTGCTCTTTGTATCTCAGATTTAATAGTGCCTTGCATGTAGAGGATGCTTGATAATGTATTGAATGGAATGAATGACTCAATGAATGCATAAAAGAGAGAGAAAAGGGCCTACTTTTTCATCTCACTATCCTTCTTGATACCCATCGATGTCTTTCCCAACCTAGAAAATAAAGTCCAAATTCCATATCCTGGCTCTTGCTATCACTTTTTCCAGTGACTGTACCCCCACTGCTCCACAGGAGCCCCCTCTGATCCACGTGTTGCCCTCACACAGGCCATGAGCCTTCCTGCCCCATTCTGTGATCATTTCCTGCTGACTCATTCATTTATTGAGCATCTAATATGTGCCAGGGGGATACAATGATGAACGGGGCTGACCTGGTTCTTTTCAGAGCTTACAGTCTAGCAGTAGAGGCAGACAATCTATCAATCATAGATTAAGAGCTTTATCAGTTCAGTTCGGTGGCTCAGTCTTGTCTGACTCTTTGCAACCCCATGGACTGCAGCATGCCAGGCTTCCCTGTCCATCACCAACTCCTGCAGCTTGCTCAAACTCATGTCCATAGAGTCACTGATCCATCCAACCATCTCATCCTCTGTCATCCCCTTCTCCTCCTGCCTTCAATCTTTCCCGGCATCAGGGTCTTTTCTAATGAGTCAGTTCTTCCCATCAGGTGGCCAAAGTATTGGAGTTTCAGCTTCAGCATCAGTCCTTCCAATGAATATTCAGCATTGATTTCCTTTAGGATGGACTGGTTGGATCTCCATGCAGTCTAAGGGACTCTTAAGAGTCTTCTCCAGACCGCAGTTCAAAAGCATCAATTCTTCGGCACTCAGCTTTCTTTATAGTCCAACTCTCACATCCATACATGACCACTGGAAAAACCATAGCTTTGACTAGATGGACCTTTGTTGGCAAAGTAATGTCTCTGCTTTTTAATATGCTGTCTAGATTAGTCATAGCTTTTCTTCCAAGGAGCGAGTGTCTTAATTTCATGGCTGAAGTCACCATCTGCAGTGATTTTGGAGCCTAAAAAGATAAAGTTTGTCACTGTTTCCATTGTTTCCCCATCTATTTCCCATGAAGTGATGGGACCAGATGCCATGATCTTAGTTTTCTGAATGTTGAATTTTAAGCCAACTTTTTCACTCTCCTCTTTCACTTTCATCAAGAGGCTCTTTAGTTCTTCTTTACTTTCTGCCGTAAGGGTGGTGTCATCTGCATATCTGAGATTATTGATATTTCTCCCAGCAATCTTTATTCCAGCTTGTGCTTCATCCAGCCGGGCATTTCACATGATGTACTCTGCATCTAAGTTAAATAGACAGAGTGACAATATACAGCCTTCACATACTCCTTTACCAATTTGGAAGCAGTCCGTTGTTCCATGGTCATAGCAAACACCCTCTTCCAACAACACAAGAGAAGACTCTACACATAGACATTATCAGATGGTCAATACTGAAATCAGATTGATTATATTCTTTGCAGCCAAAGATGGAGAAGCTCTATACAGTCAGTAAAAAAAGACTGGGAGCTGACTGTGGCTCAGATCATGAACTCCTTACTGCAAAATTCAGACTTAAATCGAAGAAAGTAGGGGAAACCACTAGACTATTCAGGTATGACCTAAATCAAATCCCTTATGATTATACAGTGGAAGTGAGAAATAGATTCAAGGGATTAGATCTGATAGACAGAGTGCCTGAAGAACTATAGACGGAGGTTCATGACATTGTACAGGAGGTGATAATCAAGACCATCCCCAAGAAAAAGAAATGCAAAAAGGCAAAATGGTTGTCTGAGGAGGCCTTATAAATAGCTGTGAAAAGAAGAGAAGTGAGGCAAAGGAGAAAAGGAAAGATGTACCCATGTGAATGCAGCGTTCCAAAGAACAGCAAGGAGAGAAAAGAAAGCCTTCCTCAGTGATCAATGCAAAGAAATAGAGGAAAACAATAGAATGGAAGAGACTAGAGATCTCTTCAAGAAAATTAGAGATACCAAGGGGACATTTCATGCAAAGATGGGCGTGATAAAGGACAGAAATGGTATGGACCTAACAGAAGCAGAAGATATTAAGAAGAGGTGGCAAGAATACACAGGAGAACTGTACAAAAAAGATCTTCATGACCCAGATAATCATGATGGTGTGATCACTGACCTAGAGCCAGACATCCTGGAATGTGAAGTCAAGTGGGCCTTAGGAAGCATCACTACAAACAAAGCTAGTGGAGGTGATGGAATTCCAGTTGAGCTATTTCAAATCCTAAAAAATGATGCTGTGAAAGTGCTGCACTTGATATGCCAGCAAATCTGGAAAACTCAGCAGTGGCCACAGGACTGGAAAAGGTCAGTTTTCATTCCAACCCCAAAGAAAGGCAATGCCAAAGAATGCACGAACTACCACACAATTGCACTCATCTCACACACTAGCATAATAATGTTCAAAATTCTCCAAGCCAGGCTTCAACAGTATGTGAACCATGAACTTCCAGATGTTCAAGCTGGATTTAGAAAAGGCAGAGGAATCAGAGATCAAACTGCCAACATCCATTGGATTATCAAAAAAGCAAAAGAGTTCCAGAAAAACATCTGCTTCTGCTTTATTGTCTAGGCCAAAGCCTTTGACTGTGTGGATCACAGCAAACTTTGGAAAATTCTTCAAGAGAAATCTGTATGCAGGTCAGGAAGCAACAGTTAGAACTGGACATGGAACAACAGACTGGTTCCAAATCGGGAAAGGAGTACGTCAAGGCTGTATATTGTCACTCTGCTTATTTAACTTATATGCAGAAGTGCAGTCTATGGGGTTGCAAAGAGTCAGACACGACTGAAGTGACTTAGCATGCATGCATGCATGGGGGAAAAGGGATAAACCAAAAATAGTACAGACATGGCAACTTCAGCCTGGGTCCAAAGTCCAGAACTTAATGGTACCCACTCTCATCAGCATCCTTCCAGGCAGAACTAGCTTGTCCTGGATCCTCTCTTCACTGATTCTGACATCAGAAGCCAGTTGCTTATCTCTTCATGGCTTATTTCCTCCTCAGACCCAGCAGAGGAAAGGAGATCTACTGTCTGTTGACTCACCTACTTTATCTTACTCAAGAGGCAAGTTAATCCATCAGAACATTCTTTGATTGAGTCCTGCTACCCAGACCACTTTCTCTTTTGATTCATGAGCAGCATCTGAACTCTGAACAGGGTGGCCTTGGTTTCTGATGGTTGTTGTTTTTTTTATATAAGGGGGAAAAAATTCTGTAGAGGACACCTCCTTATGCAAGCTGAAAGCTTTTTCTTGACAATGGGGAAGGCTAGATAGTCACAGACAATTTTTTTTAGAAATATCAACCAGAACAAATGCATGAATGTGAATAGTCCTGCTGACGGTCAGACTCCCTTGGCAAGGGCAAGAGCAAGGGCATCTGGAAAAGACATCTCTTTCCTATTTCTCTCCCCTCCTTCCCGCTTGAAAACAACTGTTGCCCTCCAGGGATGGAGAAGTCCCTATTTATGTTGTGATAAATGGCCCAACAGTCCCTGTAATCATTCCCTGTGAGCAAGTACATCTTGGTGTTAATCTGTTAGCTCTCGCGATAAAGCATCTCTGATTTCTCACAGACTGAGATCTCTCTCCTTTTTGCATTTAAAAATTTTAACAACGGCCACGTGCCTATGTGCATGCTCAGTTGTGTCCTACTCTTTGTGACCCCGTAGACTGTAGCCCACCAGGCTCCTCTGTCCATGGAATTTTTCAGGCAAAAATACCAGAATGGGTTGCCATTTCCTCCTCTAGGATCTTCCTGACCCAGGGATCGAACCTACATCTCCTGCATCTCCTGCATTACAGACGGCTTTGTTACCGCCACTGGGGAAGCCCTTAACAACAGCCAACTGGCTATTAATACAAAGTTATCTAAATAATCCAAGTTATTTGCATGTCTTGCTCCATCAAGGAGCGGGTGCTGTCTGAAGGCAACAACTCTGAGCATATAGCACAGACTGTAATGCTGTCAATCAGTTAATTAAGTAATCAATTGCAGAGTGAATCAATATTGGTTAATGAATTGCTTCAAACCTTGCAGCACATCCTATCAGGGAACAACAACCAAAAAAAAATCAGTCCTAAATGAGACTCATCCCTCCTTGGTTTACCTGCTTTCTGGGTTTTTTTTTGGTTTGGTTTTGTTCTACGGTCACACCATGCAGCATGTAGGATCTTAGTTCCTAAGATCAAACCCATGTCCCCTGCAATGAAAGTGCTGAGTCTTAACCACTGGGCCAGCAGGAGGTCCTGTTTTATGTTTTCAGATAGCACTTCCTGTCCTTTGACACAATTAGGTGACAAAGAACAGGAAGATAGTGTATGACCAAGGTCTCTAGGAGAGCCAAGCAGACCGTAAAAGGAAGAAGCAGAAGGAGAACAGGACCCCAGAAAAGACACCACGTCTATGCAGAGTGCAGGCTTCCCAGGCGGTGATGGTAGGTAAAGAACCCGCCTGCCAATTCAGGAGACATAAGACACGCAAGTTCAGTCCCTGGATCTGGGAGATCCTCTGGAGGAGGGCAATGCAACCCACTCCAATATCCTTGTCTGGAGAATCCCCAAGGACAGAGGAACCTGGCGGGCTACAGTCCATGGGGTCACAAGGAGTCGGACACAACTGAAGTGACTGAGCACGCACGCGTTGTGAAGAATGCAGATGGTCAGCTGTTGAGGGGAGGATAAACTGGTAGGGCCTTTGGACTTGGGGGTTGAGTGGGACTTGACAGCACCCATTTAAATAAAAAAGCACACCCCCTCTTCAATGGAGCAGTTTTCCTTCTTGGAATCTGCCCTAAAGAAGTATGTCCACATGTATCCCAAGTAGCAAGGATTAAGATCTTCTGCAGCACTGTTTGTGAGAACAAGAATTTAGAAACAGCCTAAATGTTCATCAATGAAAGGATGATAAAATTAAGGAGGGCAAATGCTTATGTATTTCCCCCCAATTCCCTGCAACAGTTAAAATGGAGGTCCCTTGGGGAAATGTTTCGAGACATATTGATAAGTGGGGGGGAAAAAGACAGAAAAACACATGCAGTGTGGTCTCATTTTTATTAAAAATACCCCCACACTAGACTAAACTATATATTTATAAATGCACATGTATGCATGGTAACACACAGAAGAATTCTGGAGGATTTAAAATCCTGGAGAATTTAAAAAATACTGACAGCTGCTCAGAACAAAATTGAGAGTGCAAGACTTTCCACTTTTTCTGGATCCCTGGACTATTTATAATAAGAACGCGCTTGTGTATTCATGGGTTAATTGTCTCGGTTTTTTTAAGTGATATTATTTGTCTTTGGCTCTGCTGGGCCATCATGGCCGCGTGGGCTTTCCTCTGGTTGTGGCGACCTCGGGCTGCTCTCACGGTTGCGATGCTCAGGCTTCTCACCTTGTGGAGCGCAGGCTCGTGGGCTCGTGGGCTCAGTGGGTGCGGCTCCTGGGCACTAGAGCACAAGATCAGTAGTTGTGGCACACGAGCTTCGTCGCTCCGTGGCATGTGGAATCTTCCCAGATCAGAGGTCAAATCCGTGTCTCCTGCACGGACAGGCGGATTCTTTACCACCTAGACTCAGTGACTAAACACCACCACTACCAGGGAAGCCCGGTTGTTTAAAGACATTTGTAATGTAGCTGCTTACAGATCTGTTTTCTGGTTTGGACCCGGCATCAAACAGACAGGCTCGCCCACCAGGAGTGTGGCTTCTGTTCCCACCAGCCAAGCGGGATGGCCCTGCCACACCTTCCCCAGAGGACAGCCTCTACCAGACCTTGCTTCTGCTCCCGGCACATGCAGAGGTCATAGGGAAAGACTGACAGCTTGAAGCTTCCCCTTCCAGGAAAAGCAAATTTGTAAAGACTTTTGTCTAGTTATTAAAAAAAAAAAAAAAATTAGTGTCCCACCCTACCCAGGTCTGGAGCCAGAGTGCACCGTTCCCTAAGATTGAAGAGCATAGTGCTTGGCAGCATGCCCATCCTCCATCCACGTAAGACAGGTTTAATTAGCCCAGTGGGTTGGATGAGATTGAATTAGATTGGATTGTGCTGATTAAGTTGGATTAGATTGATAGCTATCGTTAATGATTCCATAACTCCTAAAAGTGTATTTTTCTCTTCCCTGCCTCAACCATGCATCACAGGGCTGTCCCCACTCTCAATTTTCATCCCTGCTCTGAGCTTGACACTATCTCCCTGCCCCACCCTACAAGTAACAGGTAACATATATACTTACAGGTCTTTCTTTTCCTTGGCACGTGCCTGTCTCTGGGACTGAGACATTCCTGTGTGTGTTCCCCAGTGCTCAGTACGTAATAAGGCCTCCATCGATGTGTATTGAATTGAGCTGAACTCAGCCACCCAAACCTCCAAGAAAAGGCCAGGAGGGAGTCAGCCAGCAGCACCAGGAGTGAGCAGACCCAGCCAGGGTCAGGGATGCTCTACCCAAAGCGGTCAGGTTGCTCCTGAAGTCAAGCCCCAGGCCCATTGCTGGGGCAGGTGCTTCTGTGACCCCAAGGGAAAGGATGCTGGGGACACGCTGGTGCTTGGTGATGGCAGACGGAAGAAAAGGCAGCTGAACCCAGCTATGAACCTCAATGAGGAAGCACACAGGCAGGGCCTCCCCGCCTCTCAGAACAGACAAGGCAGCATGGGAAACATCACTTTGCAGAAATGATTTTCAAGGAATCAGGAGACCTCCCTGGCAGTCCAGTAGTTAAGACTGCACTTCCACTTTCAGGGGCACTGGTTCGATCTCTGGTCTGGGAACTAAGATCCCTGCCTGCCTCAAGGCATGGACAAAAATAAAAGTCAAGGAAACAGAACTGGTACTTCTTGAGTCCAAAATCTTTCTAAATGCTTTCAGAATCCTACCCTCAATCCTGGGTGTGCTTCTCAAATTTAATAAAGTATTAAAGGTAGGAAACTATTTTACATAAAATCAAACTGGAGCACAGGGAAGTTAAGAAACTTGCCAAGGACATGCAGCCAGCAAGTAGTACAACCTGGAATCAGGACCAGCTTGACACCAAAGCCAAGAACTCAAACCATTTAGAAATTTGGCCTTCAGTTACCCTGGGGTGCCCTGCTTTTATTCTATCCAAGAGAACAGGAACTCGGAGAGGAACCCAGACAGGAAACACGGCCTCCCTCTGAGCAGGTGCTGTGAGAAGTCCAGGTGTAGAGAAAGGAAAGTCAGCTCAGGAAATGGAAATTACTAGAAGGCCTGCAGGGAAGGGGCCATGCAGACATGAATTCAGCACAGGTACAGTGGCTCCAAAAAGGGTACGATGGCAGCTGCCATGGGTCCTACGGGCCAGCAAGGTTTTCACATATGCTCAGTGAAGAAGCTTTGGGGGAAAACAGAAAAATGGGAAAAAAGAACCCATAGAACCCCCACTTAAAGGAAGGCATGGTTATGCTTTGGGTATCTTTCCTTGCCATTTGTTCTTTGTGGGCCTTGCTGTTTGTTCGGGGTCACAAGGAACAGATCGCCTTCAGAGGATAATGCCTGGAATAGGCCATGGTCCTCGAAGGCTGCAGAAGGGCTTAAGGAGAGACAAGAGCGCACAGTTCATGGCGTCTGAAAGCCGGAACCGAGGAGCTGCTCTCTCTTACTCCATCTGCGCGTGTCTCTCGCTTCATCTCATCCTCTCGCCCTTTCTCTGCCTCCCAGTCCTCCTCCTCCTCCTTCCATTTCCTCCTCTGCCCTCTCTTCCCCCCTCCTCCCTGTCACTCTTTCTCTCTCTCTCCTTTCAGAGGCCACACAAGATGCTCTCCATCTCTCTGTCCTCTCCCGACTGGCAGCCTTCCTAAACCAACTTACACATTTGCACATGGTTTTACCTCCTCATAACCTCCATTCGCCCCAGGTCCATGGTGACTGGGCCCTCTCAGTAGGGCTTTGAGTGGGGCAAGTTCTGACAATCATCTCTAGTCCACGTTATTCGTTGAACTTGGGTTTTGTTCTCTCCTTTTGTCCTAACACCCTTTCCCATGAGTGTCTTCTCCTGTCATGAGCCCTCGTTAACATCAGCAGCAGGCTTCCATCACAGTTCATTCAGTGGAGATGCCCTCATCCGTTCAGTTCAGCCGCTCAGTCATGTCCGACTCTCTGCAACCCCATGGACTGCAGCACGCCAGGCCTCCCTGTCCATCACCAACTCCCAGAGTTTACTCAAACTTATGTCCATTGAGTCGGTGATGCCATCCAACCATCTCATCCTCTGTCGTCCCCTTCTCCTCCTGCCGTCAATCTTTCCCAGCATCAGGGTCTTTTCAAATGAGTCAGCTCTTCATATCAGGTGGCCAAAGTATTGGAGTTTCAGCTTCAACATCAGTCCTTCCAATGAACATTCGGGACTGATTTACTTTAGGATGGACTGGTTGGCTCTCCTTGCAGTCTAAGGCTCTTAAGAGCTCTCATGGGCACCGTCTTTCTTTGTCCTTAGACTCTCAGGACCACGGGTGTGATGCTGGTCGTGAGTGACCACGGCGGGCCAGCTACTATACCCAGGTAGCCTTATCACAGCCACCTTGCAATGGGCTTCCCTGTGCCCATCTTATAGATGGGGAAACTGAGGCTTAATAGTGGAAAGAGTAGTGGAAAGTGCATCTCACTACTAAGATGCCAAACCCAGACCTTTCAGCTTCCAAAGCCTGCACCCTTTCCCCCCACTCTGCTCTGAGCTCACAGCTGGCCAAGGAGCCAGGCCTTCTGACCACTTGTATAGGCAGAATTCCCTATAAACAAAAGGAACAGAGACCCTCAATTAAGAAGAATCCATTTCAGAGCTCCACATCTCCTTCTGATGCCAATTTCTCTTTGAATGTGATTGATGTTGCTTTATTTTACAAGCTTTTAAGAAGTCACTTAATGATAGCAACACATTTCCTGATGGCTGGCGAACATCTCTATTACTATGGCCATTCCCCGAGGCTTACTCATTTCTTCAGTTGGTCCTAGTAGAAATGAGGATGAGTCACTGTTGAAATTTTCCAAGGAAACATACCCCTATTTTGTCCACACACCATGGCAACAGTCAAAAGACACAGGATGGTACTGTCCATGCTATGCATCTAGGCAGCACAAGGGGCCTGCCTGGCACTGCATTCATGAGGCACTGCTTTCCCACGTGTTTTCTAGCAGCAGACTGTATTATTCATCCACTTCCCAGTGGGGAGATGCATGTGTCACTACAGAGCAGGAATGAAGGCTGAGCTCTCTGCCTGCTGCCTTGCAGGGAGAGAGGAAGCAGCAAATACAGCCCCAGAATGGAGGACAGAGGCCCTGGTTTTAATCTTGACTCTGCATTCCCTCTCTACGTAGCCACGAGCTGCTCACTATACCTCTTTGGGCCCCAGACTCTCTACCTGTCCTCCTGACGCACACCCACTGTGTGCTTGGTGGTGTTCAACTCTTTGTGACCCCATGCACTGTAGCCCGCCAGGCTTCTGTGTCCATGGGATTCTCCAGGCAAGAATACTGGAGTGGGTTGCCACGCCCTCCTCCAGGGGAATCTTCCCGACCCAGGGCTTGAACCCGTATCTCCTCCATCTCCTGCACTGGCAGGCAGGTTGTTTACCACTAGTGCCACCTGGCAAGTCCCTACCCGTCCAGTGGGCTAATAACACCTATGTATCTCACTTGGCTCTTGAAAGAATCAGATTTGGTAATAACTAGGCAAGTATGTCAATTGTGAAGAAGCTCCCTCTCTCCTTTCTGCATGGAGGGTTGATGACACAGAGTTGGGTCAGGCATACCTGACTCAAATCTGCTCTCTACTTGGGCAAAGCATTTAAGCCCCAAGATTAAAATAAGCCTGGTATAGAGATGGCTTAAACGGGTGGTGGTGGCAGAGGCTCTGATTCCTGCATCCAAGCAAGATGTAGTAACAGAGTGGGCTTATCCTCTTACCTAAAACAACCCTCCCCTCAAAGAATACTTTTCAAGTGTTCTGAATATTAGACAGCAAAGAACAGTGATCCCCAGAGATGGGAACAAAAACATTGAGCACGATGACTGCCCCAGCTTGCATCCTTCAGGAGTGTCCAGACCACAGTGCATGCAGGCAAACCCAGGCAGAGCCCCCAGGGATGCCCTGAGTTGGGAACCCTTTGCTGAAGCTCCAGGAGAACCAAGGCAGCCAGAGTTCACAGGACAGAAGATCAGAGAGGAGAGGACGGCCCAGAGAGAGAATGCCAGAGATCTACAGAGGGACCCCCTTCAGAATTCAGGCTCCCAACTGGGGTATGCATATGAGAAAACTACCCAAGGTCAGGGAAAGAATGACCTAAGAGGGTTGGAGGGAGCAGTGCCTGGCACCCACACAGAACTGCGGATAGTGTCAATTCCTACACCACTCTGCAAACCCTCGTAATTCCTGGGACCATGAGGCAAGGTATCCATTAGGGCCTTGCCTCTGTGGTAGGGAATGATTAACCCTAGACCAAAAGTTGCTCTCCTTCCTCCTAACAAATCCTGAAGGAAACCCACCAAAGGTCAAACTATTTCCAACTAACTTAAATGTGTCTCAGAACAAATCTCAAGAAAATGTATAGGGATATAAAAATATATGATACCCAACATGGTAAAATTCACAATGTCTGGCATCCAATCAAATATTACTAGTCACACAAAGAAGCAAGGAAATATAACCTATAAAGAGGAGAAGGATTAATCCTTTGAGACCAACCCAGAACTAACACATGGGCTTCCCTGATAGCTCAGTTTGTAAAGAATCTGCCTGCAATGCAGGAGACCTGGGTTCAATCCCTGGGTTGGGAAGATCCCCTGGAGAAGGGAAAGGCTACTCACTCCAGTATTCTGGCCTAGAGAATTCCATGGACTGTATAGTCCAGTTC
Organism: Bos grunniens; assembly: GCF_055505025.1. Classification (NCBI taxonomy): domain Eukaryota; kingdom Metazoa; phylum Chordata; class Mammalia; order Artiodactyla; family Bovidae; genus Bos; species Bos grunniens. Next base: position 46,315,088 of record NC_141183.1, on the reverse strand, counting down.
AGTTCAGTCGCTCAGTAGTGTCCAACTCCTGCGGCCCCATGAATTGCAGCACACCAGGCCTCCCTGTCCATCACCAACTCCCGGAGTTCACTCAAACTCATGTCCATCGAGTTGGTGATGCCATCCAGCCATCTCATCCTCTGTCGTCCCCTTCTCCTCCTGCCCCCAATCCCTCCCAGCATCAGAGTCTTTTCCAATGAGTCAACTCTTCACATGAGGTGGCCAAAATACTGGAGTTTCAGCTTTAGCATCATTCCTTCCAAAGAACACCCAGGACTGATCTCCTTTAGAATGGACTGGTTGGATCTCCTTGCAGTCCAAGGGGTCTGTATAGTCCATGGGGTTGCAAAAAGTGGGACACGACTGAACGACTTTCACTTTCACTTTTTCAGAACTAACACATATGAGAAAAAACCAACAAGGTCATTAAAGAATATTAACTAAACCCCATATGTTCAACATATGGACTTGGAATATGTATTTTTAAGGCCCAAATTGAGCTCCTAGAGATAAAAACTATAACATCTGAGACAGCAAATGCACTGGAGGGAATTAACAGAAGATTATTTCAAGTAATATTATAATAATACTTGAGTAAAAGATTAGTTAACTTGAAGAAATAGTAGTGGAATACAGAGAAAACAAATAATTTTTTAAATGAAGCGTATCAGTGAGCCATGGGACAGTGTCAAGTGACCTAACTTATGTTTATTTGGATTTTTTAAGAAAGGGGACATGCAGAGAGAAATATTTGAGGAGATGATGGCTAAATCCTTTCCAAACTTCTTGAAAACTATAAATCCACAGATCTTAAAAGCTTAACAAACCCCAGTCTCAAGAAACTTGAAGAAAACTAGTCCAGAATTGTTTAAAATCAGTGATGAGAGAAAAATCTTAAAAGCATCCTGAGGAAAATAATTCATTTCTCATACAGAGAAGCAAAGAAAAGGATGACTGTAGATTTCTCTTTAAAAATAATGCAAGTAAGAGGACAGTGAAGCAATATCTTTCAAGTACTGAAAGAAGAAAAACTCAATCTTGAATTGTATACCCAGTGAAAATATCTTCACAAAAAAAGGCTTTTTTCAGACATATAAAAGCTGAAGATCCAGCAGGTCCATCACCAGCAGATCTGAATTCCAAGAGATATTAAAGTTCTTTAGGCAAAAAGAAATGATGCCAGATGAAAATATGGATTCACATAAAAGGAATGAACAGAGATGAGTAGAAATGATACCTGTGTTGGTAAGTCTGTATTTTTCTTACTTCAATACATTTAAAAGATAACTAAGGGGCTTCCCTGGTGGCTCAGTGATAAAGAATCTGCCTGCCAATGCAAGAGACACAGATTAGATCCCTGATCCAGGAAGATTCCAGGTGCCAAGGAGCTACTAAGCCCATGTGCCACAACTTTTGAGCCTGTGCTCTAGAGCCCAGGAGCTGCAACTAATGTGCCCATGTGCTGTGACTGCTGAAGCCCACGAGCCACAGAGCCCGTGCTCTGCCACCAGGGAAGCCACCAAAATGAGAAGGCGGAGCTCCACAGCCAGAGAAAAGCCCAGACAGCAACGAGGGCCCGGCACAGCCAAAAATAAACACATTTTTTAAATTATTAAAAAAAATAAAAATAAAAGATAGCTGTTTAAATAATAACAATGTACTGTGAAGTTTATAACATAAGTGTAAGTAAAAAGAATGCCAGCAATAGCATAAAAGCCAAGACAGGGGAAATGAAAGAGGACTATTGAAAGATTTTTATATGATACATGAAGTATTACCATGTCACAGGAAGGGGAGCAGTGATAAGTTAAAGGTGCACACTATAAACCCCACAGCAAGCACTAAAATATCAAAACAAGGTTACAGCTAATAACCTAACAAAGGGTATGAATAAAATCACACACACACAAAAATAATTGTGTAATAGAAGGCAAAAGTAAGGGGAAGGGAGAACAAACAGGATCAACAGATAGCAAGATAATAGACAAATCTGACACACCCATAAATACATTATGAAAGTGGTCTGTTGCTGTTTAGTGTCTGAGTCACGTGACCCTGTGGACTGTAGCCCCCCAGGCTTCTCTGTCCATGGGATTTTCCAGGCAAGCACACTGGAGTGGGTTGCCATTTCCTTCTCCAGGGGATCTTTCTGACCCAGGAACTGAATCCGCATCTCCTGCATTGGCAGGCGGGTTCTTTACCGCGGAGCCACCAGGGAAGCCCTGAAAATGGTTTAAGCACTACATTCAATCTCAAGATAGATTGTCAAACTGAATAAAAACTCAATTCCCAACTATACTCTAGTTACCAAAAAAGCAAAAACCTGTGTTTTAAATATAAACATGCACACTGTTTTGTTTTGTTTTAAATTAAGGATGGAAAGATATATGCCGTGCATGCACTAATCAAAAGTTGGTATGTCAGACAAAGTAGATTTCAGAGCCAATGATATCTCCAGAGACAAAGAAGGTCATTTCCTAATCATGAAAGGGTCAATTCATCAAGAAGGCATAACAACCTTAAACATTTATGTGCCTAATAGCAAAGCTTCAAAAAATACGTAAAGCAAAAATTGATAGAGCTGCAAAAAAAAGAAATAGATAACTCTACAATTATAATTGATGATTTCAGACTCCTCTCTCAATAATTAATAGGACAAGTAGACAGAAAACCAGCAAGGATATAGAATATTTGAACAACACTATCAACCGAGTTGACCTCATGGACGTTTATACAGCACTCCCTGAAACAGTTGCAAAACATCCATTCTTTCCAAGTACACACAGAACATTTGCCAAGATAGACAATATTCTGGGCCATAAAGCAAATTTCAATAAAGTTAAAAGGATTCAAGTAAAATAAAGTATCTTCTCTGATTATAATGGAATTAAATTAGAAATCAATAATAGAAAGATACCTGGAAAATTCCCAAATATTTAGAAGCTAAGTAGCACAGTTCTAAATAATCCATGAGTGAAAGAAGAAATCAAAAGGGAAATTAGAAAGTATTTTGAACCGAATAAAAATGAAAGTCTCTCATACAAACATTTGTAGATGCCACTAGAGCAGTACTAAAAAGGGAAATTTGAAAAATTAAGCACACATATTAGAAAAAGAAAAGTCTCAAATCAATGATCTCAGCTTCCACATTAAGAAACTAGAAAAAGAAAAGCAAATTCAATCAAAAGTAAGCACACTAAAGGAAATCATTAAGACCAGAATACAAATTAATGAAATATAAAAATAGAGAAAAACAATGAAGCCAGAAGATTTTTTTGGAAAAGATAAATAAAATTGATAAACCCCTACTCAGCATGATGGGGGGGGGGGTGGTGAGGGGGACAAGTTATCAGCATGAGGAAGGAGAGAAATGACGTCAGTATTGATTCTTTTTTTTTTTTAATATTTTTTAATGTGGACCATTTTTAAAGTTTTATTGACTTTGTTACAATATTGCTTCTGTTTTATATTTTGGCTTTCTGGTCTTGAGACATGTGGGATCTTAGCTTCCTGACCTTTGCACACCCGCAGCCTTTGCACTTGTAGGCGAAGTCTTAATAACCACTGGACTGCCAGGGAAGTCCCTAGATTTTATAGATAGAGAAAAGGCAGTAAGAGAAAATGATTAGTAACCTATGCCAATAAATTCAGCAACTTAGGACTTGGGGCTGGGCTGCAACGGTTCAAGTTTGCAATCACTTAATTTTCCGAAGCTTCTAGCGGCTACATCTAGGGTTGTCAACCATCCTGGTGTACCCAGAACTGAGGGGGTCTGAGGGGATATGGGACTTTTGATGCTAAAATTAGAATGGTCTAGAAGCCTCCCTCCTCTTAGTCACCCTCCCCTCCCCCCAGTCCAATCACCCAGAAGCCACAGCTGCCCATAGAAGGATCTTGACTCTGCCCTGTGACCTCTGGGTTGTCTGAGTGGGTCTTTGCTTGGCCTTCTCTGCGTACTGGCCCCAGGAGTCAGAGCCAGGGTCTTACACCGGCACCCCAGGCTGCAAATACACCCAATTAATCCTCCCTTTGCTTTGGGGGAGGTCACCAGGTTCTCAGTAACAGCCTCTGGATAAAGCCTTAAAAAATGACTCCTAACAGCCAGGGCTGGAAGTGGCTTTGAAGGCGTAATTGGTCTTGCCCCCAGCCCATTGGCATCCTCTGCCTCGCTAACCATCACCGCTGAGGGTTCACTTTTCCTTCTTTTTAAACTCCTCTGTGTTTCTGCCTCTCCCTGCCCTAGTGGGAGTTCCTGCATATTTGAGACAAGGGAGGTATTCCAAAAGTCAGACTTCACAGCCATCCCTGAGCCCGCTCCCCCCTCTCTCAGGCACCCTCCGTGGCTCCCTGCTGTCTAAAGAGTCGAGTATGGCTTCGTGGAGCCAAAGTTCAAGGCCTGCCGTCATCCTGGTTCACACTGCCTGAGATGCTCTATCAAACGGGGCCACTCACGGCAGGCCCCTGACTCTGAACTTTTGTCTGCTCTATTTCTACTTCTCAGAATTCCCTCTCTTCCAGCTCTTCATGTATAAATCTAACAAGCTTCTTTTCCTGCTCACCTTACATGCCACCTCCTCCAGGAAACCAGCTCAGATGCCCACAGCTGGAAGTGAGGGGTTTTTTTTCCCTCTGAATCAGCTTTGCCTGTGGCTCTTGACAGTCTCTGCTGTGTGTTAGAGTTCTTCACACACACAAGTTTTCTAGACTCCTAAATTCTAATCCCTCCTTGACAGCAGACGCCCCATCTTCTAATCCTTGCCCAGGGCTGTCCAGCCATGAGCTGGCCCCATCATTTACCGCCCCCACAGAATCTTGTATTTTAACCATCATAATAAATAGCTTGTCAGGCATGCCACAGCTAGAGAAGCCCACGTGCCATAACTAAGACCCAACGCAGCCAAATAAATAAATCTACGTATTTTAAAATGAAAAACTGTAAATACAATTTTTAAATTAATTTATTTATTTTAATGGGAGGATAATCACAGTACTGTGATGGTTTTTGCCATACATCAGTATGAATTGGCCCTAGGCATACATGTGTCCCTTCCATCCTGAACACTGCCCCCCCTGACACCGCCCTGCCCACCCTGTCCTTCCAGACTGTCACAGAGCCCCATCTTTGCATGCCCTGCTTCATACTTTAAAGTTGCGCTGGTCATCTATTTTACATATGATAATGTACAAGTTTCAATGCTACTCTCTCAAATCATCTCACCCTCTTCTGCTCCCACTGAGTCCAAAAGTCTGTTCTTTACATCTGCATCTCCTTTGCTGTAAATACAATTAAAAAACAAACAAACAAACAAACGGCTTGTTGGCCCCCCCGAAGAAACATGCTCGCTCGCTGAAGATTCTGGGCTTTTGCCCGTGCCGTTCCCTGTTATGCCCCTCCTCTGGGTCCACTTGGGAACTCATCCATCATTTCACAACCCCAGGTTGACTTCCCCAAGTCCCCAGGCTCCCACCTTTCGCCAAGGGAGCCCTTATTACTCTGTACTCTCCCAACTCCTGGCATCTCTGTCGCCTCCCCAGCACTATCGTGGTGGCACTTTGAGGGCATCTTCTATATCCCTGATGCCCAAACACAGGACCTGACCCCCGATAAAGCACCCAGCAAATGTTTGCTGAATGAATAATTCAGCGTCAACACTCTTTAGTTGTGATTTGCTGAGTCAGCTCCCCACTTCCGAAAGCCCGTCCTCGTTTACTTCCTCCTGTACTGAAAGCTGATTACCATTGCTGTGCAGCTTCAGGAAAGTTAATTTCCGTCTCTGAATCTTTAGTTGTTCACCTATAATATTAGGGAAATTAGACTTGATAGAAAAAGAGGGCCCTGCCAAGTTTCCCTTTTCCTGATCCTGGTTCAGTGGCACTGAGCTTTAGCCTAAAATCTTTAATATTTATATGTCTGGTCTCTTCAAGTGATCCATGAAGTCATCCTTCCCCCCAGCCCAAGTCGAAGACCAGGCTGGGTGCCCCCAAAGCCCTAATAAATGCCTTCTGAATAAATTTTAGGCCATTCAGGGGGTCCAGGGAATCACACCAGGAAGCAGGGTGAGCGTCTCTAAGGGTACATCATCAGAGACAGCCATTGTTCCCCCAGGTACCCCTTTGCGGTCATTCTTCCCAAGTCATTCTTTCTAGCCCTCCTGGCCTGTGAGTAAGTGCCCAACTCCATAAGCTCTTTACTGTCTCCTAGTACTGAGTGACTTCACATTTCACTTACATGCATTGGAGAAGGAAATGGCAACCCACTCCAGTACTCTTGCCTGGAGAATCCCAGGGACGGGGGAGCCTGGTGGGCTGCGGTCTGTGGGGGTCACGCAGAGTCGGACACAACTGAAGCGACTCAGCAGCAGCAGCAGCATTAACAAAGACATCTTCTTTCTAACATAGAAGCTCCCTCCATGGGGACCAGCAATAAATGGGTTCAGTTCAGTTCACTTCAGTCGCTCAGTCGTGTCCGACTTTTTCCGACGCCATGAATCGCAGCATGCCAGGCCTCCCTGTCCATCACCAACTCCCGGAGTTCACCCAGACTCACGTCCATCGAGTCAGTGATGCCATCCAGCCATCTCATCCTCTGTCGTCCCCTTCTCCTCCTTCCCCCAATCCCTCCCAGCATCAGAGTCTTTTCCAACGAGTCAACTCTTTGCATGAGGTGGCCAAAGTACTGGAGTTTCAGCTTTAGCATCATTCCTTCCAAAGAAATCTCAGGGCTGATCTCCTTCAGAATGGACTGGTTGGATCTCCTTGCAGTCCAAGGGACTCTCAAGAGTCTTCTCCAACATCACAGTTCAAAAGCATCAGTTCTTCGGCGCTCAGCCTTCTTCACAGTCCAACTCTCACATCCATACATGACCACTGGAAAAACCATAGCTTTGACTAGACAAACCTTTGTTGGCAACGTAATGTCTCTGCTTTTGAATATGCTATCTAGGTTGGTCATAACTTTCCTTCCAAGGAGTAAGCGTCTTTTAATTTCATGGCACAGTCACCATCTGCAGTGATTTTGGAGCCCCCAAAAATAAAGTCTGACACTGTTTCCACTGTTTCCCCATCTATTTCCCATGAAGTGATGGGACCAGATGCCATGATCTTCGTTTTCTGAATGTTGAGCTTTAAGCCAACTTTTTCACTCTCTACTTTCACTTTCATCAAGAGGTTCCTCTTCACTTTCTGCCATAAGGGTGGTGTCATCTGCATATCTGAGGTTATTGATATTTCTCCCGGCAATCTTGATTCCAGCTTGTGTTTCTTCCAGTCCAGTGTTTCTCATGATGTACTCTGCATAGAAGTTAAATAAGCAGGGTGACAATATACAGCATTGACGAACTCCTTTTCCTATTTGGAACCAGTCTGTTGTTCCATGTCCAGTTCTAACTGTTCCTTCCTGACCTGCATATAGATTTCTCAAGAGGCAGATCGGGTGGTCTGGTATTCCCATCTCCTTCAGAATTTTCCACAGTTTATTGTGATCCACACAGTCAAAGGCTTTGGCATAGTCAATAAAGCAGAAGTAGAGGTTTTTCTGGAACTCTCTTGCTTTTTACATGATCCAGTGGATGTTGGCAATTTGATCTCTGGTTCCTCTGCCTTTTCTAAAACCAGCTTGAACATCTGGAAGTTCACGGTTCACATATTGCTGAAGCCTGGCTTGGAGAATTTTGAGCATTACTTTACTAGCGTGTGAGATGAGTGCAATTGTGCAGTAGTTTGAGCATTCTTTGGCATTGACTTTCTTTGGGATTGGAATGAAAACTGACCTTTTCCAGTCCTGTGGCCACTGCTGAGTTATGACCTCAAAGGAAATTCTGACCCAAAAGATGTCCCTGGGGTCTTGCATGATGGGGAAGGACCTGGTGAAAGAGGGCCTTGCAGAGCCAGAGTAGGAGGTGATTTAGCGTGGGCTTTAGTGACCCACCAGCCTGAGATGGACACCCTGCTCTGCCTTCACCAGCTGTGGCATCTTAAACAAGGGCCTCAGTCTCTCAGGCTTTGCTTGTCCAAATGAAATGGAAAGCATTTCGACTTCAAAGGGCTGTTGTGAGGATTACATGGAATAAACAATTTAAAAATCTGATTTACATTTTTTTTTCATTTTACACCATTATTCTTTCAAGTGTATAACTCGATTTCTCCCCAGTTTCCGTTCTCTCTCCTGAGCCTGTATGTCGCATGAGGCTGCAACATCTGTGTCTGATGTTAGTGACACGGAAACCATGCTCTTACTGCAATTTCTTGCACATGGTAGATACTTCATAAATGTACACCAGATGGCTGAATAAATATTTGGTCATACCTGGAAGGTGAGGATGGAAGTTGCCCCCCCACCCTCATCACTTGAGTAAGAAATAATTCATTCAACCATTTTAATAGGTATAATGCCTCTAATATGTGCTATTAATTTTAGTAAATTAATTTAACTCCCAAACAACCCTGTCCACTCAGTGTGGTGCATCCTCAGTTTTCATCTGGTGAAACTGATACCGAGAGGCCTAACCTACAGACCTTGGAAGTGACAGGGCTCTGGTTCAAGTCCGACTTTTCTTTAAGTTCACACCCTTACTGTGCAAAGGATTTATCATCTTTCCGTTTCAGAAGTTACACCCATGCAGCACTGTAGACTTGGAAAAGACATAAAAGTAGAAAGCATCAAAGTTTAACCACCTAAAGACATCATGAGTTGAATACCTTGAAATATTTTTTCAGATCTCTTTTTCTGCGTGTAGATTTTGTGAGTTTGGTTTTGGTTTTTTTAAGCCATCATCGTGTGATATAAGCAAGTGTGTATCCTTACTTAATAGTCTGTTGAAAGCATGTTCTCCTTGTTTTTACAATTTGCTCCATCAAGTGAATGGCTACATAGTATTTCCATCAAATGGACATACCGTAATTTACCTATCATCTCTCTATTGCTGCACTGAAATTGCTTTCTCTGTTTTTGCTATTGTAAATAAAACTCAGCCTGATCTCTTGTGGACCGAGCTTGAAGATGATCTTCTTAGGCTAATTTTAATTCTTTCTTTATGCTAGTTTCTGGAGAAGGCAATGGCACCCCACTCCAGTACTCTTGCCTGGAGAATCCCATGGATGGAGGAGCCTGGTAGGCTGCAGTCCATGGGGTCGCTAAGAGTCGAATACAACTGAGCGACTTCGCTTTCACTTTTCAGTTTCATGCATTGGAGAGGGTAATTGCAGCCCACTCCAGTGTTCTTGCTGGAGAATCCCAGGGACGGGGGAGCCTGGTGGGCTGCCATCTATGGGGTCGCATGGAGTCGGACACGACTGAAGTGACTTAGCAGCAGCAGTATGCTAGTTTGTATAAGGATGGGATTTTTGAGTCAAGGGAAATGAGCATTTGTAAGGCTCTTGAAAAATAGAGTGCCAAGTGTATTTTCTCAAAGATTTTCATGTTACAAAAAAAAATGGAGAGTAGAGACCAAAGAAAGATAGATGGTTACCGGACAGCTGACAGCCACAGACAAGAAAAAACAGAGCCTGCCAGCTATAAAGCTTTATCACGGGCTGAGCTGTGTCAGAGAGAAGTGATAGCAAGAAAAAACTGTTTTCTTCTTTGGAAGGGAAAAAAATAAATACTGCATGTGGATTAGTGAGATATTTTCAATCACTCTAAAAGCACAACAGGTGTGGTGCTAGCTAAAAAAAAAAAAGAAAGGAAAAAAGCACATGGAAATCTACTCTTCGCAAACAATTCTTCCAGCCTTGTCCTGTCTGCCACACCTCTGTGCTTCGAGAAACAAGGCCCAGGTTCTAACACGAGGCCGGTTACTGAACAGCCCTGTGTTTGCTGTCTTTTCTTTGGCTTTGTTTATAGTCCGGCCTGGCCTGCCCCCCAGGGGTTCTTAGAAGGAAAAAATAAGTTCATGTATATGAAAATCCTTTGTAAAATTTCCATCACTGATATAATTTGTTGGTCAAAAAATCATTTCCTATTAGATTGGGATTGACATATATGCCCTATTGATACTATGTAGATAAATAGATAATTAGTGAGAACCCACTGTGTAGCACAGGAAGCTCTACTCGGCGCTCTGCATGACCTAAATGGGAAGGAAATCCAAAAAAGAAGGGATATGTGTAGACATATAGCTGATTCACTTTGCTGTACAGCAGAAACTAACTCAGCACCGTAAAGCAACTATGCGTGCTCGTGTGCTAAGCTGCTTCAGCCGTGTCCGACTCTTTGTGACCCCATGGACTGTATCCTGCCAGGCTCCCCTGTCCATGGGATTCTCTAGGCAAGAATACTTGAGTGGGTTGCCATGGCCTCCTCCAGGTAATCTTCCCAACCCACAGATCGAACCTGTGTCTCCTGCAGCTCCTGAATTGCAGGAAGATTCTTTACCCCTAAGCCACCAGGGCAGCGCAAAGCAATTATACTCCAATAAGAATTAATAAAAAAAATAATAATTTCCTATTAATTATGATCCATAGTATAAGGATCTTCAGGGCTCTACAGAAGGCATTCCAACAGTTTCTCAAACTGTTTTACTACACTAGGAAACTTTATGCAGTTCATTGGAAATAGGCTTCTATTAATTTATAAGAGTGAGGTATGGCTTCAGTTTTACTGGAAACCTCAGACTATGTAAAGCAAGACACCATTTCTCTGTTCTGAATGTGGGCCGATAGCCCTGCCCCATGCCTCCAGCTCCAAAGTCAGACAAGACTGCTGGTTCAGATGACCTCGGGAGCTGAGCTGACCCACAGCTGATGGGGCTGACTTAATCACTGAGGATCGGGACTTCCATGGTGGTCCAGCAGTTAAGAGTCTGCCTCACAACGCAGGGAACATGGGTTCAATCCCTGGTCAGAGAACTGAGATCAGAGAACTAAACTGAGTTGCCTCGGGCAACTAAGCCAGCACGCCACAACTACTGAGCCTAGAGCCCATGTTCCATGGCAAGAGAAGCCTGCACGCTGCAACTAGAGAGAAACCCGCTTGCAACTGGAGAAACCCTGTGCACTGCATGAAGACCCAGGGCAGCCAAAAAAAGGGATAACTGAGGATCTCAGTCACAGCCTGCCCCCAGCCAGTATCCCTGGCTCCGCGAGTCAGCCCTGGAGGCAAGACCACATCCCAGAACCATTCTCTTCAGTCCCCTTCTTATGAAGGAACTTCCACTCTCCAGAAGGATAGTCCAGAAAGGTGTTTGGTTCCTCCACCAAGTGGAACCTCAGAAGACTCCAGGGGTTGGCAGGCAGTCCTTACAACGAGGCCAGCCCCGCCCAGGGCACTGCGCAGCATTTAAAGCTTCATGCCTCTGCATCTTCCATGTTCACGTCCATCTCCCCACAAAGGGAGGGAAACCACAGGTGCGTGGGGCTGGAAAGGCCCGAAAGGCCACGTAATCCTTCCCCTTGATTTACAGTTGAGATATCGGGGTCCAGGGAGGTGGTGGGTCCCATCTCCTCATTATCGGGCATGACGTTTTCCTAATTCAGCTGTTCTTCGATCTCAGTGTGCATGGGAAGCAGGGAAGAAGTGGGTTAAATGCCTGTTCCTAGGCCCAGCCCCACGCCTGTTACATCGGACTCTCTGAAGGTGGGACGCAGGAATCTGCCTTTGTAACAAGCCTCCTGGTTATACAGAGGCACCCCAAATTATAAAACTCCTGAATGGTAGGTAGGACCACTTGCCACTCAATGTCCAGAGCCCTGACTCATGCAGCTGGTGGCCCTAGTTTAACCCCTGCTGGTACTGCGTCCTCTCTCCACCTGCTTACACACTCACACACACAAACACAGAGACATGTGCAATCACAGCAGGCCTGTCGACACTGGGCAGGCTAGTGACCAGGCAAGTTCCAAATCCAGAGAGGAGACCCAAGGACAGTGTCACCTGGGCCGCTCAGCAAGTGTTCAGCAGCTTTGGGAGAAGCTCCCTGGCTTCTTTTAGATGTAAAGATATAATTTTATCTATTTATTTACTTTTGGCTGTGCGGGGTCTCCGTTGCTGCATGGGGTTTTCCCTAGCTGCAGCAAGCAGGGGTTGCTCTCTAGTTGCGCAGATTTCTCACTGCAGCGGCCTCTCTTGTTGCAGCGCACAGGCTGCAGGGCACAGGCCCAGTAGTCAGGCACACAGACTTAGTTCCTCCGCAGCACATGGAATCCCCCTGGACCAGGGATCGAACCCATACCTCCTACGTTGGCAGGCAGACTCTTTACCCCTGAGCCACTAACGAAGCCCACTCCCTGGCTTCAGAAGGAAATCTTGGGCAGATGGGGAAGGACTGAAAACACACTCCACCTCTCGCAATGTCAGCCGCTCACGTACACGAAGATACCAGCCCAACAAGATATTCATTCCCAGATAATTTAATAGCCAGTTCTGCCCATTAGTTTCTTCCTGAGGGCAATCTCTGATGGGAACTCCATCAATCCCTCTTAAGTCATTTATTGGCCGGTGAACATTCATAGAGCAACCTAGGCTACCCAGACTTGAAATTCCTACACAAGACAGTGAAGATAGCAGGCCCTCTGATAAAAGGACATAGAGAACCTGAAAAAGTCCACAGATGGTCCCTAGCATGGCTCAGGGCCTGGGAAACAAGTCCTGTGAACTGGTGATGTATCCCGTCCTCAAAAGAGGCTGAACCCCATCTGGGGCACTGGGAAGGGCTTAGACACCCTGCCTGAACTGTCAGGCATGATGACTGGGCAAATAGCATCAAGCATGTCTATTTTTAACTTGAAGTCTTTACTTCAACTCCCTTCCAAGCTCTACTGTTAATTTCTGCCTGGATTTTCTGACACAGAGTGAATCACACGCACACATACACTTATACACATACAGATGTGTGCCAGTGGGGTCTGCCACCTACAGTAAATGGGTGAGTGATGTAGGCCAGTTAGAGCCTTGAATGAGGGATCCAGAGATAATCCAGAAAACTGATGCAGGGGACCCCAGTTCGAAATCCCTGCTCCAGAAAGATCCCACGTGCTCAGAGCAGCTAAGCCCATGCGTGGGCAACAGCTACTGAGCCCAGACTCTAGAATCGGTGCTCTGCAACAAGAGAAGCCACCGCAATGAGAAGCCCACACACCTCAACAAAGAGTAGCCACCACTCGCTGCAACTAGAGAAAGCCCTAGCACAGCAACAAAGACCCAGTGTAGCCAAAAATGAATACATAAATAAATATTTTTTTAAAGATGAGTATATGCATCAAGCCCTATGGAGAGGCAGCACCTTCTGCTAGTTCTTTGCCATTCAGTGTTAGCCACGAACCAGCGACATCAACACATCAGAAACACCAGCTGGTCAGAAACCCAGTGTCTTGGGACCTACCTGAAACCTGCTATATCAGAAACTGCGTTTTAACAAGGTTCTCTGGTGACAGACTTTATTTTCTTGGGCTCCAAAATCACTGCAGATGGTGACTACAGCCATGAATTAAAAGATACTTGCTGCTTGGAAGAAAAGTTATGACCAACCTAGACAGCATATTAAAAAGCAGAGACATTACTTTACCGACAAAGGCCTGTCTAGTCAAAGCTATGGTTTTTCTCACATCACGTACAGATGTGAGACTTGAACCATAAAGGAAGCTGAGCGCCAAAGAATTGATGCTTTTGAACTGTGGTGTTGGAAAAGTCTCTTGAGAGTCCTTTGGACTGCAAAGAGATTAAACCAGTTAATCCTGAAGGAAATCAATCCTGAATATTCATTGGAAGGACTGATGCTCAAACTGAAGCCCCAGTCCTTTGGCCGCCTGATGCAAAGAACTGACTAATTGGAAAAGACTCTGATGCTGGGAAAGATTGAAGGCAAGAGAAAGGGACGACAGAGGATGAGATGGTTGGATGGCATCACCGACTCGATGGACATGAGTTTGGGCAAGCTTGGGGAGTTGGTGATGGACAGGGAGGCCTGGCATGCTGCATTCCATGGGGTCACAAAGAGTCAGACATGACTGAGCAACTGAACTGGTGGTTCCAGGAGTATTAAAGTTTGAAGAAAACGATAATAGTTCACACTCCTCCTCCACCGAAAACACACAGACACCTAAATCTGTTTGTTGGGAACACTCACCCAGAGTCTCACTATAAATAAGAACCTCCATGGAGCTCCATTTCATTTCGCGCTTGCATACACCATGAAGAGGGGTTTGATTTGAAGCCTGAATTAGGAAGGAAAACCCTGGGATGGTATAGGCACATACTGTTCCTTTAAGAGCCAGAAGTGAGGCAGCAAAGTCAGGGCAGCTGTAACCACGCCCCCTTAGACGGCAGAACTGGGGGTGGGCACAAGCAGCGGCACTTCCAGCATCCCCCCTCTCCCTCCTGGGCCTCACTTTTGGAACCCTCCCGCCCCTTCCCGGAGAACCCATAATCCCATTAGATTTCTTTTTTTTTTTTTCATTTTATTTATTTGTTCTTGGCTGCGCTGGATCTTCATTGCTGTGCACAGGCCTTGTCTAGTTGCAGTGAGAGGGGGCTACTCTCTAGTCGCGGTGCGCGGGCTTCTCTTGCTGTGGCTTCTCTTGTAGCAGAGCTCTAGAGCACAGACTTCAGTAGCTGCGGCACACAGGCTTAGCTGCCCCGAGGCATGTGGAATCTTCCCGGACCAGAGATCAAACCCACGTCCCTTGCCTTGGTAGGTGAATTCTTAACCACCCGACCACCAGAGAAGTCCCCCCGCCCCATTAGATTTCTGATACCCAGTCTAGTCCTGGCGGCTCATCTCTGCCCCAGTCCCAAATTTTACATCTGTATTTCCCACCTTCCTGTGTTCTTCTTTTTTAAATTAAGTTTTATTGGAGTATAGTTGCTTCACAGCGTTGTGTTAGTGCCCACTGTACAGCACAAGCCATCAGACGTATATATTCATATGTTGTTGCTGTTTAGCCGCCCAGTCATGTCCGACTCTTGGCGACCCCATGAACTGCAGCACACCAGGCCTCCCTGTCCCTCACCGTCTCCTAAAGTTCACCCAAGTTCATGTCCAGTACATCAGTGATGCCATCCAGCCATCTCATCCTCTGACACCCTCTTCTCCTTCTACCCTCAATCTTTCCCAGCATCAGGGATTTTTTCCAAAGAGTTAGCTGTTCACATCAGATGACCGAAATATATATATATATATATATATATATATAATATATATCCCCTCTTTTTTGGATTTCCTTCCCATTTAGGTCACCATCAGAACACTGAGTAGCGTTCCCTATGCTATATGGTAGGTTCTTATTAGTTACCTGTCTCATACATAGTATTAATAGTGTATATAAGTCAATCCCAGTCTCCCAATTCATCCCACCTCCCCCCCACTTCCTGTGTTCTTATTTCCAGCCCTGCAGGGGCTGCACCCCCCAGTGCCCCCTCTTCATCCATCCATCAACCATCCATTAATTGACAAATATTTATCAAGCATCTGCACACCTAGGGAACCCACAGATGCTTAACACCCAGCCCCATTCATGGGGAGCCCACAGTCTAGTGGAGGAGACCAGCCAATGCAAGAGCCACTGTTTGTAACGCTTTGTGGTAGGTGCTAGGAGAGGAGAAGCAGACAGTGCTTGAGGAGTCTCACTCAAATTTAGAGGGTCAGGGAAGGCTGCCTGGAAGAGTCCTGTCTCAACTGGTATTCAGGGATCAGCAAGCATTATCTGGATGAAGTGGAAAGAAAAGCATCCCAACCATCATGAACAAAGAAAAGGCACAGAGGCAAGGACGGACTTGTGAGTAATGCATATCGTAGAACATAAAGCCTGCATCAGGAAGTAGGAGGCGGGTGGGGTGGATCCAGCAGGGCCTGAAGGCCAGGTTAAGGACTTGGTCTTTAACCTGAGGATTTCTGTTATGTTGTCATGCAACAGATATTTAATGAGAGCCTTCACAGGGTCCTGAACTAAGTAAAGTTGGGTCAAAAGAACCACCAGGCAAGATGAGGTCCCAAAGATCCTGAGGCCTTTGGGACAGATAGAAAGAGGCCACATCATAGAAAGATAAATGGTGGCAGAGGATTGCATGCACTGAGCACCCAGTGATCAAAGGGGAAGTGCTATGGGCATCAAGGAAAGGGAGAGTGGGAGGATGAGCCAGGAGAGCTTCTTGGAGGAGGCATGACTTGAGATGCAAATTAGCAAACTCAGCCATAATACAGGGACTCCAAGCAGACAGGGACACAGGAAGTCCTCAGAAGACTGGCTGACCCCAGAGGACCTTGGGAAACCAGAAGTGACTCTCAGGGAATGAATAGTCCTGGGGCAGGAGAGAAACATGTGACAACTGAACTGATTAATAGAGGTGCTATGGTGGAGTCCGAGTAAGTAGGGTGGCCGGAACTGAGTAGGGAGATGCACAAGGAATCTCTCCACATGCAGGCATCAGGGGCACAATCCTTCACCAGGTACTTGGCAGGGAGGGGCTGCCAGCTCCCTAAGTATCCACTGAATTCTGTTTTCAGCTTGTTAAACCTATGAATATGGGCTTCCCTGGTGGCTCAGTGGTAAAGAATCCACCTGCCAATGCAGGAGGCACATGTTGGATCCCTAGGTTGGGAAGATCCCCTGGAGAAAGAAATGGCAACCCACTCCAGTATTCTTGTCTGGGAAGATCCCATGAACAGGGGAACCTGACGGGTTAAAGCCCGTGGAGTCGCGAAAGAGTAGGATGCAACTTAGAACCTAAACAACAAAACACAACCTATGAATGTAACTCCACTGGAGGCAGCTGACTACCCTGTAGTCCTGGAGTGTTGGGAGAGGGATGGACCATCCTGACCCCACCCCAGGAGGGCACTTCCCTGGGAAATGCAGCCGGGAGAGCCCTGACCCAGGGTGGAGGAGAAGGAGCTTGCCCCAAACCACGTGACCCATGATGGCGGCGCTCCCTGAGCCTGTTCATGGCACAAGCATGCAGTGTGCTGAGAGTCCCTTCTTCCTACCCCACGCTCTCCCTGAAGTCAGAGCATCCGTGGAACAAGCTGCAAGCCTGCAAACGGCCTTATTCCTGGGCCGAGGCATCATTGATCAAGCCCATTCCTCATCGGGATCAATACAAGGGGACATCTTACCCCAGTTTTTTATTTCCAAGGGATAGTTTATGAGCTAAGTGGCTGAAGTCTAAATAACAAAGCTGTGTTTACTTGATAAATGATGCTCTGGAATGCCTGAGACGCCGCATTCGCTAAACCTGCACCATAAGCTTTTCTGTAATGATGAATTCTCTCTGGCATCAGGCAAAGCCGAAAGCCACAGGCACCCCCGAGGACGGTCTCCTGCAGAACTGTGACTCGCACAGACACAGCTCAGGAAAAACTCTGAGCATTGATTTCTCTCACGTGACTATGCTGTGTTTGCGGGAGGATAGTAGAATCTCAGAATGTTGGGCTGGGAAAACCCAGAGAGACCATTAAGGACGAGTCCTTGCCAAACAACCTCCTAATTTTACTGACAGAGAAACTGAGGCCCAGGGAGGGAAGGTTGCTTTGGCAACTGGTTTGGCTGCCTTGGAGTGAGAGCTGTTGATTCTGTTGGGTTCCAGCCTTGTGCCCGTCCAGGGGAAGAGAAATCGGCCCTCCACCTCCCTCCTCAAAAGCTTTAGGGCTATTAGGGAGTAAGCAGGTCAGCTGATGATTACAAGAAAGTGTTCCAGAAGTGCCAGCATAAAACACAAGTCTGGACGGGCATGCATGTGTGCATGCTAAGTCGCTTCAGTCGTGTCTGATTCTTTGTGACCCGATGGACTGTAGCCCGCCAGGCTCCTCTGTCCATGGGATTCTCCAGGCAAGATTACTGGAGTGGGTTGCCATTTGCTTCTCCAGGGGGACCTTTCCCACCCAGGGATCAAACCCGCACCTCTTGTGTCTTCTGCACTGGCAGGCAGGTTCTTTACCACTAGCACCACCGGGGAAGCCCACAGGTCTGAACACCAGGGTCTAAAGGCAAGAAGGAATGGATGAAGGAAGCTTTTTGGCGGAGGGACACAAACTGAGCCTTGAAGTCCAGGTAGCTGGCTGAAGACTGAGATGCAGGAAGAAACATCGGAGCAGGAAATAGAAGAGCAAAGGTGGAGAGGCTATGGGAGCCCAGTGGTTTGGGGGAGGATGAAAGGAGAGACAGGAAGGCAGATCACAGAGGGTCTTCTGCAGAAAAAAGGAGATTGGATTTTACTGGGGAAGGTGGTGATGTGACTGAGGCTGCATTTTAGAAAGATCAGCTGGGAGTCAGACTGGAAGGGGTGCATAAGAGGTGGGGTGTCCAATTAGGAGACTGCTGCAATGGTCCAGGAGGGAGCTGAGGACAGTCGCAACTGTAGAGTAGAGGGAACACCTGCATAGTCGTGGCGAGATGGAATCAGACTTGCTCACCCATCCAATAGGAGTAAAGGGAAAAGGTGCGTGTATGCTAAGTCACTTCGGCGGTGTCCGACTCTCTGTGAACCTATGTGAACTGTAGCCCTCCAGGCTCCTCTGTCCATGGGATTCTCCAGGCAAGAATGCTGGAGTGGGTTACCATGCCCTCCTCCAGAGGATCTTCCCGATCCAGGGATCAAACTCATGTCTCTTACATCTCCTGCATTGGCAGGCAGGCTCTTTACCACTACTGTCACCTGGGGAGCCCAAAGGGAAAAGGAAGAGGGATCAATTTATCAGGTCTAAAATTTAAGAATTCAGGTATCCAATGTTCTCTGAGTTGTGAGCTGAGTGTCCACATAACAGCTAGTAGAGGTGAGGTACCATGTACAGTCTGATGAGTAGAAGCCACTGTGCTCACTCATAATGAACCTTCAGTGTGAGTAATTGAGTTCTGTTAAATAAAGTATTGCCACAGTAGATGTGTGTGCTCCGTAGCTCAGTCACGCCCAACTCTTTGCGACCCCATGAACTGTAGCCCACCAGGCTCCTCTGTCCATGGGACTCTCCAGGCAAGAATATCGAAGCGGGTCACCATTTCCTACTCCAGGGGATTTTCCCAACCCAGGGATCAAACCCACATCTCTTGTGTCTCCTGCATTAGCAGGCCTATTCTTTACCACTGGGCCACCTGGGAAGTCAAAGCAGATAAGAGAGGTTCACTGCCGTAGCAATCGACCCTTCAGTGTGAACGGTTAAGCACAGTGAAAGGATATTTCTCCTTCGTGTTGTACTCTAGTGCAAGTGACGGAGGAGCCCTGCTCCGTGCAGTCATTCAAGGACCCACCTTTCTCCCATCTGTGGCTCTGTCCTCCTCCTCTAGGCTCTCAGACTCATCACTCCTTCTGACATCAGCTGTGGAAAGAGAGAGCACATCTACTCTTAACCGCCTCAGCCTAGGAGAAAGAGTCCTACACGCCACCCAGAGACACGTGCATTTGTGCTAAGGCGCTTCAGTCATGCCCAACTCTTTTTGACCCTATGGACTGTGTAGCCCGCCAGGCTCCTCTGTCCATGGGATTCTCCAGGCAAGAATACTGGAGTGGGTTGCCATGCCCTCCTCCAGGGCATCTTTCTCACCCAGGGATCGAACCGGTGTCTCTTATGTCTCCATCATTGGCAGGCAGGTTCTTTACCACTAACGCCACTCAGAGGCACAGGGGGATGGAAAAGCCCAGCAGCCCAGGAGGAAGATGAGCATTCCAAAACTGAAACACCAAGGTCCAGTTTACCCCTGCAGTGGCTCCACAATTCCAGCACGTGGCACTTTCTTAAGATGCTCCAGATACTTACTGGAGCTCAGTGGATGAGGTTTGCCCAGCCATTCCTGATCCAAAGACCCCAAACAGACAAGGGTGCCTCAAACCCTGGGCGTCACTGAACATCCACTGCATTCTGCATCCTGGCCTCTCTGTCTTGAGACGAGGGCTCAGCTCTCCACCTGCCAGCTTCCCAATGCCCAAAGCTTTCTGTTCTCCACGTGTTCCTCCTAATAGATGGCTCTTCCCTTCCGCACCCACAGGAGACTGAGGCTCTAAGGCAGTTGTCAAGAATTACCGCAGCCCAGAGAAAGGACGGGGAGAGGGAGAGTGATTCATCAAGAAGACTTATAAGCCGATTGGGCAGCCCATGATCAGAGCTGTTTAGCTACCCAAAGGGATAGCAAGATAAATTACAGCCGGAAGAATGAACAATTACAGCTGTGGCCTCTTACATTGTGAAGGCTTGTTCCAATCACCTGTCACTGGGCTTTTAAAGTTTAGGGAGAAGCGTTTGGAAGAGGGGGTGCCTGATTCTGTGTTTCTATCTTGCTTTTAAACAACTGAAGGATGGGTTCCTGGGAAAAAGGGCGAGAAGGATATTTATAAACGAAATCTTTTCCTTGGGTTACTCCTTCAGATCTTTTTTTTTTCCCACCAATTCTGTTTGATTTCTAGCGGGTAATGGTTCCCAGCGCTGGCTGTCCATAACACGGGATGAACGCTTTCTCTCTCGCCACTAAAGTCACTGTCAAATGGCTAATGAATCGTAAACAGGCATGGCAGCATGCACATGTAGCTGCCACTTAAAGGACCCTGGCTAAGCCCTTTGTGAAAATCGAGGATCCTTGAATCATTAAAATAACCCCTGCCCTGGTTCAAGGCTGGGTGACTTTTATAGACAGGATGCTCTTAAGGCAAACAAAATTTTCTGGACTCTTTTGCCAGTGACGAAGGCCAAGATCTCGGCTATATTGAGCACCTGCTCTGTGTCCTATAAACAATGCACTGGATTCGGTTCATATATTATCTCATAAAAGCTCTCCAGGACAGAGACAATAGGTAACTGATACTCAAAGAAAGTCAATGGTTTGCCCAAGGTCGCCAAGCTAGCACTCAGTGAAGCTGGGTTTCAAGCTTAGGATGTCTAACTCCAAACATAATTCTTTCTGCTCCCAACACAACCCCCAAGTAAAGTGCCTGTCTGTGGGCTTCCCTGGAGGACCCCAGAGCTGAGTCCATTTATTTGTGTTTTTGCAAAGTTCACAGAAAAGAACTTCTCTGGTGGGTCCAGTGGCTAAGACTCCACGCTCCTGATGCAGGGGCCCCAGTTTCAATCCCTGGCCAGGGAACAGGATCCCCCATGCTGCTGCTAAGACCAAATAAATAAGCTCCCAGGAAAAGACAGAACTTGAAGCCGCAGGGCTGTGGACAGTGCAGTGGTTGACTAGGTATACGAGATCACCCTGCCCTCACAGGTGGCTGGGCGGTAACCCAGAAAGAGGTCTAGATGGGGTGAGGGAGCGGGAGGCAGCTGGCTCAGTTGGCGTGGGACAGGACCAGGAGTCAAAAGACTTGGGTTCTTGTCTAAACCCTTTCTCTGAATTGCTGGATGATCACAGGCAAATCATTTTGCTGCTGTGAGCCTCAGTCTCCTCATCAGTACAATGGTGATAATATGGCTGTCTCACATTGAGAGAAAGAGGATGCCTTCTGGAGAGCCTCCCTGGGTCTCTGAATGGGTGACCTCTCTCAAAGGGCAGTGGCCATCACCTGGCATTAGACAGGGAGGGCTTCCTTGGAGCGGGGACCACAGGAGAGAGGTGCTGGGTTTCAGCATCAGACTGTCCAACTCTGAATCCTGACTCCGTCACTTCCCAGCAGTGAGATCTTGGGCAAACCTCCACACAACTCTGTCTGAGATTCCTCCTCTGTATTAGAGGGATAACAATGGTACCCACCTCATACTTTATCTATGCAAAGTGCTTGGGCCAAAAGGTGTCTGTCCCACTTCCTCCCTGCCCCCAGCCTCCCACTCTCTACCATGATGCCATACACCAGCATGCCCACCACCATGCAGGAGGGCTGAAGCTGTGGAACAACCTCAAGGAGCTTGAACGGGAAAGAGCTTGAACGAGAAAGCGCTTGAACGAGGATTGTTCCTCTTTGAAAGGCAAGCAACCCAGGCCTTCCTTATGGTCTGACAGTTTGCATCTGTTCGTCTGTGATGTTCCAGACTTGCAAGGGAAGGTTGACTTCAAAGACCACTTTGTCAAAGCAGCAGGGAAGACATCAGAGCATTTTGTAGTTAAGTCAATATTGCTTATGGTTTCTCCAGATGCGATTTCCAAAGCCTTTGAGTTGGGGAGGAGGGAAGTGGGGTGGGCAGCACAACATTTTGGGGTACCAACTCTATGACTCTATTCATGAACACCCCCTGGGTTTGGAAGATCCCTGTAGAAGAGAATGGCAACCCCCTCCAGTATTCTTGCCTGGAGAATCCCATGTACAGAGGAGGCTGGTGGGTTATAGTCCATGGGGTTGCAGAGAGTCAGACACAACTGAGCAACTAACATTTTCACTTTTAAACACACAGCGGGTTTCCCAGGGAGCTCAGTGGTAAAGAATTCACTTGCCAATACAAGAGCCACAGGAGATGCAAGTTTGATCCCTGGGTAGGGACGATTCCCTGAAGGAGGAAATGGCAATCCACTCCAGAGAATTAGATGGACAGAGGAGCCTAACAGGCTACAGTCCACAGGGTTGCAAAGAGTTGGACACAATAGAGCTGACACGCATGCACACACACGTGAACTTTACAGATAAGGACACTGAGACCTGTAGAGGGGGGTCATGCATCCATGGTCATCTGGAGTCAGGATTCGATACTAGCTCTGATCGACCCCAATCCAGACCGTGGTCCTTCAGGAACACAGGAGAAGGGATGCTGCCAATCCCTGTTGCCAACCAAAAGCTGCCCTCTCTTACCACTTGTCTCCAGCACAGAGGTGCATTCTGCCGGAAAGCCAGTGCGGACTCAGGAGTGGCTCTATGAGATCTGTGATCTGGGGAGTTTTCCCAGTAGCCACATTCGGTAGAAGGAGGACTTCCACTGAGGTCTTTGTATGGGTTATTGACATCTTAGTTGCCATCCCCCGTGGGGCTTCAGGTTTGAGGTCAAGGTCTTCATGCCCAGCATGGTTGCCTGCCCCCATTGTCTTCCCTCACGTTCCCATTTGTTTCAAGCAGGCCTGCCTTGAGCCTTGGTACCACCCGGGGCAGCAGTGAGCAGGGGATGTTGTCCTGCAGGGCTGCAGAGCTCAGGCATCTGGCCCTTCTCCACCCGACCTGTGCTGAAACTCCAAAAAGGGGAGGTGTCCCCTGGGTACAGTTCCATGGGAGGATGCATCTAGAGCTCCTTCATACACCAGGGCTCCTCAGTCTCCATGCTCCCTCGTTTCATACACCCTCAAGCCCTGAAAAGTAGATAATTATTCCCATTGTGCTGATGAGGAAACTGAGGCTCAAAGATATTTTAAAACTTGCCCAGGATCACATAGGAAGTCATAGCAACAGCTGCCGTTTGTTGAGCACCCACTGTGTGCCAGGTACCAGGCATGAGCCCATTTAGAATACTTCATCAAATCTAAGACAGCGACAGCTGTAGGGGCCAATATTATGTTATGTGCCTGTAAGAAAGAAAAACACTACCACGGATGGGATGGTAAGGTCTTACAGAGGGGTTAGGATGTGGGGAAATATGTGTCTTACAATTAATGAAATATAGACATTCTTACAACAATGAGATAGGCATTGTTACTCTCAACTTACAGTTGGGGGAAACTGAGCCATTAAGTGACAGAGCTTGAACCCCAAACCAGGTCTGCCCGAGTCCAGAGCCCAGTCTTTTAACCACACAGTCCTGCCCCCCGAGTATTGATTAAGTCCTTGCTCTGCTCCAGTGCCATCTCTCTGCTAGACCATCTCTTCAGTCTCCATGGAGACTCGCAGGAAGGTACCAGTGCCCCCTTCTAGAGGTGAAGAAACAGCTGAGAATTAGAATCTGGAGCCCCATTCCAAAGTCCACTCTCTTTTCTCAATATCATGTTGTATATCCTCTGACACTTCGTGCCTCTGCAACCCCTATCAACTTAAAAAATATTCACAATCTAAAAGTTGAGAGTTGTGTTTTATTCAGTGGGAATTTTTGAGGACTCCAAGCCCAGGAGAAAGCATCTCAAGGGACCCTGAGAGAACTGTTCTGAGGAGGCGAGGGCAGGAGCCAGGTGACACAGAAGTTCTGCAACAAAGGGCAGGTAGTCTGACCATCAAAAGATTGGTGTTAATTAAAGGAAGCCAGATATCTCAAGCTGTGGAATTGAGTGCTTTTCTGTGTATGGGAAGATGCAGGAGTCTGGGCTTAAATGCAGTCGTTCCTCTCATATGCATCTCAGCCATCTGGGGCCAGTATCCTATGTTTTCACACCCTGAGCCCCCTTGGGCTCACCCTAAGGAGTGACTGCAACCTGGTGGCTCTTAGGTCACAGGTATTCTTCCCCTTCCTGAGTGTTCTTAGGGCTCACCAGATGAGAGGGCTGGAATCGCTGATGATGGTGACATCCTTGTTTACTGATATGGCAGGAAGTACTTCATATCTTATCCCCAAGCTATCTTTTCCACGAGCCCATGTGGTGTCCTGTGTGGACACTGACATTGACATTCCCTCAATGGAAAGGTGAGGGTGAATGTCCTTCTCAGGAGCCAGCCCGTAACGGATACAAATGACTCTGAACTCCCGAGGCTGGTGGTGCATCGATCTTTCCACTGTAGTCCTTCCTAATGGTCTAAGCACTTAAGATGATGTCTATGAAAGGGCAGTGTGTCCCCAGTTCCCCCTCAAAGCATTTCCTGGACGTACCCCGTAGACTGTAACTATCACTGGGATCACCAGCCCAGCCATACAAAATTGAAATCATTTAGTGGAAAAGAAAGGTTTTTTTAAGCTTGTAAAGTACTCTGACTGTGTAAAAAATGTGGCCCAGCGTGCTGGCGATGGTGGCATTTCTAGAGAGGACAGCCAGGAAGTCACAGTTTGAAGGACTGATAGGTAGTGATAGATGAGATTTTATGAGTATAATGAGCCCCCCATGAATATTAATTATTTGGGGAATGATGGAACACAGTGTGGTGTTATAAACAGCCTAGATGCAAAGCAGGTAGCCCTCTTTGAAAAAGTGCTTAAGATTCAATTAAATGTGAGTCCAGTTGGTTCTTCCCAGGTGGCACAGTCGTAAAGAATCCGCCTGCAATGCAGGAGACGTGGGTTTGATCCCTGGGTGGGGAAGATCCCCTGGAGAAGGAAATGGCAACCCACTCCAGTATTCTTGCCTGGGAAATCCCATGGACAAAGGAACCTGGTGGACTACAGTCCATGGGGTCACAAAAGAGTTGGATACAACTTAACAATTAAACAACAATGACAAGTTGGTGCAGAGCTGAGCTGGAAAGATCAGACCTGAGAACTCAGCCCCAACCTGAGAGTTAAGTGGCTCAAGAGCATAAACTTTAGATCATTTTCCAGGATCCACATTTATTTTTGTTTTGGTCCATGCTGCATGACTTAGTCCCCCAACCAGGAATCGAACCCAGAGCCCAAGGCAGTGAAAGCAAAGGAGTCCTAACCACTGGTCACCGGAGAAGTCCTCCATCCACACATTTTATGCCTGTAAATGTCCACCATCCCCACACTGGGAAGTTCCAGGAAGAGGATAATAAAAGAATTTTATGGCCCCTGTTGTAGGCATACAGAAACTCCCTGCCTACCTGCTGCAGAGCCTTCACCATACAGGGTCACAGCCCAGGGAGGAAATTCCCCCAGGCTCCCGAACGCGGGCATCTAGGGTGGCAGCAGTGCCATCCCATAGGGTGAAGGCGGCGGCCGCTCATTCTGATCCCCTTGCTGGACTTTCAGAGGCCTCGGGTGGAGTGTGGAGCACAGAGGTATCACAGGGCCCCCACCCCCACCTCTCTGGAGCCGCACACTCGGTCAATGCAGGGGCTCAGCAAGCATCCTGTCTGTCCATATTCAGGGCTAAGACATGTAGCGTGCTGCTGGGTCAGCTGGACGTCCTCCTAGCTGGTTCAGAATCTGCTTGAGGGCCGATGGAGGGCTGAGGCGGGGATGGGGAGGAGGGGACGGGCAAGTGGCCCCAGTGAGGACTGGAGGAGGCAGAGGGCAGAGCTGGGAGGGGCACCCTGTGTTCAGCCCACCCCACCCCCAGCACCCACTCACGCACACTCCCAGCCTGGGTGGAAGCCACACCGAGATAATAGACCCACAGCCTTGGCCTTGACCGTACAGAACAATTTACTATTCCATTTTGCTTCCAGATTTTCTTGGTCTGTGATTGTGATTTTTTTATTCCTCCTCAGACACCACCCCCACCCCAACTCTGTGCCCATCCAGATGTCGGGAAAGTGGATTCTGGATGGAGCTAAAAGCCAAAACTGTAGCAAATGCACTGAGATACCTTCACTTGGAGAAAAGCTGTTAGGTGAACGTTTCACCCTGGACCCAACTTCTCTTTCAAATACACCCACTGAAAAGAGCCGGGTTGTAAAAGGCCCCCATTCCAATAGAGACTGTACATGGAGGCCAGTTCTGTGGCCCTACAAACACATTCGAGACCCCAGCCCCAACCCCCTGCCCTGTCCATTGGAACAGGAATGTTTTCATTATTTATAAAGCTGCTGTAATTCAAGGGGAGACAATGGGATGATGGTGCTTGACGGCCAGCCAAGGAGGGAACCTAGGCAGGGCTGTAGTAGAGGGAGACAGGCTGCTCCAGGTCCCAGAGCGCCCTCTGGTGGTGACATGCACACCTTGATCCATGTGAATCTCCCGCTGTTGCGCAGTGCACGCCCTGCACAGCTGTGCACAGCAGTTCTGAGATGGTCTAATCTAACAGAGCGAGTGATCAGTCCTTCGTCTGGCCTCTCCAGCTGATGATACTCAGAGGTAGACATTGGACGGAGGGATCTTCTTTGAAAGATGAAAATACTCCCAGGGTTTAAAAAAGAAAACAGAGGAAGTAGATGAAGAGGAGGGAAAGAAAGTTCAGGGCAGAATCTGGAGCTCAAAGGGTCACTTTCCAGCTTATGGAGCTGAGAGTGTGAGTCAGAGAAAGGAGCTGGGTGAGTCAGGACCCCCTAGAACCATGTCACGAGAACCCCAGCAGCACTGAAGTCCAGGGGAGAAGCTGCCAGGAGCCCAGGACAGGAAAAGACAAGGATACTTATGCCAACAACCTGCCCAGGGTTGGAGGGAGTAAAGAAAACCCGAGGCTCTGAGTAGGGTGGTGCATGGTCCAGGGCAGGCCCAGAGTGAGTGTCCAAGCCAGGCTGTGTGCCTCCAAGCTCCCTCCTCTGGATAAGACCCCCTCCCTGCCTGCATCCCTACGACGCTTCCCCTCTCCCTGTTTCAACCAACAAATCACACACCGAGACAATTTGCTGAGAACGCGCTGCCGGCACTGACAGCACCCGCCTAAGAAATTGTGTCCGGATGAAGATGTGATGATAATGGTGTGTCGGCATGCACAGACACACTTAAGCACGCTCTTCTGCCGAGGCAGCTCTCACCCCTGGGGAGTGGAGGCAGGGCGTGAATCGTAACAAGGATGGAGAATGTTTCAGTCACCCGGGGCTGTTCCAGGGCGCTGAGCAAGGCACATCGGCCGACATTCGCCCACATGCACTCTTGTTGCCCTGCCAGAGGCTCCCCCTCCAGGCCAGGACTTTCTTTACCTCTGGGCCTTGGCCTGGGCAGGTCCCTGGACCCAGAACACCTTTCCCACACCAGATCTAATGAACAACAGTCTTTCTAGACTCAGCTCGCAGGTGACCACTGCCTCCATAAAGAGTTTTCTGACTTCCGCCCCCACTCCAGGTTGGTCTGGCTGTGCCCTTCTCAGTGTCCCCACGATTCCTATGCACTGTGGCTCCATTTCAGCACGTGCTTCGTTAGGTGCATGCCTGTTCTTTCTAGAGTGTAAGCCCCCAGGTCATAGGAACCAGGTCTTATTCATCTTTGTAGCCTCAGTTCCTCCTAGCTATGTTCCTGGGACAGATTTATTGCACACTTGCAAAGTGAATGAGTGAGTAAGTGGGTAGAAGGATGAATAGATGGACAACGGATGGATGGATGGAGACTAGATGAATGGATGGGTGGAGGGCATGGATGGATGAATGGGTGTTGGTAAATGGATGAATGGATGGATGGAGGGAGGGATGGGTGGATGGGGAGTTGGTGGATTGATAAATGGATAGGACGGATGGAAGGATGGAGGCATGAATGAAGGGTGGGTGGGTGGATGGATAGATGGATGAATGAATAGATGGATGGAGGGAGGGATGAATGGAGGGTGGGTGGATGGATGAAAATAATAATGAAAACATGATATTTTTATGCAAATAAAACTGCACAAGACTGTCCACCCCATGACACCAAAGCTGGAAGATCCTTGGAGAGCTTCAGAGGCATACCTAGAGCCAGCAAAGCCCAAGGTGAAACTCATGCTAGAATGAGGAAAGCTATAGTCTTTTTTTTAAAATCCTTTCTTTTTTGAGTAAACAATTCACATTTTTTTTGCTCTTCTCACATTCTCTCCCACTCACAGACATTTTTGCAATGGATGTAACCTCGTTATTTTATTATTAGTCATAAACCATGGGTAATTCGCTTTTTAAATGGACTTTGTTGCTTGCTGAAGTGCTGCATCAGCCACTACTGTGACTTAGTTTCCCGCCAGCACAACAAGGAGCTCTGTGTGTGACCCCTCTGCAGGTCCGGGGTGTTGCTCTATTCCACTGGGTGGATCCTCCTGTGGTCCAAAGGGTCTGAATGCCAGTCAAGGATTTTCCTGCACAAGAGGGCAGGCTGTGGTTCCCATTCCCGCAGGGAAGTCACATTCTGTATTTTATAAGGCACATACTAAGTCTTATTCAATCTATGGGAATGTTTAACAGCATGTAGTTTGATGGTTTCTACAGATGAAACTTCCCCAAAATACAACATTTCCTCTCGGTTCTGATTTCACATCTGTGATCGATTGGTGATGTCTGCCAGACACCAGAGTCGAGGGAGGGGTGCAGTCACGTGGTTTGCCTTATACATCACACCTTATACCATACTACACCTGGGGGTTATCTATTCCCAGATGCTGCAGGTGAAAAAGCTGTGTCCCCTAGAGAGGACAGTGGGGTCAGGCACCGCCAAGGTCAGCTGTCTCCTGAGCACCTTTCAGGAGCCTTGCAGACAGACAGACCTGAATTTGACTCCTGCCTCTCACTTCTTAGCTGTGTGGTGTTGGGCAAGTTCCTGAAGTTTGCTCATCTGTAAAATGGGGAGGATAATGTTTAAGTGGCAGAGCTGTCGTGAAGGATAAACTGTCCAAGGAACCTATGCAGTATTTCCCATGTCTGCAAAGGGGGACCCGAGAGTGGGCTCTTGTCCAACACTAGGAAATGAATTGTCCGAGGAGACACATGTGCTATCAAATCAAGAGACTTTACTAGGAAGGGGAATGCAGGTGGAGCGTAGCAGGGTAAGGGAACCCAGGAGGACTGCTCTGCCACGTGGCTCACAGTCTCCAGTTTTATGGGGATGGGATTAGTTTCCAGGTTGTCTCTGGCCAATCACTCCGACTCAGGGTCCTTCCTGGTGGTGCACGCATCACTCAGCCAAGATGGATTCCAGCAAGGAGGATTCTGGGAGATTGGTAGGATGTACAGCATCTCCTTTTGACCTTTCCTGAATTCTTCCCGTTGGTGGTGGCTTGTTAGTCCCGAGTTCCTTACCAGGACCTCCTGTTGTAAAATAAGGCATGCAAATGGTTACTATGGTACCTGGGCAGGGTGGGCGGTCTCAGCCAGTGTTTCCCCTAACACTGGAATCTGGAGAACCCATGCTCCCATCCCCAGATCTCTGCCACAGTCTCCACCATCCATCTACACACACACACACCCCGCCCCCAGTAACTGGCTCTGCTTCCTGTGGACCCCGCCCACTGCAGTATTAGGCAAGGCAGGATAGGTAGTGACGAACGTGCAAATGGTTGGGTTCTACCTCCAGCTCTGTCTCTTACTACTCATGACCGTAGGTCTCTTTTCTACTCCAGTCTCCCCAGATATATTGCTACAATGGAGGTCGTAAAAGTACCAACCCCACAAGGTTGTTGTCAGGATTTGAAGAGTCAGTCCAAGTACGTTAGTAAGGGTTCAATAAATATCAGCAATGTCTATATCATCAATTAGTCGACTGTGGGTCTTCAGGGCTAGTAGTTCTTACTCACAAAGGGTCATTGTGAGGATTGAGACACTGTTCTTCTAAGCACCTACATGGGCTCTCCAGCCGGGACCCCAGCTCAGTCTCTCTGCGGTGACTTTGACTTCTTCCTGGTCCCATCTCTCCTACTTTGACCTTGGGGGCTGAGCTGTGACTAGAGCCGCAGGGACAGGAGGCAGGGATGCCTCACTGCTTCTGCGCTGCCTACAAGGACCTGTTTCCCCTGAGACATCAGAGCTGCCTGTTACTGACTGATGGGTGGATTTGATTTTCGTATTTGATTTGATTTTAGTATTGTTTAAAAGGAGCACAATATAATCATTTGTGAACACACTTAAATCACTCAGCAGGATGAAATAAAAACATCAAACCAAAAATCACAGCTCAGAAAGCAGGCAGGCTCTGATTTCCCCCTCCATCTGGCTGGGCCAGGGGAAGTTACTGTTGTAGTGGAAGGTGGGAGGGCATGGGTAGGACCAAGGGGGACCTCATGAGTCTCAGACCACCAAAGACTTAAGGCCCCAACCATCACAGATGGGATGGGGCTTCCCAGGTGACACCAGTGGTAAAGAATCCGCCTGCCAGTGCAGGAGATGCCCAGAGATGCAGGTTCCATCCCTGGGTCAGGAAGATCCCTTGGAGTAGGAAATGGCAACCCACTCCAGTATTCTTGCTGAAAAATTTCATGGACAGAGGAGACTCTCGGGCTACAGTTCAAGGGGCCGCTTAGAGTTGGACACGACTGAGCACACACGCATCGCCCCATAACAGATGGAACAGGGAGGCCCAGAGAGGTTGAGTGACAGGCTCAGGGTCACACAGGAAAACCTGCCCTCAGCCCAGGACTCAGATGTGATTCGATGCTGAGCCCACCTCAATGTAGGGCTCTCAGGGACCAACATGAAGGATCCTCTGCTCCTGCTGGATTGGCTCTCCAGCCGCCCACACTCATCCTCTGTACTGTGACTGGGAGAAAGCAGGATGGTGCAATTCATTCATTCATTCACTCATTCATTCATCCAGTTAAGTACCAAGCACCCACTATGTGCCAGGCCCTGTATTAGAGGCCTGAGAGCCAGTGAATCAGGAAGAGCTAAGACTGTGGCTGGAGAGGCGAGATGCCTATTAGGACAGGCACGTGGGACCAGCCGCCTACTGACACCTTAAATGAAGGACTTTCATAAGCACTTCCCAAACCTAAGACTCAACAAACTCAGGAAGTACTGCAAGCGAAGCTCTTCCCACCTATTGTCTCATTTTGCCCTCAGGGAAGCCCTGCTCCTCACAGAACATTAGCTCTGTTTTGCAGAGAAGGCCCAGAGTAGCTAGGTGACTTTTCCGAGGGCACAGAGCCGGTCCCTGAGGGTGCCATGCTCTTCCCGCTGGGCCCCAGCTGTGTGGGCTTGGGGACGAGGAAGGGAACAGGTCTCAGGGATCTGGGAACATGCCTTCAGGTGGTGGCAGGAGGGGTCTGTGGCAAACAGGAGCCCTGGAGAGCAGGTTCCCCGTTGTACTCACCCGTCTAGCCCCAGCGCCCACATTGTAGGAGTTAATGAAGAGCTTGCTCAGCTGAGCTGGACCACTGGGCTCTGGTGGGCCACAAAAGCCCCTCTGAGCCTTTGTTAGCAGCCCAAGCTGTACCCTGATGCCTCTTCCCTGCACCCCAAGGACAGCCCCCTCTGGCCAAGCACTTCTTCATCCACAGGAGTGAGCTGAACACTCCTGCCGACTGTGTTCTCTGCAAAAGAACTCACAAAGGGGATTTTTCCCTTCACTCTCAAGGCGGTTATTCCCAGAGTGACAGCTTCCCACCGGCTCTGAGCCAGGATCCCTCTGGCCTCTTCTTAATCAGTTTCCCCAACACCCAAAGGGAAGAAAACACCTTCTGAGCCAAATACTCAGACCCG
Organism: Bos grunniens; assembly: GCF_055505025.1. Classification (NCBI taxonomy): domain Eukaryota; kingdom Metazoa; phylum Chordata; class Mammalia; order Artiodactyla; family Bovidae; genus Bos; species Bos grunniens. Next base: position 46,283,191 of record NC_141183.1, on the reverse strand, counting down.
ATTGATCATCTGAGAGCAGCCCACCCTCTGCCCACCCTTTCTCCCAGTTTGTATCAAATGAGACACAGAGGCTCAAAACCTGGAAGATTCTGGAGGCGTTTCAGCAGCTCTCTGGTCCATATGCCTTCCTTTATGCAGCAGGAAAGTGAGGTTCATAGGTTACCACTCCTGCCTGAGGAACCATGTAAGTCACTGGAACCTCACGGGGTGTTCAAACTCTGCACTGTAAGCCTTGGCATTCCTGCGAGATGCTTGGGGGTCACCGCAAGGGCCAGGAGACTGAGTATGAGACTCTGGGCTCCCCATCCCCTACCTGCACCCACAGCAGCTCTTCTTTGCTTGTTTATTATATTGGTGTTCATGTCATATTTGATTTGAAGGGAGGGAAAGTTTTATGGCTTTTGAAAGTCAGGAGTTTTGCAGTCTGAAAGACCTGGAATCAATGTAATCTGTGACCCAGGGAAATGGGGCATAACCCGACTGAGCCTCAGTTTCTTCATCTGTTTAATGGGGATAACAATATCAACCTTGCTGCTTGATGAGAAGATAAAATGAGAAAACTCAAAGGGCCAGCACAGAGCCTAACACATGGACGGCACCCGATAACGGGGCTTCACTTCTTCCTAGAAGCCCCAGCAACGCTCCTCTCACAACGCTACCTGTTAATTTCACTTCTTACACAATCACGAAGAAACGGTCAAAACCACAGCGTGCTAGCTAGCTTCCCAGTTAATCAAAGGTTGATAGAGATCCCAGAGAGACCTCAGAAGTAACAGAAAATACATGTGCATCACGAGTCGTCAGGGTGTGTTTCTGCATTTCTGGTCAAAGCACGGCAGGGGTCTCTGTTGCCAGGTCACTGTACAAGGTGAGACAGAGCCCTGGTAAGGAGATAAGATGCCAACAACATCTTCAGTTTATTCAGATCTGTTATTCACCAGACACTCTTGGAGATGTTTTCCTCTTATTACAGAACAAGGCAGAAAAAAATCTTAACATTTGGCTTTAGAATTCCACCCAGGGAGGAAAGTGCGTTTCCTTGAGACTCCATAGGAGAGGATGTTGCCACGCACCAAGATGTCACAGGATGATGCAGCTACTTAAGAATATGTGGGTTCTGCTTCTGGAAAGGATGGCAAAGCAGATGAGGAGAGAGGAGAGCAGGAGGGAGAGAAGGAAGGGAAGGAGGAACATGGAGAGGGGTTAGGCTTAGGCAAGGAGAAGGGGCTTTGCTCTGATGTAGACCCTCCTCCAACTCTGACATCTTCCATATAATCTAACACCCTGGGAGAACGGGCTTTCATGAAAATGAATGAGGGGCTGAGTTTTGCATCCCATCCATATGACCCAGAACAGAGACCGGAAGACATCAGCCAAGGGTGACAGCTGGCTTACACACACCTTGTGTTCAAAACCCACAGTGTCCCTCTGAAGTAGTTAATATCTCAGGGTGTTTCTCATGCAGAAAGGGCAAGTCCCCCACTAAGCAAATGGCAGAGTCAGGATTCCAATCCAGCTGGGTCTGAGCACAGAGCGCGTGCTCCTACGATGGGTCCTCCCAGCAGACAGGGAACCAGGATCCCAGCCAGGTGGGTTACCGAGGAAGAAGTAGAAGCCAGGCAGTCCAGAACAAAGACCCCGAGCCAGCCCTGGGAAGGAGCCGGCAAGAGAATTCCAGAGTCTAAAAGGACTGGGTCCAGGTGATCATGGTGTCCAGTGCCTAAATCAAAAGGCCAAGCGGCTGACACAACAAAAGAGTCGGGTGGGTGCCAGCTAAGCTCAGTGGGCATCGCTCCTTGTCTCCCTCTTCCTGTCTCTCTCCTCTGGTCTTTCCTACTCCTGGTCTTTCCAGGAGTAGGAGGAACATATTAATATACAGTCTCATCACTGTCCCAGCGTCCTCCCTAAAGGGGCATCGTAGCCAAGGCCTTAGAGTGTGGGTTGCAGACACAAGGAAAAGGCCAAGGGAGCTTAGCAACTGGTGGCTCAGTTCAGTTCAATCGCTCAGTTCAGTCCGACCTCTTTGCAACCCCATGAATCACAGCGCACCAGGCCTCCCTGTCCATCACCAACTCCCGCAGTTCACTCAAACTCATGTCCATCGAGTCGGTGATGCCATCCAGCCATCTCATCCTCTGTCGTCCCCTTCTCCTCCTGCCCCCAATCCTTCCCAGCATCAGGGTCTTTTCCAATGAGTGAACTGGTGGCTCAGAAAACAAAGAATCTGCCTACCATGCAGGAGACCCAGGTTCAATCCCTGGGGTGGGAAGATCCCCTGGAGAAGGAAATGGCAATCCACTCCAGTATTCTCGCCTGGAGAATCCCCTGGACAGAGGAGCCTCGGGGCTGCAGCCCATGGGTTTGCAAAAAGTCGGACTCGACTGAGCCACTGGCTGACTCCCTCCAGGCATCTCTGACTATGGGCAGCCAGGCTGACTGCAGCGCCACCTGCTGGCACACCTCGGAATCTGCGGGCTGGGAGAGGCTGGGGAAGCCAGCAGCTGAGGAACAGCATAGGCTATCCCAGCACAGGGAGGGTGCAAACACCAGTTTCTCTATAAAATGAAAAAGTCTGTGGAGAAAGGCCTCAAGACAGTGGAGCAATGACAGGCAAGCACCAGGGTATTCTATCACAAAAGTTCTGGGATCTTGGCTTAGCTCATAAATGTAAGCAATTGTGCAAAGCCACTGGTTCCATGGCATAATGGGGGTCGGTGGTGGGGGGAAGCTAAGGATGGATGAGTTGTCAAGTAAAGGCAGGAACACTTTAAGACTCAATCCTGAGCATCTCTCCTCTATCCCTGAGCTGGCTCATCCACCCAACAGCTTCAAGCTCCACCAGAACCCTCCCCCCATTTACATCTCCACCCCAGATCTCCGTCCCCAGCTTCAGACCCCTAGAATAGCTGTCTGAGTACCATCTTGACTTGGATGTCTGCATTGACAGGAGTCTGTATCATAATAAACCCAACACAAAATCACTTGAGCCAAAAAAGGATGGAGATTTTCTGGTCTGTAAAACCAGATTGTAAGGACAGCAGAGGTGGAGCTGGTCTATTTGTTGAAGGAACGAAAGGGCAGAAAAGCATGAAGACATTTGTTAGGGGGAAGAAGACAGGAACCAAGTCTCAGGGGACCGACTAGCTGCTGGGCGTTTATCTCATTTAGACCGAAGAGGAGGCTAAAATCTGGGCCTGGAGAATGGGGGTTTCATCACTTATTCAAAGTCACAGAGCTAGCCCATGGAACAGTGGGATTTGAGGTTCTGTCTGACTTGTTCCACTGTCTCTGATTTTCAGATTAAAATTATAGATGTAGAAACAGACTCACAGACTTAGAGAATGATCTTATGGTTACCACAGGGGAAGGGATACTTAGGAAGTTTGAGATGGACATGTACACACTGCTAGATTTAAAATGATTAACCAACAAGGTCTTACAGTATAGCACAGGGAACTCTGTTCAATATTATGCAGCAACCAGCATAGGAGAGGAGTTTGAGGGAGACTGTGTATGTACGGCTGAGTCCTTTTGCTGTGCACTTGAAATTGTCACAATGCTGTTGATCTGTTATATGCCAATACAAAATAAAAAGTTTAAAAATAAAAAAAAAATTAAAATTATAGACGTAGGGTCTATGGCTAGGCATAAGGGCTTAAGAAATTTTTGAACCCCCAATGGTACCTGCAATGCTCGAGTCTCTCTCTTCCCATCCCAGCCAGGTAGTTGTATGGTTTCTGCTTGCACACCCTTCATGATGGGGAGCTCACCCTCAAGAGAGTGATTTTATTATTGAATCATAAGAGTAGGTTGCAAAGTTTAGACAGAGTGTATCCTTCTTCAGCGTTAAAGAAGGGAAGGCAGGGGCTGTGCCTACCGCTGTGTCTGCAACAGCAATCAATGTGATCGCTCTCCCCACTTCCCTCAGTACACCTGTTCTTGTGTCTGTCTTTCCCTGGGGATTCCAGGAAACAAATCTAATTCTTCTTCCCGGAGACAGCCCTTCAGATATTTGAAGACAGTGCTTCAGGGTCCCCCTGAGGCATTGCTTACCCAGGATAAATAGTCCAACCCACTTTCAGACACCCGTTGGAAAGCAAGAGTTGATTCTGTTCACACTGCGATTTTCCAGCTGCTGCTGTGGGAGGCTTCAGAAAAGCTGATGGGATGAACGATAAACCAGCCCCTGCAGGGAAGCCACAGTATCTGGATCACGCGTGCATGCGTGCTCAGTCATGTCCAACTCTCTGCAACCCCGTGGACTGTAGCCCGCCAGGCTCCTCTCTCCGTGGAATTCTCCAGGAAAGACTACTGGAGTGGGTTGCCATTTCCTACTCCAGGGGATCTTCCCCACCCAAGGATCAAACCCGAGTCTCTTGCATCTTCTGCATTGGCAAGAGGATTCTTGACTACTGGTGCCACCTGGGAAGCCCCAGGTCTGGATCATGACCTTTGCATTAAAAAAGGGCGGGGGTGACTAACCCTGAACAAACGGTGGCCCATCCACAGAGCTTCACCTGCTACATACTAGGTTCATCCACTGTGGGAAACCGTTTTAGAGGAAAAATAAATGAGTCTCTCCCAAAATGATTTTACATCATTTTAGACCTCCAGTCTTGTCAAAAGTCATTATGAATGCTTCCCAAATCCAGTTTGTGTGCTTACGGATCCAATAGTGAGCAACTTGGGGACCCAGTCCATCCTAATCATACACTATCAAACCTACTCGTCAACCCTCCCAATTTACAGATGGGGAAGCTGAGGTCCAGAGGAGAGCAGTGACTTATCCAAAGTTGTTCAGGAAATCTGCAAAATCCTGGTCTGCTCATGCATTCCAAAGAAAGATGAGAGAGTAATGCAAACCTTCAGGGGAAAGGAAGAAGAAATGAGCTGTAGGAAAAAACAAAAGAGAAAAGCTCTGAAAGGTCCTCTCTGGAGTGTTTTTCTCTCTCTCTTGTGTCAATTTCCTATAGAGACACAGAGACAATGTAATAGTATACATACAAGCAAGGTTGAAGTCAGAGAGTCCTGGGTCCACATGCTGACTCTGCCAGTGACTTTGTGCATGACCTTGGACAGGCTACTTAACCTTTCTTTTTTTCTTTTATTTATTTACTTGACCATGCCGTGCGTCATGCGGGATCTTAGTTCCCTGGCCAGGAACTGAACCACACCTACTGCAGTGGAAACATGGAATGTTAACCACTGGAGTGCCGGGGAAGTCCCTATTAACCTGTCTTATACTCCGTTTCCTCCCAAATAAAATTATAACAGGAACATCTCCCTCAAAGGAATCCTGTAAGCCTTAAAATAAAATATAAAGAGATCTTTGGTTCTCAGTTACGGTGGAGCAACTTTTACAAGGCTAACTAACCCTCCTGGAACTAACAGTTATAAACTCTGGGCAAAAGATTTCAAAAGTACTACTTTATGGGAGGGAGACTAAAAACAGGGAGGAACTGGAATGTTTATACAGACCTTGAAGGAAGGGAACCACCCTGGATGAAACACACATTTATCAATATTTATCGGATCGCTCCTTTCAGAACACATCAACTTCTAAGGAAATATTATAGATATAGCTCAAGCAGAAAGCAGTCATAATGGAGTTATAAAGTCTCAAGCCAGAGTTCAGGGTTGCCAGAAAAGCTAAAAAATGGGGAGAAAAACCCTAGAAAGGAGGGAGGGACCCACAGAGCCCTTATCCCACTTCTCTGCTGCGGAGAAATGCAAGACAACAAATTGTGGACGTGGGAAGATGCGGCTGGGATAAAAGACTTTGAGAAGATCAGCATTTATAGGGAAGGTTATAAAAGATAAGATAGGAAAACTGGTTTTGGAGCCAGATGTTGAAGGCCTGGGAGGTCCTTGCAGTTTAGGCTGTCACGCAGTAGTTGATCAATTAATTGTTTATTAATTGCATAAGTGAATGAAGGATGTGTTCCACTGAATGTGCCACTGGATGTGTTGCAGCTGAAGCTCCAGGGCTGACTGCTGCCCCCTGCTTCCTGTCTTGCAGCTCACATACCTGCCCCCGCCGTGGGGCGAGTGCCGGTCCTCCGAGATGGGGCTCGACTTCTTCCCTGTTTACAGCATCACCGCCTGTAGAATCGACTGTGAGACCCGCTACATTGTGGAGAACTGCAACTGTCGCATGGTCCACATGCCAGGTCAGTGCCGGGGGAGGGCGGCCACAGGGCACCCGGGACCGCCTGCGACCTTCTTTGCATTTCTTACCCGATGGGACACTCTTCACCCGCTCCACAAGGATGCCAAGGGATGCTGTTCTGGGAAGACGGTTATTTGACGTGCAGACATTTCGGGGGCCGGTGGGAACATCCAGTCTGGCAACCAAGGCAACATTCCTGGTCTCCAGAGTGGACAGAAGCTTGGAGAGCATTCCTCCCAGTGTTCAATACGTTTGCTAGCTGCTTGCTCTTCTTCCCTCCTAGAGCTTAGTGACCACATATCCAGATGCTTACAATTCTCCCATCCTGGTGTGGTACACATTCAGACACCCAGATGTTTATTGCTTTCCTCCAGGTATTTCACTTCTTGCATACAAATGTCTGGCACTCTTTCAAGTGGGGCAAGAGTCCATCAGCCAGCAAATGAACCCGTGTGTCCTGACATTTCTGTTGTCAGACTAACAATGCGCATAGCCATCACTAGAGGCAGTCAGCTTGTCACAGCTAGCAGGGGTTGGTGCTGACTGGGGCAGGAAGAGCTTGATTGAGGCTACAATCAGTGGCCTTGGCTTCCAACTCAGCTCCCGCCACATGACTGCTGTGTGACCTGGCACAAGTTACTAAATGTCTCTGTTCTTACCTCCACCATCTTTAAAACACAAACGTTTGCTGTGAAGAGGATAAAATTAAGCTAAGATATAAAAATGCTTTGTTGGGAATTCCCTGGAGGCCCAGTGGTTAGGATTCTGAGCTTCCAGTGCAAGGCGGCCTGGCTTTGATCCCTGGTCAGGGAACTAAGATCCCACAGTGCAGCCAAAAAAAAAAAAAAAAATGCTTTGTCAATTGCAAATGTCAGTGGTGACTGTGTTAACACACGGGGAAAGGGAATTGAGAGTACTGCTGACTGAAGACCTACTATGTGCAGGGAACTTTACTATTGTATTTCATGCCTATTGTTTCATGATTATATCATACTTTAAGTTTATCTAACTAAATCCTGACCTTGGACTTTTAGCTCATTACCAATTGTTTTCTGTCATAACCAATGCTGAAATGAACATCCTTAGAGCTAAATTCTGAACGATTGCATTAGGAATCAGTGATTTCTCTAGTAATCTAAATTTAGGATTATCAATCTTTAAAATTGCCTCTGAGAAGCAGGCAAAGACAGAATGGAATAGAAGACAAAACAAAAAGAGAAACATATCAGTTACATTCTTATTATTAGAAAAGAGGAACCATTTCAGTTCTTCAGCTCTTGGGAAAAAAAAGTGTTTAGGGAAAAAATAAGAGGAGGATATTGTGGTGAACTTTGACATTTGTTGTTGTTCAGTTGCTAAGTTGTGTCTGACTTTTTGCGACCCCGTGGACTGCAGCACACCAGGCCTCTCTTGTCCCTCACCATCTCCCAGAGTTCACCCGAGTTCATGCCCATTGAGTCGGTGATGCCATCCAACCCTCTCATCCTCTGCCGTCCCCTTCTCCTTTTGCCTTCAACCTCTCCCAGCATCAGGGTCTTTTCCAATGAGTTGGCTTTGACTTTAGCACGTGTGAAAAGAAAAAACAAAGTTTCTGGATTTCTACAAAGACCAGAGAGAATCGAGCACTGGTAAATGCTATCTGGGCATCCCTGTGGCTCAGTGGTAAAGATTCTGCCTGCCAATGCCGGAGATGCGGGTTCATTCCCTGGATTGGGAAGGTCACCTGGAAAAGGAAATGGCAACCAACTCCAGTAGTCTTGCCTGGAGAATTCCATGGACAGAGAAGCCTGGCAGACTACAGTCCATAGGATCACAAAGAGTCAGACACAACCGAGAGACTAAACAACAAAAACGCTACTGGCCTGATGCTCAGATTGCATCACCAGCCAGTGAGGTTTCCCCATGGAACCTGAGACTAAGCAGGCAGGAGAGATTTTAATCGCTCCCCACATGACACTGTTACTGGCATCTCAGTTATAATGTGGAATGAAGGGCACAGCAAAGAGGAGACTGACCAAGCAGCCTTCCTCACCTACGGCAGCATGCTGTGATGGAAAGAGCCCTGGGCTCGGGAGCACACAGACCTGGGCTCCAAGCCCACCTCCATCACTGCAGGCCTGGGAGAGCAGGATACTTAAACCTCAATTCTCTCATCAATAAAACAGACACTGTAGTTCCTATTTCCAAAGGTACCTAAGTGGGTTAAAGGGGACAATGCATGCCCAGCGCTTAGTAGATACTTGCCACTGCCTCCCTATGTCAACACTTTCCTTTCACCTGTATGAACCAGGCTGTCCGACCTGGGGGAAATTAGCTAGATGGCTCCTGTTATCACAGAGAGGATCAGAGCACAGTCTTCTGGTCCCCCACTATCCCCTGGCAGTCCTGATTGACAGCTGCCTTCTGACTGTCCACTGGTGAACTGCGACCCTTCCCAAGTACCCCGATGCAATCCCTTCCCCTGGCCCAAGGAGGGGAGGGGTTGCTGCCTGAGTACCTCTCCCTGTCTTTCTTCTTTGCAGGGGATGCCCCTTTCTGTACCCCTGAGCAGCACAAGGAGTGTGCAGAGCCTGCCCTAGGTCAGTACCAGGGGCCCAGTGGAATGATGGGGGTGGGGGCTGCGATTGAGACCTTGGAGCCCTTCCAGGTGTGGGAAAGGGAAATAGGGAAGGGTGAGGGGGAAAGAGGCTGGACAGGGTGGCATCCCGGCAGGGACAGGAGAGGGAGGTGGAGAGGAGGAAGGAGAGAAGGGTGGGCGAGGGAACTGATGCTAGTGATGAGGGTGGAAACCCAAGTAAGGAGAGAAAGGAGGCAGAGAGGTGGGGACAGAGAAGGAGTGAGTTTTGGGGCCGCAGAGAGCACTGAGGAATGCAGAGGAGCAGGCAGAGATGGAGATAGGATGGACAGTGGGCACCGAGTGGGCGCTAAAGGAGCTTGGCGATACCTCCTGGCACACACCCTGGAGGTTATTCCCAAGCTGTCCTCTCTGCATTGTTCCCTTGAGCCAGGAGAGGTGGGGTCAGGCAGAGGGGTGAGGCCCAGTGTGCATTGCTCAGGGACACAGGGGAGGCAGGAGCACCCCCACCACGGCCTCTGCTCCTGGGGGTTTGTTGGCCCACCCCACTTCCCACCCTGGGAAACTTCCAGTGACAGGGATCACAACAAGCTGCAACCCCAGAGCGTGACCCACTCCACACGCCCGCCTCTCCGGGATCTGGGAAATGATTTACAAGCAAGACAAGCAGTGGGTATTTAAATCATCCGGACTCAAGTTTGTTCAGCAGTTGTACTTGCTGGATCTAAGTCGAATAGTTCTGGACTCGCATGTCCAGATGCCTCCAGGAGGGCTGGTTGGAAAGAGGGACTTCCGGTGAACACAAAGACTCACTCTGTGTCCTCAACCAGCTGGCAGAGGCGGTGGGTGCTGGCTATGGAGCCCCCCAAGGGAAAACCACGGAGCCTAGGGATTCAGATGCAGTGGCCTCCCACACTTGCCTGTGATGAACAGCCCCCTTTGCAGATGAGATCTGAAGCTGAGAGCAGAGAAGACAGCCCTGGGATGGTCAAAGGTCCAGGACTCCCTTGGAGCCCATGCTTCCAAAGTGGTACCCATACTTACAAAAGTTAACCTAACAGTAAAGGAAGCAGGAGGAACACAGAACCAAGAGTAACAGAGAAAGGACTTCCCCGGGGGTCCAGTGGTGAAGAATCCGCCTGCCAACGCGGAGGACTCGGGTTCAATCCCTGGTCCACACGCCAAGGAGCAACTAAGCCCCCGTGTGCCATAACTAACGAAGCCCATTTGCCCTAGAGCCCGTGATCCACAACAAAAGAAGCCACCCCACTGAGAACCAGAGAGAAGCCCCTGCTCGCCACAACTAGAGAAAAGCCCACGTGTAGCAACGAAGACCCAGCAGAGCCAAAAATAATAAGTAAATAAATATTAAATTTAAAAACTCAGCTGAAATGGATGCAGAAATTATTCAGATAATAAAGTTAGTTGACAAGTACATTAAAAGAGTTATTTTTTTAAAAAAAAGAGTAACATAGAAACAGTGGGCACTTCTGTGACCGCTCACACCCCCATCAACCTCCAGCAAACACCCAGCCCCGCTTCTCTCCACAGCCCCTCACCCTTCATTCACACAGAGGGCACCTCCTCCTCTTCTCTGCTGCAGGAACCTGGGACCCGGCTACTCTGGGCCCAGAGGTCCCAGTCCCCTGCACTCCACTCAGCCCTGCCTCCCTCTCCCCTGCAGGTCTGCTGGCAGAAAAGGACAGTAATTACTGTCTCTGCAGGACCCCCTGCAACCTGACCCGCTACAACAAAGAGCTCTCCATGGTGAAGATCCCCAGCAAGACATCAGCCAAGTACCTCGAGAAGAAATTTAACAAATCAGAAAAATATATCTCGTAAGCTAAGTGGACATGGTGGAGAGGGGTGGGGGGAGGAGGGACCAGGAAAAAATGGGGAGGAGGGGGGACAGTCAAGGAAGAGGACAAAGGTAAGCAGTTAGTTCCATCTGGCAGACGTTAATTGAGCACCTGCTCTTGGCCAAGTTCTGTGCTCAGACTCAGAGTATGAAGACAAAGCATGTTAAGAGGCAGCGCCATCTTTCAGGAGCTTACAGACCCGCAGAGAGACAAATACAACATTGAAAGCTGTCCAGGCTGGTGCATATAATAAGAGAGGTTGTTGGCCGTACCCTGCAGAGGGGTGCTGTCAAGGAAAGTTTCAGAGGTGTTTTAACAGGATGCAGAAAAGTCTTCCAGGCAGAGTTTGCATATTCTGTTCCCTCTGCCTAGAATGCTTTTCCTCTCACTCTTCACCCAACTGGTTCCTCGGTTCGCAGGTCTCCATTTAAATGTCATGTCTTTGGACCAATAATTTAGGCCCCCTCCTGTCATTCTTCTCTCGAAACACTCAAGTGTATTCCTTTATAATACTCGCCACTGTGTGTAATTCAATATTCACGTGGCTGTTTCCTTCAATTACCTGCCTGCCTCTTGAGGGCACGAACCTTTCTTTTTTGTTCTCTGCTGTGGAGTGTCTGGCACAGAGCTGATGCTCAAAAAAATAATCTTTGAACAAAATAAATGAAAGGAAGACACAGGAGAAGAGGGTGTCACAAGAGTACAGCAAAAGGAAGCCGGGGGAGGTGGATGTGGGTCTTATAGGCTGAGCTGGGCAGGGGTGGGAGTCAGGGAGTAGATTTGATTCTAAGAGGGTAGGGAACCACAGAAGAGCTTCAGGTAGGCAAGTGATAGGGTCTCATCTGCATTTTAGACTACGTGTTCTATGGTAGAACCTTCTAGAAATGTTCTATCTCCATGATGTCCTATGTGGTGGCCACAGGCCATCTGTGACCATTGAGCATTTTAAAGGCAGCCTGGCTGACAGAAGCACTGGATGCTAATTCTGTGTTATGTGGGTTAGTCTAGAGGTTTTAGAAGACCTGGTTAGGAGGATGGATGAGCAGACAGATGGGCAGAAGGGAGCCTGGTGGAAGGCAGTTGTCATAAACCAGGCAAGAGATGGTGGATAGCTCCTGGGTGAGCCCCGGGTGGAGAGGGCTCCTCTCGCTCCCACCCCCCCCCATCAGGTCTACAAACCTGACTGCCACCCCACCTTAGTTCACATGAGCTCCTCTGGCCCCCAAGGCACATGATGGATGCAGGGTGTTAATTTCAACCCTCCTCCAGCCTCTCCCTCCCACACAGTCACCAGTTCTCATCCTGGGACGGTGTGTGCCCCTTGAGGGCAAGAGACACTAAGAGCATTAGTGAGCAGCATCAAAGAATCAGGGTAACTATCGATAGAGGAGGGGCCAGGCCCTGCAGCTGCAAACATTCTGCTGACGGTAATGGCTTCTCTCACCAAGATGTTTCTCATGAATACAAGTGCCCCAAAGAGCAGAAGGGAATCAAGGTGCTTCTGCCAGAAAACCCCACAGCCAGATCCCTGGCTCCTGCAGCTAACTTGGTGATGCTGGGGTAGGGCCCCCACCAGAAGAAGCCTGTCATCAATCTCAGTAAGAACTGAGGGCCTCCCCAGGGTGGGCAGGGGAGGTAAGTTGGGGGCAGGCAAGCAAGCCTTGTTAAGTGAGTTCTGAGCTCACTTGCACATAAGGACCCAGGCAGACCATCTGGAGCATAGAGACCTGGAGGCCTGGGGCAGGACTCCTGGAAAAGGGGGCAGAGAGAGGGTGGGTTAGTGATAAGGGGCCAAGGGGAGAGAGCTAGCATACCCCTCCAGGCCCATGAAGAGCAATGGGCTGGGAATCACGACTTCCCGGTTCAAACTCCAGCTCTGTGGCTAACCGGCTCTAACTTTGAGCCCGTTGTCTCACTTCCCTGGGCCTCTGTTTCCCTTTCTGCCCATGGGAAAATCGTATGATATGATCCCTGTGGATCCTGATGATTCTCACCACGTGTGACACTGAACGTTTCCCCTGCAGAGAAAACATCCTCGTTTTGGATATATTTTTTGAAGCTCTCAATTATGAGACCATCGAACAGAAGAAGGCATATGAAGTCGCTGCCTTACTTGGTAAGTCAGAGTGTCCATTGCACAAATGCCCAATCTCATGGGGATGGACAGGGTCTCAAAGAGTTGGACACGACTGAAGCAACTTAGCACGCATGCGTGCATGCATGATAACATGGGGCTTCCCAGCTGGCTCAGACGGTAAAGAAAGGGGGTTTGCCCATGATGCAGGAGACGCAAGTTCAATCCCTGGGTCAGGAAGATCCCCTGGAGAAGGAAATGGCAACCCACTCCACTATGCTGGCCTGGAAAATCCCATGGACAGAGGAGCCTGGCGGGCTACAGTCCATGGGGTCACAAAGAGTCAGACAACACTGAGCAACTGAGCACACAAGGGGATGGGAGGAAGCGGGGATGGGCAGGTGGGTGGCCTGAGGGTGACTCTATAAGAGTCCAGCCTTTCATCCACTAATTGCTCCCTCTTCCCTTGCACTGCTCCTGCCCCAGAGTGGGAAGCACTCCATGCGGTGGTGTTAGGCCCAGTTCATTCCTTGATCTAATCTCAGTTTCCCCATTGACACAATGAGGCAGGTGAGCCAGCCATTCTCTCGGCACCCTTCTGGCGCTGCCTTCTTAGATGCCACAGTCTTCTGCCCCCTGATTGGAGTCAGAGCCCTGGGGCCATGGCGAATAGGTACAGCGGGGCTGAGCTATGGATGGATCCAGGCAGCAGGTACCACGAAGGTCCCACCCATGGAGGCCCCACCTGGAAAGCAATGTTGCCACGTTGAGAATGCCAGGTACCCCTGGACTGAGAGCTCTTTGTCAAACACTAAAGAAGGGCCATGTACCCCCAGAAATCTACAAACCTGACCGCCGTACCTTAGTTCACATCAGCTCCTCTGGCCCCTAGGGCACATGGTGAATGCAGGGTATTAATTTCAACGGTGCCCCAGCCCAGCTAAATCTAATAAGACCCCAGGGGGTTAAAAGACCTGCCCTGAACCCATCCCCCCAACTCCCACTCACTCTCAAAAAAGGATCCGATGTCTGTGGCTTCGAGGAAAAATAACTCTTGTTGTCTCTGTGAACTGAACCAGGTGAGAGAGGCATCCTGAGTGGGGGGCAGGGGAGACAGACACCTTCTACTTGGCAGTTCAAGGGGAGCACAAGTCAGGGGCTGCTGCACACCAGCCCGGAGAATGTGGGCAGGTGGCTTCACTTCACTGAACCTCAGGTCCCTCATCTGTAGAATGAGTCTAATAAAACCCTCTGTGAGCTTGCCATGATGGTGAAATGTGATCAAGCCCTAGCCCACAGAAGGCCCATAAACAGTGGTTTCTGGCATCCAGACAGACACTCTCCCAGGAAGCGGCAGACACCTCAGGGTCTCCACTGGGCTAAGGTGGTCATCACTAAAGGGCGTTGGAGATAGTTGTGGCCAGAGAGGGACTATGCTGAGACTCCCAGGATGGGCCGGTGCTAAAGCCCCGCCCCTGTCACCGAGGACACGCCTCCTTCCCTCTGCTCCCTCCCCCACACAAGCGTGTGCGCTAGTGCGCACGCGCGCTCTTTCACACGCCCACCGCGGAAAATCTCACTGCCATCTGTACCTCTCGCGAGAAGAGCGAGTGCCAATTGCAAGCCCTGAGTCAGGAAGTTCACGCTGGCCCCTGTCTTCCCGCCCTGTGGCCGCTTTCCCCTCACTCAGAGAGCACGCCTCACCCCAGCGTACACACATGCACCAGAGTGAGCCACACACACTAGTGCACACCTGCACAGACCCACGTGCAAACCACGCAACTCCAGAGACACGTAGGTGCTCACATGCCTACACACCTATACCTGCCATACACAAGCACGCTCACACCTCCTCTACACATTCAGACGCACTGTGCCCACCCCCACAAAGCCACCCCAGACACACTCGAGTGCCACCTATATAAAGCCATTGGTGGCCAGATGTAAGGCCTGCTTCTGTCCCGAACATGCACACACAATGCACCTGGCACACCCTCCACACTCCGCCACACGGCTCACACATACACCCACCCCCCACAGGCACGTGCATGTATGCACGCCCCAGTGAGCCTCCATTAAGGACATTAGAGGGGGTGGGGGAGCGGGAAGGAAGGGGGGCTCTGGTGAGCCCAACACCAAGTCCCCCCCACCCCGGGAAGAGCCCCCTTCCCACCATCTCAGCCTGCTCACCTGGGGATGTGCTTGTTGGCCTCCCAGCCATCATCAGGGGAGGAGTGGACAAGTGTGCTCGTCAGAAAGTTCTCAGACCAAGAGGTCAGCCTGGAATCTCCAGGAGGATGGTACACCCACCCCCATCAGGGCCCCCACTCCCAGCGCTCTTCCTAGACCAGCAGCTCACAGTCCCAGAGGTCACAGCTGGAAAGGACTTCACTGTTCATCTCCTCCAACCCTCCCCCAACCACCTCCACCACCAAATGTTCCTGGTAGGCAAAGCTGTTGAGAAGGTCAGGGCTTATCAAAGACACACAGCCAGCTGGTGGCCACCCTCCATATTCACAGCCTCAGAGCCCTGTGCTCCAACACACTTCCTCTGGAGCAGAGCGTTTGGGGGCTTTCAGGGGATCAGAACCCCCTTAAGAATCTGATAATAGCTTCCGACATACGGACTCTCCAACTACAAATGCCCAGGTACCCACACATAACGATTTGCATTCAATTCAAGGAGTCTCCAACCATCGGACGCCCCCAAAGGAGAGTGCTTCTCAACCTCTGGTGGGCTGGAGAACCACCTGGGAAGATAAAAATCCTGACCTCCAGTCCCAGAGACTCTGATTGCATAGGCCCCAGGGCTTCCCTGGTGGCTCAGATGGTAAAGAATCCACCTGCAATATGGGAGACTTGGGTTCAAGCCCTGGGTTGGGAAGATCCCCTGGAGGAGGGCATGGCAACCCACTCCAATATTTGTGCCTGGAGAACCCCCATGGACAGAGGAGCCTGGCGGGCTCCAGTCCATGGGTCTCAAAGAGTCAAGACACGACTGAGCGACTAAGCACAACAACAGGTGGGTGCAGGCATCTATACTGATTACAAGTCTCTCAGGAGTTTGATACAAGGGGATCAGAAGACCCCTGGTCAACGGGGTCATACACTCAGGGCAAGAACCTGTACTCTAGAAAGAGACCAAAGGACTCCCCTTGTGGTCCAGTGGTTAAGAATCCACCTGCCAATGCAAGGGTTCAATCCCTGGTCCTGGAAGATCGCACATGCTGTGGAGCAGCTAAGCCTGTGCACCGCAGCTACTGAGCCTGTGCTCTAGAGCCTGCGAGCTGCAAGGCTCACGCGCCTAGAGCCCATGCCCCACGAGAGAAGCCACCGCAGTGAGCAGCCCGCACACCACAGGGAAGAGTAGCCCCCGCTCACCGCAACCAGGGAAAGCCTGTGCCTAGCAATGAAGGCCCAGCGCAGCCAAAAATCATAAAAATAAATAAAAAATAAATAGAAAGAAACCAAACATTTACCTTTAGGGAGGGGAGATAGCTTCCAAGGACTTTATCCCAAGGGTCAGAGGGGCCTCAAGGTAGCTTCAAAGGCCCTGTCGTAATTGGGGGTGTCTCTTACATGCCTGCTCCCAAGACCCCCACTCAGACACACTGACACACGTCTCAGGCTTGACTGTGCCCTCACCCAGGCAGGGACCACACGCGTCTCATCTGTTCCCAGCCCAGAGCCAAAGCTAGGCCCCAACGTTGTGGTTCTGAATGGAACTGAACCAGGCCATCAGCACGGGAGGTCCATTCCAGGCCCCACAAGTAAACATCCAGGTTAGTTCCCACCCCCATGGGTGCTGAAACCCAGCAGCTCTCAGAGCAGCGCAGTGAGGGAGCAGCTTGTCAAGGGCCTGCCCTCCAGCCACCAGGCCCGGGCCCCACCTCTGGGAAGGGGGCCCCTCTCAGAAAGCTGCTTTCTGAGTTCTCCGTCCATCCACCCTTCCAGAAGCGCTGTCAGGAAAGCCAAGTCTTTCTCTTCTCTCTCTCTCTCCAGGTGATATTGGTGGTCAGATGGGATTGTTCATTGGTGCTAGTATCCTTACAATACTAGAGCTCTTTGATTATATTTATGAGGTAAGATGCGGGATTGCTTGTGGGGGACCACCAGGCGCCCTCATCCCGCCCCGATGCCCAGAACCAGAGCACGGAGCGGGGAGAGCTCGGCCTCCCTCCACCCAGGGCCGCCTCCCCTTCCTGTGCATGGACACGATCTGTCCCCGCACCCCAGGCACCGGGGCGGGGTGGGTGAGAGACGGAAGCTGCAGGCCTGTCCTTGGAGCCGTCTACACCCGCACGCAGGGAGCCGGAGGGATGAGAAGCGGGGAAGAGACAGTGCAGGGGCCGGCGCGGAGCCCCTGGGCCTCGTGTGGGGCTTCACGCCTGGGTGTGTCTGCACCCACACACTCACACTACACACACACACACACACACCACACGCTTATAGCATACGCATACACAACACACACACACACACACACATGCTTATAGCATACACATACACACCACACACACACATCCCACACGCTTATAGTATACGCATACACAAAATACACACACACCACATGCTTATAGCATACACATACACAACATACACACACCACACGCTTATAGTATATGCATACGCAACATACATGCACACACACACCACATGCTTATAGCATACGCGTATACAACATACACACACATATACCCCACACCCTCCACACACACATACACACACACACAACCACACGCTTATAGCATACACATACACAACATACACACACACACACCACACGCTCCACACACACACACATACACACACACCACATGCTTATAGCATACACATACACAACATACACACACATATACCCCACACCCTCCACACACACACCACATGCTTATAGCATATGCATACACAACATATGCACACACCACACGCTTATAGCATGCACATACACAACATACACATACAACATGCTTCTAGCATACGCATACACAACATACACACACACACCACACGCTTATAGTATACCATACACAACATACACACATCACACACTTATAGCATACGCATACACAACATACACACACATATACCCCACACCCTCCACACACACACACACACACACACACACCACACTTATAGCATACCATACACAACATACACACACACACACACACACCACGCTTATAGCATAGCATGCACAACATACACACATGTACACCGCACATGCTCCACACACACATGCCACACTCCACATCCAGTCCACACACACACCACTCACATACACATGCTATACACACACACATCGCACACACTAATGCCACACTTACATATAACATACACACACATATACCCCACACGCTCCACACATACATGTACCACACGTATGTATGCCACACACTCCACATACACATATTCCACACACACTCACACCACACACACACACACCACACACGCTTCTACCATACTTATACACAACATACACACACACATATACCCCACACGCTCCATACACACTCC